>NC_044320.2:5850977-6450977 GCF_007474595.2 Lynx canadensis
TTTGCTGCTGCATAACATGCCTTCTTTTCCCTCTAGCCTTTGATAACTGTGTCCTTAATGCCTCCTCCCCAGCTCCTACATTGTGTGTGTGTGTGTGTGTGTGTGTGTGTGTGTGTGTGGTGCTGTTGTTGCTGTTCCTGCTGTTGCTGCTGTCTTGGAAGTATGCCATTGTTCATGGAAACTCGATGTCTGCTATTCTATAATGACTCTGATGATCCAGCAGCCACCATCGTGAACATTACTGGTTTCTAAGAAAAATCAAGCAATGGTTCCTTATGTTTTCCCCATGGTGGCATGTATCACTTAGGGTTGAGTTTTAAGTCGCATGACCATTTGTCACTCCAAGGAGGCAGAGAAGTCTCCTGCTTCTTTGTGCTTGCAACTAGGAGAACTGGAAACATTTGGTAAATAGCCCATTCACTACCACAAATAAAATAATTTTTGGTTGTTTGTTTAGCTCCTGATTTTGACAGTCATTCTAGAGTGTGTTCTTTAACTTACGAGGCCCAAACTTCACTAGTCTAAACTATTTTAACTGAATGTGATGGTGTGAGAAACACAGAGAACTGTAGTAGGTAGTGAAAAATGGAAGAGTCCAGATTAGAGCTCGTCTTTGAGAAGAATTAACCCTGATCCACAAAGAATGATAATTAGGAGAGAAACGAAGGCAGGAAATTTTTGGTAATGTAAATAAGTCATGGATACAACAGTAGACTAGAGAGGAAGCAATGGTTTTGATTCTGTTGAAGTTGAAAAGATACAACACTGGGATTGTTTCTTTCTCTCCTCCCCACTCTGCATTTTCTTTATTTATGTATATCTGTATTTAGTTATATGTGTCAGCACTATGCTCCCTGCCTATAATTTTGTAATCCTGAGCAACGTTCAGGTCTTCAAATACATTCTGCCTTTCTTCTCCGTGCTTTGCTGAGCTGCTTCCCATGTCTGAAGGTGCTGGAAAGTGAGTCCTTGTGTCTGTCCCTCTCACCAGATTTCATGCTCCTTGTGAGCAGGGATGGTGTCAGACCCTTTCTCCCTCTTTGCAGGGCTGGGATACTTTGAAAGTGTGGAATCACTAACTGCAGTGTTGAAAAAAGAATGGCTCATCTCACTAGTAATGGAAGAACGTGAAGCCAAGCTGAGCCCTACGTTTTCTTGCGGATTTCTTGGTGTCTGTATTTATCAGCATCTTTATCCAGCCTTCTATGCCTCCATTTGTCATCCCTTCCCTGGCTTTGTCATTAACTATATTCATTAAACATACAAACAGGACAGTTAGAGAATACCATACATAGAAGAAAGATAATATTTCTTGTTCAGATGCATCCAAGTTAAGACAGAAATAGGAAATCACTTTTATGTGACAGATTTATAGTGTAATATTCCCTTTTTCTAAAAAATATTTCCGTGCAGAACAAACTTCTTGTCTGTAGATGGGATCCTACTGTTATATTTTCTATGGAAATAAAATTAATGGCTTATAAAAATCTCAATAAGTGGACAGCAAATGGTGGGGAATGCATGGAAGAATTCTCTTTGGGTGAATATGAGTAAACATGATGGGATAAGGCTGGGGGTTTAGGCTGGGGATGGTTGGCCTGGGCTCAGGCTGGGTCTGTAACCTGGAACACCTGGGTGCAGACACAGACTGAAAAGGTGGAGCCACCTCAAGACAGGCGGATCCAAGGAACCGGTGTGAAGCTACAAGAAGCTACAAGAGCATCTGCAAGTCCGTTATCATGTCGTAATGGACAGCACAGCTGGTGGAACAAAAGCGCTCATAATAGAGCCCGGTTACAGTGCAGTCAGGATCCTGCCCACGGGAGCTGGCCCGACTGCCGTGGGCATTTCTGTGCAGGGGGAGCATACGGCAGCTTTAAAGATACAGGGTAAAGTTGAGGAGAAATCAGCGGAGGCCGCGTTTCAAAAATGTATAAATAATAGGGCTGCCTGGATGGCTCAGTCAGTTAAGTAAGTGACTGTTGATTTCAGCTCAGGTCATAATCTCAGGGTTCATGGGATCAAGCCCCACGTCAGGCTCTGTGCTGACAGTGCGGAGCCTGCTTGGGACTCTCCCTCTCTCCTTCTTTCTCTGCCTCTCTCGAAAAAAAAATATAAATAGTAATAATAATATATTGAGCTCCTACTCTGTTTCAAGAATTGTGTTAGAGACTGAGATTCTAAAAGGTAAATCACCTTGACTGAGTTTGCAGAATGAAATGAAATCGGGAGTTCAATTTGATCACATACCAAAAATACGCTACAAAGACTTTCTGCAAGGGCAGACTGGGAACATACAACATATGTTCAACCAAGTCCCATGAACTTGGTTCAGTCAAGCCCCATGAACTTGGTAAGAAAGAAAGAGCAGAGTGGAGGGTCTGTTACAGAGAGGCAATGCCACAGAAACAAAGCTCCAGGTAAACAGACCTCCCCCGACTTTTCCACAGAGAACCTTCTCTTAGGCTGAAGAGGAAAAAAAAAAAGCACCTTTGATTATCTAAGGAAGCCCCTCAGAAGTTACCTCAACTGGGAACTGACAAACATAAAAAAAAATAATGTTTATTTATTTTTGAGAGAGAGAGAGAGAGAGAGAGAGAGAGTGAGAGAGAGAATGGGGGAGGGGCAGAGAGAGAAGGAGACACAGAATCTGAAGTAGGAACCAGCCTCTGAACATCAACACAGAGCCCAACGTGGGGCTTGAACTCACAAACCATGAGATCATGATATGAACCAGCTGAATGTTTAGTGACTGAGACACCCACGTACCCCTGACAAACATTTTTTGAGCCACCTTCTCAAATAATCCCAATATGAAAATATGTTACACACGGAGCTTCTTTTCACTCAAATTTATAAGGAAAAAAAAAGTTATAACCTGTATAGCTAGTGTATTAGGATATAATCACATTAAATCACACAAAATAGGATAAAATTTGATGTTGTCATAAAATGCTCATGATTTTGTAATTAAAAACAGGATCTAACTTACATATAATGTTCACAAATATAAGAACAGAATAAAATCCAAACAATAAAAAAAGTCCAAATAGACAATTCCAATGTCAACATAAAGAATAGCTCTGTCCAGGGGCACCTGCGTGGCTGAGTCAGTTAAGCCCGAATTTGGCTCAGGTCATGATCTCACGGTCCATGGGTTCGAGTCCCACACATTGGGCTCTGTGCTGACAGCTCTCAGCCTGGAGCCTGTTTCAGATTCTGTCTCCCTTTCTGCCCCTCCCCCACTCTCTCTCTCTCCCTCTCTCTCAAAAATAAGTAAAATAAACATTAAAAAAATAATAACAAAAAAGAACAGTACTGTCCAATTAGAATTTTTGTGATGGAAAATCTGTGCTGTCCAATACAGTAGCCATTGACAGGTGGTTACTGAGCAGCAGAATCTGGCTAATAGGATGAATTCGAATGTGATTTTACCTTTAACTTAATTTGGGTATTTTATTTAACATGGACAGTGGACACCACAGATATATATATATGTATATATATATATATATATATACACATATATATATATTATTAATTTTTTAAATTTTTTCAGTGTTTATTTTTGAGAGAGAAAGAGACAGTGTGAGCAGGCGAGGGGCAGAGAGAGAGGGAGACAGAATCCGAAGCAGGCTCCAGGCTCTGAGCTGTCAGCACAGAGCCCAGCGCGGGGCTCAAACTCCCGAACCGCGGGATCATGACCTGAGCCGAAGTCGGACGCTTAACTGACTGAGCCACCCAGGCGCCCCGCCACAAATATATTTTTAATAATGCATGATTTTTTTCCCCCGCCACTTACATGGAGATGGAACTTGAAAAGATACACCAACTCCTGTGCGAATGGGGACTAATGATAGAGCCAATGTTACTGATCTATGATGAAGACTAAATGAAAAATGTATGAGATGGTAATTGCTTAGGATATGCTTAGCAAGTAGGAGTCATTTTATAAAGAGCAACAATCATACTTCTGAAGGTACAGGTATTATTACTCCATGAAGGTCAAACACCATGTCCCCCAACATGGAAGCATGCAAGCTCTTGAAAGAATTAAGAAATGGCCTGTACTTTGTACGACTGTAATTTTAGGATCCGGTTATTTCCACTTTAAGATAGTCCTGAAGCAACTTCAGCAAGTACCTAGGAGGGAAAGCAGTGAGTGAACATGACATAAAACATCCCCTCCCTAGGCTACATGGAGGAATCAGACATATTTGGCCAAGTGCATTGAGTAATCATTCCTATTTTAGAGATTCAGAGAGCGTGCTATAAGACCACAGGCTTTGTCTTGCTAGGCAAGAGGGCAGTGCTTTGTAAGGTGAGGAGAGGAGACAAAAATTGAAGGAAAGAGCCATATGGCAGAGCGAGAAGAAATATAAAATCCTTCCAACTCCTTATCCCGGGGAACCCTCTCTCTCTCTCTCTCCCCTGAGTTCCACCCAGATGCTCCCCCAAAGCATGCTCTAATTCCTCTAATTCTCATTCCTGACTCATCTAAAGGGGGTGCAGCTCCCTCTGAGGCTTCAGGTGTTTCTGTTCCTCAGCCCAAATTAGATATCTCAGGGAGTATCACAGGCCTATCAAGGAAAGCAAAAGCGTGGGGGGAACAAATGTCTGCCCTAACAAAGAAGTGGGGCGGTCAAATGGATGATTCCTCTACACTCTTCGTCGGATGTTTTATTAATGTGCTGGCTGCCTTTTAATTAACAGAATCTTTTATTGTACACGTGCCCTGGGGCTGGTTAGGAAGAGGGCACGGTTTTAAAAGTCTACAGAGCAGATAAATAAGCAAATATCGCCTCAGACAACATTTCCCTGCGTGTACTAGTAATAGGTATTAATTACAGGATTGGGATTTTCCCGACGCAATCCAAGCAATGGGGATTGCTTCAAGGACACACATGATCCAACTGGAAAGCGTTTAAGAGGGAAATATGGAAGCACTGGGAAAGTCAATAACCTGCAATGAGTGAAATATATGGAAATTTCAAGAAATCTGAGACTACTTTCTCAGTTTGGGATTTCCTAGAAGCAAACTCGGAGACAAGAATCTGAGAAACAGTAGTTTACTGGTGAATTTATCTCAAGAACTACCAGCACTTGAGTGGGAAACTGAGATAAGGGAAGATAAAGGGTCAATAAAGTTTGCAAAATTATCTGGGAGTCACCATGGGCAACTGAAGCCGATTCCCACTGCGAACTGCTGGCAGACGCGGTGGGACAAACCTCAGAGTTTTCCCAACTTAAGGATAAAGACACGGCTGGATGCCTCCACTCTTCCCCCTGTGCCCTTGGAGGAGGGTTGCGTCTCTTGAAGGCATGAGGTGAGGGGACTTAACTAGACACAACAGCATCCACTTCTGTGACAATAGACCTTTTCGGGAAACAAGTAATCACTTCATATATTTGTCAGAGATCCCTTCTGATCGTAGAAAGTACACGCATTCTGGAATCTTCAGTCTACGCTATTAAATATGTGACCTTAGATCTTCTGTAATAGCCTTACACATCCTTTTTCCTCATTGCTAAATGGGGATAATGTAATACGTGTAGCAGTAGACTAATGTTGAAAATTACATGAGATAAAGTATAGAAAACTAGTTGATGCCGTATATGGGCACACCAGATATACAGTAAAGTACGTAACAACTAATAAATAAATGGTGGAAATTATACTTAGTAATATTAGCACGAATTCATTTTCTACATTCACCGAGATGGACAAGGTTCAAAAATGACAAAAATCTGTTGTGTACTGTGTTCAGTTTCCAAGTAAAGCTTTCTTCTGATCTCTTCACATTGGAATTACAATACCGCAGGGGCGCCTGGGTGGCTCAGTCAGTCATTAAGCCTCCAACTGCAGCTCAAGTCATGATCTCATGGTTCATGAGTTTGAGCCCCACGTCAGGCTCTGTGCTGACAGCTCAGAGTCGGGAGCCTGCTTCGGATTCTGTGTCTCCCTCTCTCTCCACCTCTCCCCTGCTCCTGCTGATTCTCTCTCTCTCAATAACAAATAAACATTAAAAGGAACTCTTAAAAAGGAATTGTAGGGGCGCCTGGGTGGCGCAGTCGGTTAAGCGTCCGACTTCAGCCAGGTCACAGTCTCGCAGTCCGTGAGTTTGAGCCCCGCGTCAGGCTCTGGGCTGATGGCTCGGAGCCTGGAGCCTGTTTCCGATTCTGTGTCTCCCTCTCTCTCTGCCCCTCCCCCATTCATGCTCTGTCTCTCTCTGTCCCAAAAATAAATAAAAAACGTTGAAAAAAAATTAAAAAAAAAAAAGGAATTGTAATAGTGCAGGAATACATAGTTATGGAAAGTATCATTCCATTATTTAATAATTACCTTAAAGTTATTAAATAACCACTAACCTCCTTTCATTACCCCAAATTTATTGGCTGAAAGTACGTAGCTGCCCCTACTTCAAATTTGATGAGGGGAATTCTCCAGCTCAGAGAAATGTAATAGATCAGCTCAAGATGAGGCATCTTCTCTGAGACTGTTCAGATCCAGCAAGTGTTCAGAGTTTTGCAAAAGCAAGAAACACTAAGTTTCTTTCCTTGACTTCCTGTTTCACCGCAGGATTAATTATTGAATAGAAGGAAATGCACTATTGATCTCGTCAATAAATGTGTTCAGTTAGCACCAATTTTATAACATGTGGAAGCAAATGAGACCCTCCCTAAGTAGTGTCTGCCTTGAAAGGTGTGTTTGTCATTACAATCATTCATTCATAGATTTATCATTCATTAACGATTCTCATCCACAGTAATTCAGAACTTCTTATGCAGGCCCTGTGCTGGGCTGGGGGCAAGGCAAAACGCATAGTTCATTCCCTCAAAGAGCACTTTGCTGTGAGACCAACAGTCAAGTAAAAGGAAGATTAGGGCCGCCTGGGTGGCTCAGTCGGTTAAGCATCCGACTTCAGCTCAGGTCATGAACTCATGGTTTGTGAACCTGAGCCCCGCATGGGGATCTGCACTGACAGCTGGGAGCCTGGGGCCTGCTTCGGATTCTGTGTCTCCCTCTCTCTCTGCCCCTCCCCCACTTACTCTCCCCACCTCAAAATAATGAAATAAGCTAAAAAAAAAAAAAAAAAAAAAAAAAAGGAAGACTGAAATACTCATGACAACTGTCACGCCTGGTGCTCCCTTGGCATAGGTAAGATTGTCACCTGGAGGCTGCGGGCAAAGGTCTTTGGGAGAGCTGCACTGAGAGACGTTGTCCAGGACCACTGGGCACTGAAAAGTTATCTGCTACGAGCAGATGCCTGGACAAGGAAGAGACCCTTCCAGAGAGTTGGGAACAGTGTGGTAAGACACAAAGCAAAGGATAGAACTGTGTTCTGAGAAGCATAAAGGATTTGCTGCTTCTACTAGACACAAGCTCCTGAGGACAGGGACCAGGAGCTGTTTTGTCCCATGTCATGCCTGCACTAGAATGTACCTGGAGAGAGCAGATACTCACAAAGGAATGGTACACTTGGGGAGTCATGGGTGGGAATGCCAATAGACCGCGGAAGGGCTAGAGTCTAGTATCTATGCAAAGGGAGATTCATTAAGATAGTGAGTGATGGAGTAATAGAAAGCATTTAGAAGTCTGTCTTGTTTCAAACAAATAACGAAGCATCCTCAAAAATAATTATTATTAGGCTGTAACTATGAAAGAATTTACATTTCCAAAAGAGGAAAGCCATTTCTCATTTTACTAAGGGTAGAAAATTCCAAGTTTGTCTAGAGGCTGGGACTAGTTTTCTTATGGAAATGGATCTGAGTCCCTCACCAGATTGGAGTGGTGGAAACCTGGTACGGAAGCTTCAGGGTCTGGTTCTCCACTGCAAAGCTGGCTCACTCGGGATGTGTCATGGAGAGACGCAGAATACATATGAGCGCCCTGTGGTCATGGGGTCCAAACACCAAGCCTTTAGCTCTAACTTGGCCATGCAATCGCCTGTTTAAGAGTGTCTTCTGGGGGCGCCTGGGTGGCGCAGTCGGTTAAGCGTCCGACTTCAGCCAGGTCACGATCTCGCGGTCCGTGAGTTCGAGCCCCGCGTCGGGCTCTGGGCTGATGGCTCGGAGCCTGGAGCCTGTTTCCGATTCTGTGTCTCCCTCTCTCTCTGGCCCTCCCCCGTTCATGCTCTGTCTCTCTCTGTCCCAAAAATAAATAAATGTTGAAAAAAAAAATTAAAAAAAAAAAGAGTGTCTTCTGGATTCACTCCACCCCTTTGCAGACAGCTAATTCGGAGTTTCCCTAACTCATCATCCTTCTTCCTCCCAGCCCAGCCCTCCCAAGCACCAGGGACTGCATAGCAAACACAGGAGTGAAATTCAGGATGCAGATACCCAGGCCCAGGCTCTTTCTTTTTTTCCATGTAATTTACACTTCATCCACAGTCTTATGTGAGTTATTTTAAAGAACAGTGCTGTCTTTTTTTGTGGATGGTTGAGTTTGGGTTTTTTTTTTTCTTCTTCCTCCTAAAAGGCATGGGGAGTTCAAAAGGAAGGATGATGAAATGAAACTTAAGTGGGTCATTGCCTCGAGTCAGCTAACTTCTCCAGAATATAGATCTGGTATTTTGCAGTTTTAAAAGAGAAAGTCAGCGTGCCTATAGCCTTCAGTTACTAGGGTGCTGGGGTGGAAAAGGAAGAATCATTGAAAGTGGAAAGAAAGAGAAAAAGAAAAAGAAAGAAAGAAAGAGAAAAGGAAAAAGAAAAAAAAAAAAACCCACTACAATAAGTAGAGTGAGAACTTCCCAGGTTCTGATTTACTCCACCTCCAAAACATAACCATCAAGTCCAGCCCTGCTGCCCTTATTTTGACTGTATATGGATATTTCAAGGCAAGAAGCCAGATGCACAAACATGGTTCTGGAGGTTCCAAGATAATATATTTTTAATTAACTAATTAATTATTATTATTTTTATTTTAGAGAGAGAGAGAGAGAGAGAGTGCACAAGTAGGGGAGGAACAGAGGGAGAGAGAGAGAATCTCAAGCAGGCTCCACACCTAGTGGATTGCGGGATAATCTCATGACCATGAGCTCATGACCTGAGCTAAAATCAAGAGTTGGACGTTCAACCTATTGGGTTACCCAGGCACCTTTAGAGAATATATTTTTATAAATACCACAATACACCTCAAAACAAGGCCCTCACAAGGTGGCTAGGATGACGGGGAAATTGGCTTCATGGAGAAAGATCTTATATGTCAGCCAGCTTATACATTTAGAAGCATAAGAACAATCGGCATTTGTTTGGTGCATTTTGCAAAATCCTTTTCACATCTATAGTTGATAACCTTGAATATTGTTTTGAACTGCACCGGTCCACTTATATGAAATTTTCATTTTGACAAATACAGTATAGTACTGAAAATATATTTTCTCTTCCTTATGATTTTCTTAATAACATTTTCTTTCTCCCTGGCTTTTTTTATTGTAAGAATATAGTATATAATACATATGTGTATGTATATTAATACAAATATGTGATAATTGGTTGTTTTAGTTATCCGTAAGGCTCCTGGTTAATAGTAGGCTATTAGTACTTAAGTCTTTGGGGAGTCAAAAGTTATATGCAGATTTTCAACTGCATTGTGGGGTGGGTATCCCTAACCTCCTTGCATTGTTCAAGGCTCAACTGTCCAGTCTTGCTTGATCCTCAGAGGAACCTGTAAGGGCAGTATTAGAATCACTATTTCACCGATGGAAAATGGGGGTTCCCAGAGCACTTTGTAAATATAGAGGGGAAAATCCATTTTTAGTCACTTACTATGTGCCAGCCTAACTGCTAAGGATCCTCAACATAAGGTCTCCAACTTAATCTCCCAACCACCTTGGGGAACAGCTATTTTGATCCTCATTTACAGGTGAGAGAAAGACCGAGATTAGATACACTGTGCAAATGACATTTCCACTCTTTCTTCCAATGCAGTATTTGCACATCACTATTACTGGGCTTGTAATACTCTACTGATGGTTTTCTATGGCATTTCTCTGTAAGGCTCAAACCACTTTGACGTCAATTCCTCTTTCTTTGCTTAACTAGCATCTAAACACATTAGCTTCCCACCTGGTTGTATAATATAATGAACATTTAAAATGCCATTATTGCACTCAGTGGGTTATTTAAATAGAAATTTCTTGAAGTGGGACATAACATTTAAGTTTCAGAATGACTGTAATGTATAGCCAGGATTAGAACCACTAACTTGAGCATAGAAAGTATTCAGCCACATAAATTCAGTCTTAGTCTTGGTTTTAGTCCATCTATAAAATTGGTAAAATGATACCTTTGTGACAGGGAAATCTGAAGAATTGAGTGCAATGGTGGATATAAAATTGCTTAGCATATTGTTTGGCATGTAGAAAATAATAAAAAAGTAGCAGTATAATAACCATTCATTGTATCCTTGTTATCATTATGAGTGGTAATTATTTGATGATTGAATAGATAAATGATTTGCTAAGATGTTATATCTTATCTGTGACAGATTTGGAGTCACATCAAAATTCTATTAGTATTTTAGTATTAGTTCCACTACGAATGTACCAGCAAATATGTCCTGCCTCAAAGCTTCTCCACCCTGGGCTCCTTTAATTGTTCTCAGATGGTTAAAAGAATTTAATGCAAATGGCAGGCAGGACTGACCCCAGGACAAAGGCCTCCCCATTACCCACCTCTCCGTAGTCATGCAGCCCCTCCCCCACTCTGCATGCCTGGAGAATCAAGAAGGCAGGGCCATTGATAGTGTGCCTGTAGATGCAGCCCAGATTCCTGGTTGGATTTGAGAGTCTTAAAGGGTACCCTGTAGACTAAATCTGAATGGGGAAAGGCATACCAGACAATTACCTGATGTAGTTCAGATAAATTACATGCTACAATAAGGTCAGAAATGAAAGGGCTAATTTCTGAGCTTCAGTGAGGCCACAATAAAAATAGAGAGATATGGCCTCTCTGTCCAATAATGTTTAGAACTGTGAGCCATCAGGCACTGACCTGATCCTTCAACCTCGATTCTCTCCCTAAGCTGTAAATTGGGGGTAATAATATAATTCCTTCTGGCCTTGTTGTGAAAATCTAGTAGGAAAGCATTACCTTTGTGCAAATATGAAGGGTCATCATTAATGTTATTAGACCCTGTTTAGTACATGATCTATTTTTAAAAATCACAAAATGTGCAGAGTGAAACTAAGGAAGTTCTTTACAGACTAGCTAGTCTAATGTGATAATTTCAACATAAGGAAACCAAGGCTGCACAATCTTAATAACCTTGACCAAGGTCACACAGTGCATTCTGCCTCCCAGTCTTTGAGATCATTATCAGTCACACTGCCTCACCTACAAATGTGACATGGTCCGACGAATTTCCTTCAAAAGCTCCCACTTTCATTTTTGATTGACATAAATAGAGAAACAACGTGCGTTCTCCAAGAGTGACTCTTTGCATAAAGTCATGTTTAATGTGATTCCATTTAAGTGGCCACTAAGTTTGATCATACTCTTTTAGCCAAAAAGAACATTTCAGGCACCTAGATAATTATAAACCAGTCACAGTTCCACAAAACCATGATTAACTTATTCAAATATATAACAAGTGATTATATTCTAAGAGCAATTCAGCTAATTACATTGCATTAAAAAATTAGAAATAAATTAATTCTAAAAGCAAAGTATATACTCAAATTTTCTATGTAACAGATTGGGCATAAATATTTAATGCATATGAAATGTTTGATGGGGAGTGTTTGGCAAACACTCACTTGGGAAGGAAATCAACAAATTATGTGATAATTGCTTTTGTGAAGCTTGGTTCAGGAAGTAGAAGAAACTAGAAACTAAGCTTGGGAGTTTCAGTATTGAGCATATTCTCAGACACACATGCCTTAAAACTTCTCTTCATTTCTCTGAAATTATAATACGTGTTTCTATATATTTTTGCCCATGTACTGTCTTTTCTACTTTATATTGAAGAACACAAAAGGGTATCAGGTAAAACACTGGAATCTAGAAAAGAAAACGTGGGTGCCAGCATGGCCTTCTCACATTTTCTGAGTGTGACTTCGAATATACTCTTCAGCTCTCTGAATATCAATTTTCCTTTGTTGTAAATTTAACTGATTCATGATTCATTTATTTATCCTAAAGTAATATTTTAGAGCACCTACTATATGGCAGGCTTTGTGATAGGCACTGCAGTGCGGAATAAGACAAATGTAATTCCTGTTTAGGTACATGTGGTTCCTGTTCAAGTAAGGAAGTCACATCTTTAAGAAAAACATTTGCAAGTTGTAAATGTGTTAAAGCTGGAACGAGCACAATAAGTGAGAGGTGTAACATGTTGTAAAAGCATGTGCCAAGGCACCACATTCCATCTGGGGAGGCCAGGGAAGGTGGACATAAATTGAATCCTGCAGGAAAGAAAAAAAAGCTAATAGACAAAAAAATTAGAAGATGTAGGGTTAGGGAAGGTAGTTTTCTAGGCCCCCCAAAATTAGAGTACTGATCTTTTTTCTCTCTTCTATGAGCTGTTACGAGGCAAAAATTAAATTAGCGCCAAAATAGTCACAAAACTCTGACCCATTACATCCATTAGTGCCAGAATCCTCTCTACACAGATGAGGTCTTTCTCTAGTCACGGGTGCGACTGGCAGATTAAAACTTATGAGGGACAGCAACATGCGAAAGAATGAAACTGGACCACTTTCTTACACCATACACAAAGATGAATTCAAAATGGATGAGAGAACTAAATGTGAGACAGGAAACCATCAAAATCCTGCGGGAGAAAACAGGCAGCAACCTCTTGACCTTGGTCGCAGCAACCTCTTACTTGACACGTCTCCGGAGGCAAGGGAAATAAAAGCAAAAATGAACTACTGGGACCTCATCAAGATAAAAACCTTCTGCACAGTGAAGGAATCAATCAATAAAACTAAAAGGCAACCTTTGGGATGGGAGAAGATACTTGCAAATGACAAACCTGATTAAGGGTTAGTATCCACAACCTATAAAGAACTTACCAAACTCAACACCCAAAAACCAAATAATCCAGTTAAAAAAAATGGGCAGAGGATATGAATAGACGCTTTTCCAAAGAAGACATCCTGATGGCCAACAGACACATTAGAAAAAGCTCAACATCACTCATCATCAGGGAAATACAAATCAAAACTACGATGAGATACCACCTCATACTTGTCAGAATGGCTAAAATTAACAACACAGGAAACAATAGATGTTGGCGAGGATGTGGAGAAAGGGGAACCTTCCTACACTGTTGGTGGGAATGCAAACTGGTTCAACCTCTCTGGAGAACAGTATGGAGATTCTTCACAAGGTTAAAAATAGAATTACCCTACCACCCAGAAATTGCACTACTAGGCATTTATCCAAAGGATACAAACATACCTATTCAAAGGGATGCATGGACCCCAATGTTTATAGCAGTATTATCAACTAGAGTCAAATTATGGAAAGAGCCCAAATGTCCATCAATTGATGAATGGATAGAGATGATGTGGTATATATAAAATGGAATATCACTCAGCCATAAAAAATGAAATCTTTCCATTTTCAATGATGTGAATGGAGCTAGAGGGTATTACACTAAGTGAAATAAGTCAGTCAGAGAAAGACAAACATCCTATGGTATCACTCGTATGTGGAATTTAGGAAACAAAACAGATGAACACAGGGGAAAGAAGAGACAGCCAAACCATAAAACAGACTCTTAATTACAGAGAACAAACAGGAGGGGAGGTGGGCAGGGGGATGGGTTAAATGGGTGATGGGGATTAAGGAGGGCACTTGTGGGGCGCCTGGGTGGCGCAGTCGGTTAAGCGTCCGACTTCAGCCAGGTCACGATCTCGCGGTCCGTGAGTTCGAGCCCCGCGTCAGGCTCTGGGCTGATGGCTCAGAGCCTGGAGCCTGTTTCCGATTCTGTGTCTCCCTCTCTCTCTGCCCCTCCCCCGTTCATGCTCTGTCTCTCTCTGTCCCAAAAATAAATAAACGTTGAAAAAAAAAATTAAAAAAAAAAAAAAAAAAAGGAGGGCACTTGTGATGAGCACTGGGTGTTGTGTCAATGATGAATCACTAAATTATACGCTTGGAAGTACTACCCTGAATGGTAACTAACTGGAATTTAAAAAACAAAACACCTGAAACACAAAAAACAAAACAAAACAAATACCTATGAAGGTGTATTTGGTCCACAGCTTCTGTTTCTCAGTTTAGCACGGCTGGTGGAATAGGTCGTGAGGAGTCCTATGCAACTGGGTTTCTGAGATCTCAAAGCCACTAACATTTAAGCTTTTGTTAATATATTTAATCTTTCCCAATTCCATCTCCAGAATTTTGAGAGCAATTTCACTTAAAACATTGCCTTGCATACCCTCAATTATGTCTTCCTATTTCAGAAGTTAGAAGGGAGGGGTGAAAGGACACTTAGCAATGAGCCACCATTGTCTTTGCATTTCTTTAAGGGATCTTCTCCACATCCTGTATGTAAGGGGATTCAAGTCGATGTGGTGTAATTGGAGTGATCACCAATCTCTCAGCTGGCCTTCTTACTTCCACAGTGTTACTTACTTTGTTGCTATTTTTTTCCTCTCCAACCAAACCTCACAAACCATGAGGTTTATTTCAACGTTCATCCATAGCAAGGTAAGTTCTACTCTTCATGACTAGTATTGTTGGTAGGACCTACTTTCTGAAGATTTTTCCAGCTGAAGGGATGGGCGTTCTCTAAACTCCCCACCTTTGGAAACCCAGGGCCACTCAAAGCCATTGGTTTTACACTTTGAAGATGAGAGAAGAGACGGATAATGGTATCACTTCATATTCAATCTCTCACTGCCCTTCCTATGTCTCTACTCCATTAAAACTCTTCTCATTTCTGTGGCCAGAAGAGGCATCACACTATATCCATATGTCTCTGAAGTCACTTCTCCCAAGTAAAATAAATTGGTAGGTATATTTTTAAAGGCCAATATTAGATTATCAGCTTCTTTTTTTTTTTTAAATTTTTTTAACGTTTATTTATTTTTGAGACAGAGAGAGGCAGAGCATGAACAGGGGAGGGGCAGAGAGAGAGGGAGACACAGAATCTGAAACAGGCTCCAGGCTCTGAGCTGTCAGCACAGAGCCCGACGCGGGGCTCGAACTCACGGACCGTGAGATCATGACCTGAGCCGAAGTCGGACGTTTAACCGACCGAGCCACCCAGGTGCCCCTAGATTATCAGCTTCTTGAGAGCAGGATTCATTTCTGGTCATCTTTAAATTCACTATGACGGGAAGTACATAGTTACTACAAAGAACGAGAGAAGGGAAGAAAATATGGGGGAGAGAAAAGGGAGAAGAATAAGGAGGTGAAAGAGTAAGAAATGAAAGCTTTAAAGGAAAAAAGAAAAATGGGAGTATTAAGAGGTACCCACGACACGTGAGGAACGAAGGTACCGTGGCACATATTTTAACGTACGTTTATTTTGTAACAAAATATGACAGATTTATCTTAAAATGGTGACACATGAGTGTAAGTGATGATTAAGAACATTCAAATCACAGGGGTGCCTGGGTGGCTCAGTCGGTTAAGTGTCTGATTCTTGACTGCAGCTCAGGTCATGATCTCACCATTCGTGAGATCGAGCCCCACGTCAGGCTCTGCCCTGACAGTGTGGAGTCTGCTTAGGATTCTCTCTCCCTCTCTCTGCCCTTCCCGCTCACACAAATATGCTCTCTCTCTCAAAAATAAATAAATAAACATTAAAATAAAGAAAATTCCAATCACGAAGAGTAGTATTTGCAAATGGGAAATATTTTATTAAACCTCAGGAAAGCCTGAAACTTAAAAATTATGTATTGATTTTCTATCCATATAGGGTCTTGGGAATGCTAACTTATTTAGGGTTACCCAGTTGATAAATAGCAAAGGTAGAATTCCCACCGCATAACCTTTTCTCAGGATGGCAATAAAGAGAATGAGAATGCCAATCAAATGAGTGGGTGAATGATGAATTTGTATTAAGACAGACTGGGCCAAAGGGTAGAGTATCAGACAGAACAAGAACACTGCTGCATGGGTGAATAATCTCCTGATTTTTGCTTCATTGACATATCCGTGTAACCAACTGGAATAATTTTAGTCATATTATCAATAGTATCTCAATTACCTAAAGGTTGCTCATCTTAATAGTCACAAAGCTGTCCATCCCATGGATGTGCCATCTTTTAACATCAAAGAATTTTAATATAATCTGTTCATAATGAGAGATTTTTTTCAAAATAATTCAAACTGCATGTGTTTTTTTGTTAACCTAGTAATACATTTTTTTGTCAAGATGAAAACAGCCACAATTATCCCAAAGCCCATGGGATGCATTTTTCATTCATTCATTCATTCATTCGTTCATATTTTTAAATTTCTCTGCTTTCCATTCATTGTCTCCTCAACATTTATTGGTGTTTATTGTTCGGAAAATACAGTATTTTAAAAATATGTCTTAAACCATAGTTACAGAAAGACCAATGAAAGAGAAAGATAAAAATATGAGCCAAACAAACTTTTAAAAGCAATTCCTATCATAAGTAGATGCTCTCATGTTGACAAAAATGGAATGTATACTGTTTCGGCAAAAAAAAAAAAAAAAAAAAAAAAGTTCAATTTGTGTTTTTGCGCTTCGAAAGGGAAAACATCAGGAGCTCTCATTTCTTTTCTGCAGAGATTCTCTCTGGAGAATTCTTCCATTTTCAGAATGGTTTGGTAACTCTCTGGACAATGACGTTTCGTTCTGATCTGTGAGTTTATCTACTCCCAGAGGTCTTGAAGTGAAGACAGACTTACGGTAGTCTTATTTTCTTCCCCTAGATAGAATCTCTCCATATCATGTCGTTTTGCATCATAGAGAATTCTTTACTTGAGATTTTCCAAATGCAACGAAAGGTACATCCAGCAGCTCTGGATTTGTTGGGATTCTCAGCATGTGAGACTAGCCTTTTTAAAACCAGGATGGTCCTGGGCAAACTGGATAAGTTGTCATCCTAAACAATGGAGCAAACCTTCACTTATCAAGCAGCCCAGAGTTCCACACAGGGCAAGTTTTTTGAGTGGCTGAAAATTTCCACTTCACGTAGCAAAAAAAAAAAAAATTGCTTTACAACATTAAACATTTTAAGTAAACATTGTATATACTTCAGGTCCTTCTTCAAAAGAACACACTTGAACATTTTTTTTTTTTTTCACTTTGCAAGCTGAACAAAAAAAGGGTCCTGTGGTTTCTTGACTTACAATTGACTTACAGGAATTGTCCCCAAACTCACAGTTTGTAGTTCTCCACATTTAAGCTATTACTATTTGTGACAATTTTGCTGTAAAGTTGCCTTGGTGCCTATTATCTTTCTGTCTCCCCCTGTAAACTGTGAGCTCCTTTGAGGAGAGTTTGTTGTCTCCATCACCTTTCTACCTTTCCCCATGAGCCAGCCCTCACCATCCCAGAAGAGAGAAGCCCTGCGTCTCAGAGCACAGCTCAGAAACAATGCACACTTTCGTGTATAACGAGACAACTAGTACCTACCAGCTAGCTGAACTTTTCTGTAATCACTCAGGGATTGACTATTAAATAATAATTTAATGATAAGCATCCTGTAGTTTACTTCTCATAGCACTCAATAACATTTTTCATAATTATTTGTTTACTTTATAGCTCCTCAACCAGACTTTTAGAGACATAAGGAGGGGCAGGGTTATCTAATTCCAGCTATATTCCCAGTTCTGTATCAACAAGCTTATCGTAGCGCCTGGTACATATAACTGTTAAATTAGTGAAAGGTATTGTTTTTGACAGCTAACATTTATTATCAATGCCATCTTACCCTATGTTAAGCATTTTACATACATTCTCTCATGCCATATAATCTTGATCTTTAGAGCAACCAAATATTGCCTATTAATAATATTAGGTGGTATTATTATTCGCTTCTGTCATTTCCTTTTCTTTTTTTTTTTTTTTTTTCAACGTTTATTTATTTTTGGGACAGAGAGAGACAGAGCATGAACGGGGGAGGGGCAGAGAGAGAGGGAGACACAGAATCGGAAACAGGCTCCAGGCTCCGAGCCATCAGCCCAGAGCCTGACGCGGGGCTCGAACTCACGGACCGCGAGATCGTGACCTGGCTGAAGTCGGACGCTTAACCGACTGCGCCACCCAGGTGCCCCTCATTTCCTGATATCAATATGTTTCCTACAAACACAGGTGGCTGTTGTAGGGATGGAGTAGGGCACAAGAATACAATTTCTAAACTTACCTAATCTCTCTTAGGGCACCTAGTTAAGCATCCAACTTCAGCTCAGGTCATGATCTTGTGGTTCACGAGTTTGAGCCCCATGCCGGGCTCTGTGCTGACAGCTCAGAGTCTGGAGCCTGCTTCAGATTCTGTGTCTCCCTCTCTCTCTCTGCCCCTTCCCCACTTGCACTCTGTTTGTCTCTGTCTCTCTATCTCTCTCTCAAAAAAAAAAAAACCATTAAAAAACTAAAAAATAAAATAAATAAAATAAACTTACTCTCAACATGATTCTTGCCAAGCCTCAGTCTTCACTGGCTATTGACTAGAAATTCGGTTCATTGCCATATGGAGAACTTGGTAGGGCTACTGACAACATGGGAGCTGGCTTCCCCCACAGCGAGGACTCAGAGAGAGAGGTTGAGAGACAGCACCCAAGAAAGGAACCACAGCTTTCTAGTAGCCCAGTCTCTGCTGCTTCTGCCAGGCTGTTTATCAGCAGTGAGCCAATAATTTCAGCCCACAGTCAAGCTCCCATAAGGGAGTACAGAGGGCCAATGTCAGGAAGAGGGATCATGGGGGTGATGTTAGAGGCCACCTGCCACACCACAAAAAAAGTGGATTTTATTCTAAGTATGTGAAAGCAGAAATCAGTTTGGACTTGGGAAAAGAGAGAGGACAAATGAATCCATTTGTATTCCAAATGAGTCACATAACCACACTGGAAAGGGAGGGAAAGAAAGGAGATAACCTAAGTAACATTGAAAAATAATTTTTCCACTGGAAACTATAAGGGTAAAGACCAAAGTAACTTTGTATGTAAACAGTACTCCAGTTGACGAATTTGTTTCTCACAGGAGTACAGATTATTGATTCTAAAACTATATTACCTGCATACAAATAAGGGATGAACAAATAAATAAACAAATTGTAAATTATGAGATCCAGTTTTCCTGCTGTCAGATTAAGAAGTTACAAATAGACAAGGGAGAAGGTAGAATGAACCCTGTGGTGTTGGAACAGAATGAGAAAGATCAGTACAAACTCATGTTTATTCTGATCGACAGATGGATAGTTACATACATACATAGATCCATAGAGAACTAATTACAGGTGTGTGCATGTGTTTGTGTGTATATACATGGGTAAGTACACACCTATGCATTTCCTGGCTCTGTCCCAGCTTATACTACCATCACCAAATGATCAAGGTTAATATCAACAGTGTAAATCATGTTGATGTCACGTGCCTAACCCGCCATCAGGTATGCAGTGATGAGGAGGGCACCTCTTTTCTCTGATATTCCTCCCCAAACCCATAACCCCAGATGAATCATGCAAAAGCAACAGAAAAAAAAAGTTAGGGACATCCTAAAAAATGTCTGAACAGATATCTTCAGAGCTATCGAAATAATAAAGGCAAGGAAAGACTGAGGAACTATGACAAATTGGAGGAGATAAAGGAATCATGACAACACAATTCACTGTGGGGTCCAGAATCAGAAAAAGGGCATTAGTAGAAAACTGATGAACCCCACCCCCCAAAAAAATGTCTGTACTTTAGGTAATAGTATCACACTATGATTACTTTATTAAATGATGGTCTATGGTGATATGTGGTAATGAGTATATGGAAATTATCTATGCTATTTTTATAACTCTTTTGTAAGCAGAAAACAATCTCAATATAAAAAGATTTTTTAAAAAATCCAAGAGAGGAAAACACCCTTCTCAGGTAAACTGGTTTTCTTAAACCATTTACCTCTGGAGCCATTTGGAGACCGAGCTCAGGCTGAGAATCTGACATGGATCGTGCTGGGTGATCCTGTTGGGGTAGAGAGGGCTTCTGGCTGCTGTGCAGTATTAACTGAAACAGACTGGACAGTAGAGAAGTCTTTAATGAAAGTTGAAGTCTTCCCATAGGATATGTGCAGAATAAATCCATTCGTGATGTGGGAAGCCTGGGTATTGAGCCAGGAAGGCAGAGGGCTTAGAAGAGGGAGTGGCCTACGTTGAACAAAACTAATCTCCCTCTCAAACTATTTGCAAGATTTTGAAACTGAGGGAAAGTTAAAGACCTCGGTTAAAACCTCCATAAGACAGGGATCCCAGGGCTCAGGAAGCAAAAGGCATCCAGATCTTTAATAAAAAAGCTGAGAAGGCTATCACCTGAAGAATACAAATGAACAAGAACTCAGAAGTCTGATGAAAAATGCAAAACCACTCCATCCCATCTCAATGCATAATGGTATGGTGGGGATCAGCCTCTCACTCTACAAACTTACAGAAGAGAGGAAAAGTCTAAACGAAAACATATCATCGAGGTCCTCTGTGGTTCTTTTATACTGCCTGATATGTAATAAAAATATAATAAAAACTAACCAGATGCATGAGGAGGCACAGCTTTCTGACAGATAATGAAGAGTAAGAAATACAAACAACGGAAGCAAACCCCCAGGTAATCCTCATATTGGCATTGTCAGACAAGACTTCCAACTTACTGGAATGAGGGGCACTGCTTGGGATTCTCTCTCCCTTTCTGCCCCTTCCCCACTTGTGCTCATGTGTGCATGTGCGCTCTCTCTCTCTCTCTCTCTTTCTCTCTGTCTCAAAATAAATAAACATTAAAATAAATAAATAAAGCAGGGTGCCTGGGTAAATCAGTCAGTTGAACATCTAACTCTCGATTTCAGCCCAGGTCATGATCCCAGGGTCATGGGATTGAGACCCACATTGGGCTCCACTCTGAGCCTGGAGCCTGCTTAAGATTCTCTCTCTCTCATCCTCTGCCCCTCTCCCCTGCTCAAGCTCACTCTCTCTTTCTAAATAAATAAATAAATAAATAAATAAATAAATAAATAATACCTGGAATGATTTGAAATAAAATAGAGGAATGAAAGGAAATAGATGAAAAGGTGGCAATTTCAACAGAAAACCGAAAAACATTTTGGGGCGCCGGGGTGGCTCAGCTGGCTAAGCGTGCAACTCTTGATTTCAGCTCCGGTCATGATCTCATGGTTCGTGGGATTAAGCCCCACATCAGGCTCCCCGGTGGCAATGTAGCGCCTGCTTGGGATTCTCTCTCTTCCTCTCTCCCTGCCTCTCCCCCACTCATGCTCTCTCTCTCTCAAAATAAATAAACATAAAAAAATAAATATTCTAAAAGAAAGCTGAAAACCATTTTAAACATCAAATAAATATTTCATAGTTGGAGATTATGCAATATGTGAAATTAAGAATTTATTGAATGGGTTTATCAACAGATTGGCCACAGTAGAAGTCAGGTTTAGTGAACCTGAAGCGAGATCAGGAGAAAACATTAAATTGAAACCCAAAGAGAGAAACCAAACCCAACCAAAAACAAAACAAAAATAATAACAAAACAAACAAATAAAACAACAACCTGTGAAATAACAGTTTAGTGGTAGAGCTTTGCAGGACCCAGATGAACCAATACATTGACCCTCCAGAAAGAGAGAAGCAGATACAGGCATGGGAGCCATATTTGAAGGGATAATGGCTGCCATTTTCCAAAACTGATGAAAGCCATCAACTCTCACATTCAAGAGCCTCTACTAGGTGCACAATTCATAGAGCCTAAGCCAGATGCCTTATTTTTCTGCTCAGGTCTTGATGTTATAGGAAGAGTGTCCATTGGAACTACCCTGCCATTTACTAATGTCCAACCTGAGTGTAAAGGAGTTAATCCCATGAGGCTACCCTTAGCCATTGGGATACCTAGTAGAAGAATAAATTGTGAATTCACATGTATAATTAAGGGTTGAAAGAAATAAATCCCAACTACAGGCATTGGAGATGCATTACTTGCATCAAGATCACCCCCAGTTGGATGAAAGGGATACGGATATACATAACTTTTGCACTGACTTTTGAAGAACAGGTATAATTTGTTAAAAGACAATCTGAGGATGTGATGTTGAGATGACTTCGTTATTCCAAGCAGAGTAACTAAGTGAACTCTATTAGCCTTCTCTTCATAATTGTAATCAACTTCCTTCTGCCTCCCTGGTAATTGTGGGAGGTGCAAAGATAATAATGATATGTCAGTTTCAGTCACCAATAATTTACAGCTTAGTGGGGAATATGAGAATCATTTATTAGTTTCCAGAAATAAATAGAAACATGTTATAAGCCTTTAGTTCACATGGCAACTCTTAATTTCTAAATGAGTCTATGAGTTTACAAAGGTTCAGTGATAACTTCTTTGCCTAAGATCATGCAGAGAGCTGAAAACTGTTTAAATTCAAGTCAGTCTTCTCATCTGTTGTGTATGCTGAGTACACACTACACACACATAACCATTAGGGGAGGTGGCAAGGGAAGGTGTTACAAGAAAGGTAGAGATGAAGTACTATAGGATGTCAGACAAAAAGACCTACACCAGAAGGAAGCAGTCAGGTAGCCGGGCATTCTTTATAAATCGGTACACTATTTGGTGCCATCTGCCTTATTCATGTATAAGATATGTGGGCATTAGCTCAGCAAAAGTCATCTACCAAAAAAAGACATTTTCTACCTCCTCGAAACTTTTGGACAGAGACTTGAACTATACCGTTAAAGAGGAAACATCGCATTGATTGCCTCCAGTATTTGTAGATTTTTGCCCATGTGTTAAGGGTCATGAATTCTCCCTAAGGAAGGAGATTGCAAATTGTTTTGAATGGAGAGAAAGGACTTAAGACCAAATAACTAGGGGGGAAAGTAACCACATCAACAGCGAGGGCTTACCAGTTTTTAATAAGTCTGAGTTATGATTAAGTTATAATTATGCTATAAATTTATGCAAGCAGTAAGGAACAAATGTGAGATGTGCTTACTGAGTCAGACAGTGTAAATGAATAGTACTAGTAATAAAATAACACTTATTTCACATTCTAGTAGAATACGTTCGTCGCCCTGTATTAATTATTCAAAATATTGGAATGCAATTCTCCTGATTTAAAGTGTAAGATATTAAAAAAAAAAAAAAAAACCAACTTGATGAGTAATTGTATGTTTCTGTCACAGGGAAGCAGTATCAGGGTCTCATAAAAAGGGCAGTTTTTGGCATCATCCAAACCTGAGTTCAAATTTCACTGCACTAAATAGCATTACACCATGCTGATGGGTGGCCTCACCTCTTTTAGTACCAATCCTCTCAGCCATAAAATGAGGATTATGTGGGGTAGTAATCATGTATGGGGAGTGACTGATATATTTTATCAAAATCTCTCTGCAGTAAGGGATGGGTGAGAGATAGATCTGCCTTTGATCAGTGCCCCTTGGGGAGACCAGTCTCAAGGTTCCTCACCATCTCAGTCCCCGCCCAGGATGAAAAAAACTTTGACCTGTTAAGTCACAGGTTTGTTGTGAGAAGTAGAAATTACTTTGGGGAAAAATGTTCATTATAATTGCACTGACTCAGACATGTTGGCTGTGATTGAAGTCAATACTTTTATATTTTGTTATTACTGTATCCACACATCACCAAGCCCACGTCCCCATCGGTGGGAGAGCGGACAGGGGCTGGGAACTTGCGTCTGACCAAGAACAACATTAATGCGATCACTTAGAAACAGTAATCTGATGGATTCCTCTGGAAGCTAGACATCAGACAAGTGTAAATGAAGTTCCTAGTAACCCAAGGCAATGAATCTGGTTTCAGTTAAGGGAGCTCTTTGGGACCCTGAATTAGAATGTCTAACCTGACTTGCTGGCATCTGACTGTGTGGACGTCAGCTGGTTACCACAGGCTTTTGTCTTAACTCTTACAATTTGTGTGACCCTTGATCTCATTTTTTCACTTATTTATTCTTTCATTATTTACTTTTTAATGAAAAATAAATTACTGTGGATCAGCTACCAGCTTAGGCAGTGAGGAAGTGAAAATAAATAGATAGTGTCTCTCCCAGCAAGAGAGAGGAGATAGAGGTTTAAGATATATTTTTACTGGAATTTAGCACCAGGAAGAATAGAGTGAGGGCCAAAAGACCTAGTTCCCGGTTCTAATTTGCTGATTCAGAGTAAGATTTCATAGAGACGTGACACTGGAACACAATTATGGAAGGAAAGAAGTTTTGTTTTGTTTCAAATCTTCATGTACTCTTTATCAAAAGTGTAAGGAGAAAAGAAGACAATTTTAAGGAAAGGGGTAAATATACAATAAGCAAAGATAAATATTTATTGAGCATCTTCACTTTCCAGACACTCTTCTAGGTACTAGGGATAGAGCAGTAAACATATTATACCTGCTCTTGGTCAGTTCACATTCTGTGCAAAAGGATAATGAAATAACACATTAGCATGAAAACCAGACTAACCATGAATTGGACTGGATTTGGGGCCAAAGATAATCCAAATGGGAGAGGAGCTAGGAAGCAGGTATCAAATCGAGATAGTGACATTCGCCTAGCTGGAATAAAACTGAAGTAAGTCATCAATGAGTGTCTGTCCCCTGAATGCAGGGTCTGTGCAATCGGTAGCTCCTTCCAGGACTAATTCTCACATGAAGCATCTCTCCACCTGAATTGGGAGCTGCTCAAGGAAAGGGGGTACAAAATGCACATTTCACTCTGCCCATTCCTAGCAACGAGCATAGATCAGTGTTCAAAATGGCTGCTAATAAAGTTGCTGAATATAAATTCAACAGTTATCTGTCTATGTTTGTATCTATGCATCTATCATGTACAATAAATGAATAGAAATTATAATGTTAAAATAATATGAACTATGGGGGTGCCTGGATGGCTCAGTCGGTTCAGCGTCCAACTCTTGATTTGGCTCAAGTCATGATTTCACGGTCATGAGATGGAGCCACGAGTTGGGCTATGCTCTGGGTGTGGGGTCTGCTTACAGTCTCTCTCTCCCTATCTCTCTGCCTCCCTCCTGCTGGCACGCATGAGTTCTTTTTGTTTTTTCTCTCCCTCTCTCAAAAAAGTAATAATATGAACTAAGATTGAGTCAAAATTATCAAGTACCTAAAGAGAAGTCTAAGATGCATGAGACTACTACATTAATAACCACAAATAGTGCACGTATAATATGTTTTATTATATGCTGTATATATATATGCTTCTAAATTATATATATTATATAGTATGTATTATATATTATATTAATGTGTTTATATACGGTATACACGTTTCTATATACAAATTACTATTAAGATATATAATTCATGTAGAGACTATATTTATGGATTTGAAGACTCACTATTATAAAATACCCAGTTTTCCCAAGTGGATCTATACATTTAAAAAATCCTAATCAATATCCCAACCGATTTGTTCATGTATGTGTGTATGTGTGTGTCGCGTATGCCTGTGGAAATGACAAACTCATTCTAAATTTTATGTCAAAATGCAAAGAGACAAGAATAACCAAGATGATCTTGAAGAATACAAGCTAGGGGCGCCTGGGTGGCTCGGTCGGTTAAGTGACCGATTTCGGCTCAGGTCATGATCTCATGGTTTGTGGGTTCTAGCCACGCGTCTGGCTCTGTGCTGAATGCTTGCTCGGAGCCTGGAGCCTGCTTCAGATTCTGTGTCTCCTTCTTTCTCTGTCCCTCCCCCGCTTGTGCTCTGTCTCACTCTGTCTCTCGACAATAAATAAATGTAAAAAAAAATTAAAAAAAAAAAAGATACAATGCTAAGAGACTAACACTATGAGATGTCATGTATTGTCATAAAGGATAGCAATTAAGACGGTACAGTGTTGGTAAAGGATAGATAAGGATATATCCTTGAAATACAATAGGAAGTTCAGAAACAGACCCATCCATATAAGGCCAATTGATTTTAGACAAAGGTGAACGTTGAGCACAGTGGCAAAGCATGACCTTTTTATTAGAGGGAGCTGGGTCAGTGTGGAATGCATTGTACTCATATGAGAGAGGAGAAGGAAGGAAACAGAATAGTATCTGCACGGCCATGGAGTAGAAAGACATTTTTTCCCCAATAAACTGGTCACAAAAATTATTAACCAAAATGGGGAAAAATAATAAGTTAAACTGTTAAAATTAAACGCTAAAATATGGCCTGAAGTTGGGAGAGAAAGGTGAGATAGAGATACCTGTGCGTCCCGTACACCGTGGGATTGCGTGTCCCCCTGCAGCAACACGAGAATATGCCAGAAGCTCAGAATGAATGGGGCTTGACATCTGTTGTATTAATCAACTTTGTACATTTAACATATATACGTACAAAACATAAATTCCCAGAATACAGAGGAGCTTATCAGAGACACAAAAGTGATGGGGTGGGGGCGCCTGGGTGGCTCAGTCGGTTAAGTGTCTCACTATTGATTTCGGCCCAGGTCGTGATCTCACAGTTCGTGAGTTTGAGCCCCGCATTAGGATTTTTTCTCTCTGCCCCTCCCTTGCTCACTTACTCTGTCTCTCTCTCTTTCGAAATGAATAAATAAACTTTAAAAAAAGTGATGGGGATGTCATTATCTTGGGTTCCGGAGCCACAGTAACGGGGTTTAAATATGTTCTCGGGAACATTAGCAGCATAACCTTGGAAAAGTCACTTGACTTTACTGGTCTTCAGCATTCTGTCAAAAAGAGAAGGAAGACTGGCATGTATTTCATCCGCAAGTGATACATGCCGTGTGTTTTCAGCACAGTGCTGGATACTGGGAAACACTCACTACCCCCGTCTTCCTTACATGGCGTGCTTTACCACACCCGCATAGTGTATCAGCATATGCATTTCTGTGATGTATTCATTATATACCATCTGCTTTTATTTCTTCTGTACAAGATTTCACAGTTGCAGGTGTACAGGATAATAGTAACCCCAAACCCTCCACTTCTGCTGTGGATGCACAGATATGGCTAAGAGATCTTTGTTTCTCCATAATAACCGAGACTTTGTGTGATAACCTTTATTAAAGGCTGCGGAAGCACACTGTGTAGCTCGTGATTACCTGAGATTCCTAAAAAAGAAGAAACCTCAGGTTACTGGGCATTGCGCTGTGCCTCATGCATTTTACATGCATTTTCTCATTTGATCTTTCCAGCCATCTACTGCAGGAGATATTATTTTCCCCATTTAACCAAGAAGAAAATGAGGAGGAACACATTCAGTAATTTACTCGACACTACAGAGCCAGTAAGTGGCAGAACCAGCGTTCCCATCTGGATTTATGTGCATGTTTAAGGGCACCAGATTGTCTCCTGGCCCTGCAAGAACTTTGTATATTATCGGTATCATAGGACTCGCATACTAGTGGGCCTGGTAGCAGGTAAAAGGGTCATAAATGCCATAAAAAGGTATGCTTAAAGTTCTCTGGCAGATTAGACAAAGACGGAAACATTTGTAGTTATCAGTGTCAGTAAAGGCTTCCTGTTTTGGTTACTTTGAACATGACACTGTTTGTAAATAATATACATATTTGTGCTATGTACGTCTTTTACTTCTGGTCTCATTGTGGGACCAAATCTGCCCTAAACTCTATATACTCCTCTGTGTCTTGAGTGGCAATTTCTCCATAGTCGTCACTAATTCGAGAGCTACTACCCTACTGCCGAATTAACACTTTTTCATTGAAAGAAGTGTACGAAAAGAATAAAAGCTTTTAAAATAATCCAGAGTCTAAGCAGAAATGTCTATTTAGCCACCACCTCTCAATGTCTAAAATCTGCGTGGTTCAGCCTACTTACCTGCTTAGTGTTGAAATCAGGCAGTTCTAAAAACGTACCCGGGACTCGCTTTGAGCAGGTATAGTGAGACCCACAGAGATGAAAATGATTTCCATCAAGGAAGAAGTTTCTCTTGTCCTTCAATGTCCCGGTACAGAAGGCATGCCACGCAGGGCTGCACAGGTAAGGCACGGAAGCAAAAAGAACGGGCAAAGAGAGAAGGGAACTAAGGACAGGAGCCTTTACTGCACTTTCCAGGGAATGGAGTGAATGAAGCTAGGTAAACAAAAAGTACCAACTTACGATTGAATAGTTTGAATAATTATGGAGGTCTGGTGCCCAGCTGTCCAGTACCTGGCCCGGCAGTGATTACAGAAATAAACAGAGTTCTGGAATTTATGAGACCCATCAGAGATATGGACTATGGATTGGTTAGTTTGCATATTAAAAGTGTTTTAGCCTTTTGGGGCTGTTATAACAAAATACAATGGACTGGGAGGCTTATAAGCAATAGAAATGTATTTCTTTGTTTTTCCACAGTTCTGGAGGCTGGCAGGTCCAAGATCAAGGCACTAGAAGACTTGGAGTCTGGTGAGGGCTTGCTTCCTGGTTCGCAGATGGCTGTCTTTTCACTGTGTGCTGAGAGAGTGGAAGGGACCAGCGAGGCTTCGGAGGCCTCTTTTACAAGAGCGCTAATTCTATTCATGAAGAATCTGTCCTTGACCTAATCACCACCTACACGCACTACCTCCAAAAACCATCACATTGGGAGCTAGGCTTCAATACGAATTTGGGGGAAACGCATTCAGTCTATAACAAAATGCATTCTGGCATGCAAGCTGTTTGTTATCTCTAGGAATTAGTCCACCCTGGGATGGGCAGTTTTCAAGTCTACAAAGCTCCAAATGCCAGAGCATCAAGAATACAGAAAATAAGAAAATATATTTAAAAAAATTTTTTTCAACGTTTATTTATTTTTGGGACAGAGAGAGACAGAGCATGAACGGGGGAGGGGCAGAGAGAGAGGGAGACACAGAATCGGAAACAGGCTCCAGGCTCCGAGCCATCAGCCCAGAGCCCGACGCGGGGCTCGAACTCCCGGACCGCGAGATCGTGACCTGGCTGAAGTCGGACGCTCAACCGACTGCGCCACCCAGGCGCCCCAAGAAAATATATTTAATACAAGGCCTTGTGTACTTACTTAGTGTTTACCCAGAGAGAGCCTGATAACACCCTAGCAGATGAGTCTCTGTAAGATACTATCTGTGCTATAGGCATCAAGAAATGTCATGAAAACACACAGAGGGACAAAACCGTCGTGTCACCCATGCTCCGGGTAGTCTTTGTTTCAGATGATTCTTCCCTTTTGGAGAATTTGTCAGCCACTTGCTGAAACCAGTATTATTCAGATCTGTAGTTAGTGTGCTCCTTTTTTCATTCATCTGTCTTTCCTGATTGTTCCATGACCATATGTTTTCTGGCATCCTTTTTAATTAGTGACAGATGGACGAAGAAACTTTTGATTCCGTGCTCTTGTGGTGCTTTTAAAATGACAAAAACGATACATCCAGTAACAATTTCTCAAGCAACTTCCCTAAACTCTACCTAACGGCAAGAGTAAAGGGCATGGCCGACGTTGAGATGCCAGGTCTGAGGCTGAGCACGAAGCTCTGCGGAGAGAACCACATGGAGCTCTCTGTGGGTCTCTGCAGCCACCGCCTCTCTCTTTTTCAACACGCACCTTCCGTGGAATGTGCATTCCAGCCCGAATAGACATTGAATGGACTGCATTTTTAAATGTTCGAGGGGCTCTATGCATTAGAGAAAGAGACAGGAGATCTATTAGGCGATATGTGCGCAAAGAGAACACGGACTATCTAAATCCAACCTTGGCCCAGTAACCACTCAGTGCCAAGGAAAATATACAAAAAGCGGGCAACAGGCATTAAAAATTAAGGGGGGCACTTCCTCATTAGCTGGGCCTGTGAATGGAACCACAGTGAACTGTACTATGTCAACCAGTTTGCAGTATCATTCAAGGCTACAGCCTAAAAGGCTGCACCAGTGATAGGGCTCTCTCGCCCTTTCACCAAACATAGAAGGTTATGTCCTTCACACCTGCCACCACCCAAACTTCTGATGCTTCCTCAATCTCTCCACTCGTCAGCACGAGAGAGAAGAGGAAGCGGGTTTAGGGAAACTGCAGTAAAGGCTCCCCAAGAGGAGTGCCTAATCACCACACCCTCCTCCGTGCGAGATTTCTGAACCTGTCTCTTCCCAGTCACAGCTGGGGACTGAGAAGCACCCAAGGGGATCACTCGGGTTCCACACACATTCCCCTTCGCTCCAGTGATGTAACAACTGATAATAAGGTCAGTTACTCTACCGGAAAGATGGCTGCTCTTCCTGCCTGCCGGTTTCTAAATGTCAGGAGGCAAAGGTGCTGGGTAGCAGCATAGCTAATAACTCAACGGGACACCTTCCTTGGCTCCTATGAAAATGCGCCCGAGACCTCTGACCCTGCAGAACGGGGGTGCATTAGTTAGGATGTCAAGGGGCACAACTCCTGCTTTCACCTCTTGGTTCCTGGATTCACATATTCTTTCTCCTGGAAACACAGATCCGTATGATGGGCTTTGATTCAGTGCACGCACTGTGATCTGCGACATGGCACTCCTTCTCACACAGTGATGGCTCCAGGCTGGGGCTGCAGGTGTACCTTCAGCAGTTCATCTCAAAGTTCTAGCAGGTCAGCAGCCTGTGCATGGCCTGGTCTGGATACAAACTGTGAATATTAGGGCCATGGGCCCTAATTATGATGTGCCCCTCATCACATCACACACACACACACGAAAGTCTTATTTTTCCCCCTCAAAACAAAACACAGAAGTAGTATTTTCTTCACTGCACAGATAAAGAGACCAAGGTGCACAGAGTTTAAATAATCTAATAGTCCATGTTTGAAGCAAAAACGTAATCCAATTTAGCCATTTCAAGCCTGTCTTCTGTGCAGCACTACCCACTTCAGAAAACTATACCTAAGAGTTATCTTCAAACTTTCTTGTCTATTGGAATCAGCCACAGGGGGTTGCCTAAAAATACATATGCCCAAAGTGTACCCCAAACTGCTTAAATTATAAACTTCAGGCTCTAGAGAAAGGAACCTATATTTTTAGCAAGCACCACGCCCCAGTTTTGATACACCAAAAGTCTGAGATAACACACACACAGACAAGTATGTCAATGGCCTACAAGGCACATTTTCTTTGGCTTTGAGTAAAGAGCCTTAACTCACACCATTATGGGACATCTGGTGATGGCATTTCTACAAGCCTGGCTGCTTCCATTTTCAGACTTACCTTTACTGTCAGACTTGGGGTTTGAGGAAAGCAAAACAACACAGGCTATTTAAATCTTGCCTCTGGCACGTTTCTTAACCCCTCTGCACCTGTCTCTTATTTGACTAACTGAAGTTAATGATACGTCTCCTCTGAAGTTTTGAATAATAGGTTACAGATTGGCAAGCAATAGGCAAATAATAAATCCCAGCAGTTTTTATTGTTGTTTTACAATGTTTTCTCTAAGTTTCACACTTGACTCGGAGTGCAAAGAACCTGGACTGACCCCTGCTTTCTGCCACCATCTGCCATGTTCACACTCAACCCTGAGTCCTAATGAAGTTTCCCTGATCCTGCACACCCTTCCACTCTACTTCTGCCCAACTGCATCCATAACAAGCCACACGTTTAGACCGACAGAGAGTTACTTTATTTTCTTTATTGAATTAATACTTTCTCTTGGAGAAGTGATTGATTTTCCCACCACCTGCTTCTGAATAAAAATATAAGAAATGCTTTGGCATCTGTCTTAGTCCCGATGGGGCTGCTGTGATAAAAATATCATGGACTAGGTAGCTTAATAAAAATTCCTTTCTTTCATTTATTTATTTTGAGAGAGAGAGAGAGAGAGAGAGAGAGAGAGCAAGGGAGGGGCAGAAAGAGAAGGACAGAGAGAATCCCAAGCAGGCTCTGCACTGTCAACACAGAGCCCAACACGGGTCTCCATCTCAGGAACTGTGAGATCATGACTTGATCCAAGATCAAGAGTCAGATGCTTAATCACTGAGCCACCCATGTGTCCCAATAAAAATATATTTCTCATAGTCTTGGAAACTGGCAAAGATCAAGTCACCTACAAAGTTGGTGTCTTACAGAAGTTTATCTTTTTTGCACATGGTGGAAGGGGCTAGGGAACCTTCTGGATTCTCTTTTATAAGAGCTCTAATCTTATTCACGAGGGCTCCACTCTCACAACCTCATCATCTCCCGAAGGCCCCACCTCTAAGTACCAGGGGTTAGGTTTCAACATATGAATTTGGGAAGTGGGAGTGGGGGACATTCAATCTACACCATTTGCATCTTTGGGAGGGAAAGTCGCTCCAGATAGATTGGCTGATTGATTGATTTAGCATTTACTCTGCATATTCAGTCACAAATTTACTAAAGGCAAACATACTCAAAATGCTATTTTCTGAGTACAGAAAGTTTGTGTTTTACCCTACAACCACCAACAGAGCGTTAAGCTTACCTCACAGCATGCCTGTCTTCGGGCTGATTTTAATTTTCTGTATAAATATCACGGGTTTCTTTTTGTATTTATCTGATGTTAAGCTTTCACTCAAAGTAATTTAGCATGTACTTCCTGAATATTTCTCTACACCATGGACTACATTAGCTGCTTAAGAAGGAATTCAAAAGAAAAATTAACCCCATCCCTGACTCCGTGTATTTATTGAACATTTGATGTACTCTGTATCAGGACAAAAAGGGCAAAGATGAGTATCAGTGTCCTAACCCTTGAGTTGCCAAGGGCCTCATCGAACAGATAATTTGTACTGCATTGATGAGAACCCAGAGCACCGACCTAAAAAGCAGGACATCGGCTCCAGGGGCTGTCTCTACGGACAAATGTGTGACTTCTAGGAAACCAATTCATTTCTTTGCCTTTTGCCTCTTTGGGGAAAAAAAAGTCAAATAAACAAAATATTGAGCCACACTGTCTATTTTAAATTAAAAAAATCTTTATCCACATTTAGATGGCATAATACTTTCCTCATAATATAATTTATTTAATGGTATTGATCTAATGTTCCTGATTTAATATCAAAACATACACATTATAGAAAAATATTTTTATTGAAATATTCTGCTTTCTAGAGATAAGAACTCTAAATGTTTAGATGTTTCTTTCTAGTTTTTAACAGTTTGAGTTACAAGACCTTCAAAGTTCTCTCGAAACCTCTTTTAATGTTTCCAGACGTGGTTTCTGGTGAAACTTATACTGCCATTCTTTATTGCCAGATGTGTAAGATTTACATTAATTTTATAAATAAATTTTTATATATGTCTGATTATTTTCCTCACTAGTTTTCTTTATTTTTCCCCTCTTAAGTATTACCTTCAACACGTTCAAGAGATGTGAGTTCACGTTTCATTATGATGTGACTGAAACACAGAAAGAAAGGGGGTGTCTGGGTGGCTCAGTCGGTTAAGCGTGCATCTCTTGGTTTTGCCTGAGGTTATGATCGCATGGTTTGTGGGATCAACCCCTGTGTCAGGTTCTATCCTGACAGTATGGAGCCCGCTTGGGATTCTCTCTCTCTCTCTCTCTCTCTCTGCCCCTCCCCTGCTCACATAGGCACAATTTCTCTCTTTCTTTCTCTCTCTCTAAAAATACATAAACATTAACAAAATAAAAACTAAAACAGAAAGAAAGAACAGACCGAAGAAAGGCAGGAACCAAGCTTGGATGAGCTTCAATCTGGCCCCGTGAACTCTGTTGCAGTGGGAAGGCTAGGGTGTAGGGGCACGCCACAACAGCCTGGAGGGGCATCTTAAGGCAAGGGTTGATCTGCAAAGGCAAGTCCGGAGGGGGTCTAATCAAAGGCAGCAGGAAGTAGGGATTCAGCTTCCCAAAGTCAGAATGCAATCAGGAGGAGCACAGGGTCTGAGTCCAGAGAAGATAAATAAAGTCCCCGGATTTGCCTAGGCCCTAGAAATGATGGTCCAAGAAGCGCTATCTTTCATGAGACTGAGTTCATTCATAAAGCACCTCTGTAAGACAGAGTTCATTCATACAAGTAATGGGATTTAACACAAGGCACTCTGCACGGTTGTTTGGGAAGACTGAAATTTGGTAAACATTTAAATGGTCAGCCTTCCAGAAATGCCAATTTAATCCATCTATAATGTCATTTTTTTTTTTTTACCATTAATGCTTTCTTCCATAATTCTTCTCAATTTGTAATTATATATTTATTTGTTACCTTTTTTTTTCTTTTTGTCTCTCGATCAGCCGTTAAGCCCCATTAGGGAGGAAGCCACGTCTGTTTTATCATTAATGTTTTCTTAGTAAATGTTTATTAATTGATATTAAATGAAAATTGGGATTCTCTTACTCGCCTCAATGATTTCAGTATAATTGGCTTAAACATGAGAGCATTTCCCGGCCCCTGAGACTGGAGTTCCTCTGAAGATTCATATTTGGTCTCTACTCTGCAGGCTGCTTCCATTACCAAATTGCAAAGCTGAAATTCTTCAAAAAGCCACTCATACCAATAAGCTTGACACATTATTAACTTTTTTTTTAAGAAGTGAGAAATCCTTTTAAGCAATATCATGCTTTTTTATTTTTAGTGTTTATTTTTCCTTATTATTATTATTTATTTTATTTTTTTTTTAGAGAGAGAGAGAGGGAGAGAGAGAGAAAGAGAGAATAAGCCAGGGAGGAGCAGAGAGAGGGGGAGACAGAGGATCTGAAGCTGTCAGCACAGGGCCTGACGCAGGGCTCAAACTCAGGAACTGTTAGATTGTGGCCTGAGCCAAAGACGGATGCTTAACCGACTGAGCCACCCAGGTGCCCTGACATCATTAACTTTCAGGAAGAGATTTCATAGCAGCATCTCTCAGCTCCTCTGTCATCTTGGCCTGGACACCCTTCTTTACTCTCCCTTCCTCTTACGAATAGAGAACTTACTTTTCTCCAAGCATAAAGCTTTGCCTGCTTTCCGCGGGGTCTGTTTTGACGCCCTGGGCTATAGTTTGCATTTTAAATTCCCAAAGAGGTTATTCCTTCTGTAAAACGAGAAGGCATGAGAAATGGAGAAGGAATGAGCATGAAGGTCCCTTGCCCAGCGAGAGTAGCAAAGTGGCGGTGAAGTGAAAGCACTGGTGAATCTCTCAGGTCACAGGCACAGCACTGAGGGGGAAGGGCAGGGGTGCAGAAGCAGACATTCAGAATATTTCTGGGCAAAGCGTGAAGCCAGGTACCCCCTAGGCTCCTTGGCATAACTGCTCAGCCCCTCAATTACACAAAAGAAATAAAAGTGCACAGGACAGAGGTCTTGATGGAGATTTGGGAAGTCAAAGCTATAGTCCCTCTACTTTGGAGCCAGAAGAAAGGACGCAAGCACAATTAGCTTCTGGGGAATGATCCCAGAGCAACAGCTGTGTCATTATTTGCATCTTCCCCTTGCCTTGCCTTGGTCCTACTAGGTCTGGGAAATAGAATATATACAGATTTTGTTGCGTCTCTGATTTTACTGCTCTTCTTTAAGCTTCATGTCTAATAAAATAGGTGCTTGCAGCATGGTCATAGCACAATGGTCCGGAAATCTGCCACCTTCCCATTAATTAAACCTTTGGTCACTTAAGTTGCCTCAAGATGGATGCTCCATAATGTTAGGTGAATGCACGAATATGAATGAAGGTGCCAGATGGTGTTCCATCAGACCTCTATTTGTTATAATAATATTTGACCTATGAAGTTGCAATCGATACAAAATCCTACGGGCACTATATATAGATCTCCTGTCTTCTTGAATTAATATGTTATAAAACAGGGGCTAGGAAGTTTTCTTTATGTAAGCTATTAATTCATGGGGAAATAAGTCTACCAAAGGGTGAAACGAGAAAGCAACTCGTTATAGCCAGTTTTTAAAGAGAAATTTGGAGTTTCCTACTCACCTGCTCTTTAAAAATTATAGAATTCAACGATTTACCAAACATCTATTGATCATCTGCTACAAGCGTGAAACTGTGTTATTTTGGGGCGACAAGAACCGATGGGAATAGCTATAGGAGACACAACATTACTATTGGAAATTCGACCTTGTTTTAATAATCAGGTATGTGTACACAAATGTATATAAATATATGTGTGTATTTAATGTATATATACACATATATAATGTATATAAATATATATACATATATAATGTATATAAATATATACACACACACATATATATATAATGGATAAAGGGATCAATAATGAAGCAAGAACATTAAGTTTTTGATAATTCACATTTACAAAAAGGGAAAAACAGGTCAAATTATTAACAAAATCTAATCTAAATTTGTGATTTTCTGCAATTCTTTCAGCTGATCGCATATTCCAGGAATTATGAACTACTCACGTTACCTGAGAAGACCTATACTTTTATGCAGTCAATTAGATATTGCCATTTAACTCACCTGAGATACAGATCCCTCTACTGGATTTATACAAACACCGATCCAGAATCCTGTCTACTTTCACGCATAGTTTCAAAACTTTAGCATATCTTTTTTTTTTCTTTTTCTTTCCAGGCTCTGAACTCTTCTAAATGAGGAATGGGATCTTGCTCGGTCTGTACTAACAAGTGTTCATCAGACTGATGGGCCAAGAGCACAGGCTGGTTAATATTAGATGAATGACTGAGAGCCTATACAACTTCACACTTATGCACCTCTCTAGAGAAAATACTACACAGGCACCAATTTATATAGCTAGCAAAAACTCAGTATTTATTTCAAAAATAGAATTACAGAGTCTAGCTTTATGTATTGGAACAGCAAAGCATTAAGATATTAAATTTGGATATGAAGAATCAAAAACCCTAGATTCATCACTTAATAGTTCCATCCCCCAATTCTGCCAGAAAATACTTCGTAACTGGCAAACCAATGTCTGTGTAACTGCCCATAATTGCCACTCTCAAGGGTCTCTGTCACTCCACATTCTTCCCAATAATGTTCACATAGTGTAAGTCTAAAAACATATATTTTATCAACGTTGGGTATGAATGTCTTTCAGTGTGATATCTAATTTCATTTCCCTAAGTAGTAAACTTAAGGATCATTTTGATTTTTATCAATTTTTTCACTTAAATATAACCTACATGGAGAAAAGATAAAATCAAAATTGTATAATTGAATAATTATAAAATATACACTAATTAGCCACCGCCCAGATGGAAAAGTATATATTGCCCTGACCCAGAATCTCTACACGTGTCTGCTTTTTTTCAAATTTTATTTCCAGTATAGTTAACCACACAGTGTTAGATTAGTTTCAGGTGTACAACATAGTGATTCAATAATTCTATATACTACTCAATGTTCAGCATGATAAGTGTACTCTTAATCCCCTTGATTTATTCTACCCATCCCCCACCCACCTGCCCCCTGGTAACCATCAATGTGCTCTCAACAGCGAAGAGTCTGTTTTTCGGTTTGTCGCTTCCTTTTTTTCCTTTGTTCATTTGTTTTGTTTCTTAAATTCCACATATAAGTAAAATCCCATGGTATTTGTCTTTCTCTGACTGATTTATTTTGCTCAACAATTATACTTTCCATCCATGCTGTCGCATATGGCAAGGTTTCATCCTTTTATATGGCTAAATAATCTGCCATTGTATATATACCACTTCTTTATCCGTTCATCTATTGATGGACATTTGTGCTGCTTCCATAATTTGTCTATTGTAAATAACACCGCAATAAACATAGGGGTGCATATATCTTTTTGAATTAGTGTTGTTTTTTGTTTCATTTTTAAAACATTTTTTTTTTATGTTTATTCAGTTTTGAGAGACAGAGAGCAAGCAGGGGTGGGGCAGAGAGAGAGGGAGACACAGAATCCGAAGCAGGCTCCAGGCTCTGAGCTGTCAGCACAGAGCATGACGTGGGGCTCAAACTCACGAGCTGTGAGATCATGACCTGAGCTGAAGTCGGACGCTTAACTGACTGAGCCACCCAGGAGCCCCAGATTAGTGTTGTTTTTGTATTCTTTGGGTAAATACACAGTAGTGGAATTACTGGGAATTCTATTTTTTAAGTTTTTGAGGATTATCCATACTGTTTTCCACAGCGGCTGTACCTGTTTGATTCCCAGCAACAGCACAAGGGTTCTTTTTTCTCCACATCTTCACCAACACTTGTTTTTTGTCTTCTTTAGTTCAGTCATTCTGACAGGTGTGAGGTGATATCTGATTGTGGTTCCGATTTGCTTTTCCCTGATGATGAGTAATGTTGAGCATCTTTTCATATGTCTGTTGGCCATCTGTATGTCTCCTTAGGACAAATACCTTTCATGTCTTCTGCCCATATTTTAATTGTATTATATGTCTCTTTGGTGTTGAGTTGTATAACTTCTTTATATATCTTGGATATTAACTCTTTGCAGATATAATCTCCCACTTAGTAGGCTGTCTTTTAGTTTTGTTGATGGTTTCTTTTGCTGTACAGAAGCTTTTTTATTCTCATGTAGTCCCAATACTTTATTTTTGATTTTGTTTCCCTTGCCTAAGGAGACATATCTACAAAAATGTTGCAATCACCCACGTCAAAGAAATTCCTGCCTGTGCTCTCTTCCAGTATTTGTACGGTTTCAGGTCTTACTTTAATACATTTTGAGTTTCCTTGTGTGTATGGTGTAAAAAAGTGGTCCGGTTTCACTCTTTTGCATGTAACTGGGCAGTTTTCCCACATCATTTGTTGAACAGACTGTCTTTTTCACATTGCATATTCTTCCCTCCTTTGTTGAAGATTAATGGATCATATTATCATGGGTTTACTTATTGGCTTTCTATTCTGTTCATTGAACTACGTGTCTATTTTTATACCAGTACCACACTATTTTGATTACTACAGCTTTGTCATATAACTTGAAGTCTAGAATTATGATTCCTTCATCTTTGCTTTTCTTTTTCAAAATTGCTTAGGTTATTTGGAGTCTTTTGTGGTTCCATACAAATTTCAGGATTGTTTGCTCTCATTCTGTGCAAAATGCTGTTGGTAACTTGATAGGGATTATAATAACCCTGTAGATTGCTTTAAGGAGTAAAGACATTTTAACAATATGTTCCATGAACATAGAATATCTTTCCACTTGTTTGTGTCATCTTCAATTTCTTTCATCAGTATTTTATATTTTCAGAGTACAGGTCTTTTACCTCCTTGGTTAACTTAACTCCTAGGAATTTTATTATTTATGGTACAATTGTAAATGAGATTGTTTGTGTGATTTCTCTTTCTGCTACATCATTATTAGTGTATGGAAATGCAGTAGATTTCTGTATATTGATTTTGTATCCTGTGACTTTAATGGATTCATCTATCTGTTCTAGTAGTTTTTGGTGAAGTCTTTAGGATTTTTCTCTATATAGTATCATGTCATCTGCAAATAGTGACAGCTTTCCTTCTTTCTTACCAATCTGAATGCCATTTATGTATGTATGTATGTATGTATGTATGTATGTATGTCTGACTGCTGTGGCTAAGACTTCCAATACTATATTGAGTAAAAGTGGTGAGAGTGGACATCCTTGTCTTGTTCCTAACCTTAGAGGAAAAGCTCTAATTTTGTCACCACTGAGTATGGTTAACTGTAGATTTTCATACATAGCCTTTATTATGTAGAGGTACATTCCCCCTAAACCTACTTTGTGGAGGGTTTTTATCATAAATGGATGTTGTACTTTGTCACATGCTTTTTATGCATCTACTGAAATAAGTATATGGCTTTTACTCTTTTGCTTACTGGTGCGCTGTATCACGTTGATTGGTTTGCAATTTGTTTAAGTCTAATTACTTATTTTGAGAGAGAGAGACTACAAGTGGGGAGAAGAGAGAGAGAGAGGGAGAGAGAGAATCCCAAGCACGTTCAGCGTTGTCAGCCTAGAGCCTGACATGGGGATCAATCCCATGAACTGTGAGATCATGACTTCAGCTGAAATCAAGAGTTGGATGCTTAATAATGGGTTAAAGCAGGCATCCCATGGGTTGCAAATATTGTACCACCCTTGCATCCTGGGAATAAATCCCTCTGGATCTTGGTGAATAATTTTTTAATGTATTGTTGGATTTGGTTTGCTAATATTTTGTTGAGGATTTTTGCATCTATGTTCATCAAAGCCTTGGCCTTCAGTTCTCTTTTTTTGTGGTGTCTTTATCTGGTTTTTGTATTAGGGTAATGCTGGCCTCATAGAATGACTTTGGAAGTTTTCCCTCCTCTTCTGTTTTTTGAAAATTTCATCTGTGAATCCCCCCTGGTCCTGGACTTTTGTTTGTTGGGAGTTTTTTGATTACTGATTCAATTTCATTGCTGGTGATTCGTCTGTTCAAGGTTTCTATCTCTTCTTGCTTCAGTTTTGATAGGCTATACGTTTCTAGCAATTTGTCCATTTCTTCTGGACTGTCCAATTTGCTGGCATTAATTTTTCATAATAGTCTCTTATTACCTTTTGTATCTCTGTAGTGTTGGTTGTCACTTCTCCTCTTTCATTTTTTATTTTATTTGAGTCTTCTCTTTCTTTTTGATTAGTCTGGCTAATGTTTTATCAATTTTCTTGATCTTTTTAAAGAACCAGCTTCTAGCTGCACTGATATATTCTATTATTTATTTATTTATTTATTTATTTATTTATTTTACTTTCTATTTTGTTTATTTCTGCTCTAATCTTTATTATTACCTCCCTTCTACTGGTTTGGGGTTTTGTTTGTTCTTCTTTTTCCTGCTCCTTTAGGTTAGGTTGTTTATTTGAGATTTTTCTTGCTTTCTGATTTGACCTGTATTGCTATAAACTTCCCTCTTAGAACACTTTTGTTGCATCCCAATGATTTTGGATCATTGTGCTTTCATTTTCATTTGTCTCCAGGTAATTTTTGATTTCCTCTTTGATTTCTTTGTTTAGTAGTACATTATTTAACCTCCAAAATAACCTTTGATTATTTTGAGTTTGTTGAGACTTGTTTTGTGGCCTATACTTGATCTATTCTGGAGTGTGTCCCACATGCACTTGAAAAGAATGTGTGTTCAGCTGTTTTAAGATGGAATATTCTGAATACACCTGGTAGATCATCCTGGTCCAGTGTGTCATTCAAAACCACTGTTTCCTTGTTGATTTTCTGTTTGGATAATCTATCCATCAATGTAAATGGGTTGTTAAATTCCCCTACTATTATTGTGTTACTATCCATTGCTTCCTTTATGTTTGTTATTAGCTGCTTTATGTGTACGGGTGCTCCCATTTATATTGCCTTGTTGGATTGTTCCCTTTACGATAATAAAGTGTCCTTCTTTGTCTCTTGTTAACATCTTTGTTTTAAAGTCTAGTTTGTCTAATATAAGGATTGCTACTCCAGCTATATTTTCACATTCGTTTGCATGATAAATGCTTTTCCATTCCTTCACTTTGAGTCTGCATGTATCTTTAGGTCTGAAATGAGTATCTTATAGGCACCATATAGATGAGACTTGCCTTTTTATCCATTCCTTCACCTTATGTCTTCTGATTGACCATTACATTGACCATATTTACATCCAAAATAATTACTGGTAAGTATGTACTTATTTTCACTTTTTTACTTGTCTTATGAGGATTTTGGGGTTTCAGTTTTATTTTTGTAGTTCTTCTCTTGCTCTCTACTCTCTTGGTTTGCTGGCTTTCTTTAGTTATATACTTGGATCCTTGCCCTTTATTTTTTGCAGATCTATTACTGGTTTTTGATTTGTGGTTACCATTAGGTTTGTATATAACATCTTCTGCACATAACAGTCTATATTAAGTTGATGGTCACGTAAGTCTGAACCCATTCTTTACTCCTCCGCCCCGACCCTCTGACATTTTAGATATATAGTTTCATTGTTTACATCCTTTTATTTTGTGAAACCTTTAACTGATCTTTATAGTTATACTCAACTTTACTGCTTTTGTGCTTCCTACTTTTCTTACTCCGACTTGTGGTTTTTCTTTTCCACTCAGGGAGTTCCCCTTAAAATTTCTGGTAGGACTGGTCTCACGGTGAAAAAGTCCTTTAACTTTTGTTTGTCTGGTAAACTCTTTACTTCTCCTGTTCTGACTGATAATCTTGCTGGAAAGAGTATTCTTGGCTGCGGTTTTATTTATTTATTTATTTATTTATTTATTTATTTATTTATTTATTTATTTATTTTTCCTTCCAGCATTTTGAATATATCATGCCACTCCCTTTTGGCCTGGAAAGTTTCTGCTGAAAAATCAGCTAATAGTCTATGGAGTTTCCCTTGTATGTAACTGCTTTTCTCTTGCTACTTTTAGAATTCTCTCTTTATCACTTCAGTGTGCCATTTTAATTACTATGTGTCTCAATGTAGACCTCATTGGGTTCATTTCGTTGAGTGTACTCTGTGCTTCCTGTATTTGGATTTGTTTCCTTCTCCAGATTCAGGAAATCTTCAGCTATTATTTCTTCAAATAAATTTTCTGCCCCCTCTTTCTCTCTCTTCTCATTCTGGGATCCCTATAATATGAATGGTATTATGCTTGATTATGTCACTATTTTCATATATCATTTTTTTCTTTTGTCCTGTTCAGTCTGACTGCTGTCCATTACTCTGTTCTCCAGGTCACTGATCCTTTCTTCTGCTTCCTCTAGTTTACCACCTAGTGTATTTTTTAAATTTTCAGTTATTAATTTCTTCCTCTCAAGTTCAGCAAGTATGTTTATGACCATTACTTTAAATTCTCTACCAGGCATATTACTTATCTCCATCTTGTTTAGGCTTTTTGCTATGATTTTGTCCTATTGTCGCAGTTCCATTTATTGTAAAGACTGTTCTATCCCTCATTTCTCTCTGATGATATCAGGGGTACAAACATACACAAACTGAATCTCTTTCTAGGTTCCCCTTCATCTTCCATTGATTTGTATATTTCTACTTATGTAAAATTGCACTGCTTTACTTAATATAATTTCGTAAGTCTTAAGAATATCCTAATCTTTATTCAACAGTGTTTATGCTACTGTTTTCCAATTATATATTTACATCATTTGTAAACAGTATCCAAAGGTGTTTACAAATCACCTACTATGTGCTAAGTACTATTATAAGTATGTGGGCCACATCATGCAACAAAAGGGACAAACTTTCCATTTTTGTGGCTTTTACATTCTAAAGTGTATGTGGAAGAATAGGCCACAACAGTACATTTCTTGTGCCTTTGATGATGATGATGATGATGATGATGATGATAAAGTTATATTATAAAAAATATTAGAAGGTAAAGAAAGCTACAAAAATTATAGAGAAGAGTATGTAGGATCAAGATGGTCTGGTGGGTAGACTTTGAATTTATAGAAATTCAAACTTCCTATAAGTCTTTTAATCAGCTTGTCTGATTCTTGAAAAGTTTACTGACATTTGAATAAAGAGAGGACTGATATTTTCATATGAAGGGAAAAGATATTTTAACACAGTTGCACAAGCCAATCTAAAATCTTGCATTATTTATCTTTTATTTGAGTTTTGTTTTTATTTATTTGTTTTGTTTTTTATGACTAGCACTTTCGTATTAGAATTTTTTCTGTGTAGGCATCACCTGCCTCATTCCTGGGTACTTGGTCGTTTTTATGAAATTTTAGTTTTTAAAATTTTGTTTGCTAGTTGTTGCTGGTATGTGGAAAGAACTTAATTTTTATTATATGTCAATCTTATTAAAGTCATCAATTATAATAAATAGGTAGATTTTTAAAATTTGTGTAAAAAAATCACATGATGTTTCCTAAATTTCTTTCAAATCAATTCTGGTAGCATTCATGCTTCACCATTGTGTCTTAGACCCACTGTATTGTGTTAAAAGTCAGTTGTGAGAACATACAACCTTTTCTTATTTCTAAAGCCTATTAAAAAGGTTTTAACATTTCACATTTAAATGTAGTGATTACTATGCTTTTTTTGAAGATTTAGATTTTAAAAACTGTTTTCTGTGTTAGCATTCTCTAATGAAGCAGAACTATACATATATATATATATGTATATATATATATATATATATATAGAGAGAGAGAGAGAGAGAGAGAGAGAGAGATTGTGTGCATGTATATTTACCTACTAGAACAGTATATGTATATAGTGCATACATATAGTATGTGTGTATATACATAAATATTCTCCCTTTTTCAATTCTTTGGCAATGTTTATGTGCACTTAGAATTATTTCTTGAAGGTGTGGTAGAATATTCTGATAAAGCCATGCATGGTTGGAGTTTTCTATCTGGGAAGACTTGTAACTACTCATTAAGTCACTTCAGTAGTTACAGTATTGAGGCTTTATATTATTGAGGCAGAATGTTATAGTTTTATAATATGTTTGTTTTTAAAAACTTTCCACTTAACACAAGTCTTCTAACTTACTGGTTAAGGGTTTCTTAAAATAATTTCATTATAATATCTTGATTCAGTGTGTGACAGGTACAGTAATTAGATGATGACTGTATAAAACTATTTGCTTCACATTCCTCAATGGGGAGAAAGGAGGATGGGAGTAAATGCTTAGCCTCAAGCACAGAGGCCCTGAAGTCACTTATTTATTTTTCATTTCATCATGGCTGACACACAATGCTGCATTAGTTTCAGGTGTACGACAACGTGATCCAATAACTCTGTATGTTATGCTATGCTCACCACAAGCATAACTGCCATCTGTCACTTGATAGAACCGTAACAGTACCAACGACAATGTTCCCTATGCTGCGCTTTTATTCCTGTGACTTCCAGTTATGGAATGAATAAACCCTCAAGTTAATTTTTTTTTTTTTTTTTTTTTTTTTTTTTTTTTTTTTTTTTTTTTTTTTTTTTTTTTTTTTTTTTTTCAACGTTTATTTATTTTTGGGACAGAGAGAGAGACAGAGCATGAACGGGGGAGGGGCAGAGAGAGAAGGAGACACAGAATCGGAAACAGGCTCCAGGCTCCGAGCCATCAGCCCAGAGCCTGACGCGGGGCTCGAACTCACGGACCGCGAGATCGTGACCTGGCTGAAGTCGGACGCTTAACCGACTGCGCCACCCAGGCGCCCCAACCCTCAAGTTAATTTTATTTGTGCTTTGTTCTGGCCATTTCAGAACTTTCTAGGGAACAAAAGCTGAATTTTCCTCAACTTACTGGTCTCCTCCTTCAGAGGAATTTACTAGTTGACCATGAGCTTATTTGATAAGCTCAGTGGGGTTTCAAGAACAAGCATCTGGGGAACTGTGATAGATGAAGCAGCTTCTTCCTCAGAAACTTATTTCAAAGGCAACTATAACATCCTCTAACATGTTTCCCTTTGGGGAATTATATTATAAAACGCTCCTGAAATTCTCTGTAGTGGAGAGGGGGGAAAGGCAGACACTCATTTAGCTGTGTTTCTCTACTGAGTGAGTATGAGTGGTCTAACCTCTTCTGAATTTCCCTCAGATCAGCAAAACTTCACATAGGGTATGCTTCTCTTGTATTCTCTGAACCTGCTTCCATATATTAACCCTGACAGGTCAGAGCTTGCACACCCTTCTAGGAATCAGGCTGAATGACCCTGGATGGCTAGGTCAATATCCTCAATAATAAAAGGTTTATGACAGCATGGGATTTTGTCTCCTTTGTTCTCTGCTGTATACAAAACATCTAAACAGTTGCGGACACATAATAGATACTCAAAAAATAATTTTTGAAAAATGATTGAATGGATGAATATACTAAAGCCATGACACCACACACGGATCCAAAGATAGAGATTCCATATGTAGATCTTTATCATCTATATCTTTATATCATCTGTATCTGTATGTCTATATATCATCTATATCCATCTATATCCATATCATTTATATCTATATCTATATCATCTATATCTGTACCTATATTAATATCTATCCTCAATCCCCAATGTGGTAGGAAGCATATTTTTGTCTCATAAATAAACCTATTCCCAGATTCAGACTTGTTAGTAATACAGCAGGTATGGATTTTGAATTACTACCAATTTCAAACGTATATTTCTCAAATGATTCAATATCTACAGGACAGATTATTTTGTATTCTCTCTCTCTCTCTCTCTCTCTCTCTCTCTCTCTCTTTTGGAGTGAGAGAGAGAGCACGCACGAGTATAGGAGAGCAGGGGGAGAAGAGAGAGAATCTTAGGCAGGCTCCACACTCAGCATAGAGCCTGACACAGGGCACGATCTCACGACGTGAGATCATGACCTAAGCAGAAATCAAGAGTCAGACACTTAACTGACTGGGGTCAGGTCCCCCAGGCACCCCATTTGTATTCTCAAATATCAACAAAAGATTCTCGGTGAGGCATGAACGTCATAAAAAGGAGACCGATCCGTTAGACCAGAATCTGAGGTATGTGTGGGATGTAGTACAACAAACAAAGGCTAATCTAAAAACAAGACCAAAAAAAAAATATTTCCCAAAAATATCGGCACCTTTCCTGGTATGGAAACAAATCTCCAAAGATATTAGTGTCAAAATTAATTTAGGTCACAAAGCTATCGGGTATCAGATTTAGGACAAGAAGTTACTACAACTGACACCTACCTTTTTTCAAAGGACTTTCGTAAGATTTAAAAATATGTATGTCTTGTTTGTTACTTGTAAAACAGAGTGGCTCAGAAGGCCCACTCTTCACTTCTTGTTCCTAAGAAGTCAAACGTAACATTTTAGTCACATAATCCAGGAAGCAGCATGAACAGTCATGGTGGCCAAAACATCCCCGATCAGCAGTGCAATTGGAAGGAGAGAGATTTATGGCATTTGCTGTGCATGAGAACTCCTACTGCTTCATATCTAGAGCGTGTAACTTGGGCAACTTTATCTCTTTGAGGCTGTTTTCTCACTTGTGAAATATTTGTAAGATGGCTGATCTTCCGTGGGAATTCGAGGGTTAAAAGTAATGAGGTACCACATACGTGAATGCTGCAGCCCCGGAACAGGATTGGGTAGATGCCACACCTGTGGATTAGACCCCTACGAATTCGAAGCAGACATTCACATCTGGCTGTCTCTCCGTTTACAATAAGGACTAAAGATTGGAACATTAAGAAGGAAAAATAGAATGAGCTGGAAAGTACTACAGTACTACTGTTTATATTTTATGCTCCGAGTCAGTATTTTTTCAAGTGCTGTCCATCTAATAATCCCCCATCAATCAGAACTACTTAGGAGGTGATTAAAGATGAATATTACTGGGGCGCCTGGGTGGCGCAGTCGGTTAAGCGTCCGACTTCAGCCAGGTCACGATCTCGCGGTCCGTGAGTTCGAGCCCCGCGTCAGGCTCTGGGCTGATGGCTCAGAGCCTGGAGCCTGTTTCCAATTCTGTGTCTCCCTCTCTCTCTGCCCCTCCCCCGTTCATGCTCTGTCTCTCTCTGTCCCAAAAATAAATAAACATTAAAAAAAAAAAAAATAAAAAAAAAAAAAAAAAAAAAAAAAAAAAAAAGATGAATATTACTTAATTTTTCTTTACACCCCTCAAGCCACCTGCATAGAAAACCTTACTATGTCCAGGAAAGCGTTCAGTGTAATGGAAGCAAAGGCTATGCTGGGGACATGGAAAGAATGAGGTACGAGATGGAGATTGAGCCCAGTATGTCATAAAATGGAGGCACCTCTTTATCATACAAGCAACGGAGAGTGAATGAAGGGATTTGTAAAGTAAGGGAGTGTCGGGTTATATTTTTACGATCATTCAAAATTAAGCAAAAGCATGTTCAGTATTTCAATGCTATTGTAGTCAACCTACAAAGACAAGAAGCACAAATGCACAGAGACACCGGTGGTAAATGAAGTGCCGAGTCCAGGCTTGCGTCCTGCATTTCTATTATTTTCAGTTATGGCATGCAGGTCTCATTTGCTCAGTTAAACATACAGACCTGTATTGAATTCCACCAGGCAGCAGTTTCTCTTCTTGGCAGTGCAAATTGGAAAATTGAATTTTCCTCTGCATTCGAACCCGATTCAAAATTTATTTTGCATTTAGACCCTTTATATGATTATTACTATCATCATTAGTTAGCAACTCTTGCCTAATCTATTAATGAGAAATGGATATTTTCAATGTTAGTGTGCCGTAAGGTCTATTAGGGATGATTACTGCGAGAAGCACGGTGTAGAGGTATGAGTAGGGCTGGGAACTACGCAGTGGCCATGGTTAGAGCTCTGAGCAATCAGGGCAGGGAATGTGGTGAGGACAGCGCCATGGAGGAAAAGAAGGAGTATCAGATCAAGGTATAGAAGAGTAGAGTGCTCAATCCCCGTGTTTTATCACTTTGGGAGAAGAAAAATCTGAATTTAGTTATCATGTCTGCAATATTAACAGAAGGAAAAAAAGCGTGTTTCTCGATAGTCTCTTCTACCGTGGATCCTCATAAAGTTAACGAAACAGATCAGGATTCTGAGGATAGTGAAATTTCCCCAGCACACAACTCTCTTCCAAACTGTGACTTCTGAGACACTATATTGGCCATCTAGTCCAGGGATATAAAAAATGTAAGCCTCGGTAACTTTAGGGACTCTTGTGGTTTTTTTCAAATTAAAAAACAAAACAAAACAGGGGCACCTGGGTGGCTCAGTTGGTTAGGCATTCGACTTCAGCTCAGGTCATGATCTCGCAGTGTGTGAGTTCAAGGTCTATGTCGGGCTCTGTGCTGACAGCCTGGAGCCTGGAGCCTGCTTTGGATTCTGTGTCTCCCTCTCTCTCTGCCCCTCCCCTGCTCATGCTCTGTCTCTGTCTCAACAAAACAAAACAAAACAAAACAAAACAAAATAAAACAAGGGTACCTGGGTGGCTCAGTCAGTTAAGCATCTGACTCTTGATTTCGGCTCAGGTCATGCTCTCACAGGTTTGTGAGATCAAGGCCCACATCAGGCTCTGTGCTGACAGTGTGGAGCCTGCTTGGGATTCTCTCTCCCTCCCTCTCTCTCTTCCCCTCCACCTTCTCTCTTTCTCTCTCTCTCTCTCTCTCTCTCTCAAAATAAAAAAAAACATACTTAAAAAAATACCTTAAAAAATAAAACTGGGGCACCTGGCTGACCCAGTTGGTAGAACATGCAATTCTTGATCTCAGAGTTGGGAGTTCCAGCCCCACACTGGGTGTAAAGACTACTTAAAAATACAATCTTTAAGGGAGCACCTGAGAGGCTCAGTTGGTTAAGTGTCCAACTCTTGGTTTCGGCTCAGGTCATGATCTCCCAATTCTTGGGATGGAGTCCTGTGTTAGGCTCTGAGCACTGACAGTGCAGAACCCGCTTGGGATTCTGTGTCTCTGTGCCTCTCCTGCTCATGCTTACTCTCTCTCTCTCTCTCTCTCTCTCTCTCTCTCTCTCTCAAAAATAAATAAACTTAAAAAATAAAAAAATAAATGAATAAATTCTTTAAGTAAATAAATAAATGAATAGATAAAATAAAAATAACAACTGAGAAGCAAAATAAATTCAGAGAATCGTGTGAAGAATGGTAAATCTGGGAGGCACACTTTGGCCCCACGTAAGGCTGCTGTACTTGACAAATAAACACATGGGAAGTCCAGTTAAATTTGAATTTCGGGCAAATGGTAAGTATTTTTGTAGTATAACTACACTCCAAATACTGCATGATCAATCCCAGCTTTTATAATGCTGTCATCATGTTATTCTGAAAAAGAGGGACGCCCATTAAATTAATGCCTTGGCTTTTTTCTTTCTATGCCCTGCTCACTTCCCAGGCAGAAGCGAACCACCCACTTGCAGCTACGGGACAAGTAACGGAGGATGTGCAGTGCTCAGATGTTTCCAGTTTATCTTCTAGGCTCCTGACTTCAGTGTTCTCTGATCTGCTCTCCACCATCCAGTCATCCCAGTGATAAAGACCCTGGCCCTACTGTGGGTCACTGCTGTCTGGGATGGGTGGCTGAGTCTCTAAATCTGAGATGCAGTGTTTGGAAGCTTCATTTGCTTTTCCTTAGCCACATTCCCCATATTCTTGACATTTTGACTTCTTTATGTTTATTTCCTGTCTTCCTTATACGCAGTCTGGATTTGGGTGGGGAAATCAGGGGGAATCACACACTATTATGAATCCCTTAAATCCTAATGACCTGGTGTGGCAATAATTAGGTTAGTTGAGGAGGCTTCTATGAAAATACACTTAAACAATTTTCGAAGAATAAGTCCAGGGAAGAATTCAAGAATTTGAATTCGTCCCTTTTGAGGAGTTATATAGAGACGGAGATTATATGAAAGTTCACAAATTGGGAGAGGCAAAACGCCAAGACTTCCTGGGCGTGTTTCTCAGTTTTGCTTGGTTTTAAATGTTATGCTTATTGAGGTCAATGCAATGAATACTACTTATTACAACATTTCACGAAAAAAGCAAAATAAAATGTTTCATTTTAATCAGGTGTAACCTGTATCAATAAACAGAGGGGTCAAATTGAGCCAATACCTTATACAGCATAGATATTGATGAGAGAGCCTGGGGCTGGCTGAGGACACAGTGCAAGCTAGGGCACCCCTCCCCCCAAGCCAGGTGGGTTGTGTGTGACATTCCTCAGGCACTACTGGTTGCCCAAGGACAAAGGAAAGGAAAGAAAACAAATGGTTACCTGATAAGAGATCACAGGAAGTGGGTCTCCATCAGTTTACAAATATCTTAGTGAATTACAAGAAAAAGGCAATCTTATCAATAGCCTAATTTCCAGAAGCCTATAAACTCAGTTTCCTGGAGCTCCAACATCACCCCTCCATAATGATGTGGGGGAACAAAGACAAGAAGGAAATGGCAGGTAAAATGAAATTTCCTCATAACCCGCAGCCCATTGACAGATAGTTGAGGCTGGCAGGGTAAAACAGTTCTCTAGGAACTCCCTACTTCTTAATGCTAGTGATTTGCTAGAGGGAAAAATAACCTTAGCTTGACAACAGCTAGGCCTCCAGCATCCTGGGAGTCTTCTTTAGCCTATGAAAATCTCACTGGGAACTTCCCCTGGCTTTACCTCCCCCAACTCCCAAATATACAAGCAGTCTCTCCACAGGGTCCAGAGCAGCTCTTTCTGCCCACTGGCCCTGTCCCCATGCTTTCATAAAATCAGCTTTTTGCACAAAAGATGTCTTCAAGAATTCCGTCTTGGCCGTTGGCTCCGGATCCCCGACCATCACCCCCAAAACCTCATCAATGTGGTGGGTGAGATCTTCAATGAGTAACATGAACTCTCTGATACAAAAAGTTAATAGCTCTTATACACTACGTGCTCATAAAAATATTTAAAATAAGACTTTCTTTCTTTTCTGTTGGGGGTACAACTAATAAGAAAAAGATCTCATTTAGCTAAATCACTCTCTAAAAGAACAGAGTTACTCCATTGTGGTTATTCAAAATCAGGTGAATGAGCTCACTTTGGAAAGGCAGGGCCTCAGTGTTATTATTTTTATGACTCCAGATAAGGGCTCTGGCTAGAGTATGCCAAGAGAGGTGGCGAGGGTAGAGATTTAAGGAGCTCCTCACTCTCAGGTGTTATGCTCACAAGCCGGGAGAGAGTCACCCAAGCAGCTCCCTTGCCCCACCATGGTCCTGGCCCCGCTCTAGAGAAGATGTCAGTCACGCAATGAAATTGTAAATTCTACTCAACTTTCAAGATATGAAAAACAAAAAAGTATGCAACAAAAAAAAAAAAGAAAAAAGTTAAGTGAAAGTAAATATTTGATAAGGACATATATTCAGATAGCTACTCGAGCCTGACCCAAGTGTAGAAGAAAAGATTGAAGATGTGCTCCCAGGAAAAGTAAATGACTTTTCGAAGTAGACCAGCATTACAGGCAGAAGAGAAACAGCAGAATGTAAGGAAAGAAGAATATGCCGTATTGTTTTCTTAATTCTTTCTCTTTTAGCCATCACTTAAGCACAATTTGGAAGTTTACATTATAAACACATTCCCATTGTTGTTTATTGCACACATTTGTGACGATGTTAACATAGAATGAAAACGTACATGCTTTGCATTCCCGTAGCAAATGTTCACTCATTCTTTATTGTGCATTTTATTATTCTTATAAAATCCAGAGGTAAAAAGCACGACTTCAGATGCTGGTATAGGTTGTTATCTAGTCTGTGTGTATATTATCTGACATTTCAGAAAAGCTCTGATGCATGATGAAGAAAACTAGGTAAACAGACTTCTCATCACAGGCGATTTTAACAAGGCTTATTGCTTTCTGGGATATATTTTATACGTCCCAAACAGAGTGAAGCGGAGATGGGATAAAAGGATGGGCTCTTAGTTGAATGTGGATTTTTTTCAGAGACATCCGCCAGCCATTACTGGTCTATCAAACAACAGCCACTCCCTCACCTTGACGCCCTGGCCCAATTCCAAAGCAGTGAATCTAACAGAATCCCCAGGCCCCTAAAATCCCACGCGGAAATGGCGTTAGCGGTTTCATTTGGTAACTACAAATTAGGCCGAAGAAATACAAGGTGACGGTGTTTGTTAATTCCACTAGTAAAACCTCAACAGCTGTATTGTCTTCTGCAGAGAATCTGATCCTCCATTTGTATTTATAGGTCTCACAAGGAAAAGAAGGAAAGTGGGGACGATCTAATACAAAAATGCGAGACAGATTTCTTCTGGTATCTTAGAATTTATAATGCTTCTTAAGTATGCCAGTTAGGGAAAGTCAGGACAAAAGAATAATAATAATTAATAATAATAATAGGCATCATGTTAGATGCTCTGAAGCTTTTTCCGTCACAGGCATGCCAGGTGGCTAATGATGTCACCAAGTAGCAGGTACAGATGGTATAGCCATTTTTCACAAAAGAAAGCAAACAGAAGGACAGCCAGCAATTTTTTAAAACCGGGAATGCAAATCTGAATCATCTGAGAGACTTCAAGAAAAACACATGTGGCAAAATGCACAAATCTTACACCTAAAGCATTTGATTGAGTCTGCAGGTGGGGACTGTGTGTCCTTTAAAGCTCCCAAAGTGATTCTAACATATTGTTAAAGGGAAGATCACTGGTACAGAAAACCACAGATAAGAGAAGAGGTGACTCTGGCTCTCACTTTAAAGAAAAAAAGGTCAATTCAGGGATTTAAACTAATTGGAAACTCCATGTGAATCATCCGATTGATATAGTGGGGAAAAAAATGTTGATGTGGATTATTTTACCTAACGCAAAGTGTCCAAATAGAAAGGAAAAAACAAACTGACAAAGGAGAAACAAACATGCCAGGCGTTTTCACATACAACCTTGTGACTTACTAAGCTCTGGGGTGTTCAATAGACACCTGGAGTTCTGTAATCATTTCTTCTTCTCTCTTCAGGTTAACTAAAGACGGATGCTAGCACTCTGACTCCTGAGTCACTCTTTCACTGACTAGTTACAACTTCAAATCATATGTCCCTCCATCTCATGCTTTTAAATGCCTCAGATGTTCTAAGACTTTATAATAAAGTGGGAGAATTTATGGCTGAATAGATAGGAAGCTCCAGAATGTGAGGAATCTCTTATGCCAAGTGCAGTGTTTTGGAACGTATCTAGTTGGCCACGGAAGAGTTGGCCATGGACGTGCTTGAGCAAAGGTGAGATCAGGTAATACAGGAAGCCGCAGGGAAAAGAGACAGAAGACACAGGTAAGTCTCTTCTCTCCAGGCAAGAGATAATTAGGGCCTGGACTGCTGCGATCTGGGAAGAATACGGCGGGAAGACGCTGTTTAGGATGGATTTCTGGAGTAGAATTAATATTATACAGCTTTTGTATTCTTCCCGTGGTCACTTTCTTGGCTTGTGGTGGTGTTTTTTCCTTGCTACTTAATGTCATTCTAAGGAAAGAGAAAATAAAAATTTATTTATTTATTTATTTATTTATTTATTTATTTTATTTATAAAGTTTATTTATTTTGAGAGAGAGAGGAAGCATGAGGCAGGTGGGACAGAGAAGGAGGGAGAGAGAGAGAGAGAGAGAGAGAGAGAGAGAGAGAGAGAGAGAGAGAGAGAGAATCCCAAGCAGGTTCTGTACTGTCAGCACAGAGCCCGATGTGGGGCTTGAACCCACGAACCACGAGATCATGACCTGAGCTGAAGTTGGAGGCTTAACCGACTGAGCCACCCAGGGGCCCCGAAAATAAACTTTTAAATTATTTAGCATGAACTGCATGAACTGTCTTGTGAAAGGGCAGTTTGACATGCAAACATAAAAATATTTAAGTCACACGAAGTCATTCAAAGGATTTATACTTCATTGCTGGTACGTGTCCACGTGCCTCATTTCCACCAGAACAAAGTAAATGGTGCACAGAGTCAACTCACCTGGTTTGTATCGGATTTGACACGCACACATTTTGGGGACGCTCTGAACCTGTGCTTCCTGATGAGTAAGGAAAGACTGAGAAGCAAAAGCCCTTGGGTTGCTGTTTTGTTCTGTCTCAGTAATAATTTCAGCTGAAGTGGCTGGCTAATACAGGAAGCACTATGAGGAAGAAAGCAAGCCTATGACAGAGGTCCTTGGTCATTCAATGTTCCTGGAACATCACTGCCTTCTTTCTTTGAGTTTGGGCTTGAATGGAAAGCATGGCTTCTTGGGGTATCTGCACCCCACTCAGTCACAGATGTAATATGCTTGCCTTATACTCACATCCACCACACCTGGGAGCCACCAGGATTTTCTGCTCAAGGACACTGTGGGCGCTGACTATAAAGGCAGAGCAAGAACTGCTTAACTCCTGTGTTGGTGCCTATGCTCCATCGCCATTGAAGGGGGGCAGAATTACCACCTCAAAATATGCCTCTTTGGCATAAGGATTTTCTTGAGCTGGTTATTTATAAGAAACAACACACACAGAAGAAGAGTTGAAATTTTAGTAAAGGAAATTTACGTGGATAAGGCAAATCTCCACTTGTCAGGGTGTCTCCTTGTCTGTACCAGGATGAGAAGCATGACTAAATCTCCAGAAACTCTTATCAATGGAGAAGACAAATGACTTAAATCTGCATAACAGATATGCCTTTGTTTACTGTGCGTGCCTGATAACCTTCCATGACTGGCTTCCCTCCTCTGCCCACATCTTTCTTCTTGAGTCGCAAATGATATTTAAGGGGGTGGCCTGGGCCATTTTGGAGTCTTACTCCATTTCCTTGGGTCTTTCTTGTGTATACAGGAGTTGTACGTTATAAAATATTTTGTTTCTGTCCTGTTAATCTGTCTTTTACTATGGGGAAGTGGGGGGATGGTCTCAGCCAAGGACCTAGAAGGGTAGAGGGAAAATTATTTTAATTATTTTTCCTCCCCTACATTCCACAGGACTTCACTTAAAAACCACCAAGTTCAAAGATAAAATTGTCAACACTTTCAGTAGAGCTACGGCCAAACATTAAGTCATTCATGGATCCCCATGCCCACGGGGCCCTGTGTGACTGCACATGGCACATGCCCATGAACCAGTCCTGCGTCTAAATTATGACAACAGAGCTGGTTGTGTATCAGGGGCCCATTTTTCTAAAACGTCTCTCTCCTGACCTTGACTACAGGAGGCTGAAGGAATCCGTGACATGGCCCAGTGTTTTGGAGGGAAGCTTTATCTCTAGGAAGAAGCAAAGAAACAACTACAGTGGCCAGAACGGATTTTGTGCCCGGTGTTTCTGACTTCACTGGGCTGAGCGTCCTGTCCACCGCTCCAGTCTCTGCAGCGATTAATAAATGTTTCTCTCTGTTGTGCTAAGTCACACAGGATACTTGTTTTGCCCCCGCCCTCATGTTTGTTTTCCATCTCTAAGTAATTGGTATTGAGAACTCCTGTCAAGTATTAACAAGAATTGGCAAAGCCCATTAAGGAAGTCCTCACTGTGCCAGATTTTCACTAAGGCTTTGCCCAGCTGAACACAGGCCTTGCTTAACCTTTCTGGTGTATTTATTTGTTCTAAGATGTTTCTGTGCAAAGTGAGTTTGAGACTTTTTATGTAATGATATAAAATAAATTGACTTCGTTTCTATTCAATTAAACGAAATTGCTTAGATTTCTAAGCCTTGATCTTCTGTGTATAATGAGAATATAATATGCATTTCATAGAATTATAATAATTATACAGGGGCCAAGGGCAGGTGGCCCCCAAATGTGCCATTCTGGCATATTGATTATATTCAATAAAAGTGCAGGAAAGACACCCTCCTCTGTCCCCCTGAAGGCAGAAAATAAATTTTCCACTTAGAAGGTAACCTCCTTGTCCCAGGAGCATCCTTATCAGCAGAGATGGAAAATATAGAACCCAGAAGCCTGTACTAACAACCCTGTTACTTTTTACTAATTTAGCCAAATTCTGTTCAGAATTCCTTACTCACTGAAGCTCTCGAAGTTGTCTTCTTTGTCCCATCATCCGCTCAGAGATTTATTGTCTCTTTGTCAGAAAATTATAAAAACTGCCTGCCTTGATCATTTCTTTAGAACTCAATTTCATTATTGGGCCTCCCGCACACTTAACAAAACTTTGTGTTTTTCTCCCGTTTATGTGCCTCCTGCAAATTTAATTCTCAGTCCAGCCGGAAGACCTTGAGAGTGGAGAAGAATTTTTCCTCCCCTTCAGTTACAACTCAAACCATGAAAGCATCTGACACAATTCTGGACTCATGGCACACATTCATCTGAGTGTCAGCAAGGCCCATGGGGGGAATGTAGGGTTGACATGGTCGCCACTTCTCCCCTAAATACTTCCCAATCTGCCTAGTGAGAGAGATGGCGTGACAGCGTGACAAACTCAAGCACCTAGATAGTAAATCTAACTTTAGATGGGGACTGTGCTACTAAAAGCAACTGAGCCTCATTGATTTTATTATTTATATAAAGACCATTTTTGTGCCAGTCAATTATGCTAGGCGTCTAGGACACAGAACGAAATTCCTGCCCTATGCACATAAGCCTACTATTACGCCCATATTTGTCATCTATGAAACTGACGGAACACCACGGACTGCCTCAGTTTTGCTGTGCCTTCAAACAAAATGGCTTTGTGCAAGCACTCTCTGTAAAGCGATTTCTCTCCAAATGCTCACTGATCACTTGCTTTGTGCATGAGAGGCCGAAGACGTGCAAGGACACTCAATACTCACCCCTGCCGGTGAGCTGCAACTCTAAGAAGGGAGGGGGTAGAAATGAAAATAAGTAATTTCTGTAGGATGAGCTAAAGTACAAAATGTACCAGAGGATCAGGTAAAAGAACGGCTAGTGTTGTTTAAAGGGGCTGTAGCATGGAATACTTGGCAAAGGTTTTTGGTATTTGAGCAGAGCTTGAAGGCACGTTTGCTTGAGGGATTAAGGGGTGAGAGGTATTATGGGCAGAGGAAACATGAAGAGTGTGTGTGTGTGTGTGTGTGTGTGTGTGTGTGTGTGTGTGTCTAAAGACAGAGTGGTAGAGTTAAAGAGGAAAGATTTGCTTTGTTCATTATTTGTTTAGTTTTTGGACTATCTTTTCATTACATTTAACAGGTGTCTTGTCGATTTTAGGAAAAATTTTTTAAAAATGAAATCAATCTCAGGGTGCCTGGGTGGCTCAGTCGGTTGAGCGTCCGATTTCGGCTCAGGTCATGATCTCACAGTTTGTGGGTTTGAGCCCTGCATCGGGCTCTGTGCTGACAGCTCAGGGCCTGGGGCCTGCTTCGGATTCTGTGTCTCCCTGTCTTTCTGCCACTCCCCCGCTCATGCTCTGTCTCTCTCTCCCAAAAATGAATAAACATTAAAAAATTTAAAATAAAATAAAATCAATCTCTTATTGCATTTAAACTTATCAGTCATGAGGACTCTTTACAATGGACATAATGTTACATTGTGCAACTATCTCTATGAAATGGGTTTCATCTCTACTCCCTCCCTCTCTTTTTTTAATTTGAACATTATTTGGAGATGTTTTTTAGCTTCTCAGAATCGTTCTTCTTTATTTATTAAGTTTTTATTTCAATTCCACTATAGGTAACATATAGTAATATATTAGTTTCAGGTGTGCAATGGAGTGAGTGATGCAACAGTTCCGTACAGGCCTTTATTCTCTTATTTGACAAATATTTAGAGAGCGCTTAAGATGTCAGACGCTTTATCAAATGTTGGAGTAAATAAGAGATAAATAAAACACTGCCTTCTATCAGTCCGCTGTCCAGTGCCAAGAAAAATAAATGATTGCTATGGAGTATTGTACTTGTCAATACTTCTTAAATTATGGGGGGTGTCTGGCTGGCTCACTTGGTACAGCATAGGACTCTTGATCTCAGGGTCGTGAGTTCAATCAAGGTCCACATCAGGTGTGGCGCTTACATAAAGACAAAACAAAACAAAAACAAACAAAAACCCATAAAAATACGTTTTAAGTTACAAGAGACAGAAACTCAGCTAAGACTAGCTTTAACGAAGAGAGAGTGCCACAGACAGAGACGGACAGAGAGAAAGGAATGCGTTGGTCTACATAAAAGGACAGAAATGAGGATGTCTTCAGAAAAAAACTGGATCCAGCATCTTGAAGATCAGGGATCTCTTTCACTATCCAGTCTTCAGGGGTTGTATGAATTCTCTCCAACTGCGTTAGAGCAAGATTACAAGAGATAAAACTAATAACTTCCATCAACCTCCAATTTGAAAAGCCCAGGGGATATCTCTGATTAGTTGATTTGGGGTAGATGGATGGATCATACATCAACCATTGTAGCCAAGGGAGAAAGTTTCTCCTGAGGTCAAGGGCCTCTCCATACAGATGCCGGAGATAGCTATAGAATTTCCCTATTTCGAAGGGAATGAGACATGGGTCTTCTTAGGAGCATGGTGAGGAAGAGAATGATTAGGGGTGAGAGGAGGGTCAAGGAGGTGGTTTTTAAGTTGAACTTTAAGATTACCTGAGACTTAGCCATAGGGGGCGTCTGGGTGACTCAGTCAGTTAAGCATCCAACTTCAGCTCAGGTCATGATCTCAAGGCTCATGAGTTCGAGCCTCGCGTCGGGCTCTGTGCTTTCAGCTCAGGGTCTGGATCCTGCTGCGGATTCTGTGTCTCCCTCTCTCTCTGCCCCTCTTCCACTCACACTCTGTCTCTCAAAACTAAACATTAAAAAATATTTATAATAAAAAAAGAGGGGAAAAAAGACTGAGCCATAAGAGGGAGGGTAGGCTGGCGTGGGTGTTGGGATTTAGGAAGAGGTGTAGATTATATGGAAGTGCATGGGAGGATGCAACCATAGTGAGCTATGACCATCGTACTTGGATGGAAAATGGGAGAACCAAGAAGAGTGTGCACCCAGACAAGGTGAGCAATTCTGTGATAAAGTATAGTGGTGCTTTACTAATGTGTCTCCCCCCAACAAATGCAGGATGAAGAGAAGACGGTAGTGTTAATGATACGGTTTTTTATTTTCATCATCTGAATTATGTAAGGTCAAAGAATTTTACTAAGTAAATTCATCTCAAGTCTTAATTATGTTTAATAGCAAAGCCTTGATCTTAAACAGCAGAATTAATAACAGAAGAAATCTTATTAATATTAATAATGGTTTGTTTCAGGCCTGCTCTGCATAGGATTTAAAAAATTTCATTAGGTGTTTTCATCCAAATTTCATTCTAATATTCCCCGACATCTCTGGACCCAGCAGTTCAGAGCTTGGTATTGACAATAGCTCGGAAAATTCTTGCAACTGCCTTGATGCCGGACCACACCTCAACAGGTATTTGGATTAGAATCCCTTTCTCATATTCTGCTCTGGTAACTCTTGTCCATTTTTTAAGTTCAACTCTACTTTTACCACCTCTGTGATTTTTTTTTTCTCATCTTCCTCCAAACCTCAGGGAGAATAGATGGCCTTGCCTACCCCATACTTCCAAAGTAGTACTTAATACAATGGATTCTAGCACATTCTCAATATATTTTATTATTAGACTAGCTCTTCCTCGACATTCATGCAATATTTATTCATCTCTGTATCTTTAGTATTTGGGACAGGACCTGGAATACATTTTCTCAATATGTCCTTTTTTTTTTTTCTTTTGGCAATAGATCGATGAAGGAATGGACGCACAAATGAATAAGTCTTGTTCTGATTCAAATGCTTTACAAAATTAATCTATTTCTGAATCACATAGTTTCAGCTCCCTCACTGTCTACTGCCAATATCCCCACTGTAGCTGGTGTGCTGAAGGGTTTGGGCAGGGAAAAATGAGAAATAATATTGTATCTCCTTACCTGGAAAAATCAGTTAAAAATATCGATATTAGATGGATGTTTTGAGGGTCACATGAGATAACCCTTAGCAATCAGCTTTTAGGACAATAACTTGCCAATAATAGGTGTTTAATAAATATTGAATATACCTGTATAGGAAAATCTGTCTTAAACATTTTTTAATTTCTCTTTAGCAACGCTTTTCAAAACTTGAGTGTCTGAATTTTTATTTTTGAAATTTATATAATAAATGAGTTTAGATCATTTTAGATCTTCTAGATTTTAGATGAAAGGCTTGTGTTTTTCTCTACACTTCAGTCTGTTTTAACCTCAGGTTTACATTTTTAAATATGAAAGGACGCATTCTAGAGTGGGGGTCACTCTTCTATAGCAGCCCCATCTAAGTGTTGTTTTCTTTAGACTGTATTATCTATAGTTCTCTCTGATAAGCTAAAATTGGAAGTGTCAATGAACTCAAAACCCATCCTTTATTTCCTCTTTTAAAGGTGAACGTTTCCAACCTCAGATTCTGAGGTACACAAGATGAAAACTTAAATTGTTTAATTTACCTGATTTCCTGTTGTGCAATCTGTTATCTTGTCTTTTAAAAGTAATAGTGCTTAATGTGAGGGTTTTAGAAAGCATAAATTAGTTTAAAAACAAAATTAAAAAAATAGATTATTCACTAAGCAGTGTTCAATAATTTTACTTTGGTATAGTTCCTTCAATTATTTTTTCTACAAAATACTTTACAAACATAATTCAATAGTTTTTTATTAAATGGCTGCTATGTAGGTACTCGGAACACATTAGTAAACAGAACTGACACAAATCCTTGCCTCTTGGGACCCTAAATGTTACTGGGGAGAGATCTAGTAAACATTTTGTATATGTAAATTATATAACATATTACAATGGAAGTGCTATGGAAACATACACATACACGCAAATGGAAAAGCTTAGGCTGCAATTTTAGGTAGGTTACTCTGGGGAGATGTCACTGAGAAATATTTGCACAACGATTTGAATGGGATGATGAAGTTAACATTGTGGATATTTTGAGGAATGGTACCCAGGCATTAGGAACAACCAATGCATGTGCCCAAGACATAGCATCTAGGGAATTCAAGTAGGATCACATAGATAAGTGTGAAAGTCAGTAAAAGTAGATAACAGGACATGAAGTAAGAGATAGTGGAGGCCAGATAATGTAGGCTTTGTGAGAGTTGGGTTTTTACTCTGAAAGAAAAGAGGTATTTGGGTTTGTAACAGGATCCTCCCGGATGCTGTGTTGAGAAAAGGTGGTAAGAAGGCCAGCGGTGAGATCAGTGAAGCCATTGTCATAATTCAGGTAGGAGATGTTATTGGCCGAGACCAGGATGCAAACGCTGTTTTGCATCCTGCCATTCGGCCAGTATTTCCTCAGATCACATCATCACAGGTCTCTGCAAACACAAGCTTTAATTGTTAACTTTGTTATAAAACGTTCCACCCTGAAGAGTGTATTGTGATTCACTTTAGTAACCTAGGATTCAGAAAACAGAAGGCTAACCAACCTGGGATCTAAAAAGATGATCCTAACTAGTGTTTCTAAGCACAGTCTACTGACTGGTGAAGACAGTCTAGCCTACCACCCACTGGCTCCTTGGCAACTATCGTGATTTGGCTCCTCTCCTCCTATAGCCTCCATAAACCGTCCCTCTTCTTCATTTCTGAGGTGAGCAATAGATCATTCAGATAGTTTAGTAATCTGAAGATGTAATAGTGTTAGGAAAACACGTCAAGCCAAATTCCTTTGTCTGTATGCTAACAAGAGTGAGTTCAGGCAGTAAATTACTGTCCTGAGATTGAGAAATTTTCAAAGACACAAGTGTACCTCATGTCCAGTCCATGGCTCAAAAGAGAAAATGCACACAACCAGGGAAGAGAACTAAGGAAACTGCTAGTACTGAAAAGTATAAGTCACTAATCTCTGCTCTGTCAAAGCTAGTTGTGTATAGGCAGCTTCTAAAGTGGTTCCTAATGATCTCTGCCTCTGGTGCCTGTGGCTTTAGAATCCCTTTCCCTACAGTAAATTGTTTCTAATCAACGGAATACCCTAACACTGAGAGGATGTAACTTTTGTGATTAGATTCCAAGAGGTAAATCAAGCTGCCACATTGTGACCTGTACCCACATGAAAGGAACTGACTCAGTTCAATGATCAGCAAGAAACTGTGGCCTCAGTCCAACAACTTGAAAAACCAGAATCCTATGAACAGCCAAATAAGCATAGAATTGGACCCTTCCCCAGTCAAGAATTCGGATGATACCATCCCTGACCAACACATTTATTGCAGACCTCAGAGATGGTGAAGCAGGGGTCCAGCTAAGTCATGCCTGAATTCTTGATCCACCGACACTGTGAGATGACATCTAAGGGCTTGCAGCTGCTTGAAGCTGCTAAGTTCTGTGGGAGGTTTAACGAACCAATAGATAATGGATACTTTCCATTTCCTTATGCTATTTTCTGAAGTTGTGACACTTAAGAAAATTACCCTTTAATTACAGTAAGTATGTGTTATATCTTTAAACACTGAAGCAAAAACTGTTAAGAAGAGTCTGACATATTCAAGTTTACTCTTTAAAAAACAACACTCATTATTAAGAATAAAATTCTTTGAGTTTATTTACATACTTTATAGTAAAACACCACAGGTAATGAATTTTAAGGCAATAAAGAATAAAAGTGTTTTATATGATGTTGAAATCTAAAATATTTCTCACAAAAGAGGTAGCAGACTCCTGCAATCAATAAAAGTTGGGAGTCTGAAGATGTGGCATGCTCTTTGGGACACAAGTGATGCCAAACAGACTCTGGCTAGGTAAAAAAGAAAAAAAAAGAAAAAAATTTTGTTAGGTAAGAAATTAGGTAGCAACTAGAATCGAAAACAGCAGCACCTGGGGGGCACAGTTGGTTAAGTGCCCAACTTCAGCTCAGGTCATGATCTCACGGTTCATGATTGTTCAAGCCCCCACATCAGCCTCTGTGCTGACAGCTTGGAGCTTGGAACCTGCTTCGCATTCTGTGTCTCCCTCTCTCTCTCTCTGCCCCTCCCTGCTCGTGCTCTTTCTCTCTCTCTTTCTCTCTCAAGAATAAACAAACATTACATTTTTTTTAAATAGTGCTGAATTACCCTCTGAAAAGGCATCAATCAAGACAGAACGAAGAAGTCAGGGGCAGAACTTTATGGTTCTTCTCTCTTGGAGCTACCATTGAGATGTCAGCTCCATAAACTCCTAGGTCTCTCTGTTTGTATAAGTCACATTTCAAGATCTCCAGGGAGAAAATCTAATTGGAGGGAAGGAAAAGGAGGGCATTTGACCTAAGCAGAGCTGCTGAGGGCCACTCCTTCAGAAGGAGGGGCCAAACAAACACCAAGTACAATGCCTGACACAGCAGTCACCAAATTCATATTGCTGAGTGAATCATAGAGTTGGCTATCAAAAAAATTAATAAAAAGACAGTCTTCAAGTGCTATTTACAATATTAACATTGTGACTGGCAGAATAATGGTCCTGTAAAGATGCACACATCCTAACCCTTAGAACCTATGAATATGTCACCTTCTGTGGCAAAATATGACTTTCCTGTGTATATGACTAAATTGAGGATCTTGAAGAAGAGAGATTATCCTGGATTATCCAAGTGGGCCCAGTGTCATCACAAAGATGCCTTAGGGAGAGGCAGGAATGTCAGATTCAGGGAAGATGTGAGGATAGAAACAGAGGTCACAGTGATGCAGGGTTATTGTGAAATCCTTTATAAAGGCTCTTCCAATTCTGGGTAGATGGAAAAGTGACAGTAAGCAAGTTCCTGAACTTCTCTCTCAGCTTCTGCCCTCTCATCTTTAAAAAGCTAGAGTAAGAATCTACTGCAGAGTGTAATTATTAGAAGCAAGTGTGACCACCCAAGGACACGCTTTGAAAATGTATAAAGAGATGCGATATATATGTACACACACACACACACACACACACACACACTGGACTATTACTCAGTGATGAAAAAGAATGAAATCTTGCCATTTGCAACAACATGGATGGAACTAGAGGGTATTACGCTAAGCAAAATAAGTCAGTCAGAGAAAGACAGATACCGTATGATTTCACTCATATGTGGCATTTAAGAGACAACACTGATGAACACAGGGCAAGGGAAGGAAAAATATGGTAAAAATAGAGAGGGAGGCAAACCATAAGAGACTCTTAAATACAGAGAACAAACTGAGGGTTGCTGGGAGGGGTGTTGGGTGGGGGGTGGGTTAAATTGGTGACAGGCGTTAAGGAGGGCACTTGTTGGGATGAGCACTGGGTATCATATGTAAGAGATGAATCACTGAGTTCTACTCCTGAAGCCAAGACTACACTGTATGTTAACCAACTTGAATTGAAATAAAAATAAAATAAAAAATAAAAATTGAAATAAAAAATAAAGCATGTGTGGTACATGCTCCACAAACAGCAGTGATTTTTTCACAAGACCATTGGAGAACACCAAACAATGAATAATCTTAAAATAATATCCGTAATAATCTGAACGACCTTAACGATATTTTAGAACAGGGCCTCCCTCCCAGCCCACGAAGAAAGCCAAGTCGTTTCCCTACACGGGCGTACATTCAAGAAGTTGAGTGCTGTAAGCATACCATCCTCTTTTAAACCATTCTGGCTGCTGCCCCTTCCTCTGGTGCGACCTTCTAATATGCAGCTGTGGAGACGTCCTCTGCGAGCTCGAAGGTGATTTACGTGCACTCTTCTGCAAGGCTGTGTGTGTTTCCTCTGGTGGCCAGTGCTCTTTCCTCTCTACTTACCCTCGCCAGAACTCTCAAATCCTTTCTTCTACCTCTCTCCACCCCCCAGTTTCCTCCCAAAGAATGCTCCCCCTATACTAGATTACGTTCCGTCTTCAGTAAAGAGATGTGACTGGTGGTTTGTGACCCCTTCCAAAAGTTAAGTGCCTGGGTTCCTGCAGCGTCATGAAATCTATGACAAGCCAATCTTGCAGAGCTAGAACGACATGTTGACATACGGACTGTGAAACCCCTCGCGCAGTGCCTAGCACAGAGCAAGCAATGAATAATGAATGTTATTATTTGTATTATTATTATTACTACTGTCACCTTTACAACCCTTGGAGCAGTCTGTCTGCACAGCTAGACTGTGAGAGAAGCCACTGCATCTCATTTATCTTTGGATCTGTCCCAGTGCTCAGCACAGGGCCTGGAGCTCACACAATAGATGTTTGCTAAATGTGCAGCCTCAAGACAACTCCCTCTGGGTACGTCTCAAAGATCTCCTTTGCACAACATGCCCACATCTGCCTACAGGGCAACAATCGGCAGAACAACAGCCTGGGTGCAGCAGGCTGTTAATGACCTGTCTCCAAGGAAATACTGCCCAGCACTAAAATGACTCACCACCAAAAGGTGCGTTTTATGGTGTCATTTTTCTTCTGTGATATTTTTTGCTGCATTAAATTTTATCCATAACAATTGAGATTCTAAATCCAGGCTTAAAGGCAGAAGGCCAGGGAGGGGCTCTCATTATGGTGATATGGGGAGCAATGACTGCATTCAGCAGTGAAAGGAGAATTCTGCTTCAGTGTCAACGGCTGGCTGGTAATTAACTAGGAGCACGATTCTTCCTTGCCCCGGGTGAAACAGGCAAATTCTAAGTCAAGATGCTGGGCTGGAGAGAAGATAGAATAAATGTGCCTCCAGCTCTCTCACCTGTCATATTAGCAAGTCACATCTGTAACAAGTCAGAGCCCCTTCTTAGTGGAGATGGAACAAGTTTGTGCTTTCTTGTTGCATCATTCATTCATCTTATCTACATAGAGACATTCACCCCCAATTAAACCCATCCCTTGCCCTTGGCCAATGTCCACATCGTTCCCTTGAGTCTTTGGGACTGCACCAAACATAACTGGCAAACTCCATATGCCCCTTCCTTCCTGTTCATATTGAAGGCCTAGATCAGGCCACAGGTCGTTTCTGCAGCCCTGAGGATGCAGGAGGGACAGGCCATTTCTTCCCCACTGTTGCATTGCAGAACATCTTCTCTTCCCACAAAAAGACTCTCAAGTTGCAAATCATTTCACTCACTTAATCATTTCTGTATGTACTGCAAATATTACACCTATTTGCAACCTAGAGGAGCATTTTCAATTCCTTGGAGATTTCAGCCCCTGCCATGATGATGTCCCTTCTCCAAGACTGCTCTTGTTAGTAAGTCACAGTGATTTATATTGATAATTATTATTGATCTATGTCGGTAAGTATGCCCATTGATAATTATTCTGATAATTTGGCTTCCAAGTTCTCAACCCGTCTTGCAATGATCTCTTTTTGCACGTTGAGGAACTCATACCCATGGTCACTCCCCAGACCTTGTATTACCAGTAACTGCCTCACTTCTCTTATCCCAAGCGAAGGTTCTACTGGTCTAGTCTTCCCATACCTCCAGTCTGATGAAAACAATTATTTGTCCCTGCAGAAACCTTTCTCCTATTGATCTTCCCACATGTCCACTGCCCTTAGTCTCATGGTGGCCTCATGGTGGCCTCAAGTTATTCTGTATTCAGAGCTTGGATTTCATGGTCCTTCATTAAAATCACATTTTCTAACAAACTTTCAGCACCCTGCCCCTTTCCCTTTATCAGACTCATGTAGGATCATTTTTGACCTTGGTCAAGCTCAACTTTAGCTCCTCTGGACCTCCACCTGGCCAGCTAGTGGCTAGTGGCTAGTGTCCAGAAAAAAATAAAAACAAACACAAAACAAAGAAACAAAACTAGGGCTGGACAGTAGTTAAAGGAGTAAAAACAGATTTTGTGGAGGAAGAATTAGAATAGAGGGGAAAAATATAACTCCGTACAGAAGTGGGCTCAATTCTGAAAACCCCAAGAACAAGTGAGGATTTATAGCCAAAGAGCAGAGTGAGTGCATGATAAATTACAAGGGGAGACATCACAAGTAGGGGGATTCCTTCTAAACAGACCTGACCTAAGAGGATCCTTGCTGAAGGCAGACCAGGGGAATCAGACCACCTGTGAAATGGGGAGAAATGAGGAATTTGATCAGATATTGATCAGCTATTGATGGATTCTCACTAAACTGAGGGGGTGAGGGATTCTCACTAAATCGACTTAGCAGGATTCTTGCTAAAAATGGTCTATGCCAGCCCGAGGACGAGGCCCAAGGTCCAGGCCTAGTCTAGAACAACACTTCAAAGACCCTGGCCGTTTGGTCCAGAAGACAGTTTTGTCATCCAAAAAATTCAATATATGCTGAGTGGACTAAACTTAAAAATAGCAATCATTAAATTAGTTAGAAAGGAAGATAAAGATAATGAAGTGCTATATCCAATGCAGTATGAGGAGGAATCATTAACGCTACTGATATTGTTCATATTAGATGCCAGGCACTTATTCTAAGTGATTTGTACATATTCACTCTTTAATTTATATATTTGATTTATAGATAAGGAAACTGAGGTAAAGACCTACCCTCTGAGAACTGAGAGATTAATAAAAAAAAAATTAGCTGGTAAGGGCAAATACCAATTAGCAACGTAAGGCTTAATTCTCCCCGTTGAAAATACAGAAGAGATTTCCCCAACCCCCCTCCCCCACCACACACACCTTTTCTTAGAGGGTTTACTTTAGAAAATGTGTAATCACAGGTTCTTTCTCTGTCTCTGAAATGTATGTAAATCTTTTCAAAAACGAAGTAAGCTCTTTGCCAGCTTTATAACCCAGGCATATCTTTCTCAAGGACTTGGGTAGTATCTCTCTGAAATGCAATCATCAGGGGCACTTTGGTGGCTCAGTCAGTTAAGCGGCTGACTTTGGCTCAGGTCATGTTCTCGCAGTCCATGAGTTCCAGCCCCATGTTGGGCTCTATGCTGACAGCTCAGAGCCTGGAGCCCGCTTCGGGTTCTGTGTACCCCCCTCTCGCTTCCCCTCCCCGACTCGTGCTCTGTCTTGCTCTGTCTCTAAAAAATAGATAAACGTTTAAAAAGCTGAAATGTAATCATCAAAAAAGATAAAAAGCCTAATTTCCTGCTCCTATGAGGATGAGAGCTAACTTCCAACTTCCATGGAGCCTAGCTCCAGGTTGGAAAATCACTTCTTGCCGTAAAGATACGAGAAGTGTATCTTTCTTTCCCTTTGGACAAAGCCAATTGGCTAACACCCATTGTCACCCCAACCACCAAGTGAATTTAGGATAAACCATGTGTGACAGATGGTACCATCAAGTCCTTTGACTTAGGGACTAGTCATTATCTTTCTTGTGAACATGTACACAATGGGTTGTATCTACCTGAGTACAGAAAAAGATGAGATTTCTTTCTACGTTTACATTCTCCTACTGGAATGTCTGTGTTGTGCATTATGTTCTGGTTTAATGCTTTCCAACAAAACTGCTTTCTTTCTCTTGCACTTTTGTGGAGAATTTTTCTGCGTTGTGCTTTGTTTGTTTTGTTTGCTTTTTAAATTGTATTTCCCAAAAAGTGCCAGAATGGGGCAGGTTAGGATGAATGAGATTAATGGTGAACACTGAACATAATTCTGCATTTACCCCTGAGGAATACAAGGAATGGGGGGTAGAGTAGTTTTGATTTTTTACTTTATGTATATACCCATTGATTGATTCTTTGTAAGGAGAATATGTTTTGTACATTCTAGAACATGATGCAAAAAGTCAGAATCTGCTAATGCCAATTACAGCACATTCAGAGACCCCATAAAGGACCCCATAGCCTGCTGACTGCATGTTCTCTTTTCTTTTTCATATTTTGAAACTATGCATATCTTTTAATGATGTATGTGAGAACTCTTCTGCTGTAACAAATTACCACAAATCTGGTGACTGAAAACAACACAAATTCATTACTTTATATCTGGATGTCAGAAGTATAAACTGGGTTGACAAGGCTGTGCTCCTTCTGGAGTCTCCAGGGGAGAGTCCAATTTTTTGCTTTTTCTAGCCTTGAGATATTGATCGCACTCCTTGGCTCTGGGTGCCTTCCTCCATTTTCAAAATCAAAGGAGTGGCATCTTCACATCTCTCTCTCTCTCTCTCTCTCTTCTCTGTCTCTTTCTCTCTCTCACTGCTTTGCAGAACATAGGGAAGGATGATGGTGTCTGGATCTGTTCAAGCTGCTATAACAAAAATACCATAATGAGAAGCTTAAACAATAAACATTCAGTTCTCACAGTTTTGGAGGCTGGCCGATTCAAGGTCAAGGTGCTGGCAGATTCAGCGTTTGGTAAAGCCTGATTCCTGGGTCACAGATGGCTGTCTTGTGCTTTTGCATGGTGGAAGGGACAAACTCTGAAGTTTCTTAAGCAAGGGCATGAATCTTAGCATGGGGGCCCAGCCTCGTGACTTAATTGCCTCCCCCAAAGAAGGCCTTGTCTCCAAACTGTACCACATTGGGAATGGAGTTCAACATACGTTTTCAAGGTTCCACAAACATCTAGTCTGTAGAAGATGGTCAGTGTGGGTGAGGTTGGTTAGACTGAAGTCACTCTCTTTAGCTCATAACGTGTATCTTCAAAAACATCCTATTCAGCAGATGCTGAATTTTTCAGCTCAGAGCCTGTAGGAAGAACCTTCACTGGGCCCTTGGTCTGATCTTCACCACACAGAGTAGCAACTAAAGTTCCAAGCCCTGTTTAGACGGAATTTCAGAGAAGACTAGAATCCAGAACTCAGACATGAGTGTGTTAATCTTCTCCCCTGATGAGTCAACCACGAGCCGCGTTTGCTCTGCAGCTAACACTTCATAATAGTTATGTGCTCAATAAATGTCCACCCAGAATATGGATTTCACAAAAATGCAACACTATAGCCACCCCAAGGGTTTATGATCCATAATTCATTTTGGAAAATGGCTTGATTCACTTGGAGCAGTAAAATCTGAGAACTTCATGGCTCATAATAATGTCAGAGAGAGCAATCTCCCATGCTAACTGCGCACAGAGAATTAAAGCTGTACTGTCTAAACATTGCACCAACCCCGTCCCCACACAAATCAGGTGGGGCACACCCCCGAACACTCTGATGAGTAATGATCAAGACCAATCCATATTTCATCTTCTGCAAACCAGGCAAGTTGTTCATATAGACATTCCATAGGAAATAAGCCTCCCAGGAGAAGTAGATTCTAAGCCTAATACTTCTTCCTCTTCTTCATCTTCATTTTTTTTTTTTTTTTTTTTTTTTTACTTTGTGACCCTATTTGGGTCTCAACATATATCTGGCCTCATATATTCCAAGATAATATCCAACATACATTCCAGCCTCAATTCTTGACACGTCCATCCTGCCCGCCCCATCGCCTTGGCTTCCTTAACAAAAGAGGTTCTCGTATTTCCCAGAATAAAGGATGATTACTCGTATCTCCAAGCACTTGCACACAGGGTCATACCTGCCTAAAATATGCCTCACCTTCTTCAAAGCCCAATTGTAGTGCCGCTTCCTCTAGGAACTCTTATCTTACTTTCCTGTAATTATTTTTCCCTTGAGGACAGAGGCTGTTTATTAAGCTAACTGACACTTAATAGTTAGTTATCGTTGTTGGTTGGTTGGTTTCATTTAACATGTTCTAAATGTTAAGCAGATAGGTAAAATACTTTTATAGCACTTAAGATTTTAGTCCAATTATACCATATGGTAGATTAAAAACAAACAAACAAAGAAACAAACACATTTCCCAGACTATGTGGTGGGAGGGGCATAACCAGATGATCTTCCTGTTTTTGGAGTAGACTATTCATCCCTACCATAGCATACTGCATTGTATCCTTTCAAAGAGATAAAACACGATAAAGTTACAAAGTGCTTGGCATCCAATGGAGGACGTTTATGGTTTGTGTGTTGTATTCCTGTTATCAATGCCACTTCACAAAAACACAACAAATATTATTATCCTTAATTTACACGTGAGGGAAGTGAGGCTTCGAGTCTTTAAAATCTTCACAAAGGTCGCCTTGTTGCAAAGACACTGTTGAAACTCATTAACCTTTATTATTCTTTCATTCAAATGTCCTTTCTTCATATATTCCGACTCAGCCCTGCGGTCAGAGGAGAGTTAGGACTGTGGGTCCGATCTCTGTGGGGAGACTTATGGTCCTGCATTCTATGATGCTATTGTCCTCTCAGATAAAGAATGTGGCCGGCATTGTCTGGTCTTCAGACAATGCCTGCTTCCAAGGCACTACACATTTATTAAGGACTCCAGTTGCAGAGAAAGTCATGTATCTGGTTCTGGTTTTGATCAGTCTAAATTATTCATGAAATGATTCATCATGGAAAGAATGACAGTCTATTAGGATGGAAACATTCTTAAAACAAAGTGAAACAAAATGTTAAGTTTCAGCCACCCCAGTTCACAAGGCTGCCATCTTGGCAGTGCTCCTGCTATGCCTTGGGTTAGGCAAAAGCTAGTCTCACCATTTGGTCACATATTCTCCTCACAATGGGAGAGGAATTGGATCAGCTCTTCAACAAATATTTAGTGAGCACCTGCTAAGTCAAGCATATGGAATACATGATGGATGATACAAATAAATATAATAAAAATCCCTTTGCCCTCAAAGACTTGGAACCCCTGGACTCTCAAACATTGCTGAAGGGAGTATAATTTGTTATACTCACTTTGGGAAATGGGTAGTTAACTACTAAATCTAAGCATGCAGCTACCCTCTGTCTCAGCAACTGCACTCTTATTTATTTATACATGAGCAGTGAGTGCCCATGTCCACCAAAGACACAAAAAGAATGTCCATAGTGGCTTTATTTATAACAGCCAAAAATAGGAAAAAAAAATACTCATCGACAGTGAATAAGTGGTAAGCTATTGATACACTGAAATACCCAGAAATTAAAAAAAAGGAGTAAACTACTATTATACGTATCAATATAGATAAATCTCACAGATTTAATATTAAGCAAAAAGAAGTCAGATATCAAGGAGTATTTATTTTATGATTCCACATACATGAAGTGCAAGGAAAAGCAAAACTCTCGAAGTCAAGAAAACCATTATCTTAGTGTGGTGAGATGGTAACTGGGAAGGCCAATGAAGGAGACTTCTGTCTCCTTGATCTGTACCTTGGTCTAGGTGTTACATAAGCAGCTCAAACTTTATTATATATGTATACAAATACGCATGTAGATACACTGAGTGGAACCTTAATACTTGTGCCCTTTTCTATACATATGTTATATCTCACTCATTTAGAAGAAAGAAAGAAAGAAAGAAAGAAAGAAAGAAAGAAAGAAAGAAAGAAAGAGAGGAGACACCAGGATCTCGCACTGATTATCATACAGAAAATATTGAGATATAGTAATTATTTTCTTATGCTTACTTACTTTTGAGAGAGAGAGAGAGCACGAGTGGGAGAGGGGCAGAGAGGGAGACACAGAATCCAAAGCAGGCTCCAGTCTCCAGCTGTCAGCACAGAGCCTGATGCAGGGCTCGAACTCACAAACCGTGAGATCATGGCCTGAGCCATAGTCCGACACTTAACCGACTGAGCCCCCAAGACACCCTGAGATATAGTGATTCTTTTATGTATCTTATATATTATAAAATTTTTGAAAACTAAAGATGTGCATAAGCCTGATGTGGCATCTTGTTTTACTCATCAATTGCGTTGTATTTCACTTACGTATTCCTTTGATGACACAAGCAAGAGGCCTGTACCATATGCAAATAGAGTAAAGGGACGGAGCCCAGATACCATCCTATGATGACCCACTGTAGGCAGACTAAGCTGTTATAAATCAAAGGTTCTCAAAATCCCAGGGTAGCACAACACATAGCAGGGCCATAACTCAAGCCCTTAGTTTTTGTTTTGTTTTGTTTTAAATGTTTATTTGCTTTTGAAAGAGAGAGAGTGCAAGTGGGGGGGGGAGAGATGGAGAGAAAGGGGACATAGGATCCAAAGCAGGCTCTGTGATGACAGCTGACAGCAGCAGGCCCGAATTCACGAACTGTGAGATCATGACCTGAGCCAAAGCTGGGCACTCAACCGACTGAGCCACCCAGACGTCCCTCAAGCCCTTAGTTTTAACGAAAAATACTGATGGTCAGAGGCATGGTGTGATTTAGGCAGCTGAGCAAAACTGAAGCCAGTCTTCTCACAATTGAGTGAGCATGCTTCTTTTGAAGCCACAGGCCAGAAGACTTTCTTTTTTTTTTTTTTTTTTTAATTTTTTTTTTTTCAACGTTTATTTATTTTTGGGACAGAGAGAGACAGAGCATGAACGGGGGAGGGGCAGAGAGAGAGGGAGACACAGAATCAGAAACAGGCTCCAGGTTCTGAGCCATCAGCCCAGAGCCTGACGCGGGGCTCGAACTCACGCACCGCGAGATTGTGACCTGGCTGAAGTCGGACGTTTAACCGACTGCGCCACCCAGGCGCCCCCAGAAGACTTTCTTGATCCAAGTGTTCTTAACTCTGAGAGGAGGATGCTCTTGGACTTGGAGGCATGGTGCCTGTGATTCCATGCTGGAAGAGACACGCTGCGTGGCTGTGAAACTGTGGCCTATAACCAAATACTCTGAACTCCACTTTCTACAGAAGCCGTGGAATGAGAGCAAAAATGCTTACGGAATGCTTTCTAAGACACAGATAAAATCAGCTTAGTGTGACTTACGTGACTTTTACAAGCTGTTCCCAAGTATTTTCCTGCTTCGTTTCTATCTGGTCTCATCAATTATTTGTGGAGGGCCCATTTGCAAAGCAGATGTTCTCCAGATGCCTGGGTTTGTGAAAAGGACAAGGTGGACGTATGTTCTGGAGGGAGGCAGACGGGAAATAAGTAAATGCACAAGAAAATAACAGAATTCCAGAGAGGACCAAGTGATATAAAAACATACAGATGTTGAGAGAGAGTGCCAGGGTGGTGGACTACACTTTAGGTTGGACTGTTGAGGAAAGCCCCAGAAAGTCACCTGGGGACTGAACCGTTCTGAGCTTCACCTCACCTCCTCCCTGTCTACGTCTTGCTCTAGCTCTAGCTTTAGCCATCAGCTCTGCAGAAGTCTAAGCTGCTGCCTCCTTTTCTCAGCTACACCTTGTATGGCTTGTGCCACTCGGGGGTTCTCTGGAATCATACCGTAGCACACATATAGGAAACCATCAGATCCTTAACAAACGTCTGAGCCAGCACGGACCAGAAAATTAACACAGTGTGGGGAAACTTGACCAATGGCAGATGGCATGCAGGAGATGAGGGCTTGCTCCTTCCACCTTTGGTGGGGGGGGGGGGCAATTATAACATTCATTCTACATGACTTTTCAAAAGACACAGACAGAGCCTCAATTGTCCACAGCAGAAACCGGCTTAAAAACGTTCTTCCTTCTTCCCTGTTTCACTCTTGCTATCAACTGACTTTATTTCCTGATACTATTTCCCAGGGTAAACTACCTACATGCAAGCCGATGTCTCAGGCTTTGCTTTCTGAGAAAAGCCAAGGATAAGACAGACCCGGAATTTTAAGAAAAAGCCAGTCACGTGACAATGAAGGAGCGTCTTCTGGGCAGAGGGAAAGTTCCTTGGGTCTTACTTTGACCATTTCAGACCCAAACTTTCCCCAAAGCCAGGGGGTTCCAGGACTATGCTGGGAAAGAATAACAAATTTTATGTCCTGAAAGAACTCTAGGTACCTTTTGGTTCTATAGGGCTCTTACTGCCACAGTAGGGAGTTTGGAGATTTCTAAGTGTAATGGGAAAGTTTTGTGAGGTCTAGGAGAGAGCTGATCAGATTAATACCGTGAAATTTGGGGCGCCCGGGTGGCTCAGTCAATGAAGTGTCTGGCTCAGGTCATGATATCACAGTTCGTGGGTTCAAGCACCACGTTCGGCTCTGTGTTGACAGCTTGGAGCCTGGAGTCTGCTTTGGATTTTATGTCTCCCACTGTCTCTGCCCCTCCCCCACTGTACTCTGTCTCTCTCTCTCAAAAATAAACAAACATTAAACATTTTTTTAAATTTTTTTTAACGTTTATTTATTTTTGAGACAGAGACAGAGCATGAACGGGGGAGGGTCAGAGAGAGAGGGAGACACAGAATCTGAAACAGGCTCCAGGCTCCGAGCTGTCAGCACAGAGCCCGACGCGGGGCTCGAACTCACGGACCGCGAGATCATGACCTGAGCCGAAGTCGGACGCTTAACCGACTGAGCCACCCAGGCGTCCCAAACATTTTTTTAAAAATACTGTGAAATTCAGGTTTCTCGGTGGGGAATAGTGTGTCATGGGACAGACACGGAAGCAGGAAGTCCAGTTTGGAGGCTGTGACAGGAGTCCTGTCTCCAGGTTAAGACATAATAATATTAACATCTCTGAAAGAAAGAGAGGGGAATAGAGGGCAACCCTACAGATCAAAAAACACTTAGACATATCAAGCAATTCCAATTTGGATACTGATTTAAATAAACTATCATATTGTATATATATCTACATATTTGTATCTATCTATACCTGTCTAACTATAGGTCTGTCTATCATCTATCTATCCATCTATCAATTGGTATTTATCTATACAAATATTTATGAAAAATAAAACATGACAATATTAAAAATGATTGTTGTTTTTGAGGTGTCAAAATGACATTGTAATTACGTTTACAAGAAAATTCCTTATCTTTTAGAGAGACATAATGAAATTTTTGCAGATGGAGTAATACCACATCTGGGATTTGATTCAAAATAAAGCGTGAGGGAGGAAAGTGGGTGGGGGTATAGACAAAACAGCACTGGCTATTAAATGATGATTGTCAAATGTAGGTGATGAATATATCTGGGTTTTTAAAAATTCCATCTACTTTGATATCTGTTTAAATGTCCCATAATAAAAATAGAGGTGTGTGTGCAGGTGTGCGTGTTGGAGAGAGAAAGGTGCTGTGGTACCTTGGGCTTGGACTATTTGGGTGGCTCCTGAGGGGATGATGACCAGTGGTTAGAATCTAGGGTATTTCAGAGGCAGAGTGAACAGGACTTCCTGCTGGATGTCTGAGCCCCTGAGATTTTTGGACACTGGTTTTATTCTGTACTTGGTGCTGAGCCACTGGAGGCTCTTTGATCAAGAGGCTTCTATGATCAGTCGTGTTTGGGGACTGCAGCTGACAGCACGCGATCAAAGCCAAGAGCTCTGGCACATTTCCAACGTGGGACAGGACCTCTGAGATGTACTACGCTTTCATTCTAAAAGTGTGTTTTGATCCCAGTGGGCATGGAGTGGGTCCACCTTCATATTCAGTGGTGCCCATCACGTAATGTCTGTGATTGGCAATCGAGCCCAGGATGAGGAATCCAGCTCTGTGAATGGATGAATGTGCTAAAACTGTCATCAGCCGGGAAAGCCATGACCCATCCCGGCATTGTTACACACACGCACGCCTGGTGTGCCTGCATTTCCACTTAAGGCCCAGCACAATCCACTTTTCACACTCATTCACCCAAAGGCCATAAAATGTCCTAGACTTCAGAATGCTTCCCTAAACAGTGTTGAGTAGCAGCCTTCTGTATCTGTTTATTTTTCTTTTTTTTTTTTTTAATTTTTTTTTTTCAACGTTTATTTATTTTTGGGACAGAGAAAGACAGAGCATGAACGGGGGAGGGGCAGAGAGAGAGGGAGACACAGAATCGGAAACAGGCTCCAGGCTCTGGGCCATCAGCCCAGAGCCCGACGCGGGGCTCGAACTCACGGACCGCGAGATCGTGACCTGGCTGAAGTCGGATGCTTAACCAACTGCGCCACCCAGGCACCCCTGTATCTGTTTATTTTTTTTTTTCAACGTTTTATTTTTTATTTTTGGGACAGAGAGAGACAGAGCATGAACGGGGGAGGGGCAGAGAGAGAGGGAGACACAGAATCAGAAACAGGCTCCAGGCTCTGAGCCATCAGCCCAGAGCCTGACGCGGGGCTCGAACTCACGGACCGCGAGATCGTGACCTGGCTGAAGTCGGACGCTTAACCGACTGCACCATCCAGGCGCCCCTGTATCTGTTTATTTTTGAAGCGAAGCTGGGATGGGCTCTGGATAGAAATTCTAGGCTCCTGGAAGCCCAGATATTTCTTTCATTTTCTTGATTATTTCTCATTGCTTCTTTTAGGTCCATCCATGAGAGATTTCACTCATACCTTCTAGGACATACAATTTGGATGATGAGTTAAAAAGCACACTTTACAGAAACCTACCTGCATTCCTTTGCTCACAAGACATTTATGGTCTGAGGTGCCCTCTCTTGCACCATTCTAGTCAAAAATCTTCTCCATGAAAATTACGCTGAATCTCCAAGATCATCTCGTGTCTCATTTTGGCCTCCTACCACGGCAAAGTGTGCCTCTAAATTAGCTTTTTGATAACCTATGGTTTTAGGCCTACTTGTCTTTCTCCACAGACATATTGTAAGAACCTTGAGGACATACAATTAAATACACTACTTAGAAGTTTGCTCTCTGGAGACAGTTATAGGTCAAAAATTCAGCTCTGCCACTTAAAGTTGGTGTACCTTCCTGAAGACTTATCTTACTCATTTCTAACATGGAGATAATAAGACTTTTCATAGATTATATGATATAAAGCATACAGAGCCCTTATCATGCAATCTGGCATACGTGGTGAGTAGCTAATAAATGTTAGCTACACTTATCAGTATTATTCTAAGCCCATGTCACAATGTCACACGCGAGGGCCAACTATCTGTGTACGTTGAAATACATTAGTTAAAAAACAGTAGCTGCCTTAAATTCGTATATGAATACAATTCAAAGGGAATCCAGATAAAATGCAGATCCATTGGCATTTCTTGGAAGCTCACAGCTGATGACTATGGTACTGGCTCTAAGAAAACACACTGAGCAGCAACAGTCCAGATCTTTAGCACTGTGGAAACTCTTTTTTTTTTTTCATCATTTTTTATTTATTTTTGGGACAGAGAAAGACAGAGCACGAACGGGGGAGGGGCAGAGAGAGAGGGAGACACAGAATCGGAAACAGTCTCCAGGCTCCGAGCCATCAGCCCAGAGCCCGACGTGGGGCTCGAACTCACGGACCGCGAGATCGTGACCTGGCTGAAGTCGGACGCTTAACCGACTGCGCCACCCAGGCGCCCCTAGAAACCCTTTTTAAATACAAAGAAAAGTAGCTTCGGGAGGCACAGGGTTGATGACTTCTATTACATGCACGCATTATGCTGGGAAGTACGGAACCATCAATTTTGTGTATAGCCTCCACTAATCTAGTTTCTACCACGAGACACAAGAGCTAATACGGAAGCTAGGGGTTATTATTTCTCTGGCACGAGGAGGTGAGGCACAAAGGCAGACAAATCCAGGGGAGGTCACATGAACTCTAGGGAAAGTGAGCTGAGAACGCACCGTCCCAACACGAGCTGTGGCATCTTGGGCTGTGTACTGTCCTTCAGAACCTTTTTTTTTTTCCATTGGTAAAATGTGATTGGTAATACCTATGTGATGTTGCTTCTGAAATGTGCCAGCACACTTCCTGAAAATAGGACTCAGCTAACAAATGTTCGCTTCTAACCCTGTCTTCTTTATCCTCTCTCCATCCCACTGTAGAACATCAAGTTTTGTCACAGCCCGAACACCCCCAATTAATAAGGCAGTTCATAAAGTGGCAGAAAAGGAAGGTCACTCGTTGCATGCCTCACGTGTCCTGTGGCCTTCCCGAGTGCCAGATGCTGAAGACACAAACCTCTCTCTCCCCTATCCTTGACCTCCAGTTGTCTACTGCATGGTCTGCTTCTCATTCCTGTACCCCAGCTAGGCCAGGTGCTAGAATACTCGGGAGCTGACCCTCTGCAGGTTCTGCGGTGACCACAGTTGCCTCGGCTTTCTCTTCCGTCATACGAGATTCCAAGGTGACCTCCAAGAATGAGGCAAGGAAAATGGAGGTCTCTCGTCGAACCTGCAATATTTTTTCTCTTGTGGCTCACAAAACCATTCAGTTTCTCACTCTTTGATCTTTTTAGTTAACGACTATAAAATCAATGCGAACTTATTATGGAAAAGCAGAATGTGGGAAGTAAAATTACCTATATTCCAAATACTTAGGCATATGGAAATGTGCATGTGTGTGCGCACATATATACGTATATCTGTATGTGATCTCTAAACCTAAGAATGTAGCGTCACATTTTCACTGTTTATACACCTAACACAGAGAGAAGGCCATCGTCATTGTTCAGAATGTGGACTTTGAAGTCAGGCAGATCCGGGTTAACATTCCTGCTTCTTCACATTCTGCCCACGTGACCTTTAGGCAGCTACTTAATGTATCTAAGCCATAGTTTTGAGGATTAAAACATGCACTAAGTCAATGTATACAGGTAATTATACATATAAAATGTGAATAAATAATTTGAATAAATGCTAAATATTGTTATTTTATCAACTACTCTTCTGGAGTTCATGTCCATATTGCTAACAATCTTTTAAAATGTTATTTTTATTTGCCTTCTAATATTCTATTCTGAGGATCTATCTGGCATGTAGCATGCCACGAATAGTTATAGAATAAGTGAATGTACAATAATTTACTTAAAAATCAATATTTAAAAAGCTTTGCCAGTTTTGCAGCTGAAAATATGTTTTAAATTCCATTCTGTAATTACTTTTTCTTTTTTTAGTTGTCTATGTCCTTTGCTCAATTTATTGTACTATTAATATTCTATCATGATGTATATACATTCTATATATTACTTTTTCAAATTTCCTGCAAATATTTCTTTTCCTTCTTCTCCTTCTCCTCCTTCCCCTTCTTCCTCTTCCTCCCCCTCCCTCTCCCCTCCCCCCCTTCTTCTTCTTCTTCTTCTGTCTTCTTTCTTCTTCCCCTTCCCTTCCCTTTCCCCTTCCCCTTTCCCTTCTCCTTCTCCTGCTTCTTCATTTCCACACTTTCTTGTTAGTGGCAAGTCTATAGGACACAGGCAGAAAAATCCCACAATAAAAGTATTTAACCATTTCACCTAAATGTCACTTGGTTAGGTCTCAGATATCTGGGATTTCTCTTCCTTAGGGTGATGTTCTTCCTCTAAATCTCAGTTGCCTGTCCTACAAAAGGCACTGGGTGGGACTTCTCAGACATGTCTGTATATGGCGGTTACATTCCCTTCCTTGTGGAAGGCAATATATTGTGTGTTGTTCGGAAGGCGGTTGGTGAAAGCATGCCTGGGCTAGAAATTGCATCGTGAGGGACAACCACTCTATTACTAAGGAGTTTCCTGTTAATTATATTTCCATCGCAAATACTCATACTTTGGTCCGGTGTCATCATATCTATATAACCATACAGTATTACCATCTCTTAAAATAAGCAAAATACGTGATTTCCATGACGATCACTATATTTGCACTTTCGGTTCATGTATAAGAGTACCATCCTGCCCAACCAATACTAATGCCCTGCTTGGTTTTCAACACAGCAAAGGCAAAAAGGCTACAGCCATGGTTGGCGGCCTATTTCTTTCTCATTTAAGAAACACAAGTTTTTTTTTTCTGTCCAATCTTTTGGATTGATGAAAATACACCAAGAACTTTTTAAGAAGAGAAAAGGGAGAGTGAGGAAAAGGGAGAATTTTGAACAAAGAGCAGGAAATTGTTATTATGACAAAGGAAACAAATGAAATAAATTCGGCCGTGTCGGAAGTCCATAATAAATACAGAAGAAGAATTACGTGTCATGGTGGAAGTAAAACAAAGTAAGAACTCAAAAGAAATAAATGCCTCAGTGAACTTTTATTTTTCCCTTTCCGTTCAAGTGAATGCTTCGTGATTCATTCCCGCTGAACACGTGTGCTCGAGTAGTGGCCGTATATAAACAATGGCATTGCTGATGCTCATACTGCTTCACCTTCCCCAGTGAGTCAGCTCTGGAAGCTCTGTTAACTCCTTCAGGTCATCAAAGAAGCTCCACTACAGAAATGTCCATCACGGTTTCCAGAAGCTTCTATTCCATCTGGTGTTTGCCCAGAGAGTCTGTGCACACTGATTTTGTGGTGCTGAAATGCAGCATGGACAAAACTCTGCCTTTGGACTTGGGAATCTGGAATTTAGAATTTACACTGGGTTGCACGGCTTACTAATTGTGTGACTCTTGAGACATCTCTTCAATTCTTTGAATAATCTATTTCCTGAGCTTTATGGGAAAGGAGGAACACTGAACTCTTCTGGATGACTAAAGGGGTTACATGAAATAATGTGTGTTAGCATTCTGATTTCTTAAGCAGAAATCCTTTTATGAGTTTTATGATTAACATATTAAGATTATATATATATAATATATGCATATAAGTAGCACAGTAAGTTATACATCCATAATTTTGTATGTACCTGTATCTATATCTATATCTGCAACTTGTCTGGATTCCATTGACTTTAACCCAGTTTTAATTATTAATTACCCTACAAACCATCAAACAAACTCTGCATGGAGGTGGAGATACAGTTTAGATTACAACATGCAGGCCACACATCCTTGAATCCCATAGTGTCTATCAGAGCATTTGCCTTTTACAAATCTTCACATAGTTTGCTGAGAGAATATTCAGTCTATGAGTGAATATAACAATCTGCAGGGTCTGAAGGAGAAAGGTAACTACTTGCAAATTAATATAAATATTCAACTAGTCTATGAGCTACTTTTTTCCCCCCGCATCTAGCGAGTTTATCCCTCTCACTACTTACAACTAAAAGGTTATCTGATTATAACTGAAAATTTCAAAATGGAATTCTAATTGACCCTTTGTGTAGCTGAAATAACACATTTGCAATGGAAAAAAAATAGCCAAGAAAGTACAGGAAGTATTGTTTTAATGCTCAAACAAAATTCTCAACGATGATAGCAAATTAGTAAAAAGCCTTACATTTATCCAGGAATCTTGATCTTAAAGAGGAAAAAAAAATCTTGCTTGTTTAGGTATATTAGAGAATAAAATAAATTTATAAAGATTCTTATTTGGGTTAGGTTTAGTCTCAAATAGCTCTCAGGGTGAGAAAAACAGGACATGTTTCTGTTTCTTTAAATATTCTAGAAAAACCCTGAACAATAGGCCACGTTGTTTGTTTTAGAAATGGAATAAATGTGAGTACGAGAGAAAAAAGAAACATTTAGACTCTGCATATATAAAACAAATAAAAATTTCCCTAAGGAAAATTTAATTAAGCTACGCAGAGTAAGATAAAAGGGAAGAAAAACAGAACATAGAGCATTACCTCTATCCCATCATCAATAACACAAAAACATCTCAATCCATATCCTTAGAAAGCTACTCAGATAAGGAATATCAAAAAGTGGAAGAGAAGATAATATTGGTATTTATGAGATTTTTCATACTCCGATCACAATACATTCATCTGTATTTATATTTCCAAAAGAAAAAAGTAGAAAATAAAAGCTTACATGTGTCTTTTAAGAAAACCCAGTTTTAATTACCGTATGTCAGAAGCTGTTTAACCATGAAATGCGTTACAAAGAGGCTTGGAAAGTTAAAATTTCCTAGACCAGTACAAATATTTATCCTTTACTGTACTTGAGAAAGGACTGAAGAAATTACTAGAATAATAGCCCTATAAAACTCTTCTCCTCAAATCAGAATTTCTATTCCTATCGACAAAAATACCCTTCTGACCCTGACTAAAAGTTTCCAAACTACTTTTCTTATGCCAAATACCAACTTTATCATTTATATTTTTCAACAGTCAATGCTTTGCTATTTTTTTTCTTAAAAAGTGCAGATATTCACGGGGCGCCTGGGTGGCCTAGTTGGTTAAGCATCCAACTTCAGCTCAGGTCATGATCTCACTGCTTGTGGGTTGGAGCCCCATGTCGGGCTCTGTTTTGACAGCTCGGAGCCTGGAGCCTGCTTCGGATTCTGTGTCTCCCTCTCTCTCTGCCCCTCCCCCGCTCATGCTCTGTCTCTCTGTCTCTCAAGAATGAATAAACGTTAAAAAAAAAAAAAAGAAGTGCAGATATTCATACTTTTCCTTAAGCAGGAAATTCATTCAACCAGCATTTCCCTCTAATTACATGTTTTGGGGTCCTTAGAGACATACAGCACAGCAGGCATAATAAAATATGGATAAAGAGCTTTTTCTTCCTTCTTCTGTACTCAAATTGAGCATTGGGTATTCATCCATTAAATTTTTTAAAATATTAAATGGCATCATTTACTTATACAAACTGTTGACTCACAAACACACCCATTAGATGATTCTGGTGTAAGTGGTCCAAATACAAAACAATAGGATGAACTGAAACATTGGGGAGATGTATCTCACCGTTTTTAAGTACATTTATATTTTGATGCCCAGATGTGTTGCATCATAGTGGGACGGAAAATTTTCATTGTCTTACGTGTTACTGATTTGTATCAAAAAATGCATATTAACCGAGTATAAGCTTCAATACTAATACTTGATTTGTTACCCTGTAGACCTATGGAGTTTTGTAAAACTTGTGTTTGTCTAACTCTACCTCTTTGTGTCAGTGTTTGGTTTTTGGTGGGGCTTTCACTACAAGCCATTGCATTTCATCTATGAATCTCCTGTCATGAGAAAAAAGTGTTTGACACATGGTACGTATTCAATAACGTGTATTAAATTGAATTAAGACAGTGTTTAGGGTCATCTTTCAGAGTCTTCTTTTTTTTTAATGTTTTTTAAATTTATTTTGAGATAGAGAGAGAGAGAGGGAGAGAGAGAGTCTTCTTTATCTTACAAGGAAATGTTACATTCAGAAGGGAATTTCTCTAGATCACCTTTGAAGTTGTTTTAAGCATAATGTTATGAATGCCACTATGGATTCTTCATTCATGACATGTGTGATTTGCATAGTTCAGAAAACGGGCCTAAGTTTCTCCAACCGTAAGTTAAGAGAAGTAGACATGATCATCGTAAAGTGCTCTCTTGCTTTAAACTTTGATGGCCCTTAGGACAATGGGGAAACATTTAGGACACGGATACACGGCTAGATCTGGACAGTAGCTAGACTGACAATAAAGAAAATAACAGGTTTCTGCAAGACTGCCTTCTCAACAAGAACACAAGCTATGGAGCAGACAGGCGTGACATACAGGAGGTCTTTTCAAAACAGGTTCTTCGGTGCTGCTCTGAGCTAAGCTATGCCTTTATTAAGCCCACAGCCTCAATCACAAGAACCTCCTTCGTGCACATATAGGGCGGCTCTAGACAAGCTGAAGTCATCGAGCTCCCTGGACTCACCGCATGTCTTTGCAGGGACACACTCCCCTGCTAATTGTCAGGAGACAGCCATGCCGAGAGGCTTCAAGCAGTTTACCTGTAGGTTATTAAACCACTGTGGCAGAAAACACTATTTGGATGGCAGGGTTAGGGTCTCAGTATCTAGAATTTGTAGCCTGGATGGGAAGCTCATTTGATGTGTGACTTTGGACCAGCGACTTCCTCTCTGGACTCCTCTGTATGTACCCCTCAGATGAGGACAAGAAGATTTAAGAGAGTATAGATCAAACATCATAGGGGATGCGAAAGCCCTTTGTACAAACCAGTTGGACTTCACATTATCTCGCATGTACACACATGTGCACATCGGTGCACACAATTCCTCATGGAGGACTCTCAACTGTTTTTCCATCTTTCCCTCCTGATTTTCTGCTACATAGATACTAAGCCTTAGAACACTCAAGAGCATAGGCTTTCTTTTCTACTCTCAGCTGTTTCCTTGTTCCTACGAGTAGGTCTGCAACTTCCCCAGGGGCGGCCGTGATGGGCTGTGCCTCTACTCTCCTCAGCACTGACCACTAGGCTCATGCTCTCTCAGATGCCAGTCCCCAAAATGCCCTTCACTCTGCTCTGTTTGTGGGAATCCACTCGCGGCTTTGTTCAAGTAACTGCCCCAATGATACTCTTTTTTTTTTTTTTTTTTTGGGGGGGGGTGTTGTTTGTGTATATAGACATACACACACAGTAAAACCTTGGATTGTGAGTAATTTGTTCTGTGAGTGTTCTGCAAGACGGGCAAACATCTCTAATAAATTTTAACTTTAACGAGTGATGTCCTGCAATTCGAGTAGTACGTGATGACAAGCATCACATCACAACTGACCTGATGGTTCTTGAAATTCACTTTGATATAAGAGTGCTTTGGATTACAAGCGTGTTTCTGGAATGAAAGCCCCCTGCAAGCCAAGGTTTCACTCTCTCTCTATACCAACAAAAAATAGTAAGATATTTAATGTGTACGTGATGATTTCATACACATATTCATTGTGAAAGGATTTTCCCCATGAGTTAATTAAATTAACACATCCATCATCTCTCATATTTATGGTTTGTCCTTTTTGTTTGTTTGTTTGGGTAAGAACACTTAACAAATTTCAATGACACGATACTGTGTCATCAACTAGAGCATTAATCTTAAAAGTTATCTGCCATCTCAATGTTCCACTTTACCCATGTTCTCCGCGTTGGGGATTTATTTTCTTTTGTATCATATGCTAATAATTTACTCAATGGTGACTTCTCAATATATTCAATGAGCAGTGACAACTGTTCAAAAAATGTGTGAAACACAGAAAAAACAAAAGGGAAAAGAGTCATGGATCTCGCCCTCATCCCTGCCTCGTGCGTTACCAGCTGGTAAAGCAAATAAAACATGCGATAAGTAACTGCAATGCAAAGTTAAAATTTTAAATAGTGTCAATTTCATTGGCATGTGATTATGGTTAGGTGCTAAAGAGATGGCTTCTCATGGAAAAGTTGTGGGAGGCAGTTCAGGGATTCAAATTCTTCTGTGTTTCCCACTGGGGCTACTCTCATTGCCTCTCTACATCCTCTACCTTGACCTACCTTTCTTAGCTTCCCAGGAAGCGCCCTGATTCCACAGACAGCTCATTATGCTCATCTCTTCCATCGCCCACATCAGGAGATGACTCACCAGTGTAAGCCATAGTGCTACAACCGCATCCTAAACTCTTCTTAGATGCTTTTACCTCCTTGTTTCCTAGACTTCCCCACCAGGCTGGTTGCCTCCCAGACTCTTCTGTTTGAGCATGTTCCAAACCCAAATTGTTTTACGGTTCCCCAACTCATGCTACTTGCTTATCTATTCTGAGTAATACTACCAGAAATAAGGGAGTGAGGGTGTTGCGTTAGACTTCTCCTATTTAACACCAATGATGATGAGTCAGTAAGTCCTATTAGCTTTTTTTCTATTTCATATAATTCCTCCCCATGTCATACCCACCCCTGTTACAACGGTTTTACCTCAGAACACTCACTGTTTTTCTCTGGATCATTGCAATACGCCATAGCTTTTCTCCCTGCCTCGGTTCTCACCTTTCTGGAATCCACGCCCCCTACTGATGGGGGACTGCTACTGCTGATTGCTGATCTGCACATGTAATCCTATCATTCCAATGTTTCATATTTTCACTGGCTCCCACTGGTTTCAGAATCAAACTCATCAGCAAAGCTCTTAGTTTCCACGGTTTTGGCTACTGTTGGCTCCTGGAAAACGCAGAAATTTCTAACGCTCCAGTATCTTCAAATGATGGGAGTATTTAATTCCTCAGTGGGTTTATGTGGCTCTTTTCTGTCTGAATTCTCATAGCTCCTCACTCGCTTAATGAACTCAAGGATTTCCTCCAATATGCAACACCAAAGTGCCTGTGAAAGCTCCTCCCTGTCTCCGAGCAATGTTACCTACGTCAATGAGAGAATATTCTCATTTACACATATGTAGACATATGTGTTTTGCATATGTAAATGAACTGTTCTGTAATATACGCATGTATTTTTGAAGTGAGGACACTGATACAAACTTTTTAAATATGTATTTGTTTCCTCAATGAGGCTATAATTTTTCTTAAATTTTTTAAATGTTTATCTATTTTTGAGAAGGCGGGGAGGGGCAGAGAGGGAGACACAAAAATCGAAGCAGGCTTCAGGCTCGGAACTGTCAGCACAGAGCCCGAAGCAGGACTCGAATTCATGAACCACGAGATCATGACCTGAGCTGAAGCCGGACGCTTAACCTACTGAGCCGTCCAGGCACCCCTCAATGGGGCTATTCTATGACAAGGAAACCTTACTGCCTTTTGATTCTCTAGCACTGAGCACAATGCCTAGAACTTGGTGGGGGCTGAATGATTTGCTGGCTGCTGCCGTGGAATGAAGAAATGAATACCAGAGATGGGAAACCCACACCAAAGAAAAGCACCATCAAAGGCACAGATGTGTTGTTTCAGGTAGGATGAGGGAAACAGTCTCCTCAGATCTTTGAGCCAAAATGCTCGTGTCATGTTTATTTTGATCATGGATGGCATATTCACAGGTTTAAAAACAACAAATGTTATTTTTTTCTATCTTTAAAAATGCCAATATATTATTCTACTAAATGGGTGAAGGTGAAATTCGGAGAAATTCCCAAGAAGATGTTATTCAGCCTTTTATCATCAACTAAGCAACAAAGTCACTCACCATTGTGTTAATTTGAGGGCCTAGTAATGTAGAACCTTACACTTATTTTGAATCAAATTAAGTTTTCCCCTGAATACATTTATTAGAAGTGCTCCCACGTGCAAAGGGAGTTGAATAAAAAACAAAACAAACAAAAACTTAAAGTAAGTAGGACCTAAGGAAAGCCTGGCTAATGTCTCTCAATTTATAGCCTTGTATGTAAAGAGGACTCTAACTAATGTTGAAGTTAAAGAGATGCTCCAGGCCAACGGGTTAAGGTTTTGCAGTTTATTTGCTCTGCTAATTAAGCTTATTCTTCTAGACTGATAGCACTTTAATAAGATTGCAAGTGCCATGGAATTGTCTCTTTGTCTACCACAACTTCTCACCAACAAGGCCTGATTCTGAACCCTCTGGTAAAATAGTACCTTTCTGAACCTACTGGATACGGCCAAAACTAAGGGCAGAAAATGGACAACGCAGAGCTTCTCAGTCCACCTCTCTTGATATGACTGTGGTAGCTAATGCAAACCTAGAGGAGAATTTTTATCATTATTTTGCACTTATAAGAAATGAAGGTATTTCCTCTGAAATGGTGCCTCCTAGGACAACACTGTAAGCAGTATATCTCTTCAGAACTAGGGACTATAGAGATGTGACATGCAGAGGGCAGTAAGAAGGAAAGAAGGACAGAAGGAAGGTAGGAAGGAAGGAATGGAGGGAGGGAGGGAGGGAGGGAGGGAGGGAGGGAGGGAGGAAGGAAGGAAGGAAGGAAGGAAGGAAGGAAGGAAGGAAGGAAGCAGGGAGAAAAGGAAGGATGGGAAGCAGGAAGGAAGGGAGGGCAACTGTGATTATTTGTTTAAATTCATGATGAATGCATAATCACATAACAGATCTCAATAAAGGTCTGTTAAATAACTAAACAAAATTGGTGGTCAAATTAATCAATCATAGGATAGTTATTTGAAATAAGAGTAACAACTAATAATCCCTTAAATATGAACAATAATACCTACCATGGTACAAAGAGCTGTGTTAGGGAATTTATGTAAGTTACTGAATTCATGCTATTAATGTGAAGCTGGTGTATATTACTTTAATTTTATATTTTCTTTAATATTTACATTTTTCACATATATTTACTTTATAGTTAGGCTTTGAACTCAGGACTGAAAGGTATCTTTCCATTTTAGCCTGTATCCAGACCCATGGAGTTATAAATGTGATGCTCCTCATTTATATCTACTTTTGTGTTAAGTGAACGGATTTAAGGTTTACTATTTTGTTTAATTTTCAACAAAACTCTAAAAAAATTATTTTTGGAGTATGACGTGAAAGAGTAAACTGGGACTCAGATATTCAAGGTCTTACACTCACAAAAAGACAAGGATACTTAGGACTTGGCTTCAGGTCTCCTAAATCCATGTTTGCTCCTGATCCCACACCCCAAAAGGTTGAAACTCAGGGAACTTGGCTGCAGGTGATAGTAGGTTATGTAAAATGCAAAGACAGCAATGGCTAAGTGACGAGACACAAATGTTGGGGCAAATTTTGCACACAAGTATGTTGTGGGTTGTCATTTCTCTTGTCCATAATTACTTCTTTTTAAAAAAAAATTTTTTTTTAACGTTTATTCATTTTTGAGACAGAGACAGAGCACGAACGGGGAAGGGTCAGAGAGAGAGGGAGACGCAGAATCTGAAACAGGCTCCAGGCTCTGAGCCATCAGCACAGAGCCTGACGCGGGGCTTGAACCCACGAACCGCGAGATCATGACCTGAGCCAAAGTCGGACGCTTAACTGACTGTGCCACCCAGGCGCCCCTATAATTACTTCTTTACAAAGAGTGATAGTCATAGACCAACCTGTAAGTAGCCTTGAATTTCCACATCAAATTGAAGCAACTTAAAAATAACACAAGAAAAGAACTTTGCAGGGGTGCCCGGGTGGCTCAGATGGTTGATCATCCGACTTGGTCTCACCTCAGGTCATGATCTCACCGTTCATGAGTTTGAGCCCCACGTCCGGCTCTGTGCTGAGGCTTGCTTGGGATTCTCCCTCTTCCTCTCTCTCTGCCTCTCTCTTTCTCTTTCTGTCTTTAAAATCAAATAAATAAATTTTATCAAAAAACAAAAGTAAAGAACCTTACAGATCTGAAATATCTGCCTACTTTCTCATGGGACAACCAACAGCTTTAGCTGATTAACTCTGCCCACTTCAGAATGACATGTGACCTTCAGTTTATTAGAATCACCACCTAGACAAAACAACTATTTGAATTGCCTCCCTGGCCCTTACACAAATTTAATTTGGTGACACCAATCTAAAATCTGCTGAACCATAACATGGGAACAATGCCTTCTGGGATAACGAAAAACTCATCTAATTCATACATTGAGAAGCAACTCCAGTGATTCATCCTTGAACATATGTGAGGAATTGGTGTGAATTTCTCCATCACTGATGACTTAGTTTTTTTAGACAGTGAAGACATAAGCTGCTTTATTCCTGTGTCTGCTTATAATGTCCCAACTCCCTTGTCCACCACTCATTTTTGCTCAAGAACTTGGACCTCTTTTCTCAGGACTAACTGATAATCACAATTTTGTGACATGATTGGTCTCAGCTTCCCATGAGGCAGAGTCTATGACAAAGACCTTTGCGCAGGTAGTTGACTTGGGAAGTAATCCCAGGGAGGAGGAGTCCACTGACTGAGACAAGGTGAAGACAACAGTTTAAGAAAGTGTTAATGACATGGTCACTGCTATTATATGAGAGGCGTGGCTTGAGCAACAGCTTCTGAGTAACACCTGGAATTCTTCCCCAGATGATCTGTCCAGGCAACGACGGGGAGAGGTGTTTACCGTCTCCTGAGACCAGCTATAAGGATGGCTTCTGGAGCCATTAACTTCTCTGTAAGTTTTGGCTAAGTGTGCTCGCATGCCAGGCTTTCAGCCCTGCTGTCCAACGCTGTGATGGCACAGAAGACTCAGGAAGTCAGAAACATATGGCTAGTATGGTCCTGAACAGGACCAGGGCCATGTGGTTCAAAACCTACACAGAACCCTTTGCGGTGGCCGCAGAGGGGACTCACTGTGAGGCCGGATGAGGATGTGAGATGACGCATGACAGATACAGGCCACCCTCGCTTGGCTCACGTGCGTCCTACTTTTTTAGTCTACTATTTCACGGAGTCGTCCAGGTGGTAACAGCAGCAAATCTATAAAGATGACTTAATGCAGGCAGGTTAATGAGACAAGCTATGTCTCCACTGATGAAGGCCATCATTAAAATTCATTATCTTGCTATTATACCCCACTCTATCTTTCCTTCACCTTTCCGCTTCTCTAGGTTATTTGCCTGATCCGTGAGCCATTCCTGATGGATCCAATATCTTGGCTGCTTGCTCTTGCTGCTTATAATTGCAGCAAGTTCTCATCCACCATTTGTCAACAAAAACACCCCTTGGCTGCAGACCTAACCCTCTGTGGCCTCACGGTGCAGCTCATTCCTGCAACTGTTTTCAGTTACCCATTTCAGTGTAATATTTTATTAGTCGTTTCACATGCCCGGGGAACCCCAAAGGACCTGATACTAGCATGTAGCTCCAAATGTAGTGAAGCCCTTGTTATGTCCTCTCATGGAAACTCACCCACCGGAACAAGGATTTCTAAACCAACGGAGCCTAAGGTTATGGGGGAGAAGGGCAGACTTCAGTTGGTCGCTGAAAAGGGTTAAAAGGGCAAGCTAATGCTACTCAGGCCCTTTGAGACCACATGTGTCCATTCCATCTGTGAGGACGATAACGCTCTGTGTCAGCTCTTGGTCTGTTGTATATACTCCATCTTGTAGGACAGACCCCACTTCGGCAAGAGCTAATTCTCGGGCTGATGTTTAGCTAAGGCTTTCAAATGCATTCCATTATCAACTGGAAGTTAGGTTTTACTTTAGCCACACTTTTTTTTTTTTTCTGTGACTGCAGGAGATAGGAATTTCTTTACCTGAAAATGATCTTTACATGGTAGTTAACAGACTGTGTGGTTTTCCAGGGTGTCCTAAAATGACACTTGCTGACCTCAACCTGTCATTTCCTTTTTGGCAAGTCTTCCAAAACAGCTCACCCAAGCTGGACAACTTGAAAGCCTAGGGATTATCATTGCCTCACAGAGTTCAAAGGATGGAGCCGCCACACAACCCAACTCTTCTCCCTTCCGCCTGGAGCACATGCTGATTCTGCCACAGATGAGCGTCTTCGCAATTGTGATGCAGGAATGTGCAAGCGAGGTTACCAGGACCCAACTTATTTTAACAAAACTATCTTTACCGTCATGTCACCGGTGACTGATCTAGTTGCCGGATCTCCCTCGGAGATGGGCTTCCTGGGACAACTCCTAGGACTGCTGGCCTTAGCTCCAATTCTCCCTTAAGCAGAGCCTGAGTAAATACATTTATGCGCACAGTTTACATCTGAGAGTAGATACCAGAAAACAGGAGGGAGGTGCTCTGTCCAACAGGGAAAGACGAGTTATCTATCGGCTCCAGACTCGCTTTGCTTGGGGGTTGCCCTGGGGTGTGTTAACCCCCCTAAACTCTGCCTGTGTGTGTGAGTATATATGAGCGGGATTCTGCCCACTTCCCAAGCTATGGTAGCAGAGACCCTCCAGGGCAGGAAGCTGGAAGAACACGTGGTAGGCCTTGTGAGAAGTGAGCCAACCCAGCGTGTGTGCTAGCCGTGTGCCACAGCCACCGTGTACCTAGAACCAGAGCTGAGCCCGAGACAACATGAGCAGATTCAAAAAAGAAAGTACCTTTTCTTTGTCAGAAGGTGAGACATTCTTCTCGGTGAACGGTCATAGTATTCTGCACATACTCTGATAATTGACTAATTTTTTTTTTTAGCTGGACCCTGAGCTCTTGAGGACAAATACTAAATCTTATTGTATTTTGTATTCTTAGTGTGCCTTGGCACATATTAAATCCATCGTCCGTATTTTCAGAATGAAGAAATAAAAGATTAAAAATTGTACATGAAGTACATCTTTCTACTTGTCTGCTGCCTTCCAAAAACGTCCTCTTATATTATGTAGTTTTATTATTCTCATCTTCTAAAGGTGTCATGTTTTATCAGACCCATTTTATAGATGTGGAAACTATGTGAAATATTTCCAAGATCGTTAAAGATTACCTAAATAAGTAGTGAGGAAAGGAATGTTCCCTGGAAATAACAAACATGATTTCAATGCAAGCAAATTAAGTATGAATCACTTGCTGTTGGACCTTTTTTGCAGAGCAAGCTTGGTTGAGAAGAGGCAGAGGTTTTAAAGCACAGTAAAGTTCATCAGAGAAGAAAGTATTTAGACACGGAATCCAGGGCACTGAAAGTACACTTTCCCCTTTTTCAATGATGTTCAAAGCTCGTATCAGATGTGAAAATTCTATTTCTCCAGGCTCAGGGAACAATGATAACAATTCATTCTCTGCCTGACCCCAAATTCCAGTTGCCATAACAACTTCAGACAGTTCTATAAATGAAGATGTGTTTATTGTACAATTTTGCATTGAGAGAAAGAGAGAGAAAGGGAGATATACCCAAATATACATTCTTCCTCTGTGTACCATCTGTAATGTTGAATTCTTTAAAGATTTCTTTAATTAGCCCGCATGTAAATACACTTGCTTTGAAGTATATTGACTCTAATTGCACTTCAATTGGAAATGGTTTTCTGCTTTTCTAACGATACAGAAAGGGCTTATATAGCTATCCCGGCAAGTATAGTGAAGATATTTCTGCCTGGAATGAGCTGGCTAATAACCTCAATTCACTCATTCATTGTCACAGTAGAGACCTAGCTAGAAGGCGAATCATAACAAAGGCAGCAGAGAGCCAAAAAGAAAGAGCTAGAAAATCCCACAGGGATCCAGACCAGCAGGACAAGACATGCTCTTGACGAGGGGAACAAAAGAGCTAAGGAGGAAAGAAATGATGTCATTTTTCCCCTTTTTGATAAATAATAAAGACTGGGAGAGATTAGCTTGGGCCACGCTCTTCAGAATGCTTTGACCATCCATAAAAATTCCATCAGGGTAGTCTGGTCAAGACAGTCACTGTGGTAACTAACCGAGACAAGACAATGATGTACAAACAAGTTACAGGAGACCTGGTTTCTCTGTCTGGATGAGGTTCTGATAGCCCGCATTACTACCATCACCAGTTTTCACAGCTATGTAGTACTCCACGGTTTACAAAACAACTAAACATACATTGCCTCCCTGGGTTTTCACAACAGCCCCAATTTATAAGCAAGGAAACAGTCTGGGAAATGTGCAATAGCAAAGATACTGAGCGGAATAAACGGATGTCTGACCTCGGACTTCTACGCCCCCGAGGCTTAGGTGTTTACTACGGAAAGTTAAATGATGAAATCTGACTCAAAAAGCCTACTGTGAAGATGAATGTATTTCATATATTGGAATGTATTGTATGATGTAAGTCTTTATTTTTAGTTTAGAAATTTACAGTTTTTTCAAACTTCCTTGATTAGGGGGGAAAAAAAACAACAAAAAACTCCTGTTATGAGACTGGCTCATTGTCACATTGGATTTAAGATTAGCACACATGCTTTTTTAAAGCAATTTATAGTTTTTAGCAAAAAAAAAAAATAGTTGTATATAATTACTCTTGGGAACAATATGTAATCAGATGTGTGTTTGCATGGGACATACGAGTATGAGGCATTACAGAGAAATTCTAGGGAGAATTCTGAAGTGACAAAAGTTTAGGAAACTGAAGCATGGTCTTGCAGAACAGATCCAACCTCGAGTCATAGGGCATGAAGACTTGAGAATGATTACAACAAATATAAATGCTAGAGACTTAAGTGGTTATAAACAGACACCGTCCCCACCCCCCCACCCAAAACAAAATGCATGGCTGGGTTCAAAAGAAAGAAGTTTCAGATGCTAAGAATTAAAGAAGATACAAGAGACATTAATAAGCAAGTGATGATCCTGCAGCAACTCATAGAATTCAAAAAAAAAAAAAAAAGACATAGGCCTTCAGGATGGGCCTTTGGGATTGTGATACAAAGCTTTTAGACAAAATAGTGCCAAGAAGGAGTGAGTCACGGCATCAGTCCTACACCACAAATAGGTGAAGGTTTAAACATACGTTGACTACACTAAGCAAGGTATGATAATCCCATATCCAGAAACGGAAGCTGATGTCGTGCCTTTGAAAACCTTAAGAGAGTTCTAAAAAATAAAGGATGGCAGTGCTTTGACAGAACCCATTCACGAAGGTGGGCCCAAAGAACCCTTCTGTGTAAAATAACCACTGCTGAAAACTAGTACATAATTATAATTGCAAGCAACTTTAAGACACAGTATCTCTAAGATGCTAAAATCGCAGAAATACAACCATCAGGAGAATTAGTACTTTGGGATTTGAAATCACAAAAAATAAATATTGCAGTTAATAAGTGAACATGCCTGAAATAACTAGAAAGGAACACAGAACATAAAGAATGGAACGCTAAAGAAAAAATCTTTTAAAAAACGAAATAAACTTTTGGGGTGCCTGGCGGCCGGCGACTCTCAATCTCGAGGTCATGAGTTCAAGCCCCAGGTTGGACTTGGACCTTCCTTAAAAATATATATTAATTAAATCAGATTAAAATTAAAAAATAATAAACCTTTATAGAGAAGAGTTAAAAAATCTGTTTAATATACTAGAGTGTCAGAATGGCATTAGCCTTCTCAGCAACAACACTAGAAGGTGGAAGTCATTCGAATGTCTTAAAGATTGAGAAGGAAGCTTATATCTAGCATAGAAGTGTACACTCAAGCAAATCATTACCCAAGTGGGAAAACAGAGAAAAGCTATGGAAAGTTAGAAGAACTGACTTCTTGTTACATAATTTCCATCATGCTTAGGGTACACATTACCCTAGGATGGGTAAAGAAACTAAAAAAAGTCATGAAATCTGGAAACAATTAAAGGTCAAGTACAAAGAGGGGAAAGAACTCCAGGGTGGAGGCTAGGAATGCCCCACGGCAGCAGAGGCCAGGAGTTCAGGAGCAGGTCAGAGGGTCCACAGGGGCATCACCAGGAAAGAGGGGATCCCGTTGGGTTGCATCCTGTGAACAGCGAGTAAGAAGCGTTTGAGAGTTCTGCCATGGAATTTGAGCAAGATTCATCACCAAAATGTTGAAAAGAAAACAAGCAAATAGAAAAGCAAAAACTCTAGGACAATTTGTTTAAATTATAATTCAATTTTATTTAAATTATATTCTAGTTGATATATTTAAATTGTATTCAAGTTGATCCTTGAACAACACGCACCGGAACCACGCAAGTCCATGTAGATGCAGATTTTGTGCAGTGCACTATTGCAAAAGTATTTTCTCTTCCTTATAATTTTCTTCTCTTCTAATGTTTATTTACTTATTTTGAGAGAGAGAGAGAGACAGACAGCACACGAGCAGGGGAGGGGTAGAGAGAGAAGAAGAGAGAGAATCCCAAGCAGACTCCGTGCAATCAGCACAGAACCCCACGCAGGGCTTGATCTCACGAACCGTGAGATCGTGACCTGAGCCAAAACCAAGAGCTGGATGCTTAACTGACTGAGCCACCCAGGTGCCCCATCTTCCTTACAATGTTCTTCCTTTCTCTAACTTAATTTATTGTAAGAATATAGTATATAGTACATATAAATACAAAATATGCGTTAATGGATTGTCTATGTTATCAGTAAGGCTTCCAGTCAACAGTAGGCTGTTAGCAGTTCAGTTTGGAGGAAACAAAAGTTATTCAGGGATTTTCATCTGCTCAGGGTGGGGTGGTACCCCTAACACTCATGTTTCTCGAGGGTTAACTCTATATAAGAAAGCGGTGTAATGACAGTACAGCATGAGGCACAGTTTATTGCAATAATACTGTAAATATACATTATAAATATTCTTCAGTGCCATTCCCACAGCAATTCTGTGAAATATGAACTACAACTATCCCCATCGGTGAACACACCAAAGCTCATTCAAGTTTTTGCAACTGGCTTCTACTCAAAAGGGCAGCTTCCTTTCAAACTCTACTTTCTAGTTAAGTGGCTGTTATTAGGACCAAATTCCTCACCCTCCTAAAAATTATACTTACAGACACAGAAGATCAATCCTCATCTTTCAGAGATGTGTAGTGCGGGCTCTCCCCTCTGCCTGACTCACTCACTCTGCCAGTGTCAGGGATACCCTGGAGAAACCCAACGTCTCTGCCCTAATACCCTATTTAAGGGTTCAACTCTCAGACGTTGAGCACCACCGAACTGTCTTGTCTGCCTTTCCTGCCCACCACTCCCATGAATTTTCCAATTCCATTTGCTGATCATCATTTAAAACCAACACGCTCCACCTCAGTAAGATTCAGATGACATATTTTCATTGTAGGTAGCACCCTGGAGGTCAGAAGAAATGCACTCATGTTAACATTATCAGAAGGAGTGGAATCAGCTACACAGAGACGTGTCTGTCTCCAAATCATACACCCTTTCCATTCCAACACTGAACCACTGAGTCTGTAAGCCCAAGAGATTGCAAAATACCAAGAAACATAGAAGGAACAACAATTCACAAATGTCTGCAAATAAGACGGACAATATACAGATAGGCATATAATAAATTAACCAAAAACAATCTTGTCCAAGATACATCTCTGACAGGGTAATTTCTCTGTGCTTCATTTTTAAAAATTGAGATAATGTGTGTGTGTGTGTGTGTGTGTGTGTATATATATACACACATACATATGCATATATATATATACACACACACATTACACACACACACACACGAAAATGCCCAGGGCTTAAGAGTAGAGATTGCAGAGTTTTGAAAAACATATACACTTGTTTAACCTACACTACTATCAAAAAATAAGACATTCTCGTCATCTCAAAATTCCTTCCTGTGCCTGCCCATATTGTCCTCACTTAGACTCCAGAGGTAACCACTCTTCTGATTTATATCACCACATATTTTATTAAGCTGTTTTGGCAATGCTTAGTATATCACAAAATTTTCATCTGGCTTCTCCTATCAGCATTATGATTTTTAGATTTATTTATGCTATACCAGGTGTCATCAGTTGTATCCTTTTTTGTTGCTGAATAATCATTCATTGTCCAAATATACAACATGTTAATCAATTCTGTTGATGGATAATCAAGTTTCTTTTGAGATTATGCTCACATATATCTTAGTGTGGACACAGCTAAGAGTATAATTCCTCACAAATATATTATATATTTAATTTTACAAGAAACTGCTAACAATTTTCCAAAGTGGCTATACCATTTTACATATCTACCAAAATGTTTAAGAATCTAGCTGTTACATGCCTTGCCAACATTTAGTGTCTCCATGTGTTTTTGGCCGAAGGTATATCTTTCTTTGTGAAATGTTTGTTCAAATATTTTGCCCATTTAAAAGAAAATGGGCGATTTTCCTTTTATACTATTTAGATGTTGGAGTTCTTTGTATAATTGTGGTATAAGTCCTTTGACAGATATTGTGAATACTTTATTCCTGTCTGTGGTGAGACTACTCATTTTCATAGCAGTGACTTTCGATGAACAGAAATTTTAATTTTGATGAAGTTCAATACATGTTTATTTTTGCATTTTTCTATGACTAATACACTCTGTATCTTCTCTAAGAAATGTTTCCATATGCCAAGTTTGCACAGATAATTCCTGATGGCTTCTGCAATACACTAGCTTTTACCCTTGGTTTATGACTTATCTGATATTAAAATGTTTTTTGAAATTGTTTGACACAAGAAAGATTCATATATTTGTTTTCCAATATGATATCCAAATGTTCCAGTACCATTTGCTAAAAAGACTTTTTTCCCATGGCTTTTCTCAGGTGCTTTTTTGTTGGTTTTATTTATTTATTTATTTATTTATTTATTTATTTAATCAACTAGTGGGCAGACTATTTCTGCCCTATGGTAGAAAACCAAAAAGGATGTGAAGCTCACTTGTGTCTTTCTTTTCAAGGATCATCGTTTTCCATTATTTGGGAAGAGTTACTTATAGTTGGAAAGTTCAACACCGCTCTATCAGAAAAGGAGAGATCCAGAGGAAGAAAATCAGTAGGGATATAGTTTAAATCAAAGACATCATCAGTCAACTGGATATAATTTACATTTTCAGACTACTTCATCCAGTAACAGCAAAATATACATTTTTCTCAAGCTCACATGGAACATTCACCAAGATATACCAAGTTATTAGCCATTAAAAACACAATAACAAATGTAAAAGAACGTGAAAGAAAATGTATTACAATATATGTATGCTTTCAGACCACAAAGAATTAAACTAGACATCAATAACAAAAAGAAAGCTGGACAATCCCAAAATACTTTGAGATTAAACAACACACTTCTAAATAACACGAGTCAAAGATAAATCTCAAGAGAAATTAAAAATATTTTAAACTAAATTATAATGAAATATATAATTTAATAAAGTGTGTGAGATGCGGCAAAAGCAGTACTTAGAGGGAACATTATAGCATTTAACGAACAGATTAGGAGAGAAGAAAGATCAAAAAACAATAACTTAGTTTCCAGCTAAAGAAGGAGAGGGGCACCTGGGTGGCTCAGTCGGTTACGCATCATGACTCAGGTCATGATCTCATGGTTCGTGAGATTGAGCTCCATGTCAGGCTTTGTGCTGCCAGTGTAGAGCCTGCTTGGGATTCTCTGTCTCCCTCTCTCTGCCCCTCCCCTGCTCGCTCTCTCTCTCTCTCTCTCTCTCCCCAAAATAAATAAACATTAAAAAAAATTAGAAGAGCAAATTAAATCCAAAATAAGAAGAGTAAAAGAAACAAAAGTTAGAGAAGAAATAAATAAAACTGAAAACAGGAAATCAATAGAGAAAAATCAACAAAACCAAATTCCTTAAAAAGATAAAAAAAGAAAAACAAAGATATGCCTCCAGCCACACTTAATAATAAAAAAACAAAGACAAAAAGACACAGGTTACTAATATCACAAGCAAAAGAGGGGACATCACTACAGTTCCCAACAAGATCAAAAGGACAATAAAAAAAAAAGCTGTATGGACAACTCTGTGTTCACAAATTTGATAATCAAAATGAAATGGACCCATTCCTTAAAAAATACAGCCTGCCAAATTCACACAAAATAAATAGAATCTGAATAGGCCTTTTCTATATTAGTGAAATTGAATCAATAATTAATAACCTTTCAACAGAAAGAATCAGGCCCAAGTGGATGCACCGGCAAATGTACCAAACACGTAATGAAGAAATTAAACTCTATATAATGTTTCCAGAAACAAAAGCAGAGGGAATACTTCCTGTCTCATTTTATGGGTTCAGTATTACCCTAATATCAAAACTAGACAAAGACACTCCCAGAAAAGAAAACCATAGATAATTATCTCTCGTGAACAAGATGCAAAAATCCTCAAAATAATATTACCAAATCAAATCCAACAATGTATAAAAAGAGTTATTAACTATGACCAAGTTGAATTTATTCCAGGTGTGCAAAGCTAGTTCAACATTCAAAATCAATTAATATAATCCTTCACATTAATAAACAAATAAGGAAAAATCATATGATCATAACAATAGATGTAGATAAAGCACTTGACAGAATCCAACACCCATTCATGGTAAAAATTGTCTGAAAATTGGGAATGGAGAGGAACTTTCTCAATTTAAAGAACATCTATAAAAATCTTAAAGCTAACATTATACTTGATGGTGAGAAACTCTAAGATTTCCCACCAAGATCAGAAACAAGACAAACATGTCCTTTCTCACTACTCCTTTCCAACTTCCTTTTGTACTGGAAGTTCTGGTAAATACAATAAGACAAGAAAAGGAAATAAAAAGCATATAGATTGGAAAGGAAGAAATAAAACTGTCTTTGGTGATGACCTAATTATCTATGCAGAACATTCAAAACAGTCAACAAAACAAAACAAAACAAAACCCCTCCAGGAACTAACAAGTGATTACAGAAAGGTTTCAGAATATAAGCTTAATATACAAAAGTCAATCACTTTCTTATCTACCAGCAATGAAAAAGTGGAATTTGAAATTAAATGCACACTATCATTTGTGTTAACACTCCCCAAAATGAAATACTTAGGTATAAATCTAACAAAATATGTAAAAGATACATATGAGAAAACTACAAAACTTTGATGAAGAAATCAAAGTAGAACAAAATAAATGGAGAGATATTCCATATTCATGGATAGAAGAACTCAATATTGTCAAGATGTCAGTTCTTCCCACATTGATCTATAGAGTCAATGCAATACCAATCAAAATTCCAGTAAGCTATTCCGTGGAAATCAACAAACCGATTCTAAAGTTTATACAAAGGGGCAAAAGACCCAGAAGAGACAATTCAATATTGAAGGAGAAGAACAAAGTCAGAAGACTGACATTACCTGATTTCAAGACTTACTGTAAAGGTACACTGAATAAGACGGTCTGGTATTGATAAGGGAATAGACACATAGATCAACGAAACAGAAGAGAGAGCTTAGAGATAGACTCACATACAGTCAACTGATCTTTGACATAATAGAATGGAGCAGAGACAGTCTTCTCAACAAACAGTGCTGGAACAACTGAACTTCCACAGGCAAATAAATCAAGATACAGACCTTATACTTTTCATACAAAAAATAACTCAAAATGGATCACAGATTTGAACATAAAATGCAAACTATACAACTATTAGAAGATAACATAGGAGCAAATCTAGATGACCCTTGGGTATGGTGATGATGTTTCAGAAATAACACCAAAGGCATAGTCCATGAAACAAAAGATTTATAAGCTGAAATTTAATTAAAATGAAAAACTTCTGCTTTGCAAATACACCGTTAAGAGAACGAGAGGACCAGCCACAAACTGGGAGAAAACATTTCAAAAGACATATCTGATAAAGAACTGTTATCCAAATATACAAAGAAATCCTAAAATTCACCAATAAGAAAATTAACCAGCCAATTAAAAAAGAGGCAAAGATTTAAACAAATACCTCACTAAAGAAGATATACAGAGGGAAGATAAACATATCAGCAGACAGTCCACATGATATTAGGAAATTGCAAATTAGGGAGATATGACTACATGTTTATTTGAATAGCCAAAAAAACCAAAACCAAAACCAAAAACAAAATTGACAAATGCTGGCAAGGATATAGAGCAATAGATATTCTCATTAATTGGTTGTGGGAGGGCAAAATGGTATAGTCACTTTGGAAGACAGTTTGGCAGTTTTTAAAAAGAAAAAAACGAAACATACTCTTACCATTTAATCCAGCAACCATGCTCCTTGATAATTTACCCACATGAGTTGAAAATGTATGTCCTCACAGAAGTCTTTGTATATTAATATCAGCCTTATTACTAATTGTCAACACTTGGAAGCAACCACGATGTCTTTCAGTAGGTAAATAAACTGTGGTCCATCCAGGCAATGGAAAATTATTCAACACTAAAAAGAAATGAACTATGAGGTCATGGAAAGATATGGAGGAACCTTAAAGGTATATCACTAAATGAAGGGAGACCATCTGAAAACACTATAGGCTATATGATTCCACCTATTTGACTTGCTGGAAAAACAAAACTATGGCAAATAGTTTTGACAAAAAAACAAAATGAAGCACACACACACACACACCCCAAAACAAAAACACAACCCAGTGAAACAAAACAAAGCAAACAAAGAACAAAAACAACAACAAAAAAACAATGGTTGCCAGGAGTTTGAACAGGCAGAGCCCAGAGGATTTTAGGGCAGTGAAATTAGTCTGCACGATACTACGATGGTGGATACATGTCATTATACGTCTGTCAAACCCCACAGAATGTACAGCACCAAGAGTGAATCCTAGGGTAAACTATACACTTTGGGTGATACGATGTGTTCATGTAGATTCATCTATTACAACAAATGTACCTACCAGTCTTGTCCTAGATGCTGATACTGTAGAGGGCTTTACATGTGCAGGAGCAGAAAACAGAAGGCTCTGTACATTGTACTCTGAAAAATAAAGTCTGTTTTAAGAAAAAAGAGCCTTACCACATTTTGTCCAAGTTTATTGGACTACAGTAAGATATTTGCTACTCCACAATGGCCTGCACTGGAATTCCTCTGTGTCAAATTTTATAAACAGAAGAACAAGATAGGAAAGTGTGAGGGAAGGGGCGCCTGGGTGGCGCAGTCGGTTAAGCGTCCGACTTCAGCCAGGTCACGATCTCGCGGTCCGTGAGTTCGAGCCCCGCGTCGGGCTCTGGGCTGATGGCTCAGAGCCTGGAGCCTGTTTCCGATTCTGTGTCTCCCTCTCTCTCTGCCCCTCCCCCGTTCGTGCTCTGTCTCTCTCTGTCCCAAAAATAAATAAAAAAAAAAAATTTAAAAAAAACGTTGAAAAAAAAAAGAAAAAAAAGGAAAGTGTGAGGGAAAATATTTCAGGGTCAGATAGTTCACGTGTAAAGGAATTCGAAGTGGGTAAGAATAGGGGGACTTTAATAAGTAAGTTTAGTGAGATATGGTTGTAGCAGGAGTTAGTGAGAGACAGACACATGATGAGGGTGGAAAGCAGGTTACTGTCAGACCACGTAAGGCATTTATATTCTATTTATATTCTAGGGGCAGATGAGAGTGGCTAGCTGCTTTTAAGCAAGGGGATGATACTGAAATGTCTTGAAATTAATTACTTTCTAGCGTCCTGAATAATGGATGAATGAAGAACAAGTTCCTGATGAGGATGCTAGCTCATAAACGAGACAAGGATGGTAAGGTTGGGATAAAAAGGAACATCCCACTGAGACACATTACAAAGGTAGCTTCGCCATGACTTCGAGATTAATTGTGTATGATCAATTAAATGCACATGAATTGGGTACGGGCGGGAGACAGAGAAGGAGCAACAATCAAGAATTTACTATGATCAGCTATGTCTATGGTTTTGCCAGTAGCCAAAACAACAACGACAACAACAACAACAACAACAACAACAACAACAACAGCAAATGGAGAAGAACCAAATGCAATAGTGTGTCACTGGAATTTAGACATGGGCACGTTGAGTTTACATACATAATATTGACAGGCATCAAGATAAGGGTAATAATTGTGACTAAGGGTATGATCCACTCTGAATATGAGAAAGAAAGGAGACTGACACAAAACCTTAAAGAACCGCAACATTTAAAGTACATTAGAGAAAAATAAGCCGTCAGAGCAGGTGGTGAAAACCAAGCATATGTGATGTTACTAATCCAGGGAAAGAACACTTCAATAATGTAGGAATATTCAGCAGTATTTAATGCTTCTGAGAACTCAAACCAGAAGAACTTTAAAATAAGATCATCCAATTTTACCCCTCTGAAAAATGTAACAAATAAATATGTTTTCCAGACATACAAGAAAATGAAACCTCAGCCAGGAGAGGACTTATTTCAAGCTATTATGGAATAGTCAGCCTTTGTATGGTTTCAGTATTAGTAAATGTGAATGGGGCTTATTCAGATTCTATGACACTTTTAGAAATTCTGTGGTTTACCAGCAATGTAAAAAAAAAAAATCAATAGTTTTCTGTGAAATTGAAAAAGACATGCATTTTGTGGAGACCTATTCTGTTTCTTGAGTTGGTATCAGTTTTATGTACTCAAAAATTAACTTATGGGGGTCACCCCTGCCCTGAGCTTAAAAAAAAAGGTAGCCTCAGAGTCCATATAGATTGGTAACCCTTAGCATTATTGGATTGGTCTACATATAAAAGTCAAATAAATCCTTTTCATTGCTACAACCTCCTGCCAAATGGAAGTAACCAACCTGCAGAGCCATTTATATCATAATTTTTAATACATAGTTTTTCCTGCGATTAGGTCACACCATCTGAATTATATTTTTCCATTCTTGCGTCTAATTAACGGACATTTACTAGGGGCTGATTTTGCATGATACTCCATCTTGGGTGACAGGGACACAAGGGTGAGTGAGTCCAAGTCTTGGTTCCCAAGAGGTTCACGGTCTGCTCAGGAATCAAGCAAAATACATAAACCCCTTTTATAGAATCATACATTTCAGCCTTTAATTATAAACTTTTCCTCTAACAGAGTACTATTTGAAGGGTCTGGCCTACTTGTATTCTATGTCAAATCAAGAATTTGGCTGAGCAGGTATATTCCTCCCCTCTGATTTTAATAAAGGCATCAATTGTAGGGGTGTTTCTCTCTCTTTGAAATGTCTCCTCAAAAGTCTAGAACATTTTTTGTTGTTGTTAAATTTAAATTTCAAGATTTACTAAATTATCACATATGTCTATACAAATAATAACTCTTCTCTGATCTACAGTCAACCTCTCTTCTCTGATCTGTAGTCAACCTCTCTAAGGGAGATAGATAGTAAGTATTTGAAATGTTGCAGAAATCAGAGCTAATTACAGCCAGTAGGCCACACCAACTTTCTGGATTATGCCTTGCTGACTTATTTTCACTGTAGCTTTAATCAAATTTGAAGGATAGTAACAGAATAAATCCTTGTTCATAGGAAATATTATTTATAAGAATTATGAAAAGAGAGCAAATAAAAACCAATAATCCTTGGATGAAATTTAGGGAAGGGTTGACATCGAGGAATGGATCCTGAAGGAAGACGAACTTCTAAAACAAACGATGCTTTGTACTCTCTTCAGAAAATCTAAATAAACATCTATCTGAATAATATACTATATATCTTAAAGTATGTTTCAAACAGAATTCTTCTACATAAAAATCCACTCGTTGACAAATATGCTCATAAAATACATAGAAGTTTGCCTTGCTAAAGGCCACCAGTCTGTTGCTTGATGAGCTGAATGTAAGTGCTGCTCATTCAAGACCTTGACCTAACACTCACCTTGGGTTAGTAGGGTTCTTAACTTGAATCTTCCTATCAGAGTAACCTGGGAAGATTTCGAAAAATGCAGTTGCTGAAACACACTCCCAGAAACTCAGGTTTCTGTAGTCAACTTTTAAAAGTTCCCACCAGTGATTCTGCATTTGGAACTACTATGTGGGAAAAGTAGCTACAGTAAATTTTTAAAATACATTGGCCCTGCTATTATCGTTTCGACCTTTAATTACTCTGTGTGTTTAGTATTGTGGATATGTTTTAGTTGAGACAAAATCTTGCTTTGAGGAACATTGTGCTGTATACATTTCACTTAATAAATGAGGAAATTGAGATCTACCCCCAAGTAATCATGTGTTTTTATTTCTTTACAGTCATGATCTGTGAGGTTGTGTATGTGGGATGTAAACTGATATAAACACAGACATCAATTATGGAGATTGGTAGATGATAGATAGATAGATAGATAGAGAGAAAGAAATAAAGAAAGAAAGACAGAAAGGAAGACAGAATTAAGTTGTCCAAAAGAATTCAGTTCTATAGAAAATTGTTAACAGCTTATTTGGAACACACATTATGTTAGGCAAAGGGAATACAAATACAAAACATGTTTTTCATCATCAAAAACTTCACAGGAAAAAAAAAAGGTCAGAAACATTAATCAATAATTGTAATATGGTATAATGGACCATAAATATAGTGTGACATACTTTGATAGGGTAATAATTTGAAGGTTCAATTACAAGGTGATAAAGAAGAACAAAAAAACAGTATTTATCATTGAATATTTATATGACATTAACCTGAGGCTTGTTGTCCCCTTTTTAGTGGGAGAAAAAATGATAAAGGATTTCCTACATTATTTTTCTTCATTACAGGGTCGTGTTATTTCCTGGGAGTGACCTTGTATACCTCAAGATGCTAAGGAGATGATTAGTTAGATGATCACTTAGGATGTCAGTAATGGACCCCATAGCCACAAACACAAAATATGAATTATTTTTAGTCACTTAAGCTTGGTCTGCCACATCCATTTTATGTCAAGCTGCATAGTTAGAAAACTCTTTCCCCCTCCACAGCATGAGGGAGTGCCCCATACCGAAATGCATGGGCTCTGAGTCAGGCAGCCCTGACTTTCATTCTAGGTTCCACTCCTTGGGTAAATTACTTAACCTCTGTTGCATCCCAGTGTCCTTACTCACAAAATGGAAAGAATAATGCCTGAAAAGGTATTCTGGTCACCCACTCCAACAAGTGTGTTGTGGGAGGGTGGTTTCCCTATACTTCCAAGAAGCAATGTTCCAACACCAGCTGGGTGTCCTAAAATTCAACCCAAATCAATTGAATTCTAAAACCATCTACCCAGAGATAGCATCAGATTTCACAAGTTGAGGGTTCAGTCCAACAAAACCCCTCTTCCAGCCTCTAGTCACAAGACAAGGTACTTACCTGTCCTTCTGACCAATTGGCTATATATCAGAGGTTCCCATGACCCACTGCTTGGGTTTGATTCATCTGCTAGAGCAGCTCAGAGAACTCAGAGAAACATTTTACTTACTAGATCACCAGTTTATTATAAAAGGATATAACTCCGAAACAGCCAGAAGGAATTGGTACCTAGGGAATGGCATGAGGAAAAGACACAGAGCTTCCATGCTCTCAGAGCCCACCATTGTCCCCAAGTCTCCATGTGTTCACCAACTGGAAAGCTCATTGACCTCAGTCCTTTCGGGTTTTTGTGGAGGCTTCATTACATCAGCAGGTTTGATTAAATCATTGACCATTAGAGATTGAACCCACCTCCATTTCTTCTCCCCCTCCCGGAGGTTGGGGTGGGCATGTGGGGTGGGACAGAAAGTGTCAAGCCTCTAATCGCATGGTTGCTTTTTCTGGCAACCAGCTACCACCCTGAGGTTACCTAAGGGCTTTCCAAAAGTCATCTCATTAACAACAAAAGACACCTTTATCATTCTTATCACAGGAAACTCCAAGGGTTTCAAGAGCTGTGAGCCAGGAACCATGGACAAAGAGCAAATACACATGCGAAATTTATTTTGGTCATTTCTAAAATACAGTATGGCAATGCCTGGTTTATTGGGTTCTTACGGATAAAACGACACACACACACACAAATTTTTTTTTGTAATTTTTAAAATTTTTATTTATTTGGAGGGAGAAAGACAGTGCAAGTGGGGGACGGGCAGAGAGAGGGAGACAAAATCTGAAGCAGGCTCCAGGTTCTGAGCTGTCAGCACAGAATCCACGTGGGGCTCGAACTCAGGAACCACAAGATCATGACCTAAGCTGAAGTCGGATGCTCTACTGACTGAGCCACCCAGGCATCCCAACGACACAAAAATTTTGAAGCCGAGTGTACATGTTTGGTAGGGATTTGGAACTTTTTATTTCCTTTTTTTAAACAAAGCTATTTTTTTTTTAATTTTTTTTTTCAACGTTTATTTATTTTTGGGACAGAGAGAGACAGAGCATGAACAGGGGAGGGGCAGAGAGAGAGGGAGACACAGAATCAGAAACAGGCTCCAGGCTCTGAGCCATCAGCCCAGAGCCTGACGCGGGGCTTGAACTCACGGACCGCGAGATCGTGACCTGGCTGAAGTCGGACGCTTAACCGACTGCGCCACCCAGGCGCCCCAACAAAGCTATTTTTTTAAAGTTTATTTACTTTGACAGAAAGAGAGATGGGGGAGGAGTGGGCAGAGAGAGAGAGGGAGACACAGAATCCGAAGTGGGCTCCAGGCTCTGAGCTGTGAACACAGAACCTGATGCAGGGTTTGAACTCATGCACTGTGAGATCATGACTTAAGGTGAAACCAAGAGTCAGACGCTTAGCTGACTGAGCCACCCAGATGCCCCATTTATTTTATTTCCTTTTAATCTGAAGAGATCATCATCGGTTCACCGGGATAGTGGTCATTAGAGGAACCATGCACCCTGACGTCTTTAACAATTCCGTAAAGCAGACTACTTGGTGGTGGTAGAAGGCATTGATGGGTGTGAGGGCTACGCTAAGGCTCTTCCCTTAATAAAAAGCGTTCTAAGTTTGTGGGTGTGCACGGCTAAGGACCTCTTTAGCTGCCATTTGTGTTATATTTTCTGCCACTTAATACATTTCCTCCTCTTGGGTTTGGCCTGGGAAACAAAAGGTTGAATTAAAGAGTTGGGAAAAAAAAATGAGTTTCTAATTTTAATGCGTTGCATTACAGGAAGGAAAGCTTTCACATTTATCAGACTGGCTCACTGAAATAATTTCAGTTTCCTATGATGAGTTAGCTGGCACTAGAAATACACCACCAGCTGCATTGTTTTCTTCACCGGTGCTCATCATAAGGAAGCAGAGGGCCCACCGGTGTGAACGCTCAGCTAGCTCAGCTGCCCTTGACTTGGCCAGGAAAAAAAAAAAAAAAGCAGAAAAGAAAGTTGGCTCTGCAGAAGCCATTAAAACGATGACCATCAACTGTCCAGACAATTTAAAACAAAACAAAGCAAAAAACTCTTCTCAGTGTAAGACGGGACCTCTATTTGTAGGTTTGGAATTTGATTAGCTCAAGGGGAAAAAAAAAATTGTTTTTCAGAATTCTTCAAAACTCACCCAAAATGTCAACATGCTTTTTACTTTTTAATTTTTTTTTTAACATTTATTTATTTTTGAGAGACAGAGCATAAGCAGGGGCGGGGGAGGAAGAGAGGGGGATACAGAATCTAAAGCAGCCTCCAGACTCTCAGCTGTTTGTTAGCACAGAGCCCAAAGCGGGGCTCGAACTCACGAACCGCCAAACCATGACCTGAGCTGAAGTCGGATGCTCAAGATACCGAGCCACCCAGGCACCCCTTCTTTTCGCTTTTTAATAGAGAATGTTCCATTAGGATCAAGTTCAAAGAGATCAGGGCCCCACGCTTGTTTTATTTCTGCTATATCTTCAGTACCTAGAACGATAACTAACACGTTGTAAGTGCCCACTGGTATTTATTGGATAAGTAAATGAGGCAAATAATTTCTCTTCTCCAGCATGCTTTTTATGAAGAGCGACTTTTTATTACCCCGATGCGCTAACACAAATGACCGAATTTTAAAAGGAAATAGCAGTGCCCAATCCAAGAACAGATAAAACTGGGCCAGCAAGCTCATACATTGCTATGACAGCATATGCAGGAGCAATAAACGTGGCAATATTTCAACAGAGCCTTTTAAAATTATATGCCTTCTGCCCTATTAAAACCCACTTTCATTAATATATCCTGTATCCTGAAAGGGTAATCCTAAATTTGGAAGAAATCGGTCACATACAATTTCCATGGCTTCATGTATAAAGCTTTCATTTAAATGAAGCTGGTACAAGCTTGAAAAGCCAACAATAGGAAATGATTAAAATATGGAATATAATACAACTATTTAAAATGATGTGGTTATAATCTGCACTCTTCTAGGATTTTGAAATTCTGTATCTTAGGTGAGAACCAGTAACCCTGGCCTCTGATTATTTTCTGAACTAATATAGACCAAAGGGAGATAGGCAGGGTGGTAAATATTAAACACTGCACTGCCTTCCTGGGAAAGTTTGAGCTGAGGTATTATTCCAAGTCTCGGGTGCCAAAGATGAGACAAGGTGTCTGAATGAGGGCAGGTCTGATCTCTGGGTGGCAAACTACAGAATCAATAAATATCCAAAAAGTATCCATGAGGAAAACAGAAGTAGACAAATCCTCAAAATAATGATCAGAGAAAAGGGAAGTTAGGGTGGCTAACTATTGCTCAGGCAAATAGTTCGCAGCAACTAGAGACGAAATAAAATAGGTTCCCTATTGTGTATATGGTGGAGGGTAGTGCAGAATATAGGTCAATATTATCAGGGAATGTTTCTTTTTGTATACAGCAAGAGTCAAGAGAGATAGGTCAGTAAGGTATACTAAGAACACAGCTTCAAGAGGACAAAGGAGAAAACTTTATTCCTTCCTCATTTCCTACTCTCTTTTCTTAAGTATTAAGTTAGGCACTACTTAGGGCACTGTGTATGCGCTGATGAAAAAAAGAAAAGTACCTGTACTGGTCTCCTGCCACACATCTAATCGTGCTAATCTCTAAGCGTGCTTCTAACAGAGATATGGCTATCCAAAACCTGCTTCAAGCAAAGACCTGAGTGAAAGCATTCTGGGAAAATCCACAATACACGCTGATGACAGGGAAAGAAAACTGGATTAAGCCGGATAATGATTTGGGGGAGATCAATCATATTACTGGAAAAAAGAAAAAAAAAGTCCCTGCAAGTTTATCCTGACATTCAATTTTCAAATAGAGCATGACACTACCAATTTTGTGGTGTAAGTTTTCTTACACTGTTAATGATTGTTTTTGTACAAACACGTCTTGTATTTGATTGGACAGGAAATACCTTAGGGATCAGAATCATGTTTTGCACTAAGAATCTGCAGCATGTAACATGTATATCCAACTGTACTAAAATTCTCAATGTGTTGGGGGCGCCTGGGTGGCGCAGTCGGTTAAGCATCTGACTTCAGCCAGGTCACGATCTCGCGGTCCGTGAGTTCGAGCCCCGCGTCAGGCTCTGGGCTGATGGCTCAGAGCCTGGAGCCTGTTTCCGATTCTGTGTCTCCCTCTCTCTCTGCCCCTCCCCCGTTCATGCTCTGTCTCTCTCTGTCCCAAAAATAAGTAAACGTTGAAAAAAAAAAATTTAAAAAAAAATAAAATTCTCAACATGTTGACAGTGAGGACTGTAAGGGTTGTGATAATAATCTGTATGTTACATGTATGTTTCATTTAATTCTTAGAATATTTTAAGAAATGTTTACTACTGACCATGTTTACAAATGAGGAACAATGAATGACAATTTTAGTTCATTATAATAGTACCTTCTTTTACTGGTACTTTCCCTTTTGAGACTTTTATGTTGACGGAAGTGTCATGATAATTATATGGGTACCCTTTTATTAGTTTCTAAGGCGGGCCCATCTGATAGGGGCAGTAAGAGATAATCCAAAATGGTGGCAGTCCAAAATTTACATAATAACTCTGTCTACTTGCTGGGCGGTCACTCTATGGCAGGATGTGAGCAGGTGAGAAACAAACTCGATGCCCTGTGACAGCCATCTGGACATCAGGTACTGGTAGGGAGATTCGGGTGAGTTGGATTATGGGAGCTATATCACCAGTGGAAAACTTGAGAACTTTGTAGAAAAAAACATATCCAGAAGACTGTCTCTATGGATGGAACCAAGGTCAAAGTGTCAAGGAAAAGACGAACATTGAATGCTGTGGCGCTGTAAGCCTGGTGATGCCCCCTGTACTCACCATGGGTAACTGAGAAGCATGGAAATAACAAGCCAGCCTGATTCCAGACCCCAGACCTTGGTGGTCTGGCTCAGTAACTGGACAAAGATAATCCTAGGGAAAAAGGGTATCAGATCATTCATCTAGGAGGAGCCAAGATAAACAGAGGCTGATGGTGAGCAATCTTATGTGATTAATTATGGGTGACCTGGCATCGAGAGACGACACGTGCAAAGGATGTCAATTAAAATGTTAGCCATCTTAGAGAAGAGAAATTGTATCTCTTACTCTTTTTTCTTCTCCAACCATAAAATTATGTAACTTTTACAACACTCTAATTTGAGAAACGGTCCTGACCGAAGAAGAAGAAAATGATTAAAGTCTTTTCTGTTTTAAACATTGATGTTCTGTTCAAAAATAAATGACCACGTCAACTTATTTCACCCCTTACAATTTATAACAACAGCAGCCTTGTCAATTACATCAGAGAGAATTACAATACACCATTCCAGACAAATGTAACAGGTATTGACAGACCAAAGGTTGTAGGAGCATGCCATGAACGTTGTAGCATAGAAAATTTGCAAAATTGACTGCCACATTCTCATTTATTCATAAAATGCGTGCTGTGTAGGTCAGATAGGCTATATCTATGGGGGAACTAATCACTTCATATAGTCAATGGATTTAATGGTGGAGAAAGTCTTCAATAACTCTTCTTCCAACAGACATTTTTAGAGATAAAATCTTGCAACTCATTATAGTGCCAGGTACTAGAGGACTGTGGTTTTGGATCATTGGAGATGTTTATGGGCCACTGCTTGGTCGTCGTCTTTAATGATAACACTCCTGCCTTTTAATGTCTCAGCGCTTATTTTTTATGACCTGCTTGGATAATATCCTAATTGTTAATGCTCATTACTCCAGGGCAACATTGCTGATTTTTCCTTTCTTACTTGGAGATCAATTTAGCTGGTGGTGAACACATTTTATAGGAAAGAAAAGGTATGGCTGAAACCTGGGATGGCAACAGGACTTTGCGTTTGTGAAAGGTGTGACAGTATCTGGTTCTGCATAATGGTTATATGACCTTGGGAGGCCGCTCACCTCCTTACTCTGAAGGCTGGCAATAGTCCCTTGTCCTTCTTATCTATGGCATCACCTGAGACCCATCCTTTCTCTGACCTTGACGTGTCACCAGGCCAACCACATTCATGCTGTGGTCAAATATATGTGCTGTGGTCACATATACCACACGTCACTTCTTCAGAAACAAATCTGGGCAATTTTTGCTGTTGTTGAAAAATAACCCAGTCCCTTATTATTTGGTGTTTCTGAGTTTAGAGACCGTAGCTTTGTTTCTGGTCCCTGGATCTTAAATGAACAGCACTCATTCTCATGCAACTCATCTTCTCACTTGGCTATGCAGCACTGTCTCTCTCTCAGAGCCCCAGGCCCATCAGTGCAGATGACAGCCACACAGTTCTAAATCTGAAACCACCCCTCCCACCCTCCTTCAGTACCCCCAAAAGAAGTGGATTTGATCATCTTAATAATTAAGACATTTTGTGGGTGGAAGGCCAGGCCACAGCACCAGAGGTGAGGGAGATAACGATCAGTTTGACAATTATTTACTGCAGGCCTCCTATGTAAAGAGGTGTGTGTGTGTGTGTGTGTGTGTGTGCGCGCGCGCACATCTTACAAATTTAAGATAGGTTTAACAGTTAAAGTAAATTATTTGGGAGATGCAAGCCATGGCTCTTCCCTTGATGCAAGACAGAAAGATATAAGAAAAGGGAAATGATGGGGGCTATTACAAGGAACTGAATGCCCAGAAGGAGAACACAGCTTGTCCAAGGCCCTCAGCTCTGGAGGGTGACAACAGGCAGCGGGAGTGAATTATCCAGGCCCTTGGTGCCTTTGTGTGTCTTTGAGGTGCTGCTGGAATGAAAACCACCACTTTGCACAACTGGCCTCTCCGCAGAACCATGCTTTCGACCACAGGCTAGTCCAGATTATTCCCTGCACTTACTTGGAAGTCAGATCAAATTATACATTCCCGGACCTACTTCTTCTCTGTCATTGGTCCAGTTACATCTCTTAATCCGAGAATAGTTATCATACCCCCGCCCCCAGATGACTAAAACAAACCAACAAGTAAACAAAAATGTGACTGAATATGTGACTTAAGATGCTCTCAACTGCAAGCAACAGAGACTAGACCCAAAAGAAGCCCAACCCAATCAAAGCAATTTGATACATTCACAGCAGGAAATCCAAGTAGCTCATTAACAGAGCCACGACCCCAGCTTGAAGGTGCTGCCTTGAGTAGCAGTTTCCTTCTAAGCTTGGTCCTTAGCATCATAATAAGGCGACCAAACAACCTGGTTTGCTGGGAAAGACTCCTTCGGACCTTTTACCCAGGATAATCATTAACAGCTCTCTTGTTGTCTCAGAAGTGTCCCGATTTGACAGCTGACAAATTATGAGGTCACCTGAAATCATATTTGTGCTGCCAGTTGCAAATGGGGACACATTAGTCCTCATATCCAGTGGGAAAAAGGAGGAATGCCCTTCCAGAAAAGTAAGAACTAATCCATAAGCATACAAAACCTCTCTCCTCTCATATTTGGCCCAAATTACAATGTAAAGGATGCAATGTTTATTTTAACGAGGAGAACCATCCTGGAAGTGGGATCAAATCCTACGTCACATGAGCTCCATACAGTAAAGAGGGACAGGTATATGGACAGCATTAGAGCTCTAATAGGAAAGAAAAATAAGACATGCAGAGTGAAGCCATCATAAGCCAAGTCCTTTATAATGAATCTGCTTCCTACTCTCAAAAATCTTAATGAAGTCACATCCTGTAATGATAGTGAGACTAGATAAAACTACAACCAGACTATGAAAAATTTCAGTGTCGGGTAAGATGGTAAATTATCACTCTCAGTGTTTTTGTGTGTAGCTCAAGGTTGTAAAGGAACAGTTGCTTAATGTATGTTTGCTGATTCACTAAGTGAAGGTCCAACTCACAAGCCCTTCACTCAGTCTTTGCTCATTTTTGCCCCAAGCACATAACAAAATTAATGTGAAAACTCCGAATGAGAACACAGATGCCTTCATGCGAACCACATTAGAAATCTCTGTTCTATCAACATAATCAAAGCTTTACTCTTTCTGCCTGGGCTGTCAGTATTCCTCAGGTGAAAATGTCATTCCCACTGAACTGCATCTCTGAGTATGTTCAATTCTCTTTTCCCTCACCCTGTGTTTGATTTCAATCATCTGTGGCAATATATATTTTTAACAGCATGTATCGCTTTACATTGTGGTTATGTTTTCACATTTATGCATCATTTAATTCTTCAATATATACATTGACCACCCACTGTGTTTTGGTCATAATTTAGGCACAAGATAAACAAAAGGAATAGCAGGCCAAGTCCTTGCTTTCATGGAGTTTATATTCTTACAGAAGATAGTCATAAAGTTAATTAAGACACAATATGGGAAAAGGTGATAGGTGCTCTGGGAAAAGGAAAAAAAGGCAATAGGATTGGGAGTGCCAAGGGGGGTTGGGAAGGAGGGTGGTCCCAAAGAGATGGCACGTGGGCAGAATCCAAAACACTCCATCTAGAGGAAGTGAAAAACCAAGCCATACCGATGTGTGCTGAGCGTTTAGAGGTCCTGAGGTCCAGAGCTGTGATTTATTTCTCTGCATGGCCCCAGTGCCTAACACAGTGCCTGCAAGAGGCAATTCAATAAATGTTTGCTGAATGCATGGAACTCTTATAATTATTCTTCGTGGCATAACATTTAATAATCTGATCCCAATGATTGGATAGATTTTAGTTCCACCAGGACAAGGAGAAAACAAAAAGCCTCTAATCCCCCTTCATACCATATACATCCTGGGCTCAACCTGACCTTCATTAATAGGAACACAGCCATAGAGGGCAGATCATTAGCCAATGGTTTTCTCTGATGATTAACTCAAAAAACCTCTAAATACATATGACCCCATTTTAATTCCTCTTATGCTGTTTGCCTCTGTGCTTTATGGCATGAAGGAAGTAGCTACTACAGTGATTGTATTACACTGGCTCCAGGAATTACCAGTCATATGATGTGCCCATTACAGAGTACGTAATAAATATTGCTGCCATCTTGTAGTGGCTACATAAATCTGCCTAGATAATATTTTTCTAAGATGTTCTCAGATTCTCTACTTCAAGTATGTAGGAATCCACCTGCCCTGAAATTGCCCTTTATTGGATGAACAGGCAATCTGAACTATTATGCAAATGTGACCTTCTGGAAAGTGGAGGAGCAAAAAAAGAAAAAAAGAAAAAGAAAACAGATACCATCAGCTGTCCAAGGGTATTTTTGCCTACATTTCTTTTTTTTAATAAAGAAGCAAATCTGAGCTATGGAGCTCAAGTATAATAATCAAACTCATCATTTACATTGTGTGGGGTAGGATTTGCATAAAATATATCTTTCTATCATTTCATTTTCAATCTTTTTGTATGCTTATATTTTAGATGTCTTTTCTAAAAACACCATGTAATTGAATTCCATTTCTGTGCTGGTCGTTCTTGTGCTATCTAACTTGGCAATCTTTGTCGTCTTGAATGGCGCATTTAATCCTCTTAGACTTAAAGTGATTATGTGTACATTTCAATTTCAATTTGTCAACTTGTTCCATACTTCCTATTTGTCTTATATGTTCCATGATTCCCTTCTCTCTTTTCTTGCGTTCCTGGCTTCATTACCACTTCACTTCTCCCTCGGGTCGTGTTTAACTCACACGCTGTATTTTGGACATTTTCCTGTTATCCAAGAAACTAAAACACGCACAGCTAATTTGGTACAACGACACCCAAACCACACAAGCTTCAGAACACTGTTTCATTTCTGCCCCCTCAGATTGCCATTAATAAGGCTGTTATCTAATTCTGTTCTTTTTATTTCAATCTCACAAATATTATCGTTCCATGCCTTACTTTTGCTGTCAGAGATGGGCTGTGGGCATCTCTTATAATCCCTACCCCCTTCTCTGCCTCCCTTACTTGGACTGAAGTTAGGAGCCTTAAACCACGTTTCTCAGGGGCTCATGGACCGGCAGGGCCACCGTTGACATTCCATCATCGGGAGGCACTCGTGTGGCTTCTCGAGGCATCCAAGAGGCAGACGCCATCATCGCGCTGGCAGGGTCTGGGTCTGGTTGTGGGAAGGGCAGGTACGTGGTTTTTGGCAGATGGAGCACATGAGGTTGTGGAACCGGTTTTCGGGCAACGTCCTATAAACCGCTCCTCAGTGAGTGTTACGTCACCGAGGGAACCGGCGGTGGTCTGTTCAAGTGTTTGCCGCTTCCCATTTCTGACCTCTTGATAAGCCACTTCTTCCACGGTCACTAATCCAGCTCTCTCAGAGTTTTCATGAGCTCCTGTTTCTCTTGATTTAAATGATTTCCTTTTTGAAATTCTTCAAGTGGTTTCTTTTTCCAAGCCTACCTTGACTCATAGAGTGTTTAGCACCGTAATTTGTTCTACAAAACATACCTTCACATAGGGGAATACGGGGTAAGCTGTTTGTCTTGGTTAAGTATGAAACAGGAAACTCATGACAACGAGTGATTTCATGCTGAATCCATGAGTGAGGGCGCCCCTGGGTGGCTCTGTCGGTTAAGCGTCCGACTTGGGCTGAGGTCATGATCCCACAACTCGTGGGTTCCAGCCCCAGGTCGGGCTTTGTGCTGACAGCTCAGAGCCTGGAGCCCGCTTTGGATTCTGTGTCTCCCTCTCCCTCTCTGCCTCTCCCCCATTCCTGCTCTCTCTCTCTCTCTCTCTGTCTCTCTCTCTCTCAAAAATAAACATTTTAAAAAATTACAAAATTCTGTAATGTGTAAGAATATGTTAAAGTCTCACCTTTACTTACCCAAGATGAACTATCTATCATAGACAGGAATTTGGGACACTAGGCTACTGTTGAAATACAACAATATGAAAAATAAATAAATAAATAAGAGCTATAAAGTCTACAGGGCGAATCCTAACCCAGATGGCACTGGAGAACTTTCAGAAAGTAAGCAACAAAGTCAGGGTTTCCACACCTTTCCCTAAGGCTTCATCAGAGGCCTGGAGAGCTTTCACTTGTCCTCATAGAACCTCCTAATAATGTCCATGTTTCCTAGAGCTGGATCCTATGGCTCTTCATGTTTCGTAAGAGTCAAATGCTAAACAAAGATACGAGTACAAGTAGTTCACATTTGGGTGTGACATCAGGAAATATGAGGGGAACGGAGAACTGACGCAGGAAAGGAAGGGCAGCCAGTACAGAGCATGCACCCAAGCAAGTTACTGCTGTGAGTGCCTAGAGCTAAATCTTGGCGGGAAATCCTGGTAATCTGTGAAGAGCAGACAACTCAGGTTCTCGGTCTCTCCTCCAAAGGTGAGGCATGCCTCTGGATCAACAGCTATGAGTCACTGGTTGATGACCCCTGGCAGTTGGCAGGATTCTTCACACTTACTGCCCGCCAGAGTGGATTCCTGCCACCAGAGAAAGTTCCGGCAAAAGATACAGCTGCTGTTACTTGGAAGACTGCAAATCAGCGCCTTAATGTGACAAGTCAAGGGAATTTGAGAGGATGTCTACGGAGTCCGCTACATACAGAGTTTACAATTAAAATGAAGGTTTCTTGTGTGGGCTTGACGGCATTACTTGGGGGGGGGGGATAAAAAAGGATGACCTTAAAAATTCTGCATGTATTTTGTATGAATTTCAGTGAACTTGACTACCCCAAAGCTACCAATCTCACAAAAAATGTCCAGTCCAGCCCCCCTCTTTCTCTGACTTGAGAGCTTTTTAATGTTTTTGCGGCACCTTGTAAGGGGTTGATAATTATTCTCTGCCAGGCACACCCGTATCTTCTTGGCACTCCAGATCCATAACCAGAGTTACAAGCGGTAAACTCTCAGGGCCATGAGGTCATGGGAAGTTTTATACTGGATAGTGACTCGCAAGCGAGATCATCTCAGGACTGAGAATCACGCTGAATCATTTTGAGTGCCAGGATTTGAATAAATGGAAAAATAATGATCCTTGGTTCCAGAGAGCGATTTTGTGTTTTAATGATTACATACAAAATGTTCTGATGCTGCGGCTCGTACGGTTGTACATTTGCTAAAATAAAACACGCAGCCCTGGGACTCAAGTACAAATTATGGCCACTTTAGTAAAAGTCTGAAGGCAGGGAAAAGAACGGTGGAAGTATGATAGCTTTTCTTTTATAATCCATGTAAAATAAATCCTAGCAAAGAGGAAAGGAGCATACTATTTACATCAGAATTTGAGGAAACGGGAGGTTCCATCGAAGTAAATTTCTTACATCGGTGAAGCATGTCTTTGCAGTTATATTATAGAGACGGTGCCTGGAAAGAAATCCATCCGAAGTGATTGGGGCTGCCACCTCTCTTCCACATCACACTCAACATACTGATCATAATGTGAATGTTCTCTGATCACACGAGGGACATTGTTGCATATAAGGTGTTTTCCCTATGCTGCAAACATTTGCTTTTGATGACCCTTCTTTCTCCTGTCCTTTTCAGAATCAGTTTCACCAGCCAGTGTTTGCCCTCTCTCACATCACAGTCCCCAAGGACGTATTTGTCTACAGTAGTTTGATATAAAATGCAAAGTGTGGGGCGCCTGGGTGGCTCAGTCGGTTGAGCGGCCGACTTCGGCTCAGGTCACGATCTCGCGGTCCGTGGGTTCGAGCCCCGCGTCGGGCTCTGGGCTGATGGCTCAGAGCCTGCTTCCGATTCTGTGTCTCCCTCTCTCTCTCTGCCCCTCCCCCGTTCATGCTCTGTCTCTGTCTCAAAAATAAATAAAACGTTAAAAAATTAAAAATGCAAAGTGTTACATCAATTTGGTAATGTTTATAGCAAAAATTATGATAATGACGGTCTCTGTTAATACCTGCCCACTGTTCAGTTTCGCGATGCAATTTTCCACATTTAATGTTATTAGATTAAGGAAGGATCAGGGCCCCTCGAACTGTCTACACCCCAACTTTTCAGTGTGCGTGAGAATCCCCGACACATGCCCCACGTCCGGCCACATTACATTTTTTTGCCATTTCGTTATGGGTCACACCATCTCCTCTGCCGGAAAGTCCTCACATCCCCTACATTTCCATATTCAACTTACCATTCATTCCCAGATCACTCAAAGTCCACTGCTTCCTTCACAGTTTCCTATCGCATCCTGATTATACTGTTTTTAGAACCATCCACAGTGAATTGTGGTAAATTAAAACCACATCTGCCTCCATCCCAAAGACTGGGCCCTCCTTGAGAACAGGAGCGTGGCCCACTTACATGATGTTCTCTGTACTTACAACAGTACAACAGGTGGTTGCTAAAATTCATCACAGACGAATAGCTTTCTGTCTGAGTTCTATTGTCACTTACTATCAGCTCCGTCCAGTTTGCCACAATTTTGCTTGCACTCACTATTCATTAATCCGATCATGCATGTAGCCCTTCTTGTATTTCAGCATAATTCTTTTTGACCCCCCCCCACCTCAATTGACCGTTTCAGTAGACATGATGGGACGAGGGGAGGAAACTAGGAGGCCTCAGGGCAGAAGAGTGGGTAATACTGAAAGTGATGTCTGGGGAATTCTACCCTCAGAAGTCGAGAGAAGGGATAAAGGAATCTTCTGGTTCTCTCTCTCTCTCTTTTTCAAGATCCTCTAAAAAGGGATGGCTACAAACACAAGATACTGTGCTCCAGCAACACCAGCTCTACCCAGCATCTCCAAATTCTTCAGTCTTTTGTTTTCCCCACTTCGGGCAAGGCCACAGGATGGCTTTCATGGGTCAGAGGCAGCCCAGAGAAAAATTAAAAATTGTATCTTATGACTGAATTGGTAATGCAGTCGAATATTGCCCAGGCTGAATCTCACTTATTTTACTCTTCGGATTTTTAAAGCTACCGAAACATTTCCATGGCCCCGCGAGGCACAGTGAGGCGTGGGCTCCTGTAGCTGAGGCTGAAGACACCAGACGTCAGGGCCTCCCTCTGCCATGCACCCTTTTTCCTGCGCTGCTCTTCCTTATTGTCCCGACTTCAGCTTCAATTCAAATACTCGGACAGTCCTTTCTGGACCTCTGCAGGCATCCCTCCACCCGCTTCCCAAGTGAAATAAAAGCCCGTGGCACCATCACTCCCCTTTAGCAGCTGCACACCCTTCACGTGCAGTAATTTGAAATTACTTTTCTACGGAAATATCTATTTATTTATTTTTATTTTTAAAATATATGTGTTGTTAAGTTTACTGATTTTGAGAGAGAGAGAGAGAGAGAGAGAGAGAGAGAGCAAGCAAAGGAGGGGCAGAGAGAGAGGGAGAGAGGTAATCCCAAGCAGGCTCCATGTTGTCAGCACAGAGCCCGATGTGGGGTTCAAACTCACCAACTGTGAGATGGTGACCTGAGCCGAAATTAAGAGCTGGATGCCTAAGCGACTGAGCCACACAGGCGCCCCGCCATAAATAATTATTAATTAAAGGCCATCTACTCCAGTAGACTGTCAGCTCTCCTGGAAGACAGGAAATGCACCTGCTGAATTCTCAAATCAAATCACATGTTGACTTGCAGACTTTTTCTTCATTAAATGAAGCAATTCACTGTTCCTTTAAGAAGACCCCTCTAAGCTGCTCTAAAAATACGACAAGAGCCAAATGTCATAGTCTGAAGAAAAAACGTCCCTGGGCTCTGATAGAAACAATCATTTTGAATCACTGTCCTGCCATTGCCTTGTTACCCAAACGTAAGCCAGTCCCTTCCTGTGTCCAAAATGTACTTTTGTTTCTGTTTTAATTTATAAAACGGAGATCACATAGCTGTACAAAGCCATTGTAAGAATCCAATAAGGTACATAAAAAGAAAAAAAAATCTCTGGCCAATGTTTCCATCTGGAAGACAAGAGGAGAGAAATCACTGTAAACCTTCTGTTCTGGGAATGCATGGGGAGTGATGGCTGTATGCCCTTGAGTAGAGATGGCTCTTTTACGCTGAGTGGAACTGAGTTGTACGGTCGCAAAGAGCCGTAAAAGCAGTAACTATTGTTATCGTCACCGTCACTATGTATTGTGAATCTGTATACTATTTTCTCTCTTTTACAATAATTTCTATCCGTGTGCCCATTTGATTTCTTCTGCCCTTTCAGATTGATGGTGCCCCTTCCTGGTGATCAGGTACTGACGCTCCTGGAAAGAGCACGAGGATGGCCCTGTGGTTGTCTGTAGCCTGTTCAATTACTGAAGCAGTGCATGAAGAGCTGGCGCCCTGAGCAGCCTGAGCACAGCGCCATCAGAAAGAAGAAAGGAAATGAGTTGGAAACGAGTAATAAATCTTGAAAACAATCTTTTGGAATGGGTTTGATCTGACGTGTGAGTGCAGAAGGGAGTACTATTGGGGAATGAACAAACAGGAACAGGGTCGACAATTCAAGGGGAGGCAAATTAGATGCTACATGGCAAGGGGTATGGAGAATTGGTTATTAGGTCCTTGCATCCTGACAAAGATGAATGCATTAAATAGATCATAGGAAGAATGTTTGCTAAAAGCAAGCATAATCTGTCCACGGTGAAGACTGAAAAAAAAAATAGATACCTGGAGAAAAAAAAAAAAAGGTTTGGCTGTAAGACTAGTTTCTCCCTTTAGAGAGAAAGAGGGGAACGGCTTGCCTTTAAAAGAAAAAGAGTGTATGACTAAAGAACAATTACATTCTGACCATGGCGCATGGAACAGATTAAAATATTTTGCTAAGGCAATTATTTCAAATGCTAGTGTTTTTGTTGCTGAGAAAAACTGAAGTATCACATACCTTAAAGGAGTGGTCAGGCCAAATCTAAAACAACCCCAGGTTTATATAGCACCTTCTGGAATTTTTAACCCGTATAACAAGGCATTGTTTGTTTACTGCAGCTGGGAGCCCTTTCTTTAAAACCCTGCTCATGCAATGGACTCTTCAAGCAATCACAAAGGTTGTATGGATACGATCACTTGTTCGTTCATTGATTCACCTGATGCTTACTAGGATACAGACAGTATGTTAGGCGCGTGGAACACAGACGTTAACAAGGGAAACAAAGCCTCAGTCTTTTCGGAACTTCTGCCCCAGTTCGGGGGGCATCCAATTTATAAGGAAGCGGACAAGTAAGGTAAATTTAGGGGTGAAGGAAATGGGACAGCATGGTGAGTCTGGTGACTGCTCCACACGTCTTTGCCTGGGATGGTCGTTGCAGGCCATCCGAGGAGGTGGTATTGAGTGGGGATCTGAATAACGTAAAGGGAAATGGCATGGAAATCTCTGGGGGTGGAAGGGGAAGAGAATGAAATGAGAAGAAGGCAAAACAAATGTAAAGAATCAAAAAGGGAAACTCTCGGTACATGGAGAACCAAACAAGTCTGGAGGGTCTGGGCAGTGAGGAAGCGGGGAGGGCAGGCAGGACCTGTAGTGCTCAGTACAGTTAAGGGATTGGACAACTTCCCTGGGTACTCCCACTGCTAAAACCGACCCACATCACCTCTGCACCACACTGCTTACAAAATGGTACCCGATCTGTCATCTCATAACAACCTAGGGAAGGGTATCCCTCCTATTTTCCAGCGAGTACACAGTGAGTACAATGGGTACACCAGAGTTAAGGGATGTTATCACTTCTCAGCCTGCGTGAAGTACGCCAGCACTTTCACACGCATACCTTCATTAAATCCTCTTAGCGGCCACCAACATGAACTTTCCAGTGGCAGGAATGCCCTTTTGTCCTTCTCAAACCGGCAAGCTTGTTCTGTGCCAATCTGTACCTTCTGACATCATTACCCATCTAAAGCATTCTCCGCCCCCCCCACCCCGTGTCACCATAATCGACTTCTGTAGAACACATATTATTAAACTGTATTATAATCACTGAGCTCCTCATCCATCTCTTACTGGACTATGAACTCAACACAGTGACTCTACCTTTTTGTCCTCAGTGATGAGTGCAGTATCTATTATAGCACTACAGACAACAAGGGAAGGGCTTAATGAAAGTCAGGGTATATATATATATATATATATATATATATATATATATATACACACTCTATGTATTATAGATCATATATATTTCATATACTATATATACTATACTATATATACATACTATACTATATATATTACATATATATATTGAAAAATATATATGCATATTTTTTTTTCAATTTCAGTTTCTTCTAACCTTAGCTTTATCTAACACTTCCTGAGTGCCCTTCTCCATTAGGTCTTTAAGTACTCACTGATGTAAGACAGTAATGTTTGTTAAGGTGTTAATAGTTTCTAATGACTTCACACAAAAGCCCAGACAGGTAACACTCTGAATGTTAAGCAGCAGCCTCCTGAAGAGAGATTGCCTTAACCCAAGGTGGTCTAGATTCCAGGCTCTGGGGAAGACAGTTGAGAATATCACTTGTTATCACTTACCTAATTTCCCCTTGACTCAAAAGAGATCTCGGATTCATCCAATCACATGTTTATAGAGATTATACGAAGAGTAAAGCACTGGGTTAGGTGTTAACTAGGTTAGTGGCTTAGGAGTAATCAGGAAAGATACAACTCCCCCCCCCCAAATGATGTCAAGTAAACACACAATTACAAACGCATGTATTAAGTGCCTCCTACAAAAGCAGTGAGCACACGGTGTATAATGGCACACAGCAGTGTGGGTCTTTCCATTGTAAAGGACTTGGGTAGATTTAGCAGGGAATGTTTCCACTCAAATTTAGCCACTTGTCACATAGTAGGTCATCCATAAATGTCTGAAGAAGTTTTGCTTGAAGTAATATCCAAAGGGAGTCCTTAAAGATAAGAACTGTTAGATGTGAATATGTGTCAATGAGTATGTATTAATATTTGGGGTTGAGGGCTAGTGATTTAAAATTAGCAGGCTTGGGGCACCTGGGTGGCTCAGTCGGTTGAGCGTCCAACTTCGGCTCAGGTCATGATCTCGCAGTTCGTGAGTTTGAGCCCCGCGTCGGACTCTGTGCTGACAGCTCAGAGCCTGGAGCCTGCTTTGGATTCTGTGACTCCCTCTCTCTCTAACCCTCCCCCGCTCATGTTCTGTCTCTCTCTGTCTCAAAAATAAAATAAAACATTAAAAATTTTTTTTTAAATTAGCAGGCTTAAATTGATTCAAACCCCCACAGCACTGGCTCTGCTAATATGGTCAGTGTGTTTAAGTCCCCTGACTCATAGTGACATCCTCTGGAAAAATACCAATGGAAAAGAGCAGTTGTTTAGGGATTTGTTATGAGGGTTAAGAGAGATAATACATGAAAAACCCTTAGAACAATGTGTGGACAGTGAACATCCTTAAGTCTTGATCTTTGTCACAGTGGCTGCCGTTCTGTTATTGTTATAGAGCTAAAGCAGAGTACTTGTTAAAGGTGATAAATTATACGCACAGGAATTCAAAATTCTTAATGTTGTACGTGGGGAAAGTGAAGCTATAGGACTGATGCTACCTGACCTGTGATCATAGGTATCGCAAGCAGAGTTGAGAAACAGATGTCTGTTGATTCTCCTTCTAGTGGTTTCTGTTCCCACAAAACCACCTCCTGCGTCTCCTTCATACCCAGCTAGCCACTTTTCCATCATCCAAAATACATTGCTCAAGATGTGAGAAATTCACCACCTACTGGCCTCCACATCACCTAAATCACGAACCAAGGAACAGAGGTCACAGTATGAATGGGCAGCTCCTCTAGAAATTAGCCTGGGGAGAGGAGAGGGATAAAATCTGTGGCATATTAGATACACAGTTTTACTTCATCCTCTGTGACTCATCACCCACTCCTGTTTGCTCAATCAAACAGGAGAAAGAAAGCTAAGATATAAATAGAAATGTGGGGCGCCTGGGTGGCGCAGTCGGTTAAGTGTCCGACTTCAGCCAGGTCACGATCTCGCGGTCCGTGAGTTCGAGCCCCGCGTCGGGCTCTGGGCTGATGGCTCAGAGCCTGGAGCCTGTTTCCGATTCTGTGTCTCCCTCTCTCTCTGCCCCTCCCCCGTTCATGCTCTGTCTCTCTCTGTCCCAAAAATAAATTAAAAAAACGTTGAAAAAAAAAATTAAATAGAAATGTGCCACTGGCAGGCAATAAATTCCAAAAATGAGGCAGCTTAGTCTTGATAATTTTTAGGAGATAACGATAACTTGGGGGTGCCTGGGGGGCTCAGTCAGTCAAGCATGTGACTCCTGATTTCGGCTCGGTTCGTGGTCTCACGGTTTGGGAGTTCGAGCCCCACATCAGGCTCTGTGCTGACAGTGCAGAGCCTGCTTGGGATTCTCTCTCTCTTCCTCCCTCTCTGCCCCTCCCCATTTCTCTCTGTCTCAAAAACTAAACTAAAAAAAAAAATTTTTTAAATAAGAGATAAAGATAACTGGATACAGAAAGATGATATTATTTCTTTACAATAAGGAGGCATCTAGAAAATACCTGATGCAGAGAAACTGAAAGACTCAGCTTACCCGTCTCTAAGTCATTTGCTTGAATGGACCAGAGGAGCCCAAGGTCACACTACTGGAACACAAAATGTGCCTAGTAGCACACCCGGAGAGAAAGATGCCATGGCGAGAACATGGACATTGCCTCAAAGAAGGATCTCTAGGAGACTGAAACAAAGGAGATTATGACAATACTTGCAACTTAGAAGGATCATTCAGGCTGCAAGACAGAGGATGTGTAGGAGGTAAGACCAGAGCCAGAGTTCCGCGTAGGCAGCTACTGTAACTACCCAGGTGAAAGATTGTGAGTCCCAAACTAGGGATCTCTACTTGGCGTGGAGAGTAAATAATGAGTTGCAGATAGAAAACATAGTGTGTGGTTGAATTTGGAGGAGTGAGATGAAACAAATCTTGGGAAAGAGTTGTGTTGGGTTAAACTGTTGGCATGAAAAGGCTGGAGAAGACAGGATTTCAGGAATAAAAGTACAGCAGTGGTGTCCTGGTGACTGGCTTTCTATATTTATAATTTAAGATATGTCATATACGTCATGTATATGTATCTTAAATTCAACACGTATGAAGAATGTGCTGCCCACATCTTTGCACGTTTTAAAATCATAAAATATGCAGTAATATATATAAACTTCATACGCCAATAACTTCCACGTGACCCATTTCTTGCAAATTCTAGCACAACTTTTTATGATTTTATTGACAACAGCAGGGTCACAAAACCAAATTCGTGAATAATTGTTTAGTATCCACGTAAGCAAACACGTTGCTCACATCATTGACAAAATAATGTATGTTTGATTATATAAATAATGTTTTATTTATATTGCAAGTGAAATGAAACTGAAGACATCAAAGGTATATGTCATAACTCCCCTTACTGATCAGTTAGCGCCGTGAGCAACTTCTTTGTTGAACTTAGGATCATCTTAACCAAATGAATATTCCTCAGTATTCTGTGCTATTCACAATGTAATGGTTACAAACATGACACACTTTATTTAATCTGTGTGATTCACACTGCCATCCACCAAGCTCTGATTTATAGCATTTTCCAATTTCTGTGATGTAAATATTCCCACCATGGACTGTTTCAAGTTACCAGTATGACATTGACATCCCTGAAGAGGGATTTGATACAGGGGTCACCATTGTCACCATCATATAATATGTCCAACACACAGATACTCAACAATGTAGATAATACTGAAGTGCAGTAAAATACGTAGGAAGCAATGAGTCCCTCTGCTGATCTACATTTTTAACATAACATATTAAAACGTACATAATCGCAAGTGTCTATATAATTAAAATTTTAAGAATGGCTATGTTTAATGATCAGTTTGCAAAATTCTGGAAAATTTAACAATTGACATTCATGAGCCGATAGCATGGTTCCAGCATACCACTCTATGAAAGAAAGAAAGCTCAACACTGGAACAATCAAGGGACAATATGTAATCACCAGGTGAAGTCAGATTTGAGGCAATTATCACAAAGGTTAGTTTTCTGTCTGTGAATGTGCGTGTTTATTTACGCGAATATTTGCTGGGGACGGGTAAGTTCTTAAAACATAAAGACTTTTACCGAATTAGTCTCATGCTTTTGTCTGGCTATAGTGTTCTATGATTTTCTTACTGCATCAGACTGCCTGTTTTCCTGACTCAGCCATGGTTTCCAACTCTGAAACATGTGCCAGGGAGATGCTCGTTCATGTACTGGCTAGGAGGCTTTAATAACAGAACATGCCTACTTGTCAGGACCACATCACCCCGGTACCGTGTCTTACCGATCACACAAACTTATGGTCACCTAGGTGCTTTTCCACTCCGTTTCCATCACAGCGAGGACCGAATCTCTCTTAAACTTCCAAATTTTGGCATCTGTCGATGCTGGAAAAATCTGTTATTTTCTAAACCAGCTTATTCCTTTTATTAGGCAAATTAGCTTCTCTAAAAAGGTCAATGCTGATGACTAAATTGGAATAAACTTTTATTACTGATTTCAAATATAGGCATATATGATTCTCAAGGTCAGGAGGAAGGCCATTTTTGTCGTGATGGGTATGCCAGGAACCTTGATCCAATTCCATCCCTGAAACTTATCCCTGTGCACTCTGGCTGCCCCAGAGTCTACAGCTCTCTTGGGAAAGAATGAGCCATTGAGGAGAGTTTAATAACCCTGACCGTCTTCCTGGGTTCCAGTGTGCTTCTAGGCAGCTGCAAGTAAAAAGCTCTCCAGAGGCCAGTAAAACAGTAAAATCTCAGAGGTGAAAGGCAGCTCAGCTTGGAGAGCATGAAACCCAACTTCTTGTTTCGCACATGGGGCTACTAAGATTCCTCCATGTGAAGTCGCCTTCCCAGAGGCCAGGCTGGAGAGTCTAGAGCTGAAGCCGGAGCCCAGGAGTCTACATCTCCACCCAGACAGATGTTTTCTTATCACGCCGTCCTTTCTAGATACGAGACTACACAGTATATAATTGAGACAGTGCTGTCAAACTCCAAATGCCACGGTAGTTTAGCAGGAGAGAATTCAGAGATAGGAGTAAAAAATAGTAGCGTAAATATTCGTACAAACTGGGACTGCAACAGAAATGGAGACTATAATACTAATGTTAGTGTAGCTAAGAGAGAGGGTTACTTGAGGGAGAGGATGCCGAGATGCACCTCGGGTGATTATTAGGGAATCCCTACTCTCGAGCACAGTATTTGCAATTTCTTAGCAGTTGCATTGTAACACAGCACAGCACAGAGAAAGGTAGCATAGTGACTTTCAGTTATAATACTAGATATTACCCTTATGCAACCAATTGGTTCCTCACAATTTTTTCCCAATTTATAGCATAAAAAATTTAAGGCTCAGAGCTATTAACAAACGTGGGGGGGGAAATCACTTCTCTATTATATAGAAAAAAAACAGTTTGTGTCAGGATTTTATGAAATCAAGGAGAGTGTTCATCCTACTATGAGAAGACAATTCTAAATATTAAAGAATATGTAATAACATACATTGATGAATAGATCTGATTATTAAAGCGTAATTTATATATGGTGAATACATGGGTCTTAAGCTTATTGTTTGAGGAGTTTTCCGAAATGCATACACCCATATAACACATAGCCGCATTAAGATCCAGAACAAGGGGTGCCTGGGTGGCTCAGTCGGTTAAGTGTCTGACGTCAGCTCAGGTCATGATCTCACGGTCTGTGAGTTCGAGCCCCGCATCCGGTTCTGTGCTGACAGCTCAGAGCCTGGAACCTGCTTCAGATTCTGTGTCTCCCTCTCTCTCTGTCCCTCCCCTGCTCATGCTCCGTCTCTCTCTGTCTCAAAAACAAATTTAAAAGCATCAAATAAATTTAAAAAAAAAAGATCCAGAACAATACACAAACATTAAAAGAACTTTTATTATTCCTTATGAGTCTTTCAAATCAAATCTCACCCCAACACCCTTTAGGATTTTATATGCATGCTGCCAATGTGCTTGATTATTTTGACTGGTTTTTGAAAGTTAAACCATGCCAGGATGAACCCCATTTAGTCTTGATGTATTATCCCTTCCCATATATTGCTGAATTTGATCCACTAATATTTTGTTTCGGATATCTGAACCCATTTTCTTGAGGGGTAACTGGCCTATAAGTTTATTTTCTTGCAATGTGTTGTCTGTCTTTGGTGTTATGGATGTCTTGGCCTCGTAGATTCAGTTGGGGGATCTTTCCTCATCCTCTGTTTCCTGAGTTTGAGTGAAATTTATATTCTTTCTTTCATAACTGGTGATAAATTTACCAATAAGGGCATTTCTGTGTGGAGCTTTCCTCTGGGGAAAGTCTTCATATTTCATATTTCTTTGTCAGTTTCAGTTTCCCGTGTCTTCAAAGGAGTTCATCTATTCCATCCAAGTTGTTGAATTCGTTGGCAGAAGTTTGGTCATAATATGCCCTTATGGTTTATTTCTATTTTTTTTTGAGAGAGAGAGAGAGGCAGAGAGAAACGAAGAGAGAGAATCCAATGTGGGGCTCCATCCCACGACCCTGGGATCATGACCTGAGCTGAAATCAAGAGTCGGATGCTTAACCGACTGAGTCACCAGGCACCCCTGCCCTTGTGGTTTTTTAATGTCCTTTAGATGTGAAGCAATTTTTCCTTTATCATTACTGACATTGCTAATATGCTTTTTATTGATCAATCTCCCTGTAGGAATATAAGTATATAAATATATTTATATACGTATATATATTTGACTAGTTTCCTATTATCATTTTGTCAATGTATTATCTAATTTTTTTTCATTTCCCTCTAATATTTTCAGTTTATTTGTCCTTCTTTCTTAGCTTTTAAGTTGGAAGTTTATATCATTTATTTAACTTCTGTATTTTCTAATAAAAGCATATAAAGTTATAAATTTCTCCTTTAAGTCCTTCTTGAGCTGTAATGCACAATTTTTGATATGTTGTGTCTTCATCATTGCTCAGTTAAAAACAACTTCTGATTTCTTCTTCATCCTGTGAATAATTTGGAAGTGTGTTGTACATAAGTATAAAGTTTGGGGGGATTTTCCAGATATCATTTGTTATTGATTTTTAATTTAATTCTTTTTTAAAATCAGAGGATATATACTGTATCATTTCCATTTTTAACATGTTGAGAACTCTTTTATGATCCAATATGTAGTCTATCTTCTTTACTGTTCCATGTGCACTTGAAAATAATGTGCATTCTGCTGTTGTGGAATATAAGTTTCTATAAATGTCACTTATGTTATTTTGGTTTATAATTTTGAGTTAATAACTTTTTTATTATTTTGTTATCTGCTAAAATCTCCAAGTATTATTGTAAATTTTTCTATTTCTTCATTTAATTCTGTCAGTTAAATGCTTCATGAATTTTTCCAGCTTTGTTGAGATATAATTGACATATAACATTGTGTAAGTATACAGTGTGATGATTTGATACATATGTACATTGTGACATGCTTGTCACAATAAAGAGAGATCATGCATCCCTCACATAATTCCTGTTTAGTTGTTGTTATTGTTATGGTGCTTCCTGTATTATTATTTTTTTAAGTTTATTTATTTATTTTGAGATAAAGAGAGAGCATGAGCTGGGGAGGGGCAGACAGAGAGGGGGAGAGAATCCCAAGCAGGCTCCACACTGTCAGCGCAGAGTCAGATGCAGGGCTCGAACTAACAAAACATGAGACCATGACCTGAGCCAAAATCAAGAGTCAGACTCTTAAACAGTGAGCCACCGTGATACCCTGATACTTCTTTAATATTAAGCTTTGTTGCTGAGTGTCTATTTTGGACTGCTAAGTCTTCTTGACGAACTGTTGCTTTTGTCATTATGAAACAGCCAGGTTTACCTCAGGCAACACTTCTCACCTTGAAATTTACTCTGTCCAGAATTAATATAGCATATTATTATAGTCCAAGGTTTTGGAGTTCAGGTATTTTCTACTTGTTTAATCTCTAGTTCTTTATACTAAAACACTTCTCTCATAAAAGGCAAATAGTAGGTTTTATGTTTTTGTCCAGTCTGATGGTCACTGCTTTTCAACTGGAATACTTAGTCAATTTACATTTAATATACTGATGCGTTTGGTTTTAAGTCTATCATATTGTTATTTATTATCGATTTATTTTTTTCTCTCCTCTCCTGCTATGTTTTGGGTGAATCTAACTCTATCTATCTATCTATCTATCTATCTATCTATCTATCTACCTATCTATCTATCTATCCAGTATTCCTTTTTATCCCTCCTCCTTTGGTTTTAGATGAATACTGATTTTATAGTTTCCTATACTTAGTAGGAATCTGCTAAGTATCATCTGCTATGAATTAATATGCCACTTCTTGTAGTATATAAGGACCTTATAGAAGTATACTTGCACATTTCCAGTCCTTTGTTCTATTGTTCTCAGGCATTTACCTCTACTTATGTAACAAACATTACAACGCATCACTCTCATTTCTGCTTTAAAGAATCAAGTGTCTCTTAAAGAAGCTGACGAAGAGGACATATAATTTCACACATATTTCCCACCCCCAATGCTCTACCCTCCACAGTACAGATTCAAGTTTCCAGTGGACATCATTTCCATTCAGCCTAAAGGACTATGTTAGGTTCTGAGATACTGAAAACAAAAAGGAAAACAAAAATCTTCTCAATTTTTACTTGAGTGATCAGTCTCAAGGCTGATTAGAAACCCTAAAGATAACCTGAGCTAAAATTTTAGTTGTCAAAATCAGTTGGGTCATTTAAAGCAATTACCCACATATATTTATCGAGGCTTGTGCCAGCAGCGGCACATAATATAATCAAAACGAGGCTGCCGACTAGAAAAACTGAAAATATGACAAACTGCTTATAAAACAGAAGTGTTATGACGGAACACATTTATTTTTAAGACTGCACTTAAATTTTACAAAACTGGTTATGACTTTTTTTTCCCTAATGTGTGTGCCTGGTTCGATGCTGAAAATTCTAAATATTTCCCTTGGATCCTGCACCATTATCTATTATCACCATCACTTTTTAAATGAAGAAACATGGGTCAAAGAACCGAAGTAACTCACTCCAAGTATTATAGTTTGAAAAGGTCAGGCCAGAATTTGAGTACAAGAATTTCACTCCAAGTCAATTCATTTTTTTTTTTTAATTTTTTTTTCAACGTTTATTTATTTTTGGGACAGAGAGAGACAGAGCATGAACGGGGGAGGGGCAGAGAGAGAGGGAGACACAGAATCGGAAACAGGCTCCAGGCTCTGAGCCATCAGCCCGGAGCCTGACGCGGGGCTCGAACTCACGGACCGCGAGATCGTGACCTGGCTGAAGTCGGACGCTTAACCGACTGCGCCACCCAGGCGCCCCAACAAGTCAATTCATTTTATGTGTCCACAAAATATTAGCAAGAAATTTCTCCAATAGAAAGTTTATTGAGAAAACATTTTATGATTCACATGTGATTCAGTGTGCTAAGGACCTAGAGTTAAAAGAGTAGACTTTAAATGCCCTAAGGCAAGTTACTAAGTTTTCTGAGTCAACATTCCCTTGGAGCCACTGAGAATACTAAGTAGCTGGAATAGCATGGATGTTCCTTTTTTTTTTTTTTTTTTTTTAATGAAAACAACCATAAATAAATGTAACCTTTCCACAATTGATAATTATATAAATGTAAGGATTCAGTTTGGATGACATGAGAAAAAGATTTTCAGAATACCTTTATTTTTTACATATTTTAGATATAAATTCTAAAATTTAGAATTTTTTAAAAAAACCTCATTTATTTGAAGTAGTTTCCATTAAATTACTAAGACAAGGGGTCTTTTTAAACCCATTTTAATACAAAAATTTTAATCACTATATTAGTTGGTTTTGTTAAAATAAATGTCATTTGGTTTCTCAGAATACGTGATTCGTTTGCAGTGATATTTGACTACATACAATAATTTGTTTGTATTATGCTTTCCAATTCCATAAAATACATAGAGGTTCAAAAGTTTCTGAAATGTGATTACTTTTTTTTTTTTTTTTTTTAGAATCAAAGAGCCTTCAGTCACATATAAAATCTGAGATATAGAAAATCAGAAGCAAGACAGCTTTGGAGCAGAATGATGTGATAATTAGGAGAATGATATTTGAAGTCACTGAAAAATTCATCTTAATTCTCGACTCCAAAACATGATGTATGATCTTGAGCAGATTAGTTGACATTTGTTTGCCTCAGTTTCTTGATCTGTGAAATTAAGATAATAATAGGACTTATGTCATACTCTTGCTATAAGAATTAGGGGGATAAGGCATATATTGCATTATCAATTATACAGTTTTTAATAGATTATAGATGGAATAAGTGAGTAATAACAATTAGAAGTGGTGTATTATACTCACTAATTTGATTCAAGTCATAGGTCTCCTATATACTGTCTGTGTGACCTTGGGTGACTCTGTGCTTTCTCTAAACTAGAAATACCAATAGTAATTGCATCGTAAGTGCACTGGCATGTTTAAGTAAGACAGTAATAAAGCTAGCATTAACTGAAAATCTACAATACGTGAGACATGATGTTCTGAATCTCGTCGTGTTTAAGAGGTAGTAAAGTGCGGGATGAAGAGTGTCAATCTGAACCGTCTGGCCCAAGTTCATATCACATCTGGGTCCTGCCACTCATCAACTATCAACATCAGCAAGTTGCCCAACCTTTGTGTGTGTCGGTTTCCTCACATGGAAAAGAGATGATGATAATGTCTAACAGGTAGCGTCTGACAAATAGGGTTGCCGTGAGTACTGGCAAATGGGAAGTACTCCATTCCTGTCACTTGCTTTATCATCTGTACTAGAGTATGTACAATTACGCTCTGAGCTTGGAAATCAGCTTTCGTTTCATTCTCAGGGCTTCCAATAAGCGGCTTGTTGAATATCAGATCTGCCACTGAGACTTTCTGTGCCTCATTATTCCCCTCTGTGAAATGCAAATACTAAAACCTAACCCGGCCACATGAACAGGTATCAGACGTGTACATGCCAGTAAAGGGATCATAGCCTTAAACCAAGAAGGTCCTGGAGACCCAACTGCCTAACCATACATTTCCTACATTAGGAACCTCACGGTCCCTGACTTGTCCACATTCACACATAGGGACTAGTATTCCCAGATTTGACTTACGTTTTTTCCATATCTACGTTGCTTTTCACCACATCTCCCACCAGGGTCTTTGGATCTTGAAACGGGGGAGCCAACTGTCAATTTCTTTCAGCAAAAACACCAGGGACAAACCCGTTGTTGAATACGTTGGAAATCTTATCTACAGGGAGGGCAGGCTCGAATGTACAATAAATCTAATTGGGAAAGAAGTAGCAATCGCTCAGTAGCAAATCCCCGTGGGGGGCGGGGGGATTTGGTACATGGTGGATGGCACATGCTGACGCTGCGTTTTTGTCTGCACTTACACAAGAGCGCGAAGGCGACCTCACTCATTGAATCATGGTATCAGATTAACCTTGTCTGAGGTTGGTTTTCCGTGAGACGATGTATATCTAACAGAAGAATAACATGGTCAGGCGGTGAGTGCTTGGCCACATTCCAGAGGTCAGGGACTACTTTTTGTTTTTCCTTCCTCAGAGTTAAACTCTATATTCAACTGTCGTCTCTCATCAGCGTGACCTTGGCCAAGAAACTTAACCTTTCTGACACTCAGGCTTCTCACCTGTCTACTGGGGATGTTGCTGCAGAGATTGAATTCGGGCATCTATTTTGGCGACCTGCCTTGTGGCTGGATCTTCGAAAGGGCTCAGAGACCGCGAGTGTGTTCTCTCTGATGCTCTGGGGTAACACTACACATAACTCTGTTTTTCAGAGTTTCACACATAAATGTTCCGGTACTTCTTGGATTCCACTGTTTAATTAAAGCCTCCAAGTGATTGGCTCACTTCTCAGACGGCTTCATCTGCTCCGGAGAAAACCCTAGGAGAGATTCGCAGCCAGGCAACCCAGCTGTTCGCCCAGAAGGGAAGCAGCTCGAACACAGTATTTCTGCCAGCACGAGACTCCCTGTGGGATCACTGCGCATCCTGCCTTCTTTGCTTATTTAGTGCTGATGGGTCACGTGTGACAACGGCATCTCTCCGTTTTGCTGTCTAAAAAGGTGGTTATGGTCCTCCTCCCAACTGCCGGGGCCGGCCAAGGAGGTGAAAATCGTGGCAATCTGCACCTGCTCCTGAATGCTGGATTGTCACAGGCCTCTGCTTTAGGGTATTCAGATTTAGGAGAGCCCATGGCCTTAGCAGGTAGGCTGGGCTGTGTTACAGACCGGCATCTCTCTCTCTCAGTTCAAAGAAAGCAGGGGAGCAGACAACTATCACATTTGGGGTTCCATTCTTCACACACAGTCACGGGCAATCTTGGGAAAGCTAAAGCCTCAGCCCTGCTTTTCAAAGGGAAAAACAACGGACAATCCCCAAGTCTTAACGGCTGGTGCCAGAACCGACAGAAAAAAACGTTTCCAAACAGTGAATAATCGCCAACAAATAAAACGAGCAAGAATGTTAGGGAAAGGTGACTCAGTTAACCGTCAATTATCTCCAAAGAAAATTATATCACAAAATCACTGTTAAGTGAAGGCACAATACAAAATGCGCAAGTAAAAATTAAGAGAGCTACTACCAAATTTTGTCTGGCAGTTAATTAATACAAATATTAGGTTATTTTTTATAGATGTGATATATGTTAGCTTCTTCATTTAGTACTTTTGAGTGATTTAATCATCCTGGTTAAATATCCAGTTTCCTGCCTCACTTTTTTATTTATATTTGATATATTTTCTTTAAACAGCCTCCCAGCCCCAAACTTTTAGCACCTAAAAAACCGAAGCCTAAAGTCCACTACTAGATTATAAGCTTTGACAGACACTTTTATCAGCAGATGACTCAATCGTCACACATTTTGCTGCATCTCTGCTAAATCTGCTCATATGGAAACAAAAAAGGCTAGTGAATGCCTTAATATAAAGTGAAAGAAAGAAAGGGCATTGATATCCATCCATGCTTAACCCGGGAGAATTAATCACACATTTCAGGCTGTTAGGGGTAAAGACTATGATAAAGATATCTGGAAAACGTGTCCCTTCTTCTCTGTTTCCACTGAATAATCTGTCACAGTCTGTGTGGGTAATTGCAGTGGCCAGCTCTTTCTTCTCTCCCCTTCCAGTCTCCGTGCATCTATTCCAGGCTTCACACAGCTACCAGAATCTTCTTTTTAAACCCTACATCCGCCATATTCTTCACATCTTGCTGAGGTCGCTACTTGTGCCTATGATGCCTTTATCCTTTCTCCAGATTTTAAAAAGGGACAGCTCCAGGAGGACAAGCCTCATGAGCACTGGCTTAGTAAAACAAGGAATCTCTGTACCAAAAAAAAAAAAAAAAAAAAAAAATTGTTTTAAGTACCAGACTTAGGAGACAAGGCTTGGCTTGGCTTATAGAGCTCGAATGAAATTTTATTCTCAGCTGCTTCTTCGTGCAGGTGATGCATGTATTTCACATTCTGAAGAGGTGTTAGAGGCTCACCTCACCCGCCTTGCTTGCAGGTGGATGCCAAGTTCCCAGGCATATTGCATAAGACCTTTTACCACCTGCCATTCTCTCTTTGAGACCATGGAGCCTAGTCAAATGAAACTAACTGCCGGTTTCTGCACTTTGAGTTCTCTTTATTTTTTATTTTGTATGTATGTATGTATTTATTTATTTTTTATTTTTACTGTGGTGTCGTATTTCAAAGTTTATTTTTACGGAGCCCAAGCCCATCTCGGCAGAGTCATTTCCAACCATCTCTGAAACTCAGGCCAAGAGTCTTACTCTTCAAAAAAGTGTCATTGCCCCTGTGCCTGCATGACTATCCTCTTCATAGGATAAGTCCTATCCTATCCGTCGATGGCACGCCGGACTCAGCTGCGCTGTACTGATTGTACTGTATCATACTGTGGGGTGATCTATTCACCACAATGTGAGCCAGTGTGAGGAGATGCGAGGCCAGGGATTTCATCTGTGAGCTCTGTAGCCTCGGTCTCTCCTAATGCACCCGAAACACCCTCGTTTCCACCATTATCACTACCGTCCTCATCATGACGATTTAATGGAGACATATACAGTGACTCGCTTACTCACATAAAGCAAGGGCACTGGAGCATCTTCTTATTTAATGCAGACTTTTCCCACAGTAGCTCCAAACACCACCCCCTTAATTTGTCTAGACTTTAAGTATCATATCATTAATTGATAGAAGTAATTTTGGTGCTTTTTAATATAGCAAATCTCTAGTGAGCAGTAAAATCACTGGAGAGCATAAAATATGCAGACCCTTTTAATTTCACAGTAAGTTCAGAGCTAATTTAAACGTGGAGCTCCAGGGATTAGAGCCTAGTGGACTTTGGGTGCATTATGGTTTATTCCATCGTATCACATAACCTCACGTGGCACACTGATTCTCTCATTAAGGGACAGGGTGACGCCCTGTAATGTTCTGAACAGTGTAACACCATTCTGTGGGTCCTCACCACCCATACCATGATCCTCAAACAGGGTACGCATCCCCCTGGGATGGGGGTGTGTTAGAGGAATAACACGCCAGGCACTGCTAAACACAGGCGGGATCCCTGGGTATCAATTCTGCCTACAGATTCGGGAGAGATCGATCCTATCAAAGTGAGTAGCAATGTATCATTGGCCAGAGAATATACTTACATTTTAAAGACGAAACATCAGAGTTCAAAGAAGTTTTCAACTTATGTCAGGCCACTGTGTGCTGGGTTACTAGACTTCCCTATGCTCTCTTTGCTCTGTCTTTACAGTCATGTTGGTGAAAAATATTAAGTACTGCAGACCCATCGCTCACAAACCCAACCTGTCACTACAGGATACAAAATCCTTCAAGATCTGGCCTCTGGCTACCTTTCTCGTCTCAACTTCTGCTGCCCATTTCTTCATACGCTGTACTTGCTAACCTCTGGGACTTAGACTAAGTGCTCACACAGTAGGCACCCTACATGTTTGTCCTTAAAACAAGCCAGCCACGTGCACACGTGGCTTTTCATGACTGTGCCCCCAGATCTTTCCCTGCTTGTCCCGGATGGTTTATTCTGTCTCCAGACAGCTGTGACTGCTTGGCTTCATAGAGAAAATAGTCACCTCCATGAAACTGCACCCTCAGTATTTGAAGCTCCTTTTCCCCCCCATTTTCAGACCTAATATACTGTAGGCTTGTCAAATTACTGGGAGTCTCTGAAATATCTCCTAATATTTCTTGTCTTTGTGACTGCTTCCCTGTCCTTCACTTCCTTGAATTTACTAGAAATTCCTCCCCACTCCATTCTTCCCACCTGACAGGATACCCCTAACTCTTTAGGGCAAGAGCCACATCAATGCCTGCTCCAGCCTCAGTGATATGAGAACTTAAGTTGGATACCACAGTAGAATGTTCTTCAGCCTTGCAATGTGGTTCTTGCCCTATGCCTCTCACTCAGTAGGCTAAATCTGTAGAAAATGGGGAGAGTATAATATTTTCGTGTGTCTTCAGGGACTAGGATACTGTAAAACACACAAATACGCACACACCAACTTACTGAATGAAGAAAGAATCGGTGATTGGGTAATGTAAGAATCCCCAAAATATATACTGAACTGAATGGAAATATTTATTGTTTATACTTATAGGATACATTATTTTTATTTATTTTTATATTTTATTATTTAAAAAAATTTAAATGTTTATTTATTATTGAGAGACAGAAAGAGACAGAGCTTGAGCGTGGGAGACACAGAATCTGAAGCAGGCTCCAGGCTCTGAGCTGTCAGCACAGAGCCCAACACGGGGCTCAAACTCATGAACCGTTTGATTATGACCTGAGCCCAAGTCAGATTCTTAACCGACTGAGCCACCCTGGTGCCCCTTATTTCACATTTTAAAAAGTCAAATACAGAGAAATTTTAGAGAATATCTGCTAGACACAGTGGCTGACTTTTAGGAAAAAACAAACAAACAGCAAAAAGCACTACAATTAGACTTCCTGGCAATAATTTATCACCAGGTAAAATCTGTCTCTTGAGCCCACCGTCACTGACACAATTTGAACCAGAGCGCAGTAGATGCTGCTTATTTGCATTATGTCCTACAGCCAAAAGATGGTGCAAAGGGCAAGGAGACATATACTCAGATGAATGGAAGGCGCTGTAAACAGAGAAAACAGCCAAGGGCCAAAGATCGGAAAGGTTGTAGCAAGGGCAGAAAATTTGAGAAATGGAGTATGGTGATTACAGTGATTGAATGACTGATTAGAGCACTTGGAGACTGGATTAAACCTGATAATCACCATGGATAAGCTCGTGGAAGAATATTGGCTGATGTTGAAACACATTCTCCACGTATGCTTCTTAAAAAGGGGTTCTGAATTCCATTTCCAAAAAGGAGGTCCAAAAATGGTTGAAGTGGCTCTATCCTTATGGTGTGTTTAAAGTCTGCAAGTTATGCCTGAAGCTCAAGCATACGTATAAAAATGTGTGATCGATATATAGTCACTCCTTTATGTGACATGCATAACTCTAAATACAAGTCACGTTCCGATCTCTTGAGATTGACATTCTCAAAGGAAAACCATGAAGACTGTGATTTTGCTTTCTTTCCTTTTTTTTTTTTTTTTTTTAATCACCTGTCCTTTTCATCTCCTCATTGCATTTACCCAGTTCCTCTATGGAAAAGGCACTCATCAGACAATTGTGCAATGACTAACGTGAAAAGACAGGAGGTGTTTAAGGGTAGGACACATCAATATATATTTTGCTAATGTGGAATTTGGATTTGTACAATTTATACTTATTTCTTTTCTCTTTTGAATACAGAATTTACTTAGCCTTTTACAAATGGATTATACTTCCTGGCATCATATCATTTTATTGAAATAAGAAGTCTTTGGCCAGCCAATGTCAATAATAGCAATTAATATTTATTAAATAACATTTTGGATAACAATTGCTTTGATTGGGTGATTCTGTGAAACCACAACCACCCAAACAGCTATTGAATGAGCTAGATGCTCAAGGTCAAATAGCTTGTACATGGTTGAGAAGGGGTCTACCTCTGAACCTGTTTCACCCTATAACTCATGCTTTAGTGTCTATGTCTCAGTTTCCCAGGTACCATTTTGTCCAGGACTATTACTTTTCTCACATGGGGAAAAGGAGGTCTAGGACAGGGGTGAATGACAAAGATCAATGGCTTAATAGTGGCAGAACTAGAATTAGTGTTTAGGCTCCTGAGTCCCATTATCTTTCAAGTATACTTTTCAATTTGCTTTAGATGATAAAAATCAGAATTTCAAGGTTCCTTGGGCACCTGGGTGGCTCAGTCAGTTGAGCATCCAACTCTTGAGTTCGGCTCAGGTCATGATCTTGCAGTTTTTAAGACTGAGCCTCATGTCAGGCTCCATGTGCAGAGCTTCCTTGGGATTCTCTCTCTCCTTGCTCTGCCCCTCCCCCTCCCCCAAAATAAATAAATAAACTTAAAAAAAAGAATTTCAGGGTTTCTTAAAACCTAAGAGTCACTCTACAGAGAAAGGGGAACACTATTGTACTATTGGTAAGTATGCAAACTGTACAGAGGTTCCTCAAAACATTAAAAATAGAACTACCCTATCATCTGAAAACTGCTCTAATAGATACTTATCCCAAGGACACAAAAATACAGATCTGAAGGGGTACATGCATGCCAATGGTTATAGCAGCATTATCAACAATAGCCAAATTATGGAAAAGAGCCCAAATGTCTATTAACAGATGGATGGATTAAGAAGATATGGTGAGTGAGTGTGTGTGTGTGTGTGTGTGTATGTGTGTGTGTGTAATGGAATACTAATTGGTGGTGAAAAAGATTGAAATCTTGCCATTTGCAACAATGTGGATGGAACTAGAGTGTGTTATGCTAAGTGAAATAAGTTAGTCTGAGAAAGACAAATACCATATGATTTCACTCCTATGTGGAATTTAAGAAACAAAACAGACGGACATATTGGAGGGGGGGGAGAAAAAAGAGAGAGGGAAACAAACTATAAGAGACTCTTATGACGATGGAGGGAGGTGGGTGGGGATGGGCGAGATGGGTGATGGGTATTAGTCCATCCCAGTGTGATGAGCACTAGGTATTGTATGTAAGTGACGAATCACTCAATTCTACTCCTGAAACCAATATGGCACTGTATGTTAACTAAAATTTAAATTAAAATTTGAAAAGGAAAAAAAAAACAAAGAGTCACTCTTAATTTAGCACTTAACATTGTGCTAATTATGTGCCAATCCTCTAACCCCCTTACATGGACTAACTCATCTAATCTCCACAGCAACCTTCTAGGTAGGTACTATGACCCCCTCTGTTTCACAGTGAGGATCTGAGGCACAGATTGGTTAACCCATCTGTCTCAGAGCACATAACTAGTGAATGGCAGATTCAAGATTGAATCCAGACAGTCTGGTTCTAGACTTCACACTCTTGACCACTCAGATAGGCTCCTTCTTTTCCAGCTATAGCTAATAGGTGGCAGGGCCATTACAGTCACAAAATCATGCGAGGAGGAATGGGGGTCTGTCCAAATGTCTTTTCCCCACATATTTGCCACATCTGAAATAACTCCCTTAGAATTACTCTGAACTAGAACATTTTTCTTTCAACCAGTAGAACAAAAATGAAAACTGCTCTAGATAAAACCTATTTCTGCGACATACTGGCATTGGTGACCCTGCAACAACTGAGTTGGTGAAGTTCAGTTTCCACAGAAGCAAAGTTCCTGCCCTGCCTACAACCCAATATTTATTTGGAGGAACAGACAAAAACATTTTAAGTGTACGTATATGTAAAATGCTTTAAATAAAAATTATAAATATTAAAGAAAAGGCTGTTGTTCTTTTTAACAATTACAGTAATTTAGCAGAATCATGACCAATGTCAGTTTCAAACACGACATAACCTCTCTCAAAATACAACAGTGTCTGGGGTGTATCATGTCACATCGGTATACTCCCGTAAATATTCAGTAAGTACATTCATATTTTATGTCATTCTTTCTTTCGATGGATATTTTCTGAGGACCGAAAGTGTAAGATGTTCACTTTTTCAAGACCGACTTATGATCATTTAACTCATTGGGAATTCTGACACTGAAGTTAAATGGTTCAAGATGAGAGGCATCACAGAGGTGGGCACTCTTTGTCAAAGGGAAGGCCTTGTTTATGTTAACACTGTCCTTATGTGCTGAGTACAATGTAGAAACTTAATGAGTGCTTCTTGAATCAACTGAAATAGACATTCACCCAAAACACACAGCTTTCCTCCATGTGTTTATTACAGAAGCACTTTACCAGCGCTGGAGAGGAAACTGGACACTTATTTTAATACTATGTCCCAATTCCTGGAAGCAAATTTGTGTTCATTACTAATTACATTAAATCTAAATGTGTATGCCTCATGCTCTCCATACTGATGGGGCTACTGGATATGACTTGAATTAGATATGAAGGATGCCATTCCGTACATCAGCAAGCTATTAGAGATTTTTTTTTTAAGTTTATTTGATTATTTTGAGAGAGAGAGAGAGAGAGAGAGCATGGGCAGGGGAGGGGCAGAGAGAGAGAAAGAGAGAGCATTCGAAGCAGGCTCCACACAGTGCAGAGGCCAACTTGGGACTTGAACTCACAAACCGTGAGATCATGACCTGAGCTGAAATCAACGCTTAACCTACTGAACCACCCAGGTGCCCCAAGTTATTAGAGATTTAAAGAACACAGAGCGACTTGGGATGACTTCCTATCACGCTTATTGTGTATCCTATAGTAACAGTATCTGTCTGAGGTCAACTCCAGTGTGTTTCATGAGTTGTCGTGAGGGGCGGGGGTCGGGGGAGGAGGAGAAAGAGCTACACTTACAATAGTGATGGTTTCAACTGCCCAGATTCGATACCACCCTCTTCATTCCTTTGGGGCTGTTTTCCAGCACTTATTATATTTCATTGGAATTTTACTAGTTTGCTTCTGTCGTGGAATAACTTTTGATTATAATAATACTTAAAGGTAATCACAGAAATTGTTTGGCCCGGTTTCTCCATATTAAAAATATGGAGAATGTGGCCATTTAGAAGATTTCCCTAAGATTTCTCCCAAATCATGCAGTTGGATGGTAGGGAAGCTGAGACTGAAGTTCACATTTCCTGGTTCTCAGTTCAGAGATCATTTTCCTGCAAGTGACCTTATTTAGGGTACAATGTCTAGGTTTTTATGCACGCTACAAATATCCCAAGCTTCTGTATCGGTTGAATTCAGAAAGTAACTCTCCCAGTGCGCATGTGCACACACTCAAACACACACACACACACACACACACACACACACAGAACTTGATACAACTTTATACAGCTCTAGCTCTGAGAGACATCTGGAAGGGCAGGCGTGAAGAACAATACAAAGTGGAGCACCTGGGTGGCTCAGTCGGTTGAGCGTCCGACTTTGGCTCAGGTCAGCTATGATCTCATAGCTTGTGAGTTCGAGCCCCACGTCCAACTCGCTGCTGTCAGCACAGAGCCCACTTTGGATCCTCTGTCTCCCGCTCCCTCTGCCCCTCCCCCCTCATGAGTGCATATTCTCTCTCTCTTTCTCAAAAATAAACAAACATTAAAAAGGAACCATACAAAATTAATCACGTGTGATCTCACATCTTCTGTACACAAACCAGGTTTTTTTTCCCTTCTGATTTTATAAATGAGAATGAAATGTTCTGATTCTATGGCTGATGAGATGAAAGAGATTTCCAGTATCACGACTGGTCGTGACAGATGCAGGTTTCCCGATGAGGCGTGTGTCACTGTGTCACAGTTTACTCTCAACGCTGACCCTCCTTTTGATGATTTCTCACAGGTCAGTGAGTTCTGGGGAAACACAAATCCCTGGCTTATGTGTCTTTTTTCATATGTACAAATGTCTGAGAACTTGGGAGGTAGAGAAGTAGGCTTAGGGAAAATTCAGAAAGTCAACATTATTTTCTCAATATCTGTATTAAATTGTTATAAGAAATAGATCTTGGACCAAAGTGTCCATTTTTTCAGGGAGATGAGTTCCATCTCATATTATGAAGGGATTTCTGTCAAAGCATCAAGTCAATGGGATTGGTTGCTGGGACATGCATTTCCTATTTTCTTAGGTCTTATGCCTTAATTCTGTGACTTATTTTTCCCATTTGTCTCCTTTCTCCTATTCTACCTTCCTTGCACAGTATTTCTGTAATACCTCATGTGTGCTGAGCACTATGACCGCCATTGAGAATAAAAGCAAGAAAAGGTTGACACTTTTTAAGAATTCTCATTCTACTGGTAGATACAGACTCACAGAAAATTATAATATAATGTGGAGAATGGAAAGATAAAGGCAGAGAAATTCAAGGACATGCAGAGGGGGAGACCTAATCCATGAAAGGAGGAGCTAGAAAATACTATGTGGAATAAAGCTAAGGATAAATGAATAAGGACCAATAAGGCCAAGGGGACAGGGTAACAAAGGAATGTGGGCATTTGAAGCAGAAGAAATGGACTGCTTGTAAGGAGCCACAAAAGACAAAGGGGAAGAGGGTGCTTGCTGTCCAGGGGATTAACATAAAATAGTTATTTTTGTATCTACCTGTCAATTTCTTTGCCTTTGATTTTACGTTCCTTGCAGTGGCCATGAGCTTTTCTTCAGGACGTCTTCAGCTGAGAAGTAAGTTACCTACGTTGGTGAGAAGGATAATAATTTTCCCAGAAGATGTAAAGAGTCGGAGGTGAGGGGGGAAAATTCCTTTTTCAAAATGAAAACATAACGTGGTTATATAACACTTTGAAATAAATTATTGACCTTGTGGGCCAGTGGTACCACATGGAAGATAAGCATCCACATCATTGGAATATCAGGAATCGCCTTGCAAAACAGCTCCGCAAACTGCAAACTGATCAGGGATTTTCCACCGTGACTGGCAGTCTGGACGACTGAAAAACGCACAAGTGCAGGAGGCAGGTAGACCTTCCGACACTGACCTTTTGTCAGTTGTTCGCCTTCTCTGAGCTTTCTTCTCCTTATAGGCAAAATGAGAATTAAATTACCTAACTCTTTAGCTCAGAAGAAAATTCAACTGGATTCTGTTCTATCCGCTGCCCCTCGATGAATGATGATGGGTTCTCCCCAATATTTTATACGTATATCCAAAGAGGGCATAGAATTACAGAATATGAGAGGCTGAAATTTCTTAGAGAGCATTTCATGCCTCTTAACACATTTTTTCATCCACTCATTTTATTATTCATTCATGTAATCAATGTAATTGGTCTCCTATTACAACTTGGGTGCCACACATGCCCCAAGATAAAACACAGCCTTGGTGTAGAGGAGACCACAATGTGATGAAGACAGGGACACAGAAACAGATATTATCCAGTCTAGTGGGTTCTGTAATAGAATAAGGCGTGGTAAGGAAAGGAGGGAGCGATTTACTCTGCCATCGGGTCAACTGCCAGGTTTGGGGCCAGCGAATTCGGAGGAGTGCTCCCTCACGTACAACAGAGGATCGTCCAAACCTCTGGCCATGAAGAGTCAGAGGCAGGAGGCAGCTTCGTGGCGAGGCTGTTGAGGCAAGAGGAACGGGAACCAAGAGCACAGGCTGCAACAGCAGTTTCTTCCCTTCCTTCTGGAGGCCCTGCTAACTCTCTGTCCTTTGCCCAAATACCTGGCTTTTCTCCCATTTTGGTCCTGGGTTTGCTTAATCCGAACTGGCAGTGCCACTGCAACAAAACTGCAAAAAACTGAAGGATTCTGGGTGAGTGGTCAGGACTCCTGGATCCCTGCCCTTGATTAGCTGGTAAGTCACCCATCCTCGCCATATTTAAAAATTAGAATTTTTTTTTTTATATAATTTGGTGTTCATGCAATCCCTTAGCTTAAGTTCCATGCAAACACACCAACAAATGGGTGAACAAACAAAAAGAGCTCTGAGTTTTATTATTCTAGTTCATGTTAACATACGCATCATTAAGTATAGCATTCATTGATAATGCTGGTGTTGTTGCTGGGGAGTTAATGACCAATAAGTCCCGAAGGAAACATGGACTCCAGAGGGGAAAGTGTCTGTAAGGCAGCTGTGTGCCCAGTGATACAATAAATGTAGCGTATCCACCTCTCATTGGGTTTTCATAATAAATCTCTGTGTTGGGTATTCGAATCTCCACTTTATAGGTGCAGGCAACAAAGAGCGGATATATTTGAAATTTTCCCAAGGTTAAAAGAATTAGCAAAAAATGGAAAGGACACTTAAACCCTCGGCTCAATGACACTAGAAGTCTCTCCTCCTCCCTCTCTCCCTCCCCCTCCCTCTCCCCCCCCCCCCCCCCCCCCCCCCCCCGCCTTCTTCTTCTTTTTTTCCTAAAAGACTCAGCTAGGGGCACCTGGGTGGCCCAATCAGTTAAGCATCTGACTTCAACTCAGGTCACGATCTCATGGTTCATGGGTTCAAGCCCTGCACTGAGCCCTGTGCTGACAGCTCAGAGCCTGGAACCTACTTTGGATTCTGTGTCTCCCTCTCTCTCTGCCCCTCCTCTGCTCCTGCTCGGTCTCTCTCTTTCTCTTAAAAATAAATAAATGTTAACAAAATTTTAAAAATAAATAAATAAAAGACCCATCGAACTGAAGCTGTCACAGTGATTTCGCTGGTTTCAAAACAATCACCATGGCCAGAGTGCCGGCAGGGTCTGCCCACTTAAAAGTGTCTCTTTAAGCTTAAAAAGCTCACTTGAAAAAATAAACACTAACACATGTTCTCTGAGACCCCGAAATTCTCATAAAATATCAGACATCAGAAGGAGAGGCAATAAATGTCACAAGCTGCCTGAACCAGTGTATCTCTCCATTAGCCACCATCCAGGATAATAAAGTTATGTGCCAGTCAAAGTTACAGTTAAGTTCTCAGCCTCTTTTCCAAAGTAGATTCTTACATGGGAAAAGGAAAGAACAAAAGAGAATTAGCCAAGCAGAGGGCATTCTAATTAGTGTGCCATGTGTCACAACCCTCACGTTCATCACTTTCTGAAACTGGCTCATAGCACCTCAAAGATGACAATTTTTCCCTGTGTAACACTCACCTTCTATACACCTGGGTCTGGTAGATATTTTAGTCTCCTCCAATTATTTTTCCTGTTAGTACTCTCATGCAGAAATATTAATCATTTTGAACACATCAGATGAGGTTAGGTGCTGAATGAATATCACTTAAAGAATATGTCACATGACGTCTCACTTATGGGATCACTGGCATTGAGGATAAAGAGCTTACCATTTCAAACTCTTCCCTCTATAGATGAAAAAACTGAGGTTCTGAGTAGACATGTGCTTTGACGTGATCTTGCAGTGACTAAGGGCACGATCTCAGTGCCATCTGTGTGCTGGTATGTGGGTGTGGGTGTCAGGGTACTTGTCTGAACTTGTGTGTATATGTTTCATGGGGTTCATCTATAGTACCCCTGGCCTTTCGCCTAGAACACTTTCCATACAATGCGGTAATATAACTACAGATGTACACGAAGAGGGGTAGAGTGAGAAGTGAGATGTGGTTGACTTTCTGGGGACCCAGAGAAATACTCACCGAACAAAATAAAGTCTGAACTGAGCCTTGAGTAAGACTACTTAGTGTGAAAAAAAGGCAAATGCCATCTCCGACAGAACTTCATATAGAAAGGTAGAAAATTTGGAAGGGCTAGCTTGATTTGGAAAACCAGAACCCTGGATGCACATCAAGAAGTTTTATTTAAACATCCCTAGCATGGTGCCTGAATTCCATAAATATTTGTGGGAAGGGGTGAAGAAAGAGGAGGGTACAATGGGATATAAAAGACAGGAGGAAATGAGTGTACTGCATAGAAAATTCAGTTTTTCCAGAATTTCCTGGGGAACTCTCCTGTTTTTATTAAGATTAGTGAAAATATTGATCTTCGTCTAGCTTCATAAAAGACTTTTGTTCAGAATTTCAGTAGATGGGGGCTCCTGGGTGGCTCAGTCAGTTAAGCGTCTGACTCTTGATTTCAGCTCAGATCATGATCTCACAGTTCATGAGTTCAGGCCTGCATCAGGCTCTGCACAGCCTGCTTGGAATTCTCTCTCTCCCCCCCCTCTCTTTCTGGCTTTCCCCTGCTCGCTCGCTCTCTCTCTCTCTCTAAGTAAACAAATTAATTTAAAAAAAAGAAATTCAGTAGATGAGGGGGAGAAAAACTTCTCTTATCTCAAGGTGAAATCCACATGCCTTCATGGCGCATTCAAAATTATGTGGCTCGTGCTTTCTCTCCTACACTCAGTTCTCACTCTTTGCCACCCACACTCCAGTTCATCCCTGTCCTCTGCTGCAGCCTAGTTGAACTGGCATTCCTAATGAACAATCATCATCTCTCAGGTTGCTGTTTCCTTGCACTTACTGCTGCCTAGTATGATCTTACCAAAACCCCTTTTTCTTTGCTCACCTAAAATCTAGGTGCCACCTCTTTGGGATGGATCAACAATATCTTCTTTGGAATAACCATATGCAAACATTTTCTACTCCTCCTCTGCTCCCATATCTAAAACCACCAAGATTTTCCTTAAGGTCACTGATCTATTTGACTCATCCCTCCATCACTAGCCTTTTGCACCATTTCACCTGATGTGTGCTCAGTAAAAATTTGCTCACGGGATGAGTAAGAAAGTAAATGAAGGGTAAATGAATGATGTCATGAAAGACAGGTCCACTCCGTGAAGATACCTGGTTGTATAAAATCATGAACTCGATCCCAGACACATGTTAGAAATTAAAGTCATGAAACAAGCAATAAGAAAACACTGACTTTGGGGCGCCTGGGTGGCGCAGTCGGTTAAGCGTCCGACTTCAGCCAGGTCACGATCTCACGGTCTGTGAGTTCGAGCCCCGCGTCGGGCTCTGGGCTGATGGCTCAGAGCCTGGAGCCTGTTTCTGATTCTGTGTCTCCCTCTCTCTCTGCCCCTCGCCCGTTCATGCTCTGTCTCTCTCTGTCCCAAAAATAAATAAACGTTGAAAAAAAAAATTTAAAAAAAAAAAAAAAAAAAAAGAAAACACTGACTTCACATACAATTTGTTAATTATACAAGATGTATAATTTTGTATTTCCTTTACAGGAAATGATGCCTGAAAGTCAATCTCTTTAGCTGAGAGATTCTTAAGGAAAAGGATCATATTTTCTTCATCACAGCATTCCTCACAATTATACACAATAGTTTCTCAGTAAATGGGAGGGGTAGGGAAAGTGACATATCATTTTCTGAGTATAAAACATGTATCAGATACCTTGCGATCATTTTTGAATACATACTATATATGCAATATTTTCCACTCTTTACATCATCTGAGTCTAATAAGTATCTTGAGAAGTAGGTGTTATTTCTTCGTGCTACAGTTGAGTAAGCTAAGTTGCAGGAAGAATAAGTCCTTTTTGTAAAGTAGACTACTCATAGCCAAACATGCTTTCTCCTTCCATCAAGAAGTTGAGTTTAGGGGCGCCTGGGTGGCGCAGTCGGTTAAGCGTCCGACTTCAGCCAGGTCACGATCTCGCGGTCCGTGAGTTCGAGCCCCGCGTCGGGCTCTGGGCTGATGGCTCAGAGCCTGGAGCCTGTTTCCGATTCTGTGTCTCCCTCTCTCTCTGCCCCTCCCCTGTTCATGTTCTGTCTCTCTCTGTCCCGAAAATAAATAAACGTTGAAAAAAAAAAAAAAAAGAAGTTGAGTTTAGGGGCACCTGGGTGGCTCAGTCAGCTAAGTGTCTGACTTCAGCTCAGATCATGATCTCAGGTTCATGAATTTGAGCCCCACATTATGCTCTGCACTGTCAGTGTGGAGCCTGCTTCAGATTCTCTGTCCCTCTCTCTCTGCCCCTCCCCTCCTCTCTCATAAATGAATGAATGAATGAATGAATGAATAAAAACATTAAAAAAAGAAGGTGAATTTATCTCCCCACTTCTTGGAACTGGACTGAGTCTTTGACTTTTGTCTAATAGAAAGCAGTGGAAGTGATGTTGTATTACCCACAACCTTCGTGTCAGCTCCAATTTCTAGGTGTGCCTGCCTCAATACACCCGGGATTCTCCAGTTCAGGTCTGAGATGCCAGACATTTGCCGTCTCATGAGTGAAACCTGACAAGTCAGAAGGAGAACTGCCCAACTGATTTCAGTCAGCCCTAATAGCTGATCCAAGTAACTATGAACTAATAAACTGTTATTTTAAGCCATCACATCTTGGTGGTTTACCTTTTATGTAACGTAAAACAGTAACAGCTAGTAACTGGCAGAAATAATATTACTCTCCACTAACATAAGCTTCCTTATGGTAACCACGTTAAGTTCCATTGTATTTGTTCTCCTTTTATGTATTTTTTCTGTGTATATTACAATTGGTTTTAGAGGAGGTTTGATACTACTTTTAACACAATGTTAATTTATTGTCATTATCATCATTATTATTCACTGTCATTATTATGTATTGTCATTATTATTACATTGTTATTGCTTGGTTTAATATCTATTCAACTAGAAGAAAAGCTCCTTGATGGCAGGACAGTGTTTAACTTATTCAATGATACATCATTAAAATCAACTACAGGGTTTGGCCCTTATTACATACTTAGGACAGTTTTGTTGAATTAAGTGTTGAATGAATTATCTCTACAAAATTACGAAGCCTTTGAGAGATTTTGATATGAAACAGAAAAAGGTAGGATTTAAACACGGTCTTTGGAAATACATTGAGGCAGCTATGTAAAGGATGGTTTAAATTGGAGAAGGAGGATCAGGGATAGACATTAAGTCCAGAGTAAATATACCTTCAGTAATAACACCAATATTGAGTCTTGGCACTTCAGAGGATATATAACACTCAGGTTGTGTAATGTGCCTCAGAGAATTAGAGTTTGATTCTTTCTAATCCCAGGATCAATACCGGTGACAATAACAGAAAAATCAAATGCTTATCAACATTGAAAAAAAAAGTCTTCAGATTCACAATGTAACATACTGACTACTTCCCCTAGTACATACCTAAGAGCAACTCATTCCTGAAAGTATTCACATCCAGACAAGACCCAACACCAGGACTTCCCTGGTTCCTGATGAAAAGAAAGCCCCAGTAAAAGTTCTCGGTGCTGTGTCATTTCACATTGGGTTTCTAGCATTTACCCACACAACTGACTAGTAACTGACAAATTCAGATGCTAATTAGATTGTTTTTCACATGTGCGTTGAAGGAGTTCCTAAACAACCCATATTGCACGAGGCCAAAACACTTCCTTCCACATTTGTTAACTCTGTTCCCAGGAATCTCATTTTGAGAGAGCGTGTTCTGGCAGGGATGTATGCCTGGACTGGCTTCCACTTTATTTCTTTGACACTACATATTCTCTAAGGAATGTTTTCTCTGACTTGGAATTTCCTTCTTTCTTACCTTCTCATGGTTGGGACTTTTCATTCAGTACTCCCCTTCAGAGAGTACTTCTCATCCGTCCAATCTGAAGTTGATTCCTCAACATGGTCTGATCATTTTCAAATTACCTTACATTATTGTCCACAAGTAGATAACACAAATTTACTTTGACTTTTTATTTATTTAATTTTTTTTTGACTTGCTCATTTTTTGTATAATGCCACTGGAATCTCACTAGGGTAGAAACCGTCTCCTTCCCATGTTTACCACTGTACCTTAGGGACAAGGATGGCAGTTGTCACACAGAGTGCTCAATAAATATCAGATGTATGAATAAACAAGGGAGAAAACTGAGGATTAGGGAGAAAAGCTAATTCACACAGTTAATGTGCAACACAAACTAGGGCTTTCTACGGCAGAGTCCAATGTGCATCTCACTGCATCATGACCAACTTCCAGTAAACTCTGCTATCAGCAGATTGAGCTATTAGGTTAGCAGATCACCTCATACAATATACGATATATAAGAAAAAAATATATGTATATTTGCATATACATGGAAATATACAGAGGCAACACCTCCGTCAAGTCCTCTCTTCTGTACCTTTAGACCACCTTTACCCATTTCCCCCACCCTCACCCCACATCTCAGGCAATCACCAATCTGTTCTCTGTATCTATGAGGGTTATTTTGTTTTTGTTTGTTTGTTTGTTTGTTTTTAGATTCCACGTATAAGTGAGAAGATGCAGTATTTGTCTTTCTTTGAATGATTTATTTCACTTAGAGCAATGCCCTCAAGTTCCATCCATGTTCTTGCAAATGGCAGGATTTCCTTCTTTATGGCTTTATTATGGTCCATTATTTATATATACCATCTCTCCTTTATCCATCCATCCATCCATCAATGGTTGTTTCCATTTTTTGGCTATTGTAAATAATGTTGCAATGAACATAGAGGCACAACTGTCTCTTTAAGATGGTGATTTAGTTTCCTCCGGATATAAGCCCAGAAGTGGGGTTGCTGGATCTTATGGTAATTCTATTTTTTTAAGCTTTATTTATTTTTGAGAGGGGGGGAAGAGCAGAGAGAGGGAGACACAGAATCCGAAGCAGGCTCCAGGCTCTGACCTGTCAGCACAGAGCATGACGTGGGGCTCAAACTTACGAGCTGTGAGATCATGACCTGAGCCGAAGTCAGATGCTTAATTGATTGAGCCACCTAGGTGCCCCAGATTGTTTTAAACAGATTGTCTTTTTGCTATGGAGTTGTATGAGATCTTTGTATATTTGGAGATATATATATATATAAAATATATATACACATATATAATATATATACACACACACATATATACACTTATATGTATATATATAACTTCTATATATTTATATATATGTACATACATATGTATATTCATAAACAATGCCTCAGTTAAGTCTTAACCCTTTGATGATCATGCTTGGGGCTGAGATCACCACTTTAAACACTCACACTCCCAACACTCTTTGGTTTTGTGATTTTTAAGCGAAGAATCAGTAAATGCACTGCTGAATTATGAAGTGTGAGAATGGTGAAAAATGGGATTCTTAAAATAAAGTAAGACTGGCTGTTTTGTGATTCAGGCTCTCTGTCTTCAGCACTGCCTCTGACTTGCCTTCTTCTCAGCCTCAATCTTCTGTCACCCAGTTTTGAGTGTCGTGTGTTTTGTGTTCTGTGATTTTTTTTAAGTATCTCTGTGATGGATGAAAGTCCATGCAGTGAAGCATGCTGTCAGATTCAAGCTATCTGTCACCAAACGCTGGCACTCATCTCTGCCAAGTTGCTGGGTCTGAGTCATGTCTTTGCTTCTGACAAAATGTCAGTGTTATTTGTCACCCTCTGATATTTATGCCACATCAGATTGCCACTTGCCGGCCATGGGTCAGAAGCATTGGATAAACAGCAGTCTTGAATGATTCTTTCACATTTTTGCCTCAAGACAGCCCCCTCAGCTTGGCTCCACCCACAGGGCAAAGGTGGGATCATTACTACACATAAATGTTCCGAATATCACAACTGATGACAAGATTCGATTTGCCTGATCATTTTCAAGAAATCCTGAGTCTACCACTTCCCCAGTATTGGTTCTAACCACAGAAGCCCTAACTGGTATGGCATTGCATCAAATTCTTATGACACAGAATTCCCAGTTTCAGAAGAGATACACTTCTTCAAGTACTCAGTAAATGACTGAGAAATAGAGAGTAAAAGGGTCAGTCCAACGAAAGATTTCTATGAAAGACTAAGGCCAGCCTTCTAGAAGAAAAAATCTCACCAAAGAAAGAGAGGAGTTATCCCAAAGACAATGAATGGGATGTGATTCTGAGTACTACCAAATGTGAGCTACATAAGCTTCCTTAGTTTCCAGCCTTTGTTATAAGGACTTACACCAAAAATCTGAGATGGGAAAGTGATGAAAAAAAAAAAGCGGGGGGGGGGGGGCGGGAGGGGGGAGGAGTTCTTGTTGATAGTGATGCATGCCATGGTGTTCACAAGTGAAATATTATGATGTTCATGATTTGCTTTTAAAATACTTAGGGGGTGGAAAAAGGAGGGAGGAGACAGCTAAAGCAAGACTGACAAAATGCTGGTGATGGTTGGGACTGTGATGGAGATCTGGGAATTCACTGTGTTATTTTCTCTACTTTGTGTTTAGGTCACTAGTGTGCCGAGGTTAGGAACCAGGTAGGCGAATCAAGGTAAATTTGGGAAAGGCAAAGGGACGTAAGGGCTTATTCAAGAGGTAGAAACCTTTATCCAGAAATGGAACAAAGCTGGAGACAGTGTCCAACAAGCAGAAAGAGGCGTACTTGCACTGAAAACACTGAGAAGGAATTCTGATACCTGGTTGGGCTCCCTCCCTTGATATTTTCTGCCTCCTCATCTTAAGGATACCGGTCATGGTTTCTGGCACTAGTATCACTTTACGGAGGTGTTTTCCTAGCTGACCTTTCTGATCCAATCCATCAGCAGTTTCTGTTCTTTCCATACTGCTTATCAAAGTCCTTGGCACATTGTAGGTAATCAAGACGTACCTCTTGAATTTGTTATACAACACTCCCATCTAGATATAAGCTCAATCCACCCGCAGCAGAACGGGGTTTAGGGGTAAGAAGGCATGGAAGATAAAAGGGAGGCTGGTTGTGCTTCCCTGTCCCTGATCAGATTATTGGCAAAAAAGGTGCGAAGGTGCATCCAAGAGGTTTTTAAGAGGACCGACGCAACTTTGCAGGATACTATCTACAGAGGTTGTGGACACACATTCATTCAGAGCACAAATATTCATAAAATCTCTATTGTGCATCGGGCACTGTCCTAAATTTGGGGTAAATAACGGACAATAAAATAGAGACACTGTATTCTCCGTTTTGCAGGAATAACATATACACAGTGGGGAGACAACTAGAGTTCATGATCTGTTTTTGCTAGTTAATAACAATGTGCGACCTGGGCCATACAATTTACCCTCTCTGAGTTCTAGTTTTGGGTTTCTGGAAATAATGAACATACCTACCACAAAGAGGGATTTGTCCCTCCACTAACACGTGTCAAGGACTTCCGGTGTCTGCCCTGGACTCTCACAGTCATAATTAGGCACAGCACCCTGTTCTATACTTCTCCTTTCCAGCCCTTACCCGCCTTTCTGTTCCCATTAATCGCCAGAGCAGGAGCCACAACTTACGTTTGTTTAGTTGGATTTGCAGTTGATAAAGTGCATTAGCGACAATACGTCCTTTCAAAGAACTCGAGAGAACGCAGCATCTTAAAAATCCAAAAGCTTGCTTCAGAGCAACTGAGAAATAATGCTACAAGCAGTTAGCTGCCACTATTGCAGAATGCTGATTAAACCAGCAGAGCAAAAGGAACAAATTATGACGACCTGTGGCCCCACACTGGGGCAACACTGCGAAAGACAAACAAAGTCTCTTTTCGCGTTTGATTTCAAAATAGCCACCCCGAATGCAAGTCATTATCTCTCTATTAAATCCAGCCGTGCAACTCATTCTTTCAGCAATCGTGCAGGAGCTGAGTTAATGTGAACCAGAATATACTGACGCCAACCCCAGTGTTGAAAACTGAAACTGAGCAAATCCCCCACCGCATAGTTAGCTTCTTCACATTATCACCCTTTCTCTTCTTTTTATGATTTTTCACATGCTTCCGCTTCCTATCCAACACATATTTAGTGTAATTAGCAAATGCAATAGAAGTTTTAACACCATTAATCTGTTCTCAATTCTACATAAATTTAGTAAATCCTTATACGCACATAATGAATATTACTTTAAATCCAAGGGGGAAAAATCGCTGAGATACGTTCATGAAGAATATGAAAAGATGAAAAGAAGTACAGTTGACTCTTCAGCCAGGTTGGAACTGTATGGGTCCACCTATACGTGGATTTTCTTTTTTTTTTAATACATGCAATGCTGTAAATGTATTATCTGTTCTTCATGACTTTCTTGGTAACACTTTCTTTTCTCTAGCTTATTTTATCATAACAATAGAGTAGAATACACATAACATACAAAATACGCATTAATGTGTTTGTTATTGGTGAGGCTTCCAGTCAACAGTAGGCTCATTCATAGTTAAGTTATGGGGAAGGCAAAAATTATACATGGATTTTCAACTATGTAGGGGTCGGGGGCCCCTAACCTCCTTGTTGAAGGGTCAACTGATACGAGCCCTTGTCCAGTTCAACTGGACAACTGTTGACGTCTGCAAGTTTACTTAATCTCCTTGGTTTACAGTGTTCCTGTCTCAAATGAGGTCAAGGTCATCCAAACTTGCCCTTTCCTGGAGGACTTAGGTTAAGAACAAAAAGTATGTTTAAGAATTTGGTCAACTGGATACCATCATCCAAAGGAGCCAAGAATTCAACGGCTCTAGATTAAATAACAAGCTACCGTTTCTCTCTCAACAGTTTTAAACACAGAAAATAAAATTATCTGAGTGTTTAACTCTCATAGGTATGTAGAAGAAATTTTACACTTAAAGCTATCGACCTCCAAGTTATTTTCCCTATAAAACTAGAATAGTATTTAAAATTGTATGTGTTCATAAACACTGCTGGAGGAAAACACTATTCTAGTGAACATTATCCTACCATTTCAATTTCTAATTTATTTTTCCATCTTGTTCTCCCTTCCTCTCTTTATTTCCTTCTTTGTTTCTTTCTGTTCCTCTCTTTCCTTCACTCCCTCCCTTCCAAATATCTGAATATGTTTAATTTCAGTGTTCCCCATTTTTTAGAGTTTTTTCTTAACTTTATTTATTTTGAGAGACACAGAATGTGCGAACAGGGGAGGGGCAGAGAGAGAGGAGAGAGAGAATCCCAAGCAGGCTCCGCACTGTCAGCGCAGAGCCCAACGCAGGGCTCAAACCTATGATCATGACCTGAGCTGAAACCAAGAGTTGGATGCTGAACCAAGTTAGCCACCGAGGCACCCCTGTTCCCCATATTTAAAGTGTAAGTGAATATGTACTTTCCTCACAGTGCTGACATAAGGATTAAATAAAGCCTACCAAAATCTATAACACATTGCCCCATACAGTATTTCCCTACCCTATCTTCATTTTCTTTCTGCTGCCTCTTTGGATTTCTTCCCTTTCTTCTTTTTCTCACTCCTTTCTTCCTTTCCTTCCTCTTTTCCCCTTTCCCTATATAATCTCTTCTCTTGCCTTCTCTTTGCTTCTTCTCCCTGAATAGGACCTATTCTAGTATTGGTCACCAAGCAATCAAGTACAAATGTGTGGTCAGCACCAAGAATTTAGTAAACATGGTCATATATATTTTTTTATTTTTCCATATCATTCCTTTTTTAATTGTTGTGTTACATATTTATTAGATATTGAGCTTATATACAAGAATGTTTCTAACATGTGTCATGTGTAAAGAATGATACAGAAAGTCTGAGTCTTCCATATTTCCGAAATCTAGGAAAGAGGGTATGATATTTAACTCTGGGCTCAGATCTGACCTTCCCCAAGTATGTATGTCTCATGTGCTAGTGTTTTATTTCTATTTTCTGTATGTCTTGAAGTATTTGCAATATGTGCATTTTTTTCTCAAGTTGTTCATGTTTTAGAATTCTACATAGAAGGACAAAAACTATGTTTTCCTCTATAGCTTAATATTTTCACTCAACATTGTGTTCTGAGAATGGCCGTGATGTTGTATGTCCTGTCCTCTCTCTTACGTTTATGTGGTATCCCAGTGTGTGACTATCCCAATTTATTTAGAAGTTCAAGTATCAACTTCTCTTAGACTTTTGGGATTGCTATTTTGGCGCATTTTCTAACTACCTGTTGTATGCGAACATACTGATGCATGTTTCCTGGGGGTCCTGGGGCAAGAATTTCTCTACATCTGTCAGCAACAGAATTGCTGGTCACAGAATGTGCACCTTCTATGCCACCAGATAATGTAAACCAATTTTTCATTTCTATCAGCGCTGTATGTTTTTTCTCTGCCTCCTAAGAATCACTTGAAATTATGGATTTTTGCCAATCAGAGGTGTGGGGACTTATGTCTCATTGTAGTTAAAAGATTACGAATGAGGTTGAGCCTCCCCCCACCCCCATTTGTTGCCATTTTTTGTTGCTGTTTAAAAAGTCTCCTCCATTTATTTGTCCATTTTGAAAATTCATGGGGTTTTTTTTGTCTCTGTCTTTCTGAATTTTAGTAATTCTTTGTGTATCCTGGTTAACAACACTTTTCCATAATATTTGTAACAAGTATTTGTCGTAGGTTATGTTTTGTCTCCTTTTACTTCATTCAAATGCCATATTAATCTTCAAGCTTCTCGGTGTTTTAGGACATGTTATTTCAGTCAGAATGCTCCCTTACATGCGCTGAGGTATGGATCTTTCCATTTTCCCTGTCTTAAAACTAGCCAGTGACCTAGTCAGCTGATATGCAAGTTCCCTTCCTACTACGGAATCATGCCCCTCTGCCTAACTTCAGGCTATATAAACTTGATTTAATAACTTAACTTCTAAGAAAAATCAAGAGTAAGGGGCACCTGGGGGGAGGGTCAGTCAGTTAAGTGTCCAACTCTTGATTTCGTCTCAGGTCATGATCTTACGGTTCACGAGTTCAAGCCCTGAATCTGCTTCTGCACTGACAGCATGGAGCCTGCTTGGGATTCTCTCCCTCCCTCTCTCTCTCTGCCTCTCCTCTGCGCGCTCTCTCTCTCTCTCTCTCTCTCTCTCTCACACACACACACACACACACACACTCACACACTCTCTCTCTCTTTCAAAATAATTAAAGTTAAAAAAGAAAAAGGAAGAGCAAAACAAATGGTAAGAATAAAAAATCTTAAAGGAAGGTAGAGTAAGGCTTTGGGAAGTGCTGGTATTTCCATTTTAAGTGGGGAGTCTAATCCACTGGAAGTAGCCCACTTGGAGCACTGGAAGGGCTGTGAAGGATGTGTGGTCACATGCTGAAGGGAACGGCACTTTTCAGGGAATAGCACCTGCCTTGGGCATTGTGTGAAAGCAACGGCATATGTACCTAGAGCTTTCTGGCTGTAATGATGGGAAATATGCGCTAGAAAAATCTGTGAAGGATTTGAACGGAGTTTTAAAATAGTATCGATACTCTTTGACTAATTCTTTCCACAAATGTTTATTGAGCACCTACCATGGTCTAGTTGCCGGAGATAAAGCAGTAGGAAGAAAATCCTGCCTTTCTACAGTCCAGTGAGAGGAAAAGAGAGAGAGAGAGAGAGAGAGAAGTAAATTATTTAGGATGGTGGAAAGCAACAAATGTTTTGAAAAAAAATCAAGCCGTCAAAGGTGATTGGGAGTAGGAAGAGGGTGTCTGCATGTAAGAGGGTACATATACATGACACACAGCTGGTTTACATTAGTAGAAATTACAGAATCAGCAGGTGCAGTTAGATTTTCCATGTCATGTTAGTACTCTAAAAAAAATGACTCTCTTTACCCTGATTATTAAGGAAATTCATTGTTTAGCCTAATTAATGGAAACTTTCCTTTATGGGCATAAGGAGAAAACAGTATTGGTGGAGATTGTTAGGTGCCAGTTGGGCATACAGTTCACTCCATTCATCATTTTACAAATTCATAACTATTTGAATTCTTACTAAACTCTGGAGGTTAGTTACATCAGTGTAAAGGAAAAAGTTGCTGTTCTCACCTAGCACACAAACTTCAGTGTCCACAGTAGTCAAATAAGATTGGTCTTGATATCTTTTTTGCAAGTCACAAAAGACAGGCCAAAAAGTATTTAAGTCTCTTTCCCAAGCTCACATAGATGTTAACTTAAGGATTTAGAGTCCACATTCCCGGTAGTTTGTCTCCAAAACCCATTCTTACACTGTCCCACACTGTATTTATTCGTGTGACCTCAATACTTGGTGTTATAAAGACATACATATCTGCCATCCCAATTAAACAAAAGGTAGAACTGAAACATGAATTTTAAAAAAATCCAAGTGTTTGCTAAATGCCTGTTTCCATTATGTTAGACACATGGTTGAATACTTATATATTTTGTTTTGTTTTGTTTTTTGTTTTTTTACTTATATATTTTTTAAAAAACACCAATTGATTTCTTTACTGCAGCATGGAACATAATAGTTGGAAGTCCTCAGAGACAAAATCTGATTTACAGACATTATATAGCTTTCCTAGGATCGCATAAGTAGAAAGTGGCTGAACTGGAATTTAAAACATCATAAATAAATAAATTAATAAATTAGTTAATTAATAGCACATCATGAAACTCTCCTCTTTCCATCCACGATACTGCCCCTCTAGCAATTCTATAAATTCACATACTGAGTTATTATAAATCTGTTAATTTAGAAAACAAACCTACATTGCCTGTTTATTCTCAATGTTTACCCTCAATTATGCAAAATGAGTAAGTTCCAGAGATCTTTTGTACAATACTTGAATACTTTTTGTGCAAAGAGCATACAAACATCTGTCCAAGGAAATCAAATGATACACAATGGATACTGTCGTGGAAAATGTGTGTTCCTGTTCAAACAGACGTACAGGAAAAAAAAATGTTCAACTTTATACTATTTGTTAGGCCTCTCTAAAAAGTGACACAGGAACTGGCATTTCTCTTGTATCTGCCTACCCGGTATTGAGGACACCTGTCTGTGTTCTCCCAACGTCGACCCGACTAGCACTTGAAGTAGTTTCTGAGTCTGGTGTTGACGGTACAATGTTTAAAAAAAAAAATTCTCATTCCTTGTGGTTCTAACAGACCTAAGAAGCCCTTGCTCTGGGAAGCTGAAGGGTGGGAACACCATTAAACAGAACAATGGCCTGATGGGAATTTTTGTTACCTTCTGTGGCCATCAGCATCTGCATAGAGGCCTTTCTTACATAAGCTGCAAATCCCCCTGTGTGGCTCAAACACAAGCCTTATCCACGTTTGTAGCTTTGGGACGGGATGAATAACAATGACGTAGAATGGGTTCCTGCAACCCAGGTGACGTTTTACTGAGAACTATCCATTGTTTTCTAAGAGGATCTACGCATTTCCTGGCATATGCCACGTGATTGACTGTGGCTTTGAAATTACCTTTTAAGGTAATTTTCTTGTCCCTGTGTGGCTTAGTGACAATGCAGTCTTGCTTTGTCATTTAAAGGTCAACATATTCAGTACGTATCCAATTTGTGTTCATTTACTTCAGCTCCATAAATACTCCTTTGTTCATTTGTGCATGAGCCATATTTCTCTAAGGAAGGACTTTCAGTTCTGAAACAATCAACTTGTTGACTCCTACAGAGAAACTTACAGTAAGATTGGGATACATCAGTAGCAGGTGACTTACACTATACTGTTACTGTTAATATACGAGAGATTTCCAAGGTAATGATTGGGACTCACCCATCACGTCCTCAGGGGGATGTATAACCACGGAAATAACACAGCCTTTAAGAAAAAGATGAGAAACAAGTAGGAGACCATTGGCATCTCTCTTCAAGAAAGATGGAAGATGAGGGATGCCTGGGTGGCTCAGGCAGTCAAGCGCCCAACTGTTTATTTTTTTTTAGTATTTTATTTATTTTTGAGAGAGAGGGAGACACAGAATCCAAAGCAGGCACCAGGCTCTGAGCTGTCAGCACAGAGCTCAACGCGGGGCTCGAATCCACCAGTCATGAGATCGTGACCTGAGCCCAAGTCGGATGCTTAAACTGACTGAGCCACCCAGGTGCCCTGTAAGTGCCCAACTCTTGATTTTGGCTCAGGTCACGATCTAGTGGTTCCTGGGATCCAGCCCTGCCATCGGGCTCTGCGCTGACAGCTCAGAGCCTGCTTGGAATTCTTTCTCTCCCTGGGTCTCCTCCTCCCTCTCTCTCTCTCTCCCTCTCAAAATAAATAATTAGCATTAAAATAAAAGAATGATGGAAGAGGAGATGACATGACAGAGCATGACACTGACCGGAGGTAGGAAATATGAGGGAAAGAAGGGAAAACACCCTGTTGAAGTATAGAGGATCAGGTAGGTTCTAATCCTTACTCTACAATTAGTAACTCTGACCTTGGGAAAGGTACCCAGTGATTAATCTTCTACGTCAGTCCATTAGCAAAGCAAGGGGAATGTTGTATTTATTACAATTCTTGTGATGGGGATTAGAGAGCGCACTGGTGGTGAGCACCGGGTGATGTATGGAAGTGTTGAATCACTATATTGTACACGCGAAACTAATATTACACTGCATGTTAACTCACTGAGATTTAAATAAAAACTTAAAAATAATGTGATCATAAGGTGAAATGGCAGATGAAAGACACTAAGCATCGTGGACAGTATTGAAGAGAAGTTAGTTCCAGGTCTCTTTTGCAAGGAGCACTGCTGGCTTTGAGTTTTGGAAAGAAGGGCAGAGAAAAGCTAACAGATATTCTGCCTTGTGGTGTGCGTGATCTGAATGTAAAATAAGCCACACATACGTGGCATGTGTGTGTCTTTGTGTGCATAAGTATTTGTGTGTCTGTGAAAAATTGTATGTGCTAGAGAGAGGCAAAGATAAAAGACCATGGGAGTTTACAAAAAGGAGGGAATTGGAAACTGAAAGGAAAAATATAATTTGGTTCAGCTACCGCATTTCACATTCTGAGAGACGTCCTAGTTCTCCCTTCTTTAGAATTGTTTCCCCACCTCCTGTCTGTCTAATCAGTGCATGATCTCTGCTGAGTGTAACTAAACAGTGCCCGGCTCTCTGCGTCCACCTTTCTTTCACCCACACCGTCCTTTCCTCACAGTGAGGTTCTCCAATGTTTCCCCCTCGCCCGCTTGCCTGAAGTTCAACCTTGAGTCCTTCAATCCATTCTGCATACATGGTGAGACAGCTGCCATTACCCTCTAAATACATCCATCCATCCATACTACGTAAAATCTATTAAGAAGGACCTAAGAGGTGAAAGAACAGAGAATGGTTTAAAGGCCCACAAACATATCCCTATACAAATAAGATGTTATACTCAATTGAATTAGGAATCACAGTGAGTTATATGACCTGACTGTAGTAATTGTATTAAGCAACCATATTATTTCAATAATAAAATAAACCCATTGAAACAGATTATTTTCTGGGATAATTACTTAACTAATTTAAAAGTGACAGTAGGATGAATGTTCCAATCTTTGCATTTTATTGTCTCTTCCCTGGATTCAGCCAGAAAAATACTGTCTTTGGCATCTGAATTTCTTTACATTCACAGAGAATTCCCACTTGTTTTCCCTACGTTAAATTCTAACATACGGGACCGTTATTTCATCTGGATGCAAAGATCTCATTCCCTGGGGCTCCTATCAAAACTCCTTCTTCAAGGTGGTCTTTCTGGAACCTGAAAGTAGATCCCGTCACCTGCCTGTACACCCCAGAGGAGCTTGTGCACAGCCATCCACGGCTCTCATTGAAGCTGCACTGGACCCTCGCAGGGTATCTGTGGAACGAATGGGGGAGGGGCGACATCTGTCTGGCAGCAAGATCTTGGATCTGCCCAGGGCCTGGCCCACATCAGCGCTCGCAAAGCAGCTGCTGAACAGACAATGATGTGCGTGGACAAGGGTAATGCTCTTGTCTGCATTTCGCAGTTCAGGGCAGGGTGCCCAGTTCAGGTATTAATGAATCCAGTTCCTTCCGCAGACAGTAACTGCTGGCTTTGAACACGTCACATAACTAACGCAGCAAAATCCTGACTTGCAGCATCCTGCCCAGAGTTCAGTTTCTCCTCAGTTCTAGATGCCGATGAAGAGTATGCACTCTGATCCACACCGCTTGTGTCCAAAACCCGCCTCTGCCATTTACTCGGGGTGTGTGACCTCAGGCGAGGCACTTAACATTTCTGTGTCTCAGTTTTTCATTTGTAAATCACGGATGGTAAAAGTGCTTCTGGTAAGGTCTTTGAGAGGAATAAATGAGCTAAGATTATACGAAATACTATAATAGGAGTATTAAGTCCTTGCTGTGACTCACTATTGTTTACATTTTTACAGTTACTATTTAAATGAGATATTATACTGTACTAGACACAATATAATGAGACAGTACAAGTAAAATGCACAGCACAGCGCCTGGTACAGAGTACACAAATTAGAATAGACACGATTATTTTTAGTCGTAGTAGCAGTATTAGCAGCAACCGCATTATCATTTAACCTTATTATTTACTAGGCCACAGTTGATCACCAGTAGCACAAGAAAAATTAACAGAAATATTAATAGTTGACACTAACTGTATGCTTTCTCATCCCTTTACATGCATTCAAAGACCCAGAAAGAATTGAGAAGCAGTAACATAATGGAACCTATAGCCCCATTACTGAGGTCTTCACCCCTGAGCCGCTAGCTCACTATGAGGCTGTGGATGAAACCTTCTGTGCCTCTCTTTGCATCAATCGTAACAGTCCCTACCTCACAAAGGTGAGGAATAAAAGGGGTACTTGAAAAAAGGAAAAGATCACAACTAGCATTTAGTAAGCATTCAGTTCAATACATGTTAGGTAGTATTACTATTTTATTCTCCTAAGAACCTTAAGTTATATAGGTGAAGGTTACCTGGATTATAGAGCCACAGAAGGTGAAATACAGAGGGTAAATAACTTTCCCAAGTTTATACAGCAATTCAGTGTCAGGACTGGTTTTTGACCTAAGTTAGTACAATTCTAGAGCCTGTGTTCTTAATCAATATATGATAGAGCCCCCCGAGAGACAGGTGGGGTTTCAGGTACACTGGTGTGGGGGGTTATGTCTGCCATGCTGCTTGGCCACCATCCATCTCTATATGATGATGACGCCGCGCTTATCCCAGCTTGTCTAGGGTAGAGCTTGTGGTTACAACGCTCTTACTACATGGGCTTTTCAGAATCGGTCCCTACAGGCAAACACTTTGCAAATATTTCCAGATATTTATGAAATGACATCTTATCAGAAAATAGGCAGTGATTTCTTTTTTCAATCTTGACAATGTAGCCCCCCTTGACAATTTCTACTGTGTACACATCTAGTGTGGCCCCACCTTCATTAGTATCTCCTTCTTTTCCTCCCACCCTACCCCCCAGTGCAAGGCGATCATCCACATACTCATTATTCATTCTCCCAACTGTTTGTTACTACACATCAGACACTGTTGTACATGCTGGAGATGCAAAGATACGAACACGATACAATCTTGGTCTCTTTTGGTGACGCCAACTAGTCTGGCTAGTTTTAAATGCGGAACATTTTGGGCCTTGGTTTACCCAACTAACATCCCTAATTCCGGTGTTGAAATGGACACTCACCTCCACTACCAAAATTCTTGGGATTTTAGTAGTGTGCCTGTGTCTTCTTTGGGATCATGCACCTACTGACCTCCTCACTTCCAAAACTTGTGGTCAGTTCTTAGGCCTGTCTTTTTTTCTGGATTTCAGGTTCTATTCTATTTTCTAGTGGGACAGGGATTTGCTACTCTACCATAAGCGCATTGCTTAAAAGCTGGGTTCTCCTGTTTTAGGCTCCTACAGGCCTCTCAGAGCTGAAGGCCTGCCAGGACTGCTAGTGATATGCTTTATCAAGGTGAGTAATTGTCTACACTGGATCCTATCTTCTGCCAAAAGGCCTGAGTGTCTGTAAGTCCTTATCTGAGAAGTCATCTTCATAATCCATTCTCCCAAAACTAACGCCTTTGGCCTGGGTGGGATATGATTACACTAGCCTTCTCCACCAGATAATTTTATTACAAGCCTCTGTGTTATGAGGGTTCATTATTAAAACTGGTTAATTTCTTACTAATTCTACTGCTATCAAGACTTAGACCCCTCCATACTCCTTTTCCCAGTCCTGAATGTTCTATATATGAGAAAATGCACATTAACAAACACTAGTCTTAGAAATGCTAAGAAGAATAAAAATACTTCACTTGAGATATCCCACTGAGAGAGTCACACAAACTCAGATCAGAAATTCTTTACATATGTCACTAATCTCTTTCATTTTTCCACTTTCTTTACATTTCCATCTTTAATACCAAACCATTGACATCTTCCACTGACAATGGATCCCAGTTTGTGTGAAAAGACAGAAAAAGGATATCGCAAAATGTTTTCCTATGGGTTGTATAAATACTGCTTTCTCTGAGTATAGTCATAGAGCCCCTCTTTTTCTGCTAGCCTCACGCAGAGATGCTTCTCTCCAATGGTCATAAACAAAACACCAACAGATGTGAGGAACAAGTGAATATCAAGAAGGCAGTCACCATGGCAACAATAACCATGGAAAGTCCTCTAGACAACCACCCCTGCACCAGCGTCTACTCAGAAATTCAGGGCATTCAGCTCACAAAAATACCCAAAAAAAAAAAAAAGGCAAGAGAACGTCAGTGCATTGAGTAGAAATGAGCTCAAAGTTGAAAAACTGTAACTCTCATCAGAAGTTTCACTTCTCTAACCAAAGCCAGGGCTTGCTCAAGGCAAAATTATGAAGGGAAATATTTTCTGTGGCTTTCCTTTGCCTACAGTATAGAGTGTAGTTTAGTCTGATATTTGAGGGTTTCTGAAGCTTACGTTTTTTTGCATTGTTTGTCACTTGTCGAGCTGATATAACCGCTCAAATCAAAATATTCTCATTCTCTCCTGGACATATTCTCATTCTCATTCTCTCCTGGACATAAAACATGCATTTCTAATGCTGGCTCACATTGAATAGAGACTCCCCTTTTATGAAAAGTATAGTCCTTCTCAAATTCCTCGATTAATATCCCCAATCAACTCTCCTAAGTCTTTGAACTTCCATCTCATCCGTAAAGTCTTCTCCGGCCACCGTAACTTGTAGTTATTTCTTGAAACAGGAAGACAAAATCCCTGGGTTCAGCTCTCAACTTGAATATTTAAAGCTGGGCTGCATTACACTTACACTTAACTTCTCAAATGTAAAAGGATGCCAGCAAAATACTTTCTTTTGAAAAGAAAATTATATAATGTAGTTAAGGTAAATGATACAAGGCTACAAACATCATTTACATTATCTCTGACTGATAACATTTCTCCTCTCTCTAATTTGCTATCTTCACATCATCTTCATGGAAGAATACAATTGGCATGTCAAAAAAACTGTCAATATGTATAAATCATATTGGTGGAATATAAAATATCGAGGTGGAGCAAATATTTCAACAGATATTCAAATAATGGAACAATATGGAAGGTAGAGCTGGGGGAATATACATATGCATTTTTCCTTATCATAAATCAACTTGAATTTTAATCTTCTTTCACTAAAGCTGTGCCTTGCCCATAGTTAAAGACTCAGCGGAGATATTTTCGGTAACCAATGACTCAGTTCACCAAAAATAAATCCATGAGACATTTTTTTCAGGATAGTCAAAACTGTAAAATGAATAGACAGTTTTCCAAAGAAGACATCCAGATGGCTAACAGAAACATGAAAAGATACTCAACACCACTCACTAGCAAAGAAATACAAATCAAAGCTATGATGAGATACCACCTCTCACCTGTCAGAATAGCTAAAATTAACAACCCAGAAAACAACAGGTGTTGGTGAGGATGCGGAGAAAGGGGAACCACTGTTGGTGGCAATGCAACCTGGGGCAGCCACTCTGGAAAACAGTGTGGAGGTTCCTCAAAAAATTAAAAATAGAACCACCCTACGGCCCAGCAATTGCAGTACTGAGAATTTATCCAAAGGATACAGGAGTGCTGATTCATAGGGGCGCATGTACCCCAACGTTTATAGCAGCACTATCAATAATAGCCAAATTATGGAAAGAGCCCAAAAGTCCATCGACTGATGGATGGATAAAGAAGATGTGGTGCATACCTATATAACTGAATATTACTCGGCGATGAAAAAGAATGAAATCTTGCCATTTGCAACAACATGGATGGAACTAGAGGGTATTATGCTAAGCAAAATACGTCAGTCAGAGAAAGATAACAGAAATATGATTTCACTCATATGTGGAATTGAGAAACTCAACAGATGATCACAGGGGTAGGGAAGAAAAAAGAAGATAAAAACAGAGAGGGAGACAAACCATAACAGACTCTTAAATACAGAGAACAAACTGAGGGTTGTTGGTGGGGTATTGGGTGGGGGGGGGGGATGGGTTAAATGGGTGATGGGCATTGAGGAGGGCACTTGTTGGGATGAGCACTAGATGTCATATGTAAGTGATGAATAACTAAATTCTCCTGAAACCAATACTACACTGCATGTTAACTAATTTGTATTTAAAGAAATAAATTTTTAAAAACTAAAAACAAACAAAACCATGATCACAAATGAGCACTGAGTGAACTAAAGAAATTCAGCAAACCACCTTTCTCCTGTGGACTGATGCTTACTCATTCCTCCAGATTCTCTTAGCTGTCACTTCTTTCCAGAAACCTCCTGCCCTTTCCCACACACTGTGGGCACCCTCTTTGACCCTTCCATAGCATCTCTGCTAGCTGTATAGTTTTATCACACTATTAAAATACTCTGTTAATTTGTTAGCCTGTGTCTCCTCCATTGCTCTATTTGTTATTCTGTATTTCCTTCATTGTTCTGGGTCCATAACACAGTATAGTGCCATCCACAGTGTCATTATTTGTTGCATTAGTCAATCAGTTTATGGATGAAAGATGGAATCAATGAATAAAAAAGGATGAATAAATCAAATTAAATAGATGTCACACACATGCAAGCATCTATATAATTTCTCAAAATTACTCAGAAAATTTTGTTCGAGATTTCAGAATAATCTTAATTGGGTGATAGCATATAATATTTTATCATATGCATTTCTGCAAGCTTGACTTAAATTAATCTGAAAAGACTAGCTGCATATGCATTATCCCGTTTTACAGGGTAATCAAGTCCTCTATGTCTTTGCAGATCATCTAGCTAAGTGCTTCTCAACCTATCTATGGTTGTGAAACTTAATAATGAGCTATTTTGTATATATCAAACACTCTACAGTAAAATGTGTAAACGTCCATCATAAAGCCACAGAAGCTACGAGGTAATGCAGTCTGGCACTTAGTAGTTTCAGAACATTGATTCTGAATGCACAGAAATAAATATATATTCATATAATTTTTAAATGAGGAAAAGACTGGGAACAATTAGCCTGCCCCATAGCGACCCCTGGGAAACAAATTGAGGTCCAAAGAGACAAATTTACTTTTTACTTGGTGGTGGAGTCAGGAGAGTGAATTCATTCCCTAATCTCAAGGTCAATGTCCTCTTGATTAATCTATGAAGGGAATTGTACCATGTTTTGAAATACCTATAACATTTCCTATTCTCTACCTCCCCTTGCAAGTGTAACTGCAAGCCAACTATCATAAGAATCATGATATGTTCTTCTTGTTTCCTATGGGTTGTTTTGGCTAATTTACTGGCAATTCATACAAAGTGCTGGATGTTTAAAAGATATAGCTGAGTTTTGGGGAAGAAGCTTGCAGATGACAAGTTTAATGTTGTTTTTAAAATGATGCCATTCCCAAGATGACCTAATGATTTAATTAACTCCTATTAAAAAAGTATGGAGGTAGGAGATGGAACGAGTGATGTCCACTTATTTTTAATTAAATTTTTGAAAGCAACGGGCCTTGATCACTGGCTGGGCTGTTATCTGTAGCTCATAGGTCTTAAATAAGGGGATTTTAGTATCTAATTTTATATTAATAGAAGAGAGCTTGACAATTTTTCTATAGCAGTAAATGCATAAATATATATTTTATCTGGCATTAAAAAGACATCATTGATGCAGAACGCCTTTTTAAGGAAAATAGACTACTTTTATATAAATAGTGCATATATAAAATGACTTATATATGATGCATCACATGCATAATCTGAACATATTTAGTCATATAATAGAATAGAATCAACTACGTTAGCGTAGTAAGATTGGAAAACACAGGTACAAAAATAACCATGGAAAATTTTGGTTGATGTAACTTGAGTTACATTTATGTTAAGTTGCAGAAGTTATGAAAGGGCCAGAGAAGAGCCTAATGTGCATTTATTCAACAAGTACAAGTGCTCACTTGCTATGACCCAGGTACTGTACTAGGCACTGACAATACCACACAGACAAGATCATTATCCTGAATTTACAAACTAGAGGTTTGCTAGTGATAAGACTGTATCTTATAAACTGGAACTATCTGCTAGCAAATATCAGGAAAAGACTTGCTTACTTGCTAGACAGAGCAGGAAATACGTGTGTGTGTGTGTGTGTGTGTGTGTGTGTGTGTGTGTGTGTGATATCAAAGTGGGAGACATCACTACAGCAACTACTCAATGGTCTTGTGAAGGAATAAACTTCAGTTTTTCTTCTCTTTGTGTCATCCCTCTTATAATTGAGATTCTCCGTTATTCAGGAGTTTCAGGGGATAGCATTTTCCAGTGACCCTGGTGCTCACTCTGGATTGCTAGGATCACCTCCAGTCTCTCAGCCAGGACACTATGCTCAGGCACAGTGTAAATAGGTACTATTTTCATTTCAACCATTACAGGCACAGAGGTTAAAAACAGGAAGGGTAGGACAGGAAGAAAGGAAGAAAGGAAGCAGAGAAAATCACTTGAGACCATTTTGGTTCAATTCACCAAAAAAATTGATTACCTGAATGGCAACTTTTTTAAATAACCAGTTTGTTTATTTTATCGAATTACTGATTTACTAAACTTTTATTAATGCTAAGTATTTATGAAGTTTATTTTATTAATGTTAAGTATTTATGAAGATTAGGATTGTTTTAGCAACTTCTGATTGGTTTTCTTTTGGGGAAAAGTTCTTGATTTGTTTTTAGTCTGTCTTCACATAAGAAGTTTAGGGGAGCCTGAATGGCTCAGTTGGTTGAGCAGCCGACTTCAGCCAGGTCACGATCTCGCAGTCCGGGAGTTCGAGCCCCGCGTCAGGCTCTGGGCTGATGGCTCGGAGCCTGGAGCCTGTTTCCGATTCTGTGTCTCCCTCTCTCTGCCCCTCCCCCGTTCATGCTCTGTCTCTCTCTGTCCCAAAAATAAATAAACGTTGAAAAAAAAATTTAAAAAAAAATGATAGCTGAATTTTAAATGAAAATTAAAAACATAAAAAAGAAATTGGAAGTAACCTAAAAAATCCAAACAGTAATAAAATACTGAAATTTTGGTATCTAACAAGAAGCAACCTAGATACATCAACTTGGCAAGAGTTTAGTGAAAGATCTGATTTGTGAACTAAAATCCTGCAGAAGGGCAGAGAGGAAGACTGCCCAGAATTAACTGTTATAATGGGCATCGTGGATGAATCAGCCATTAATCATAAATATGAAATTATAATGGAATGTTCAAAAATATTTTAAAAATCATAGACATAAAGCAAGAAATAATAGCAATGACATAGTTTTCCTAATCTAAGCTTAATAAACTAACATTAACTTTATATATTCGTGAAAGCACTCTTTAAAAATGTGGACAAAGCGGGGCGCCTGGGTGGCGCAGTCGGTAAAGCGTCCGACTTCAGCCAGGTCACGATCTCGCGGTCCGTGAGTTCGAGCCCCGCGTCAGGCTCTGGGCTGATGGCTCGGAGCCTGGAGCCTGTTTCCGATTCTGTGTCTCCCTCTCTCTCTGCCCCTCCCCCGTTCATGCTCTGTCTCTCTCTGTCGCAAAAATAAATAAAAAACGTTGAAAAAAAAATAAAAATGTGGACAAAGCTTGAAATGATGTTTTAAAAAGGGATTCAAAAGCAATCAATATAAACTGAAAAACTGCATGATAAATGCTGACATTAGGTGCTGGTAATGAAGTATTATTTTCTCAATATCAGTATACACAGGAAAAGATAATCACTCTACAGCCCCTTAACTTCTGTCAATTAAATATTTTTTTTAAGATTCTATTTTTAAGTAATCTCTACACCCAATGTGGGGCTCAAACCCCGAGATTAAGAGTTGTGTGCTCTACAGACTAGGCCAGCCAGGTGCCCCCGTTAATTAAACATTTTAAAAATGTTCCAATAACAACAAAATAAAATCTGCTCAACTAAATCTGTGCAAAATTTTCAGATACCAAAATCAGCTCTCAAGTGTTACAAACTTTATAATTTAAATTTCATGTTACACAGGTAAACTTTGTATTTGTAGTAAATTGGTCACTTACTAGTCCGTCATCAGTGAAATGGTCTTTAGGTATGAATTATCTGTATTTGCTTTTCAAAGAAATATTCCACCTCCTTTTAGAACTCCTTATCAATATATAAGATGCACATAAGACAAGCCTACATGCATCACTAATTCCATTCTTTCTGTAATTGGAAACATGGAGATTTTTAGGAAGAAGGTATCAACATGAATTCATGAAGAGTCTGCAGTCAAGAGAGACCTACTGGATTAAGTCAACACTAACATATGATAAGGAAAGGAGTACAGACAACAGAGATCTCAGAAACTTTCCAAGAAAGGGAGTCAGAAACTATAAAACAAAGGCCCTAAACTAAGAATTCTTTATGATTCCTTAAGCTTGCAAATCTTCCTCAAGTTTGCCATATATTTGTATATAGTCCATCTTTTCCCTTTCTTCTTCAATGATAATAAATGTGCAACAGAAAGGGGCAAGAGTTCCAGAAGCTTATGAGCTACAGGAAAGAAAGGGCTATATTTCATTTATCTGGAACCCCAGGGGCCAAGAACAATGTCTTAATTTAGATGGTGTTAAAAATGAGAGAGACAGAGACAGAGACAGAGACAGAGAGAGAGAGAGAGAGAGAGAGAGAGAGAGAGAAAGCTCATTTATTTAATTAGTACATGCATGAATTAACTGCGTACAACCAAGATGAGCAAATAATTAAATAAACACTTGCCTTCTGGTGTAGGATAGGTGGAGAGACAGAGATATCACATCTTACTTTAAAGCCTGATTTTGGACTAAAGAAACCCCAAAGGGCAGATGGGGGCATGTTGACTTGGAAAGAGAACAGAAGGCTACAAATATGGAATCTAAAATGAAGAAGAAGGAAGGGCTTTGGGAGGCAATCTGGGTTACAAAATGAGCCCCAGGTGAATCCTAGAGCACTCCCAACAAAACTTTGAAAAATGGAGGATTAAATTCCTCAAGAATCAGATGAGACCACAGATAAAAGTACCCTTTTCAACCAGGGAACTCTGGAAAATTGATTCTTGATTTTGAAAGTAAAGCGATTTTTATGTGATTCAAAGACATCTTCAGAGGGCAAGAAAAGTTTAATGTGTATACAGTGTGTTTGAAGACTTTTCTAGGGTCCAAGAAGTTCTCCTTTGGGTACCATAAGCTGGTTTATTATCCATTATCTGTAACACAAAGATAATGAAAGCAGTACAATTGTCTGTTCGGAAAGCCCACAGGAATACCAAGATTTGACAGCCATGATATATCTCAGTTAGTTTTTCCCGTGTAAAACCATCACAAATCATAGAACAGACAGTGTGTTGGTTAAAGAGACTACACATGGAGATGATGGAGTTATTCATTTATCTTCATTGAAAGAACTCAGACTGCACCATGGTTGATAACATAAATCTCATCCTATACAAGATCCTCTCTCCTAATGATTTCTCTTAGCAGTGTGATTAAAATTGTCTTTTTTTTTTTTTCGGGTACACCACAGTGATCTGACTTTCCTGATTAGTCACTGAACCTTTCAACCCAATCCATGGTGCTGAAATCTACAGAACGAGTAGATTTGAACAAAATGAATGATTAGAAATGCCCTTGTAAGGGGGGTTAAAATTTTTTAAATGTAAGCATAAATAAATTAAGCTCATCTTACTGTTTCTGATACTTCACTCATGTGATATATCATTTCTTGAGAGATAATCTGATTGATGTAATCACATCATGTTAGTTGAAGAACTTAAATGGTGTAGAGTGAGAAGTTTGCATAAATTGGTAACATGATCAGCATTCAAAAAGCAAATGATGATACAGACCATCAAATGTTGCAAAATAAAAGAAGAATATGGATATTCTTGAGTATAAGTACAGAAAGAGAAGATGAAAAAAATAAGGATAAAAAACAGAGAAAAGTAGGTTGGAAGAAGGAAAAGAAAACAAGGAAGAAAGGAATGAATGAATACACGAAGGAAGGAAGAAAGGAGAGGGACAGGGAGAGGGTAGAGACAGAAGGGAAAAAGGAAGGAGGGAGGTTGCTCCCTAACATTCACTGTGTTTTTACTATATGCCAAGGACCACTGTAGGTGATTTCTTATACATTACCTACTTTAATCCTCAAATCAACCCCTGCCAGGAAGGGGTTTTGTTTATCTCTTTGATTGCATTACATTCGAGGAAGTTTTTCTCTTTCTTTGAAAGGGAAAAAAAAAAAAAAAAAAGGACTTCCCACAGAGAAAATAAGGAAAAGACACAGTCCAATTTCTGCTTACGTGAAAATCACTTCCTGCCACTGCATTTCCTCTTATATTTCCTTATTTTCCTTCTATTTCCCTTCCTACAGAAGAAACTAATCCAAATAGTGAGATGGCCCCTACACTAATACCTGAATTTCATTTTGCACAAACCTTCTTGCTAACCATTTGACCTTTTAGTCATTCCTCATGGACTCTTTCCCATTCTGCTGTCCTTAAATTGTTAACTGTCACTGCCTTAACTGCTTAGGTGAGGACACTGTCTCTTACAGTGAATAAATACTGACACAAGACATAGGTCCACTTTTCCCCTCCTACCTACCTCTACTGTTTACTCTTTCCGCCTGCCTTCCCTCCTCATGCTAGGCCAGAAGAAGACGGACATCCCTCCTTCCTAAAACTAAATATTCCATCTGCGACTTTGACCATGACTTCCATACCAGCATCACTTTTTACAATTTTTCTCTTCCTTAAATGCTACTTGTCAGGAAAACCAACAAAAATAAAAATTAAAATCAAAGCAAAACACTAAACTAAAATTACATCCCAAGGTCTCTGGCTTAAGTCATGTTCCTGAGAAGTAGTTCTGTCTAGATGGGAAGGATGACTACACATTTCCTTGATACATTCGAAGGTCTTAATAAGGCTCTTACAGCCACACTATCCATTGGAATGCAGTCTCCAATTCCAGAGTCTCGTCATATACATCAGACCTGATACTACTCCACAGACCTAGGAACTGAAAAATCAAGGTACCTCACTCTACACACTCAAGATAAAGCAGTAATGGGGCGATGGGAATTTCTATTATCATTTGCCCTCAAAAAATAGAAGAATAAGGGCATGAGAGACACTGGTAAATAGTAAATTCAAAATCCATGTGGGCAAATGTTACAAAACTCTTGAGTTCAGAGGTAGAAAAATTACTTGACTGGCCTTTGACTATGCTTTCTGCACGTCCTTCTGGATGTGTGCCCCAAGAACCATGACTCTATCCTTTTCCATTGTCCTCCATATTCACTGATGAAGAAGATGCTGGAAATATGCCAGTGAGCAGAGTTTTCAGCCTGCTTCCTCCCTGCAAAGAGCTGAAGACCTCGAGTTCTTTTTAAAATTAACCATTCCCAGTTATTTTAGTCCAGCCTCTGGCACCTCCCTTTGTACAATCCTCTTAGAAATTTTGTGGGCTTGCTGTGAACTTGCTTTGATACTCCACAGATCCTTAGTCACTTAGATATCCACTTGACAAAGGTCACACCCAAGACATGTCTCTTTGTCTAGGCTGAATCGCTCCAATTTGGGGATGTCTTACTACTTGGGGAAAATGCCCATGGAATTCCTTGAAGTTATTTTGTCTACAAGTGACAGCTGAATAAAATACTCTCTTAATTCGTCCAGAAGCCTTAATAAAGGGCCTTAAAACTACAATCCTGACTTAACTTCTGTGCTGACTGGTGCCTTGTGTTTGATATTTTACCAGCTTGAAAGGCTAGAGATGATAATCAGTTTTCATTTATTTCCCACATATGTTCACTCTAAGTCACATTTTGAAGTGTGCCAGTTTGTCCTTTGACTTACCTCATTCTTATAACCCCTTATCATACAGTCTAGGCAATGGGTGGGTTCTGGTAACACTGTACTGGGAAATTTTGTTGCTCAAATCCACAATTCCACACCAACTAATCACTGAACACACTTTTATCAAATGTTTTCTACCACATAACAAGGATTACTATTTTGCTACTCTCCTATCACTTCCAAGCCACTTTCTCAAAATCCACAAATAATTTCCTGTTTCTCAATCCTCTACCATAGCAACTTTACTTGCTGTATTTCCAGCCAATGCCACTTTTTTTTTTTTTTTTAAATGAGTGCATTCCTCTTCTGGTACTGATTTTATATCAGTGAGCTATTTGCTGTGTAACAAAACACACCAAAACAAAATCTATCACTAGTCTTGAACCTATAGCCTAGCTGGGTGGTTCTGCTGATTTAGCCCAAGATCAGCTGACCTCAGCTGGGCTTGTTCATGCATGTATGGTGGGCTGGCTATTTAGTTAGGGGTTGACTTTTCTAGGGTGGCTCTAGATCATACTGTGAGGCTCTCCTCCAGATTTACACCAATTATCTTTTTCTATGTAACAAATCATCTAAAACTTGAATGATTAAAACAATACTCATCATTATGTCATCCTGACTTTGTAGATCAGTCATGTGGTCTATGTTCAGCCAGTCTTATTTGAGCTTACCCAAAAGCTCACTTTGTTCTGCTCATTCCGCATATTCTAAGATGGGCTTAATCATATGTCTTGCAGTTGGTGCTGATTGCAATGATTCTTCTTATCTCACTAAATGCTCTCTTAACCTCAGAGAGGCTAGTTTGGGTTTCTTCAGATAGAAGACATTACGCTGCATGGAAGTGACAGTGAATGCTGCCAGGTCTCTTGGGGTCCAGATCTGGAAGTCGTAAGATCCCCTTCTACTATATTCTACTGGGGAAAGCAAGTCACAAGTCCTGGCCACATGCAAGGGAAGGTGAAACGGATTCCACCTTTTGATGGAAGGAGCAACAAATTGTAGACATTTTGACTTCTATCAGTACATGTCTTTTAAATCCCTCCTAAAGACTGGCAATTGAAGAGAAGGAAAAGAGAGCAAACGCAATGTTACAGAGTAGAAGTAGAAATGCACACACACATTTCAAGAGTCCACTTGTGTCCCATTTGATAACAACCCCCTAGCCAAAGCAAGGGGCATGGGGCCATGGCAGAGCCCCACGTCAGAATGGGAGAAAATTATAAGCTATTGAGAAAGCTACAGATATAAGAAGGTTATTAATCCGAACCATTAACACAATCAATCCACAACAGCTAATGACTGATGGAAATAAAATTTAAACATAGTCTTAACTTTGCTACAAAGCTGAAATCAAACAGATTTACCTTAACTGAGTAATTTGAAGACTTTTGCCTTAAGAATAGTTCCTTCAACTTAAAATGATCTCTATAGTTGGAAGAATTTAAACTGTAGTTTTTGGAGTGCCTGGGTGGCTCAGTTGGTTGAGCTTCCTACTTCAGCTCAGGTCACGATCTCACGGTTCATGAGTTCAAGCCCCACGTCCGGCTCTGTGCAGACAGCTCGGAGCCTGGGGCCTGCTTCGGATTTTGTGTCTCCCTCTCTCTTTCCCTCCCCCGCTCATGTTCTGTCTCTCTCTGCGAAAAATAAATAAATGTTAAAAAAAATTAAACTATCTTTTTCAAAGAAAGATAAAGATATACCAGATCAAATCCCAATTCTACAATAATTGTTGGATCTCAGGTAAGTTCACGTAACTCTCCTGCATTCAGTTTTCCCATTTATACAAAGTGTTATCAATACCTACCACAATGACATGTAGTGAAGTTAATTTTTTTAATGTTTATTTATTTTTGAGAGAGAGATTGAGTGTGAGTGGGGAGGGGCAGAGACAGAGAGAGACAGAGAGACAGAGAATCCAAAGCAGGCTCCAAGCTCTGAGCTGTCAGCACAATGCCTAACGTAGGGCTCAAATTCATAAATGGTGAGATCATGACCTGAGCTGAAGTCAGACACCCAACCAACTGAGCCATTCGGGCGCCCCGAGTTTAAATTAAATAACGATGGATCACAAGGTCAAACATTTTAATATCTTTTGGATCAATATTCTAACCTAGAACTTAGAGGATTTTTGAGGCATTGTTATTCCCATGCCAGCTAGACAATTCCCCTCTTACATTCCAATTTTAATTACCCTTCAACCATATTGTTCTACATTTATCTCATTAAATAGGAGTCCCAAGTTTTCCTCAAAGGTTCCCTTTGTCTCTGTCTTATTCGGCTCAATGCTCACTGTTCTTATCAAGGATACTTGTTCATCGAATTCTTTTCTGATCCATCTCCCCTGTAAAATTTGCTGCATCCATATTTTATGTTTCATTAGATTCCAGAGATTTCTAGCACAACTCTTCTTAAACCTTGCAGTGTTTATTTATTTATATGTTTTGCTTCCCCAGCCAGACTCTGAACTTCCCTAGGGTGGTATTAACCTTAAACATAAACCACCAGTTATTTTACCAGCAAAAGTGGGTTTATTCGGGAACCGCAGAGAATTTACAACCCAGCACATGCAAGCCATGGCAAAATGATTGGCAAAATGATAGGCAAGTCCACAGAACAAAGGAGAGGTGTGCTCTTTTACAGAGGAAAGGGGGAGTTGGGATGGGATGTTGCAAACTCGAAGTCCATTGGAGTAGACTGGGAGCTTGAAGTAAAGTGGCTTCTCATTGGCTGAGTTGCGAGTCTTAATGGCTGGGCTGTTGCCTGGGGAGGAGGAAAGCCTGCCTTCCTCCTGCTGGAGTGGGACCCTGCAGGGTCCCTCTCTTTATATTAGGGCTGCAATTGAGTTGTAGGGCATGAGAGCTCCCCCTGCTGGCGTCCCTACCCCATTCTCAGTGAGGTTTCCTGTACTAATTTTCACAGTAGACACTGAGAGTCTCGTGTAACCAGAGTTACACAAGTTTTGAATGTTAAAACTTGGCAATGTTCTATTATAGAATTATTTTATCTTATTTTCGGCCAATTCTTTCAATCATTTTCTTTGGAATTTCCTATTCCCATTGCACTCTAGTACACACCTTTTATATGGTTTTCAGGAATTAGTTACATTCAGTTTCTTGCTTTTTGGATTTCTGGAACCAATTCCAATGTGGAGTGGGTTCCTTACACCAATAAGCAATTCTCAGGACACCAGTCAGGTCCTGATGTGATTTGATGTGGGGGTCCTGGAGTGAATGGTCAATAAAGAATTCTTGAGTCACTTTCAGTGCAAAAAAAGTTTTATTAAAGCACAGGGACAGGACCCAAGGGCAGAATCCCAGCTGCCCTGGTATCTTGAGGAGGAATTGATTAACTACTCCTAAATTGGGGGTGGGGGGGGTGGGTAGAGACAAAGGAAGTTTCCAAAAGGATTTTCAGATGTTAAAAGAAACTTACAGGATCCTGCAGGTCTAGCTATTGTCAAGCTAATGTTACTTTTTGCCTCTAGCAAGACATTAACAGAAGACATTTGGGAGTTCCTGGAGGAATATCACACTCTGTCGGTCTCCAACGGGCTGCAAGTTGTAAGGAGATTGAATTTTATCTACTTTTTGCCTTTGTTCTCCCCATCAGGTCCTATAATTCAACTCAATTCTGACACTTCTACCCAGAGATAGCATCAGAGTCCATCCACAGGTTAATGGCCTGATCTACACAACTGTCCCCCCACCCCACTTGGGCCCGGCTACCTACGGTCACTTGTGCTTCTCACATGCTACAGGCTATAAATCAGAGGTTCCCAGGACCCCATCCCTGGGCGTATTAATTAACTAGAACTACTTCCAGAACTCCGAGAACATTTTACTTAATAGATTGCCTGTTTATTATAAAAGGACAGAACTCGGAGCAGCCAGGGTGAAGACATGCACAGGGCAGGGTGCGGGGAAATGGCAGGAGCTTGCTTCCATTCCCTCTTGACGAATCTCTATGCGTTTATCAACCCAGAAGTTCTCTGAATTCAGTTCTTTTGGGCTCTGTGGAGGCTTCCTTACATAGGCATGGTTGAATAAACTACTGACCACTGGAGACTGAACTCCAGCCCCTCTTTCACCCCAGGAGGTGGGGTGGGGGTGGAACAAAAAGTCACCCTTCTTATCACAGGCTGGATCCACTGGCCACCAGCTCCATCCTTAGCTGACCTATGGGCATTCCAAAAGTCACCTCATCAACATAATAAAAGACCCTTTTATTTCCCTCAACACTTGGGAAACTCCTAAGATTGTGGGAGCTGAGAGGCAGAAACCATGAACAAATACCAAGTATATATGAGAAATATTTTGGTTGTCTGAATAACCAAATATATATTTGTCTTATAAATCACAATATCTCAATATCACAACCCTCATGTCTCAACCCTTGCCTTGCCTCCCCCAATCCCCGCACTCTCACCCAGAGCTATTTGGAGTGTACTAATCCCATTTTCTCCTCATCTTCCTCTTTTGGTCTTCCTTCCTCCAGCATGGAAGAGAACAGAAGCAAGGTGCTTGGAAAGTGGTTTTTTTGAAGCGCCCCCTTGTGGGAAGAGATGGTCATAAAAAGAGGAGGAAAAGGCCAGAGAGCCCAAGAAGCAAAGAATTGCCCTCAGTCCTACCCAGATCTTGATTACAAGGGACCACAGGGAAAGGGACAAGAGAACGGTGAAGTGTCGGGGCGGGGGGCAAACTGAAGCCAAATTAGCCAACATTTACTAAGCCCTGGAGGGAGGATGAGAATCACAGATAATTGCAGGTTGTTTTTGAGCAATGGCTCTCAAACTTTGCATGCCCATTGGAATCACCTAGGAAGCACTCCAGATATTCTGATTTACTTCATCCCTAGTGCAGGCTGGGTACCAGAATTTTTAAGACCTCCTCATTGTGTTCTAATGTGTTGCCCTGGTGGAGGGCCATTGCTAAAGAATGTAGTGCATTGCCTAACCTCTCTGTTGACTCAGGGTGCCCTTGTAGGAGATGACAGGGACCCAGAAAGCATACCCCTAAAGATCCCATTCTACTTCTATCTCCTAAATCTACAGTATCCCTGATCCCAAATGAGCCCTTGGTGAGTGCTTATCTAAGGACATAGTGCATTGCTGATGCTTCTACTACTTTGTGAGCTTGGGAAAGAGCTTTGATTGGTTGACTTGTTTAAGTTCTCCATCTCTTAAACTTCCCAAGGCACGGGTTTGCACATAAAAGGGACTGAATAAGCATTTATAGAACTGAAACAAAACGTGGACATAGTCACTGCTTTTATGTCACTGGCATTTTTTCACACTGGAGGGAAAAAAAAATCACTGTGATCACTTATGTGCATAGCTCTTTATAACTTACAAAAAGCTTTCTTTCAATTTCAGCGTGTCTTCTTATCTTTACATCATTTTATGTGTGGGTTTTATTCTTCCTTTTAAAACATAAGGGGGAATTGAGGCCAGGAAAATTTAATGACTAGTCACCCGGTGGTTCAGACTAAAACAGAGACTTGAACCCTGACCCTTGACTCCCAATTATATGTAACTCCCAGGATGCTTAGGCTTAGCCATTAATTCCGGTGGCTTCTAAAAATGTTAACATATATATGCGTGTATATATATATGTGTGTGTGTGTGTGTGTGTGTGTGTGTGTGTGTGTATACGTATATATATAAATACATATATAAATACAAAATGTATATGTTTTATATATACACACACATATATATATATGTGTGTGTATATATAAAACATATGTATAAAACATAAATATATATTTTTAACCAAAACTTCCATAAAGGCTCCACAGGGAAATTTGATAAATAATATAAGAAAAACTTGCTTCCTTTGGTGAGACTGTGACACATTTAGCAGCAGAATCAGCAGCAGCCAATATCTAACAAATAAGAATAATAATTTTAAAAAGACAATTATATGATAACGACCCACAAGGTGTTACAATCAGGCAAGTATGGTTAATATAGGCAGCCCTTTGCAAATGTAGCTTATTGTCTCATTAGAAAAGCCCAAAGGAAGAAAAAGGAAATTAGTCCAAATTAGATGTTAATTAGAAATGTATGATGAATTGTCTATTGCAGATATATAGATATTAAAAAGAAAATGTGGATGTTACACAAGTTATCAAGGAAAATATATGCCTTATATTTGGGGGAAGGAAGAAAAGATACATTAATTGCAATTCATTTAAGATTTATCTTCCATGAAAGCTAAAATAGGCATGGTGCAAAGTTTACTCAAACCGCTTCTGCTGAACAGGCCAGGAAGAGATGGGCTTTTACAGAGATGGGAAGGAATCAATGAAGTAGGCCTTACAGTTGATATTTTGATATGAAATTAGGTAGCCAGATTTAGCAAATAGAAATGCAGAGCTCCAAAGTTAAATGTGAATTTTAGATAAACGATTTTGTTTTGGGGAGCCTGGGTGGCTCGGTCCATTAAGTGTCCGACTTCAGCTCAGGTCATGATCTCACAGTTCCTGGGTTCGAGCCCCGTGTCAGGCTCTGTGCTGACAGCCTGGAGCCTGCTTCGGATTCTGTGTGTTCCTCTCTCTCTGCCCCTCCCTCACTTATGCTCTGTCTCTCTCTCTCTCTCTCTCTCTCTCTCTCTCTGTCAAAAATAAACATTAAAAAAAATTTTTTTTAAATAAAATTTTTTTTTGTTTTGGTAGAAGTGTGTCCCATGCAACCTTCAGGACACAGGACACACTTATACTGAAAATCAATTGTTTACCTTACATTCGAATTTAACTGTTCATCCTGTATGTTACCTGGTAATCTTAAAATGGGGTCAAGGACCATGAACTTCCTAATACAAATCCAGTCACTTTCATCTTTTTTTTTTTTTTTTTAATTTTTTTTTTTTCAACGTTTATTTATTTTTGGGACAGAGAGAGACAGAGCATGAACGGGGGAGGGGCAGAGAGAGAGGGAGACACAGAATCGGAAACAGGCTCCAGGCTCTGGGCCATCAGCCCAGAGCCTGACGCGGGGCTCGAACTCCCGGACCGCGAGATCGTGACCTGGCTGAAGTCGGACGCTTAACCGACTGCGCCACCCAGGCGCCCCCAGTCACTTTCATCTTAGGTAAATATTGTTCCTCACTTGAACATTATATAATCTGGATCGAGAAATACAGGTTTCCCCCCTTTCTGAAAATATCTATTGCTACGACATCTTTTGGAAGCCAAAATGGTATAAAGTGAAGAAGGGATTACCATTAATCTATATGGAAACATTTTTGAGTGCTCCTGACCAAAAAAAAAAAACCTCACACCTTTTCTCGGCTTTTCTGATACGTTAGCACACATGTTGCTAGTAGACTTATGACAAAAATCAAGACCAAGCACAGATGCCCACAGACCCAGGTCAAAGCCCCGGGGCTCCACGCTGAGACGCTGAGGGTAGTTCCCGGGGAAGGCGCTGGGTGGAGTTACTCTCCCCACTAGGGCGCACTGCCTTTCTGAGGGCTTGCTGCAAAACAAATGTTGAACACGACTTTCACTTTTCGTCTCTTTTTTTCATAAAGAAATCCCTCTGGGGATTCCTCTGGGTGAACAAAAACGGGTCATCAAAGTGCAATGGGCTGACTTTCGGGAAGTGGGGCATACCCGTCTACAGAAGAGGAATTCAGGTGAACTCGTGTGAAGTGAAACTTTTTATTAGTACTAACTACCATATTAACTATATTTTCTTATTTTCTCTACTGATGCTCTGGCATGTGCGGCCTCGCTGACTGGGTTTGGGGAAGGCTTTCCCACCGGGACAAACCCAATTCTTAGAAACCGCAAATGACCGTCCTGTGAACACACCTGACCCGTGCACACCAACCAATCCGAAGCCCGCATCCCCTGCCCACCTCCTGCTGCCCCACGTCGCCCCTGAACACCGGGGCCAGGAATCAGTCAGCTCAGGACAGTCAAAGCCCACGGATTCAAACTAGCCGACCCAAGCCTGATGACCCTGCTTCAACCCTTCTTTCCCAGGGAAACCACAGTAAAGGCTCTTGTCCACATTTTCCTGTCCCTTCTTCTAGCTCCGGACTGACCCTAGTGCCCTCTTGCACGGTGGCTGTGCCTCTTGCGTCTTGGAATTTCCTTCACGACAGGCATCTCCATGTCTGTGTGTCTTACCTTACCTAATTAAAACAAAATCTGGGTACTTTTAAAGCAAGTATATTACTATGAGAAAGCTAAAACCCCTTCTTAAAAAAATTTTTTTAACGTTCATTTGTTTTAGAGACAGAGACACAGAGCATGAGTGGGGGAGGGGCAGAGAGAGAGGGAGACACAGACTCTGAAGCGGGCTCCGGGCTTTGAGCCGTCAGCACAGAGCCTGACACGGGGCTTGAACCCATGAACCGTGAGATCGTGACCTGAGAGAAAGACAGACGTTAACCAACTGAGCCACTCGGGCGCCCCTAAAATCCCTTTTTAAAGTACAAAAAACGTTACCTCAGTAATAACGTACCTTATTATTCATTCAGATAAAGGCTACGTGTATACAGCAATCATGTTCTCAAGAAAACTGTGGAGACCTCACATCCAGCCTGGCCCTCTTAAGGTATGTGATTTTATCACGTCACATTTTTCTACCTCTATAATTTAGATAAAGCACAACAGAAAGCAAGTGAACGTAAAGCACATTACACAGAGTACACCCACATAAACAAGATACAAGATTGCAATTCTAGACCCTCCTACCCGGTTGTCACGCTACCTGGAATAATCTCCCATCCTACAGCTTTCTACTCATGTATATCCTTCATATTGCAGTGTTGATGGACTACTCACTCCCAGATCACATGTCCCATCAATATGTTCTGTTAATACACAGAATTCCCCTATCATTGTTTAAATCATCGGTGTTATACATCCATAAGCATTATGTCTTTCAGGTACATTACTGGAATGAAATTAAGAGCGCTTTTATTTTCCTTCTACTTTTCCCTTAAAATTCATTCAGAAATGAAAGCTTTTGGGGGCGCCTGGATGGCTCAGTTGGTTAAGCGTCCAACTTTGGCTCAGGTCACGATCTCACAGTTCATGGGTTCGAGCCCCGCATAGGGCTCTGTGCCGACAGTACAGAGCCTGCTTGACGTTTTTGCTCTCTCCTCTCTCTCTGCCCCTCCCCTCCCCTCCTCACACTTTTTCTTTCTCTCCCTCTCTCTCAAAATAAATAAATAAAAACTTAAAAAAAAAAAAAAAAGACACAGAAGCTTTTTTTCTTACATTAATGGAAAGAAATAAATGGACAGACTTTATGACTTTTCTGTTCACTCTTGGTCAAGTCATTGTCTTAAAGTCACTTGAAATCATGAAACACTCTTATCCTCATAATTACAATGGCCAACTCTTTTAAGAAGCAAAAAATCTAGACTGGCTTCAAACACTGCTGTTGTCCATATCCACACTCTGCCCATGCCCTGACAGCCTCGCATTGTGCACTTACTTCCTTCTCACTGTCTTGCTGCTCTAACAGATGCTTGTGAGGTTGTGCATAGGCAAAGTGGGGAGAGGGAGAACGAACTAGTCTCCGGATGATCTCATGATGGGTACTTTTGGGGACAGGTGGATGCTTTTTCTCTGATGGGCTATAGCTGGAAATTGCTCTGCCTCTCTGACATAAAGTTCCTTTGCCTGGGTAGATGTATCACTACTCCAAGAAATCTCTTGCAAATATTTCCAGAGCACCTAAGAAATCAGCGTTCATCTTTAGCTTCTTTGATCCACTTGGCAGTTCTGTTGGACAGGGCCCAGATGACACTGTTGGATCTCTACTGGACAGTCCATGGTGAATCCTTACATCCCCCTAAGAAACACACCCTGGGAATAAACGTGGATCTCGAGACAGACACAGCTCTGCTGGCTTACCCATCAGGTGGTTAGGCCCTCTCTTATCTCAAGGATTTCATGGGTAGGAGTTTGCCTCCCAACCGAAGGGTCAGATATTTTCTCTCTCCACAAAGTCCTTTTAAGCTTGAGGTAAGGGGTCAGACCTCCTCAAAAAGGGGGAAATCAGAGCGCACTTAACTGGCTGTGTTCAATCCCCCTCCCAAGTCCTCCATTTTGTCTGCACTTTGCCTATATCTCCAACTGGCCATAACTCTATAAAGGTGTTGTTCACACTCAGCTTTCCTATGCATTGTAGAGGATTAGTGTGTGTAATATATTGCCATGTACTTTGCAAATGTCTGATATCTATTTTAAAGTAATTAACTAATTAAATGTTTTTGTTTATAAAAATTTGCTAAACCTTGGTAACCATCCAAGCAAAAACAAATAAGCATAAAAACAATGTATTTACAAAATGTCAATGTCAGCTGCCTCACATTTCCCCTGTCTAAAAGTCTACAGTGATTTTTAGGGTTAAGGATGAGAAACTTAGCTCACTTGTCAAGGTATCAGAAAGATCGCAATGAACATGGGATCAAATAACATAAAGAAATAATTCACCCAACAAAATATACAAATGCCTAATCCGTACTTAAAGCTTTGATCTTGTGAGTAATCACATTAACTATTTCATCAAAGGACAGTCTTGATTTTTGGAAGAGCATCTTACGTTAGCCCTGGTACTCTTTGTTAGCAAAAGTTTGGAAACCACGCTAGTAGCACAATTAGATTCATCCTTAATTTTGTAATGCTATTTCTCAGAATCCAACCCAAACAATTCAGTAAAACACTTTTAAAACAAAGATCGATGTGTAAGTATCTTGACTGTTGCATAACACATAAAGATGGTATTGTAAAACAGCAAGAAAATGTTTAAGCATATTATGATAAATCCATAAAAGAAGATAGAACTTTTAAAATGTTGACCCTATCAGCACTGAAATCCTCCTCCTAAAAATCCCAATTTATACCATATTTTAGAATGTGCATGTATGTGTGTTTCCATGAGGTTTAGAGGGTGTGGATTACAGAAGGAGCCATGGATGCAGTCTATCTATGTATTATACACTGGTGTTTTCTCCTTTGTATTGTATTGTGTTGCATTGTTGTGTTGTATTTCCTAATCTTTACAGTGTTCCTACAGGTCAAGTGTTAGACCCATTGTATAGATTAAGAAATCACGTAACAATTAAGAGGTAGAGAGCAGATTATAATTTAAGTCACAATCTTGTATAGATTAAGAAATCACATAACAATTAAGAGGTAGAAAGTAGACTTTCACTTAAGTCTCCAACTCCCAGGGAATTTACCCATCTTGTTATTCTATGGGTTTTGGAATAAAGTCGATGTTTTCTTATTAACATTGTGCTAAATTTCCACATAAGAAATGAAGAGATAAAATAGCCTCTGCCTTCAAAGTGTTACATTAAGGAAAAAAGGTATGTGACAAATGACCACAAGGGAAGGAAGTAAAGACAATATTAAATACCTGCACTAAGGTAGAATGATATATCAGAGCAAGAATCATCAAACGAGTCCGTTCTTTCCCTTTTAGCTTCGGGCTAGTTGCTAGATACCACGGGTTTGCAATTTTTTAACCAGACTGATACCAACCACGTTAAGTGTTATGATGATTAACAGCAGTCATCCTTGTAATTAAACTAATACCAAACCCGATCATAAGTGAACAGTAATGCAGGTTGACTCCCCCTTTGCCCTGGTCTCCAGATGTACCTACCAGTTCCTGGACCAACAAATCAGCCGAAGTATGTGAAGGAAAAAAGGCCAAAGTAAGGTACATCAGTCAAAGAAAATGGCAGAAAGAATTACACGATATTATTCCAAAGACAATTTAGTCTCCGTTTCTTTGACAGATTGACACCTTGTAAATATGTCACTTTTCATAATTGGGCTGTCAGAGGTACAACTTGGCCTCACATAAATGGCTGCTCTAATAGTTACCGGCTAGCACTTTCTTTCTCCATAGCTTAATTCCCAGTACGCTAGTGTGTCATGATATTGCGGGATTCTATGTAGTTCAGTAGAATAGCTCCATTCTATGTCGTCTCCTTGATCCTTCACTGGGTTGGACAACGAGCTTTTATGTTAGTGCATATAATACCAGGTCTACATTCAGTAAGATTCCCTTTACTCTCCGGGTACGATGACAGTGAGCTCAGCTATCTATGTTTCCTTCTACCATTGCAGTTTCAGTGAGGACGATAAATAAATATACATATATATATATATTAAATAAATATATATATGTATATATATATATACACATATATGTATATATATATGTATACATATATATATGGGTGGATGAGAATAAACTGTGTGTGTCTTGGGGGAGGTTGCTGTATATAAATCTTGGGGATGTTATCGAAGCAACCCAAAGTACCACTAATTTCTAAGCTAAATGGGTGATTACACTGCTTGGGAGGAAGTTACAGCATTCCAACTCATTACTGTTTCCAAGAAAGGACAATATGCCAAAGGGTAAGTGGAAGTGACCCAGGACAAACCATTTTACAACTCTCACTTAGAGGAAAGGTGGGAGGTAAAAACTGGAAGAGCAAATTAACTCCCGCCTGCCTAGAGCAAGGTCTAGGGATCCTGCTCAGTGTGTGTGGTTGCAGAGGAGGGATGGGATGACAAGACAGCAAATAGTAAGGAAAGTGAACTGGAGTACTCAGTAGATAGCCAAGGCGCTCAACCTATGTTGCGCCTGCACAACTTGACTTCATTAAATACGGCAAAGGAAAGCAGAGGCGAATTGTACTGCAGAAAATGCTCATGATTCCAAGGACCGCTCAAGTGTCTAGGTCAGTGCAATTCTGAACATGTGCTTCTCATTAACAATATGCTTAAACAATCCAATCGTACAAAGAATAGCACTTACTCCCATATTAATGGTTGGCAAAATCGATTTTTAAATGTTTAGATTAAGTACCTAATTTGGAAAAAAGAGAAAAATCACCGAATCTAGGAAGATATACTCATTTAGTACTGCAATTCTGTAGAAGAGAAGCTCTTTGAAAACTCAAAGCAATGTTTTACTCTCCAAAAGATGAAAATATATATAGGAGCTGACTTTAAAAGCTAACTGGAACTCTCAAGAGAAACTGAAAAGACACTGCATCAAGTGAAAAGAGAAAGTAGTTATTAAAATAAAATCATTTACAATCAAGAAAGACATATGAGCTTCGTGACCAGGTAAAATATTCCAAATTTTGAGATTTTAGAAGCAGTGTATGCTGAAGCCTTTAGAAACTTAACGCCAGGAGAAGTCAAATTTCCAATTTTCTCCCAAACATAAAAGTAGAAACTGCTACAGAACTGAAAAGGCTGTAAGAAAGAAATGAGGCATTAATAAAAGAATTACGGTATAACACAACACAGACAACAGAGTAAACAAAACAGAAGCACGGACTGAAACCCAGAGAGTAAGACTTGACTGAGGTTTTGACAGACTAATGGGTACCAGACTGTCTCCTCAACTGCAAACAGCCATAAAACTGGAGGAAAATATATGAGACAACAGTTTATAGGCACTGGAAGACACCTGTGATTTTTAAAAGTAGCGAATCTCATGAGGTGATGCCCACAAGGAGCCCAGCCTGCTTCTACCTAGAATGATTTCTCAATTATCACACCGTAAGCTTTCTTCCCAGAAAAACAGGATAGTTTCTTTGAGCCAAGGAGGCAGAAAGCCAAATTGGGGACAGCTAAAGTAGTTGAAATTTACAGGACAAAACATCAGAGGCCAAGGAGTTATGCAAGAGGACCAAAGTCCATGTTTGATCCCCCAGGCATCTTTGGCTTGAGGACTGGCTGACCATGTGGTAGGCAGGCAAGCACTTACAAGTTTCTCTGGACAGAAGCTGTGGGTTGGGAGCCTAATAGAGGTACTAGGGCTTGGGAGGCTCTGGACGATGTTTAGGTTCCGACTGAGGTAGAGGGCAGGATTTTTTTTTAACGTCTATTGCCACCCTAGATATCCAACTGAGACATCAGAAATTCTATGCCTTAAAATTAAGACCGAGACCTTAAAAAAAGATGTTCTCTAGACATGCCCTAATAAAGCCAAAGATGAAGCCTTGATCTGCCAGAAAGACAGAATATGAAGGTGGAACATGGGGGCCGTGTTGGGCTTCCACAGATCTGCCCGAACGAAACATAAAACTAAACCTTCACAAGTGTGAGGTGATCATTCAATAACTGAACTGCCTCCTAGAACAAAATAGCAAAGGACCACAACACAATCGAGAGTTTCTACGGTGCATCAGTCGTAATGTCCTACATATGATCAAATATTACTAAACAAACAAAGAAAAGTTAAAGTGTCACGGAGTAGAAAACAATCCTGAAATGTCTGGGGGTTGAATTTAGCCCCGGCTTTTAAGAAGCTAATCTGAAAATGTTTGAAGAATTAAAGGAAAATTTACTTATATTAGTTATCTTTTTCTGTGGAACAAATGACTCCAAAACTTAGCAGCTAAACAAACAAACTTCTATTACTTCATGGTTTTTATGGATCAGTAATTTGGGCACAGCTTAACTTGTTTCTCGACTTCTGGGTACTCCAAGACTGCAAGGAGTTGACCAGAGCTGGAGTCTCATCTCAAGAGTCAACTGGGAAAAGATATTCCTCCGAGCTAAACAGGTTTTGGCAGCATTCGGTTCCATGTGGGCTGCTGGGCTGAAGGCCTGGACTCCCTGCCGGCCACCCTCAGTTCCTGCCGGTGTGCACCCGTCCAACAGGGCAGCTCGCTTCATCAGACCCAGACACAGAGAGTCTCTGCTAGTAAGATGGAAATTATAATCTTTTGTAAGCTAACCTCAGAAATGACATCACATAACTTGACTGTATTCTACTGCTGTGAAACAAGCAGTAAAGCCAGCCCGCACTCAAAAGGAGGGGCCTATAACCAGGGCATGAATGATGAAGAGCAGAAGGTGAAGATCCTTGGGCGCCATTTTAGAAATCTACATACAATTACATTAGCCACTAGGGAATGCAAATTACAATCACGGCCAGAGGGGCGCCGGGGTGGCTCAGTTGGTTAGGCAACACACTTCGGCTCAGGTCATGATCTCACAGTTTGTGGGTTCGAGCCCCACGTCGGGCTCTGTGCTGACAGCTCAGAGCCTGGAGCCTGCTTCGGATTTTGTGTCTCCCCCTCTCTCTTACCCCTCCCCTGCTCATGCTCTGTGTCTGTCTCTCAATAATAAATAAACGTTAAAAAAAATTTTTTTTTAAGTCACGGCCAGATATCAGTGTACAACCCCTGAAGGGCTAAAACTGCAAAGACTGTAAACACCAAATGTTGATGGGTTTGTGGAATGGAAACTCTCTTCCATTGTTGGGGAGTATGGGAAATGGTGCACTGCTTTGGCAAAATAGTTTAGTAGTTTCTTAGAAAGCCAAGCAAACATTTATATTATAATCCGGCAACTGAATTTCATGTACTTACCAAAAAAGAATTAAATATACATGCCCGTGCAAGATTGTGCATAGATAAGAATGGTTTTATTCACAATAACAGAAAACTGAAAACGGTCCAAATAGCAATCAATGGGTAAAAGGATAAGTACAGTGGAACACAACTAAGAAAAAAGCACAGATTACTGATAGATGCTACAGCACAGGTAAACCACAAAAGCATTATGGTGAGTGACAGAAGAAGCCAGATATAAAGAATATATATTTCATGATTCCCAAATGTATGAAGTTCAATAACAGGTAAAATTAGGCTTCAGTGAGGGAGTCAGATTTTGATGCAACTTGACTGGAAAGGAGAATACATGACCTTTTAGAGTAATGGGAATATTCAATAATTTAATCACAGTGGTGTTAAATGCGTGTTTATCTTTATCAAACTCAGAAAAATATATATACTTAAATGGATTATTATTTTTTTTAACGTTTATTTATTTTTGAGAGAGAGACAGAGCACAAGTGGGGGAGGGGCAGAGAGAAAGGGAGACTCAGAATCCGAAGCAGGCTCCAGGCTCCGAGCTGTCAGCACAGAGCCTGACGTGGTGCTTGAACCCACGAACCATGAGATCATGACCTGAACCAAAGTCAAATTCTTAACCAACTGAGCCACCCAGGCAGCCCTTAACTGGATTATTTTTAATGGAAATATATAAATTATATCTCCAAAGAGTTACCTTAAAAACTACGTAGACAATTTTAAAGACCTAAAACTGAAAAGTAAGCACATCTCAACCAAACATAAATAAAATGAACACAAGCTTATAATTCTGTAAAATAGGTGAATTCAAGATTGGCCACATTGTCCTAGAAATGATAAACAGGTTAGCAATGGGGGAGGGGCAGTGGGTTTTTGCCAGCATCATCTTTAACACTAAACATCCAAAGAAAAGAAGATACCAACTAACAGTGTGGGGGAACCCTAAATATGTTCTTAAACAAGTGGTCATTAATGTGTCAATGAAGTATTTTTGGAAAGCAGGGCTCTATGAGTGTACTACCAATGTCCTCTGTGTGCATCATTAAGTCCAGGCAGATCTACCAACACACAATACACTCTAGATGGCCTCTGGAGCAGTGCGACATACCTACCTGCTCTGGGTCACTCACATGCCTTTTCTCAGAAGAACTGTGCGCGCATGTGTATGTATTTTATATGTAAATATCACATACGTGCATGTGTATATGAATATATGTGTGTACCTTCTAGTTACTGAGATGTTAAACTCTTCAAAAAAAGGGAAGACAGTTTATAAAGGGAGTATCAGATAAAATTATATATAAAGGCAGTATTTAAGTAAAATTATTTGTATTTGGATCTATATGAATTTAAATATATGCATACTCATGCCATTATAAAAAAATAGTTTTGAGATACAAATAAATCATGTAATGTAATGCAAATATATTTGATAAATACCTACAGCTAAAAACCTTGGTTATTTAACAAAAGGGAAAACATACATGGACAGAGGAAAAATTCACGAAAGTAAATTCTTGATAAATGAATCATGCTACTTAAAGGAGCCTTTTTTCTTTCCAAGATGGATAATCAGAAACCAGTGGATCAAAAGTATTAGAAAATTAAAGGCAGGTATTAGTTAAATTAATAAACCTAATGTATTACTTCTCAGTTGGTTCAAAGACAAAAATACTTAAATCCTAAAGCAGAACTCATGGATTAAAAAAAAATCACTAAATTCTGCACCTGAAACTAATATCACACTATATATTAACTAACTGGAATTTAAATAAAAACTTAAAGAAAAAAGAAACTAAGAAAACAAAAACAAACAAAAAACACACCACTACATAGAAAATAATTTGAAAAAGGAAAACCAAGAATCAAAGTATGGAAATAGATGTAAGTGATTCAAGTAATGGAAAAGATTTTCTTATACATATATAAGTATTTTATAAATTATTAAAATACATATATAAGCATTTTATAAATTATTAAAATACATATACAAGTATTTTATAAATGCCCCATTGAAATGCTTAATATAAGAAAAGGCAAATACATAGTGTATTTGTGTACATAACACATGTGAGATTTTATTAATGTCAAAGTAAAATTTAAAAGAAAACATGAACTAATTAGGACTGTAATATACTGATTAGATTTATAAGCTACAGTGAGTACATAATTGCCCTAACCTGTAAAAACCCAGTAAAGAGTACTGAAAAGTTTAAGTACTTAAATAATATTGAAAGATTTAGAAAGTCATAGCTGTCATATGAGATTTTAACTCCTTTTCATCCTAAGCAGTAAAGAATATTTCCTTCTAGAAATATTACATTAATAAAGTACACACATATGTAGTTAAAAGATATTCACTGTGGTTTAGTTAATGGTAATGAAAACGTACAATAAAAATATTAAAAAATTAAAGACAATTAGACACATAGCATGGCCCTATAAAAATGATATTTCTATATAAAATGTTTTTAAGGGAAAACATACAAGACTTGATTATAATAGAAAATAGAAAACAGCAGAGTAAAAAAATAAAATTGGACTCTATTGTAAAAAAAAGTACATTTTGACTTTTTTTTTTTTCATTTAATGAGTGAAACAGAATAGCTGTTTGATTTTCGGTACTTTTACATTTTTACCAATAAACATTGAGTAGGTATTTCTATGTGTATTTGCCATTTGTTCTTATTTTTGAATTATCTCTTATTGTTCTATGCTCATTTTTATAGTTATTAATATCTAAGAGTTTCTATACATAGCGGTTAAATGTTTAGTTGTGGAATAAATGAGTACATGATAGGGACTCCACTAATTGCATATTAAAATAGTCATAAGTTTATATATGAGGAAAAATAAAACAATATCCTCATAAATCAATTATAGCAAGAAGCTGAAGGAAATTTTGGCATTGGATATAAAGACATTTTCCTGCACTTTATGCAAACTTATTCAAGAGCTCCGCCTTAAATCATTTATCTTAAGAAAAGTCAGGAGAGCAGAATTAGATAGTATATACCCAATGGAAGTACCTTTTATAATTTTTAATATGATGGGAGAACGCTTGTGGTAGAATGTTAGAAAAAAGTATAGAATGAAATAACAAGTATAGAATATGAGCTCCAGTCAGTAAAGAAAATGTTCTAGAAGCATCTCTGAAAGTAAAATGTTTCCATTCGTGGTCTCAACGATCTGATGATCATCGGCGATTTTGTTTCCGCTTCTGTCAGTTTTTGGTAATTTCTGTATGTCCTACAATAGGCAGCATCACTTTGCATAATAAGGTAAAATTGTGAAAACTTACTGTAAAATATTTGGCATTTAAAAAAATCAATAACTTGAGGGGCACCTGGGTGGCTCAGTCAGTTAAAGCGTCCGACTTCACCTCAGGTCATCACCTCACAGTTCGTGGGTTCAAACCCTGCGCTGACCAAAGCCTAGAGCCTGCTTCATATTCTGTGTCCTTCCCTCTCTCTGCCCCTCCCCACTCACGCTCTCTCTCTCTTTCTCTCAAAAATAAATAAACATTTAAAAAAACTGTAACTCAAGATGCACTTAAAGGAAATAAAAATATCTATGATGAGTGAGTAGGAACTTAAGTAAGAGCAAGAAGAAGAAAAGTTCCAGGGTAGAGGAATCGGGACAAGGGTGCTTGGCTGCACGTGACGATTTCTGAGTTCTAGAGGAACACATTAGTCTGCTATTCCCTTAGTCACAGACTTATGAGTTACTGCCTCCTTACAGAGGAGAAATTGAATATACCATTGATAGCGTTATGTAATCAGTAGATTTACCAGGTAATCTTTCTGGTTATTATTGAAAAACATGTCCTAGGTGCTCACCATGAGCTCCATATGGTGTAAAGAAGGCTAAGTTGAAGAGATCTCTGTAAATGGATTTTGTTGTGGCTGAGCAGCCGACTCATAGTCAGGGGTTTGGTACCCTGAGAGTAGGATCCCTCACAGAACATTGTCTGGGGTTGGCTCGCTTCTTCGTAGGCTCGGGACAGAGTGCACTGGGAGCACAGTACATTGGCACTGTTCAAGGCCACAGCTGCCTTCTTTGTCCAGCATAATATCCTTGGTATTGTCTCCCCCCCAAGCTGCTCTGCCAGATCCTTCCCTTCCCACTTCTGTACGAGACATTTTGTTTAGAAACGCCAGCTTTTCCACCATTTCCTAAAACACCTTATGCTTCCCATTATCTTCTTTTGCTTGTTCCTGCAGTCAAACCCATCGGAAGTGAAAGGGCGGGCCTACGCCGGCCGACTCCATCTTGTTCTGTGTCCTTCACCTTGAACCTCCCGCGCACCTGTTCAAACTTCCCAATCGAAACACGCCCAGCGACCTGCGTTAACAGGACTCCGACCCTTCCCCAGCCAATCGGCCGAGGCCACGACCCTTCCCCAGCCAGTCGGCTGAGGCCACGGCCATTACCTCACCAACTGCCCCTAGACCCCTATAAAACCTTTGTGCTTTTGAAACTCGCTCTCTCTCCCCGGCATCTCACCGCTGCGTCGGTGCAGGTAGGGGATTGAGCTCGAGCTAGCTCGAATAAAGGCTCTTTTGCTTTTGCATCGCACTCGGCTCCCTGGTGGTCTTTGGGGATCACGAATTCTGGGCATAACAGAAGAAAGATAGAGACAGAGAGACAGAGAGAGGAGACAGAGACAGAGACAGAGAGGAGGGAAGGATGGATGGAAGGATGGAAGGAAGGAAGGAAGGAAGGAAGGAAGGAAGGAAGGAAGGAAGGAAGGAAGGAAGGAAGAAGGCAGGCAGGCTGTTTCAACTCCCTTTTGCTCCATGTATACTTTTCAAATTCTTTCCAGCTGCATTTAATATCGCTTTTCAGTGCACTCCTGTATAAATTTACTTTTATCATAGCAGTAATCACAGGAAGTTTCATATTAGGATCTTTTTTAGGTAAGCACCTTTGCCTGGTAACTATAAACTGCTGGAAAGAAGCTCTCTCATTAATCTTTGCATCCCTTGTAACGCCTAATCTAATGTCACAAACACTGAAAATGCTTGAGAATGAGTTGCTGGATTTTAATTTTTAAAAAGCTGTGTAAAAATATTCCATTCAGGCATTTGTACATCTAATTCAATAAACATGTACTGCATCTAACTGTACATCAAGCTCTGAATTAGATATAAAAGATATAAAGATAAATGAGAACTTACATTGAAGGGGTGTAATGACTATGTATCATTTCTGTCTGAAGGCAGAAACACATTCTTCCTTACTGAATAATAGGCAAAAACATTTCTATAAGTTTATAAATTTTCTGTGTAACATGGATCCCAAATGACAATGAGGCAATTAAACCTGACCACAATTCAACTTCAGGAAGACTCTGGGAGACCTGTGTGTGAATGGTTCATTGTGAGGGGCTCTTTGAACTCTTTGTCCTCCCATCAGAAAATCATACAATGCGGTTCTCTGTCTTGTGAACATGCTGTTACAGAGAAGGTCTGAAGGGAAGAAATCAATTGAATTTTGTCATCTCTAAACCAGAAGGGATTATTCTCAGACCATCTCCCTTGTGTGTAAATGTGTGCATTTTGTTAGATCGTATCACTTGTGACAAGGAAATCTGTTGAACAGGCACGTGGTTTAGATGAAAGCCAGTGGTAAGGAAAGGAAAGGAAAATAAACCATCAATTATTAAGTATCATTTGGGAACAGTGTTGGACATGCTCACATTTTAGGTGTTATCAGTGCCATTTCACAAAGAGACTACAGCTCAGGGAAATAAACCAACTGAAACATGGTCACTAATTTGAAATCACTGGACAACTATTAATTCCCAGATAGTATATTTTGTTGTTGTTGTTGTTGTTTTATTAGGAATAGCTTCCTAACAGATTGCCCTCATCCCTCTAACCTTCCATTCGGCTCTCCAGTGGCTTACCAAATAGTTGCAGTGGGAATTATGGTGACATTTAGATGGCTATTCCATATTAAAATATTAAAATACATGAAAATAGTTTTCACCTTTCTAGGGTAACCTGAAACTCCCGCCCGGTTCCTCCTATCAGTTCCTGACTACGGGCAGACATATCTACAGTGGAAAAGAGCTCAGCACATCCTCCTTCCAGCAGGGGATTAGCAGCTTCCATGGTCTTCTATGGTAGCATGCAAGGCTTCCCAAGTCCAGCAGCTACGAGACTCCTACATTCAACTGACCCTACGTCCACAGCAAATGACCACACACTCTCCCACCTGAATTTTACAGTAACGCAATGACTTGGGGCTGATCATCCACCCCCTTGAAGTTCAAGTACCCACATCTCAGTTTAATAAACTCAAGCTGTATCTTTTTTTTTTTTACCATTATTCACCATGTATCTTGGATCTAGTAGGCTGCCATAAATTAACATTTATTACAGGAAGCAGATGGAAAATGGGCAAGTGTTTGAAAATTCTCATCATGTGATTTTAAAGTATAATTTAATCGTACATTTGGGGTGTCAAGGAATATTTAGTTCATGTCTTTCACATTCAAATGAGGAAACTGAAACTAATCATGCACTCCATTCATTCATTCAATTATGCAACTAATACAAATAATGATAGAAATGAAATCAATGGCTAACATTGACTGATTTATTGCTCACAATATGGCAGGCACTGGTCTGAGAATTTCATATATATTAACTCACTGAAGTATTTACTGAGCACCTAATAGGTACCAAGTCCTGCTGTACCTTGGGGAGGAAGTGGTTAATATAGAGACGGTCCCATCTTGACAGAGGTGATATTTTAGTGGAACAGAGAGACAAAGAGTATGCAACCCAAGAATAAGACCAGTAGAGATTTTCTAAGTGTAATGACAGAGCTAAATAGGATTATGATTCAGAGATTAACTGAGGTTGGCTATTTTAGTTAGCATTGTCACTTTAGTCCTCTCTGAGCTCCCACATAAAACCCGTCAGCCCTGTGCAGAGAGAAGTGTAAAAAATGTGGGACAAATTGCTCTGGGCCAGGTTATTCATCCTCATGGTCCATGGTTACATGTTTGAGTTTTAGTTCAGGTTTAATAGGGAGATACTGAAGGGCTTTAAGTTACAAAGTGAAACAATATAATTTACATTTTGAACAACCACTCTTAGTATATGCCGAAAATGGTGTGGGGAGAGAAAGGCCTGAAATCCAAGGAGACCAATTACAAGGCTATGTGGTGATCCAGCTTAGGGATAACTCCATCTTGGGCCAAGGTAAAGGCCGTGAAAAAAAATAAAGCAGAGACTGACTATATTTTGAAACTGAATTCATGGATTTGGAAATAAAGTGTGTAGGGATGGGGAGGGGAAAAAGAAATATTAAGATGACTCCCAGGATTCTTGCCTTAGCTATGAAATAAATAGTTCATGCTGCAACTCACACAAAAAGATAAAGCCTAGGTAGGAGAGAGCCAGGTATAATGGGCAATCAAGAGCTCTCTTTTGAAGATATTCACTCTGAGGTGTCTTTAGACATGCAAATGGAAAATCCAAATAGGCATTTAAATCTACTGGCTTGGAGTTCAGAAAAGAGTAAGAAGCCTAAGCAAAAGGCATGGAATCATTAATGCATAGACATCACTAAAATCTTGGGAGTTGGTGAAATCACCTGGAGAGAGAATATAAGAAAGGAGATAATCGGGGTGGATTCCAGGACAAAATGCAATTGAGAGGTCAACGGGGGGAAGTGATTGGCAAAGAATAAGTAAAGTGTCCCTGTGGGAAGGGATGAAGGAGTAATCCATCAGTGGGGGGGGGGGGGGGGGGGGGAGGGGCAAGGCTTGAAGGTTAGTGTAGGCTTGCAGAGTCCCTGAGGGAGAGATGATTAGGGAGGGCTGGGCAAGGGAAGGGCAGAAGGCAGAGGATTTGGAAGCATGTTAAGTTTATGGTGAAAGAAAAACAACAACAAAAAAACATCTGTATAGTTTTGGATTTGAAAGCAGATGGGAACTGACTGAAAAAGAGAATTGGGATTGAAGACATGTGGACAGAGCACATCCAAATTCATTGGAGAAATTTTGTTGTGAAAGGGAACAGAGTAACGTGTGTGCGTGTGTTATGTACTTAGATACATATTACCGTCGTTATTACCTTATTACGTTATTACGTGTAACAGATTCTGGTATGTTCATGCTGGCACAGGTCTTAACCATCATTTAGAGATGGAAAGGCTTGCTCTGGGAGAGAGTGGGGTTAAATAAAGTAACATTCTTGAAAAGATAACCGGGATTTTGAGACAAGGGTGTGTGTTTTGAGTTTAAAACTACAGAGAGACTATAAGTGAGACAAAAGTACGAGTCTCCTGATTTGTGGAAGGAAAAAGATTATACTGGAAAGAGCCTCAGCTTTGAGATCTGTTGAAAACCTTACTTGCCGTTTATTATCTCTGACACTTGGGAACTTATTCGATTTCTCTCAGTTTCAGTTTCTTTACCATAAAAGGAGGGTAATAATATAGAAAACTGACAATGCTTAAGGAGAAGTTTTCACAGTCCTTCTACCCCTCTGCCTCTGGCAGACTTATGAATTATGATATTATGAACGAATGCCTCTCAACTACTTTGCAAATTTCCAGGTTCCTCTTTATTTCCCACAGTGCCTCTTCCAGCAGAGGCTCAAAATTCTTGAAATGACATCAACTGGGTAAATATTACACTCCGGGAGCACCTGGGTGGCTAGTTGGTTAAGCATCTGACTCTTGGTTTCAGCTCAGGTCATGATCTCATGGTTCGTGAGTTTAAGCCCCGTGTCGGGCTCAGTGCTGCTGGTGCAGAATCTGCTTGGGATTGTCTCTCTCTCTCCCTTTCTCTCTGCTCTTCTCTTTTCTCTTTCTCTCAAAACTAAATGAATAAATAAACTTTAAAAAATTACATGCCACATTTTCCCTTTGTTCCTTTTGGACTCCACTTGATACAAAATAACTTTACACAATAATGACATTTTTTTTTTCTTAAAGAATTTTTTTAATGTTCATTCATTTTTTTTTAATGTTTTTACTTATTTTTTGAGAGAGAGAGAGACAAAGCATGAGCAGGGGAGGCGCAGAGAGAGAGGGAGACACAGAATCTGAAGCAGGCTCCAGGCTCTGAGCTGTCAGCACAGAGCCCGACGCGGGGCTAGAACCCACGAACCGTGAGATCATGACCTGAGCTGAAGTTGGGTGCTCAACCAACTGAGCCACCCAGGAGCCCCAATAATGACATTTTTAATCAAACTTGCAATTATTTTTTAACTTATTTCCTAACTCCAAGCTCCTGGATGACATCTTTTTTATTCCTGTGTTTGTTAGCATATAGAATTGGATTAATAATCACAAATGAGAACAAAAGAGAGGTTCTTATTATGTCACCCCATGGTTTAAATGGTAAATAGATTTCCCGCTAATTTTGAAGACCTTCATAAACTGCCCCAGACCGCTGGAATGAGGCTGCTGCTCTCCTTTCCAGACTTCTGTCCTGTTTGCTCTTTGCCTCATCCCGAAGAGCCTTTGGTTCAGCTCTGCTCAGCCCTGACAGTTCAACAACATGCTAATTCATGCTTCCTTGAGGCCTTTTCACATGTGGCTGCTTGTACCAGAATACCCTCTTAATCCTCTGCTTATTTAGCTAAAATTAGTTACCACTCAAAACAGGATAAGAATTCCTTGCTCTAAAAGACTGAAATCCCAGGCAGATGTAATTGTTCCAGTTTATTAAAATCAGACCCGAGGCCAAGGGTAGAAGAAGGATGACAGGCTGGCTGTGAAGAACGGTGAGGGAATTTTGGAGGGTGAGGGAAAGATTTTTAGCTTGATTTTGGTGGTGTTTGTACAACTCCGTGCATTTGTCAAAGCTCCTGGAACTGTACAATGAAAAGGGTAAATTAAAAAAATTAATATTTATTTATTTTTGAGAGAGAGAGAGAGAGAGAGAGCCAGACAGACAGACAGACAGAGTGTGAGCTGGGGAAGGGCAGAGAGAGAGGGAGACACAGAATTCAAAGCAGGCTCCAGGCTCCGAGCTGTTAGCACAGAGTCCGATGCGGGGCTCAAACACACAAACCATGAGATTATGACCTGAACTAAAGTTGGACACTTAGCTGACTGGGCCACCCAGGTGCCCCCATAGTATGCAACTTATACCTTGAATTTACAAATTATACCTCGAAAAATCTGTCTATAAAAATGGCCATCTGTGAAGTTTTCAGGTCATGTGTGAATTACAAAGATGATTTCTGCATTCTACTTTATGGGGCAGAAGAAATCATTTCCTTGACCCCTCCCCGCCCTACCCCCGACCCAGTCTGACCTGGGCATTTTGGATCATCTCATTTCACTTATAAGAGAGAAGAGAGAAAGGGAGAAGTCTAGGATTTCTCACACCATGCCCTCTTTTCCTTATGCATCTCATTCCAATCTTCCTAGACCTGGTTCAAAAGCAGAATCTCCCCAAATAGAAGACAGTCCAAGTCTCTTGAGGGTGCAAAGGACAAGGGAGGGAGAAAAAGAAGAAAGGAAATAGATGAATAGAAAAGCAATTTGGTTAATTAGAAACTGCACATTGGATAAATATGCTTATCTTCCCTCTCCTCTTCGGAAAAATTACTAAATATCATAACCTAAATTATATTAAAGGGAGAAAAATGTATTGGTCTCTAAAGACAAAGAGAATGGAAAAGAACACAGAATATGAAAGATGAACGTTTATTCATAATGCAATTATAAGGACACTAGAATTCCTTATCCAGCTACACTGTCAATTAATATGAAGATTATTTTTATAGGCATTCCAAAGTTTACTGTCTCTTCACCTATTGTTAGGAATCTACTAGAGATTTGTTCTCCACCAAAATGAGAGATTAAAACAAGGAAAAGGAAGGTGTGGGATTCTGCAGGGGCTCTAAGATAAACAGAAGCAAAGTGAACTTCTACAATCCAGGTGAAGGAAAATCCCAGGAGAGTTAGGAGGCAATTACTAACTTTAGGAAAAACAAAAAGTTGTACAGAAGGAACATGTAAGCAAAGAACATCAGATGCCTATGCTGAGTAGTATAATTATATAATTATAATAATAGAAATGAAAACAGAAAGCAATAATAGCATATGCTTATTGGTTTAAAATATAGCAGGATACAAGAATGAACAACCCTAAGAACTGAAAGTGGTTCCCCTGTGACACAAAACTCGAGGATGAAATAGAGGGGAATGTTTCCACATTCCTGTGTTAACTTCCCATCATTCTGTCACAAGTTGATTTTTGAAACTATGTACATTTACTGCATGGCATTTAAAAAAATAATTAAAGAGCCACCTGGGTGGCTCAGTCAGTTAAGGACCTGACTCCAGCTCAGGTCATGATCTCACAGTTCGTGAGTTCCAGCCCCACGTCGGGCTCTGTGCTGACAGCTCAGAGCCTGGAGCCTGCTTCGGGTTCTGTGTCTCCCTCTTCCACTGCCCTTTCCTCGCCTGCATTCTGTCTCTCGGTCTCTGTCTCAAAAATAAATAACCATTAAAAAAAATCTTTAATAAAAAGAATTAAAAAAACCTTGTGGGTGGATACACAAATGAGGTAACAGGAATTTCCTAATATTTATCACATTATGCCGTGCATGTCGATTTATTTCTCTATCTCTCCTTCCAGGAGCACTTAAGGCAGGGAACGTGTCATAATGACCTTCTGTGCCCACACTACTTGCACACAACTAACAGCATATGCTAAGATACTTCTCTTTGATTTTTAGGCAAATAACATATGAACAAATGAATAGTTGGTGGCTGTGGAGAATCCACGAAATAACAATGAACACATAAAAACAAGGCCAGTAATTGAGGGGACTGAATAGAGGTGACAGAGTGACTGACTTGAATCTTCTGACTAAATTACAGCTTTTGGCATATCCTGGGTTGAGGGCATAAAGCTTCACATCCAGATTGTTTTAAATTCACAAACGTCCACCTCTCTGTCAAAAAAACCCACAAACGCTCTCTTGATGTTTTCTCTAGAAGTGTTGACAAACTTCAGAAGTCATCCACAAATTATCCACCTTCTTTGGTCCTCTATAATTTCGTTAATGGAACCATCATATACCTGGTGATGTCAACTCACCCTCTACTCACCGTTCTTGTCTCTGGCCTTATATTTATAGAGTGATCGGAAGTTAGCATAGCAGTGAGGACCATTCTAAGATTCATTAAAAAAAAAAAACAAAAAAAAAAACACAACATTTGTTTTAAGATGATTTTAGGTTCACATGCAGCTGTATGAAATAATATAAAGAGATTTTATGTACACTTTACATTTCCCCCAGTCATGATACCTTGCATGACTCTAATACAACATCACAACCAAAAAAAAATCGACACTGATATAATCCATTGGCCATATTCAGATTTCTCCAGTTTTACATAAATTCATCTGGGTATCCCTAGATCCCATTTTTTAAAGATTTGTTTCAGTTTATTTCTTATGTAGAGAGAGAGAGAGAGAGAGAGGGAGAGAGAGATTCAAATGTGAGCAGGGGAGGAGCAGAGAAAAAAGGGAGAGAGACAGAGAAAGAGAGGGAGAGAGTCCCAAGCAGGTGCCATGCCATCATCATGGAGCTCGCCACAGGGCTCAAACCCACAAACCTTGAGATCAAGACCTGAGCCAAAATCAAGGTTGGACACTTAACCCACAGCCACCCAGGTGCCTCATCCTTTTTATTTTTTTGATTTTTAAATTTATTTTATTTTATTGTAATTTTTTTGACAGCAGCTTGATTCTGTCCATAAAGCCCGTCCAACTGTGTGATACATGTCACCACATGAGGTTCCTCAATCAGATCACCAGCCTTGGGAACATTTCATCATCCCAGAGTCTATATTTAAGTAAAATGTGGTTGAATTGCTACTATGTCCCGGAACCTTTGCTTGGAATACCATATTTTGACTCATATTATTATCTCCAACAACCATATAAAAGTAAGAATTATTATTACCTGTACATAAGAATGATGAAGTTTGGAGAGGTACAGTGACTTGGACAGTGCCACATGTTATTAAGTGGCATATCTAGAGTATTTACAATTGTCAAAAACAAGACAACAGGCCCCAAGTAGGCTTGCTTATGCTACGTAAGCCCCATGTCACCAAACCCAGATCACCAAACTACAGTTGTGGCTCCTCCAGAAATGGGAATCTTAAACCACTCAATCTGTAAAGACCTGATCAGCACTAGTTAGGTAATCTGCCCAAAATAGACCCCTTTCATCTCCTGAAGGAAAGTAATCTTGCAATAACCAGCTTGCCTTTTTTTTTTTTTTTTTTTTTTTTTACCTGGTATCACTTCCTTGTTCCCAGTCCCGTCTACCTATAAAAGTTTTTCATCTTGTTCGGCTCCTTGGAGCTCCTTTCTATCTGCTAGATTTCATGCTGCCTGATTCGAATTGATTTTTGCTCAGATAAACTCTTAAAATTTTTAATATGCCTCAGTTTATGTTTTAACACACTTTATCTTAAAGGCCAGCTTTTTTCTGCACTCTGAGAAAAATTCTTAACTGTTATTTCCTTCTTAATAACTTGTTGTGAATTGTCAAAACAGATAGCTGGAGGAAAAAAATGAGTAGAATGGATTTTAGTCCTACCAATTTTCATCTATTATCCATCCATTAGCCTTCCTGCACACAGAAATGTTGGATAAATTTCCTTTGATAGACATTTTGAACTCTAGCACAAATTTCAAAACATACGAGGTATGACCTTCAAAGGAATAGGAACTCATCTCTTGTGTATCATGGTTTTTATTTCTGACTTTTACTAGGCTAAAAAAAGCAATCCTGATATAAAAATAAGCACTTATGGTCATTGAAACCCTCCTCTTATGATTAGCTATAAAAATATGCCCATTTCAAATATACCCTGAAATAGTAACAGAATCAGCATGTAGTTCAATTCCAAGAATTCCAAGGGTGTTTTTCCACTTTCATTAAAATGCATCGCAATGAGGAAATTATGTGAATATCATTTAGAGCTTTACAAGGAAACTTTTTAAAATTGATAGTTATAAGTGTTTACAATACAAATTCAAGGTGATTACATGATGATTAGCACTTGCTTATATGTCTCTTAAGAAACCACACAATCTGATTCCAAACAGCAATCTCTTGGAATACTTGACCTTGATGAGCTTGATGCTGATTTTAGTGACAAACTTTTTAAATTAAAATTGTATTATAATGCTGTGACTTGTCACTTCTAACATTTATATATCAAGGCAGAAACAGAACACTCGCTTACTGGTAGTCTAATTATGGTTCCATGAATGCAGGTGGCAAATTCCAGGGGTAACAACAACAATACCTAACATTTTTGAGAGCTTAGCACATTCCAGACATATTACAAGCACTTTTCTTGGTATTATTTTATTACATTCTGCACATTTTTAACAGAAACAACTGTAGTATTCTGTAAAAGAAACTTAGGATCAAATTCTACTTTGTCAATCCTAGCTAATGGTGATTCCTTAATTTCTGTACAATTCCTTGTATGTAAGTTCTTCATGCCAGCCTCTAGATGGGGCTCAAGTCCTCGGTTCACCTCAAGGGATGTAGGAGTTGGATATGGGTCAATAATGATGTCTAGGTCATTGAGACTGTTCTGTTAAAGGACACCATATAGCACATGGCACCTACTGAGATAAGTCACAGTTGTCTTTGAACCTTCTACATTGAAGATTCTATTTACCCCCTTTTTACACAACTGTTAGAACCAAGCAGGATCAGGGTGAGGTCCAGAGAGACCAGGGTAAAGAGAAACACCATAGGGGACTATTTTTAGTGTGCAATGCAGAAAAGTGTAAAAAAGGCTTGGGATTTTAATATAGTCCAGCTTAACTAACAACACAGGAGATACAGCTGCTATTCTAGTCATCAAATACTTGCCTCACTCTCCCTCCCACACACAAAATACATTCACCCAACTCCCTTTTATCAATAAAGGTAATCAGGTATCATATCCACTTATGACGACAAGTCTACCTATCAGAACATAGTCTCTATATCAGGTGCAGAAGTTCTCTGTATTTTGGAGACCAGCAAACTAGAGACAAGTTGTCTCCATCAGGAATACCCAACATGAGAAAAGAAAACAGGAGCAGGATAACAATTGCATTTGGAAGGACTATGGGAAATCAAGATCAGATTTTACTCTTAGAAATTCTGATACCCCTCTTACCTACTTCTGGGGTGGGAAAAATTCCTTGATTACAGTTATAATCCACTTATTTTCTGGGAGTAGACCTCTTTGCCATCATTCTTTGGGGCACTTGATCACTCTCAGGAAAATTACTCATTCCCCATTTTCTGATTCTTTAACTACATCTGAAATGGGCAAGGGGGAGTACGTCTTCCCTGGTTGCTAATAAGCTTTCTTAGGTTGGTTCCTGCTTTAAAAAGGTGAAGGATACAGAGTGGTTTCTATCTCAAACAATCTCACTCTTTTTTTAGTCTAGGCTGGTAGGTCTTTGGGCAATACACCTCTCTCAGAAATTTAACCATCTTTTTAATTTTTTTTTTCTTTTCAATGTATTTGAATCCCATAAAGTCTATGTGGTAATTATCATACACAGATTTTCTTTTTTGGAAACCTAATTCTGATATATTACTTACTCCACTATTTCCCTGTAGTTTTTTTAATTGAAGTATGGGTGACATCTATTATATTGCCTTTAGTTTTTTATTCAACTACAAATATATTTTTTAGTCCATCAGCTTCGGTGGGAGAATCACTCCTTTGGTGGGAAAATCACTCCTTAAAGTTCTTTTCCTTGAGCCAGTTAAAAAGATCTACTGAATGCCATAATCTTGATTGAGTCTCCCCAGTCCCCTGGGGATATGTGCTCCAGTTTGAATTACAGATTTATTGAGACTAGAAATGAGACTTCCATTGTAAAATTAAGTTTTGAGTGCTGTCTTAATAGTAATATGGCTGATAATGAAGGTGAGAATAGATTAGGGGAAGGAAAGTCAAGTTCAGAGACTTTTCGTTGCATTCAATAAACATGCATGATGTACCCACTATTTTCCAAACAGCATTCCAGATTTTAGAGATACAAAAGTGAAAACAATTGGTAAGAATTTCTGCCATCTTGGAGCTTCTACTTAGTGAAGGAAATAAGCAGCATTTAGGTGGTGTATTTGAAAGGTTTTTCTGGCCTGGACAATGCACATATTCTAAGACCATGAATTTCTTTTTCTCCTTCAGGGTTCCTATCCTTAGTAAGCACCATCTCCTTTAGGCTGCTTCATTCCTCTGATTCATTTTTTCAAGCATGGAGTAAGATTCATTAAGATGGGGCCATCTGGGATTCCTCTAAATTGGATGAAATTCTCCCACTGCCCAATTTCCTCTGTCCCTTTGACACCACTCTATCCTCCTCAGAATGTCAGATCCTAATATCCTTGCTAATTAGAAGGGAGGCTTTGATGAAATGACTGTTGTGAATTTATGAATTCCAGGTAAACGTTTAATGGACTATTCTTATTTTATTTTGGTTTGTCTTTCAATCACAAGGTGTTTGGCATTTGATCACTGGGCACTCTTCTTTTTCAAAACAGAATGTGGTACTTTTGGATATTCAAAATGCTCAGTGATCAATTAATGACCCTTAAAGGAAAAGAAAAAAATTACAGGGGAGAGGAAGTGTAAAGATGGTTATAACTATACAATTATAACACTTTCTATAAGCTGATATAAGGAATTCCCTAAAGAGTTTACTGGGAAGTTAAGAGCCTTTTTCCCCCTCTTTATGAGAATATCAAAGCTTTGATATGACATGACTTTTAAGCTATTCTATGGCAAAAACTTTTTTACATTTTTTCAAGAGAGAGAGAGCATGAGTAGGGGAGAGGGGCAGAGGGAGGAGAGAACCTTAAGCAGGCTCCATGCTTAGCATTCAGCCTGACATGGGGCTTGATCCCACACCCCTCTGATCATGACCTGAGCTGAAAGCAAGAGTTGGATGCTCAACTGACTGAGCTCCCCAGGTGTCCCTCTATGATAATAACTCTTGAGGAATCTTTCTAGAATCATATGACTATTAATTGATACCACTGGAATATGCTATTTTCTATGACACAAATCTGAACTGTTCTGGAAGAAAAAATCTAGATTTTTTCTCCCTCAGTTTGATATTGTCTGGAATGAAATTTAAGAATGTGAGCTAATTTCTGGATCGCTTTTATTTGTCCTTCTTCAGTAGCCCAAAATATCAACAGGATAATTTTCTCCTGAAGAAAAACATATCCATTTCTTTGACACAGGGAAAGAAAGGACTCCAGAGACCAGTGACTAAGATGTTGCCTCTGAAGGCAGCTCACCAACTCAACGAATAATGGATGAGTAGAGTATAAAGGACATCATCAAGTCTATGCGGAAAAATGACACTGTCTATGAAGGGGACTGAATGTTCAATGTTTACACAGCCACTTAGTCTGCAATAACTAAACCTGTTAACCAATTTTGCTGATAACACACCATCTACTCTCCCTTCCTTTATCTCTGCCTCTCAATGTTCAAATTATCCCCATGTTAAATTAAAAGAAAAAGATATGTATATATCTTTTATATATATATATATACATATATATATATATATATATATATATATATATATATATGCTTTATTTTAATTATACCTTTCTTTCAAATGACTGCTTTATCTGTCTTCTTCTCTTTATGGCCACATTTCTAAAAGACATAAGTCTACCATTTTGTTTCCATTTCTTTCCCAACATTCGTTAATAATAATAATTATTATTCTTATGTTAATATCACGAAAATTCAGTCATGGTGAATCAACAGTCAATACCCATTCCAGCGTCTTCCCTCCAGGGTGCTCTCTGTAGTAAGGATGCTGGATGTCCTAGATGTGACTCCGTGGTTTGTCAATCTGATGCACACAAAGGTGACCCAGTAGGTAGGAGTGAGAAGGGTGTGACTTCTGCTTTATCCCTCAGCAAGCTCAGTTTGGAGCTTTTCCTTTTTCCCAAGGCAGCACTGGCACCTTCCAGTGCTTGATCACCAGCCTCATGCTGTTGAGATACAGGGCGCAGGCTTCCATTCTCCTCTGGGGAAACCGCAGCCTAGCTCTAGACCTGCCTCCAATAGCCACCAGACTCTGGGCTGCAGCATGGGTGGAGATCCAGAGCTTAAGGAGTGATTTCTGAAAGCTGAATCTAGGGGATGGTTTTCTTTTCTTTACTTTTTTTTTTTTTTAAACCCTGAAAAGAATCTTGTAATCCATTGCAATAAATCCTTTTACACTTAAAATAGCCAGGGCAGATTCTGTCTCTGCAACTGAACTTTGACAAATTCAGTATCACTTCTTCCCTATTTTATCACTTGTCTTTTTCCCCTAACTCATGTCTGAAGGCAAAATTCACACCGGCTTAATGTCATTATTTATTCTTCCACAGCCTCACAAGTGTCTAGTGGGAACTTAGCCACACAAGATGCTCAAAGAGTATGTATCTGATACAGGGAAGTTGCTCAAAAATAGCGGGCCAAAAACTATACACCCTTTAACAGCAACGACAACAAGATGTCCATTAATCCCAACAACCTTCACTATAAAACCAAGATAATTTTTCTGCAAATATTATATGTCAAATGTTCTCTTTAAAGTTTTTTTAAATGCTTATTATTGTTTTTAATGTTTACTTATTTGTTTTGAAAGAGAGAGAGAGAGAGAGAGAGAGAGAGAGAGAGAGAGAGAGAAAGCGTGCACGAGTGGAGGGGCAGAGAGAGACACATATTCAGTGTGGACCCTGACACGGGGCTCAATCCCATGACCGTGAGATCATGACCTGAGCCAAAATCAAGAGTCAATTGCTTAACCAACTGAGCCACCCAGGCGCCCCCCCAAATGTTTTTCTTTTTTACTTCTTTATCTTTTTTTCTATTTCCTTCCCTAGAATTGTCTTTTGAGTAGAATATGATCAAAGAAAGGGATTCATCTTTAAAATAAATATACTTAATACACAGGGCTGTTAGGTGATTTAAATAGATCATGTAATTAGGATGTTGAAACTAAATTTCCATTTTGATCTCGCTTATACTTCCTATCTTCACTTGAGTAAAGCAGAAGAATGTCCAACTTGGCAACTTTAGAAACCTCAAAGATCATCCAAGATGATAATAGGATTTGATCTGTTTTTGTTTTTTTTTTTTCTGGACACACCCATCAGATTTCAGAAATGCTTTATGCACAGTTCCTATTTTGTCACATATAATACTGGAAAGCTGTATATTCATGACATGAGATTTAATTAAATTAATGTTTTACTGCTACTGCTTCATCAAATCTAATGCCTGTAGTAACTTTTGGTGCCACAGTCTTGATTCATGCTGAGGGACCAGTCATTTTACTAACATCGCTCTTGTGAAGTCCTCACTGAAAATGCCAACACAGTGAAAAGTGTATTAATTAACATCTTAATATTTTGCTATGAAAAGAGCTTTTACCTAATGGACTCCTTGTAAGAGTGTTGGGGACATTCAGAGGTCCACCAACCACACTTTGAGCATCTCTAGTCTGCTTCTATATCAAACTAAGTCTGTCCTCGGGAGTGTGTACAATTTAGGCAAGTTTTAGTGGAAATGAATTAATTCCAATATTTGTTTATGGCACTGAGCAGGGTTAACTATTTTCAATCACGCACTTTTATTTCTTTTTAATCTCCCGACATCTGATTTTGTCTCCATTGCATAAAGGGTCACTACAATTTTGTTCAACACAAAGGCCTTAAAAGGGCAAATGTAGTTTACAAAGGTAGACTTTATCTAACTAGAAGAGATATTACCAAGGGTTCTTTATAATAGATATACTTCCTATAAAAGTAGCCCCAAAGTATAATTTTGATTATAATCACTAAGCAGATGTTTTTGTTCATGTGTAGTATTTTTATTTAAAAAATACACATAAAAATGAAACTGGAATTATCACAACTCCAATAAACAAGAAAAGGCAATAAACAAAACAATAAAAATTGTACCAAACATTTTTTCCCCCTAAAATCATGAGTTCTGCTTCAACTTAGCCATAGCTGGACTTCCAATTGTCATTTATTAGCTGCTTAAGGGAACTAAATCCTTTTAAAGGGGAGGAGGCCTTGGACTTTTCTTACCCCACTGATCTCATTAGAGAAAAGACATTTTAAAGAGTACATTTTTAAGACTACAGTTAATGGAATGGGACTCTTTAAACTCTAGGCTTATTAAGTCAATAATTCTCAGCTCAAGGTGTCTAGAAATTTGTGCCCTTTTTCTTCAGTCTTAATTATGATTTCTTTTTTCTTTTCTCAAGCACAATGAAAGAGGCTTGGACTTCTCTATTAAAAATGTATTTTTTTCCCACTAATGGACTTTTTTTTTTTTCCATTTGGCACATAAGAAAACTAAGAGGCTTAGATACTAAATGGCTTTCATAATCAACATGGCACCTTTAGTAAGGGTTAGGGAGCTGTTCTTAAGTTTTCAATAACTTTTCATAGGTTTTATCTCTGGATCTTTTTAAATGGCTGGCTAAAGAAATTAAACAATGAATAAATGAATGCATGTACAGTCCAGTTACTTTTTGGTAGAACTCAAGCCACTGATCTTTTTTTCTTTTGATACACAGCCAAAGTATTTCAGGCCAAATATCATCTTCATTCAATTCCAATCTTTCCCCATCTGATTTTTTCCACCCCCACAGGACAGCTCACTAAAACCTCCCCCCCCCCCCCACCCCAAGCATCCATTTTAAAGGGCAAATGCAGTTAATTCTCAAAGTCAAATTTAGTTTAACTAGAAGAACAGTTACTAAGGCCTTGTTGTAATTGATGTGTTTTACATAAAAGCAGCCCTCCATCCATTCATGAGTTCTTAACATAAAAGACATTGCATTTGAATGGAGACTGCAATTCCCTGATAACTTTTCATCACAACTGGAGTCTTTTATCTTCTGTCAATCAACACTGGGCAGCAGGAGAGTTTTATCCACTCGAAGTAACAGAGAAGGAGGTACAGAGCAGTCTTTAAGAAGACAATGCTAGAGATGTTTATATCTTCCTTTACATGCCCTGTCTAAACTAAAATGTTTTGCCCAATCGTAGACAATCTGGACTTGTTATAAATAATTACAGATTTTAAGTCCTAGAAGGTGAGTTATCAAAACGTAACTACTTGATTTTAATTGCATACATTCTGTCTCTACCTAACTTCATGCTGGTATGTAATGGCAGTTAAATTACTTAATCACCTATCAATGACCTTTGCCTGCTGTCTATATTCTTTCTTCAATAACATTTATAGAGAAACAAAATGTGTGCGGTTCTTTATTTTCTGTATCATGAGAGCTCTCAACAACCATTAAATCACAATGCCTACACTGTAAGAATGAAAACTAATCACTGACCCTTACATCTTTATTTGTACAGAATGACATTTCTGTACATCAGCAATAGTTCAAACATTTGTTTGTTGAGTACGGGAGGAGATCAAAATGAGTCACTCAACTTTCATTCATGTTTAGGATTTTTGCAATGAAAAAGAGGTTACCGTTCCTTGAATTGAAGATATCATTTTATGGATAAAAATACTGATGTACAAAGAGGTTGGGTAACTTTCTTAATTCTTAGTATTAAAATGGAAAATAAAAGAAAATGAGATGTTGTCATAAAGATAATTTGTACAGTGCTTTGTCCACTCTGCCATACCACATTCTAAATCAATTCAGTTCTATAGATACTTATTTTCCCCTTCTGTAATCTTTTATGTTTCCTTATTTTGAGAGAGAGAGAGAGAGAGAGAGAAAGAATCCCAAGCAGGCTCTGCACTGTCTACACAGAGCCCAAAGTGGGGATTGAACCCACAAACCATGAGATCATGACCTGAGCCCTTATCAAGAGTTGGACACTAAACCAACTAAGCCACCCAGACACATCCCACTTCTGTAATCTTGAAGTGAAGTAGGGATTACCCAGGAAGATGAGAGGGAGAAGAACAATTAAATCAGTGGCCAGAGTGTATGAACATCCATGGGAGTATTAAAGTACATGGTATACTGAAACACACTGGAGTTGTCTCTACAGGTTGAACTGAGGAGTAATGGGAGTGGATAATAGAGAGAGAAGCAGAGGGCTGTCCCTAGACCCGCCTGTGTGCTGTGCTCAGGAGGTGGAACTCTACCCTGAAAACCTCAGGAAGGTATCTGTGAATCTTCAGCAAGAAGGGGACATAATCATAGATGGTCCATATGTGTGTTTGTATGCTTTGGAATTTTTTTAAGAACACCATGGCAAGCGTAGAGAGTGGATCGTAGTGCTGTAGTGGAGACAGAGACCCTGAGGAGAGTTTATAGAGGTTGGAGGGAAGTCTGTAGTGGTGAATCTATACAAGGGGTGATTTTGCATGGTATTTGAGGAGTGGCATTAGAGTGGCATGTCGTGAATGTCAGGGGAGGAATGGAAAATTAAGAAGGCTCTAAGATTTCTCCCTTGGATGACTGGGTTCCATTTTCATTAACTGGGACAGAGAATATACGCCTACGGAATTTCTTTTGGTAGAGATCATTTGTTCACTTTTGAGTGAACTTTTGAGTGATATAATACAATCAAATTGTATTATATTAAGAGGACAGTGCCCAGCATATGGGAAGAATAAAAAAAAATATTTGTTTAGTGAACTATGGCCATAGATTTCTAGGCTGAAAATATATAGTTAAGAAATATTGGAACAAAGAGGTTGGAATACAGAGAAACCGTATGGAATACGGAGAGAGAATGAATATTAACTTTAAAAAAAGTTTTTTAATGTTTATTTCTTTTTGAGAAAGAGAGAGAGACACAGAGTGTGAGTGGGGTAGGAGCAGAGAGAGAGGGAGACACAGAATCTAAAGCAGGCTCCAGGTGCTGAGCTGTCAATACAGAGCCTGATGCGGGGCTCGAATTCATGAAGCATGAGATCACGACTCGAGCCGAAGTTGGATGCCCAACTGAACGGTCCACCCAGGTGCCCCGTACGAATGTTAACTTTTAAGGAACAGTGCAAGATGTGAGATTTAGGCTGGAGGTCATAGACATTAAAGAGACTTCCGGAAGGAGTCAAGTTCACACAGACAGAATAGCATAGTGAGGAACAGAACTCGTGTAGAGCAATACCTTCACTGCTTTATTTTCTCTTGCAACAAAGAACCATTTACTTTGACCTGAATTTTAATATTTTCCCAGAAATCTAATTTGTTCCATCATTCAACTAATTTCCTTAATCAACAAACATTTATCTTCTTTACCTGATACTTTCCAGGGTTCTGGGCTGATAAGATAAAAATTGTAGGAGCTTTTATTAGCAAATATTCTATGACAAGCCACCAGATTTGTTGAAGGATGTAAAATGAACATAAAGCTTAGTGCCACTGGTGCCCTTTTAATCTCTTTGTTATCAGCACTATTAGTGTAGAAACCTGAATCAATCTATGCCCAGGAGTCCCCATCTCCCATAAGAGGTTAATACAAAAAAAGGTTTTCTTAGGTCAAAAATATTTTCCCACCACTCTGTGCACTGAAAATTTGTACTGCTTCCTTTCTTTTCATCACTTAAAAAGAAGATTAAGTAGGAATATCCAGTACGCTCTTGCTTAGCGGGACACATTTTACACTCTATGTCAATGTGTTATTGACTGATTCCACTGGGTCATTCATCCATTTCTTCACTCAACATGCACAGACTGAACACCTTTTGCACGTCACTGACCAAGCTAGTCTCTGGAATCACACTAAGAACTGAAGGAAGACCAGAAAATCCTGGGACAGAATGTGATGCTTGATGTCGACCTGTCGGCATGAGCAAAAAGAAGTCAGACGTAGAAAGAGGTCCCTAGGCAGGTAACAAATCCGTGTGAGAAGGAATGGCCCAATGTGAAGAATGTGAGACACCGCAGGGAAGAGTATCTGTAGTGAGTTGAGGGAAGATGAAGTTACAAAGAGAGTGAAAATGAAAAACAACAGATGATGAACAGGCTTCGGTGCTAAATTAAGGATGTGGCACTTTATTACAAGTCTGTGGCGGTCTCTCAGGGGAGTTTCAGGCTGGAGGGACAATTCAGCTGGCATCTTAGTCCCTTCTCCCTGGCAGCTGAGCCAAGGAGAGGCTGGCCCAGAGGCAGCAGACACTGAGCACAGTTATGATGCCAGCTATAATCTTATCACCTTGTCATTTATCCAGAGGGGTAAATTACTTTGAATCAGTATCATAAACATCTTGGTGAATTTTGACAATGACATTCCAATCAATTATGATTAAAGAAATGACTTTTATTTTGGTTCCTGGGAGATTTCTCTTAATACCTCAAACTTCTGATATTTGCCCCCAAGACTGTTTTACCTCTTTTGGAAGACACAGTAAGCACAGCAGTGTAGACAGTGGGCAGAGAATAAAGCACAATGATAAAGTAAAACAAATGATCCAATAATAGGAGGCAAGAGATGATAGTCCCAGGGGCAGAATTAGGACGTATCAGTATGTTGACATCAGTATGTACTATAGAAAGATGCCATCACGTGCTTAGCGTGACAAGGGCAAAGTTAACGAATCCTCTTGCAAATCTAAAGAACGTACAATATCATGTAGAGCAAAGAAAACAGACTTTGAAGGATGCCCGGTCAAATGGCATACTAGGTCATTTACCTGCACTGACAATGGAGCTCTAACAACTGACTTGGTGTATTTCACTCTTCTCTACTGGCTTCCCTCAGGCCTTTTCACAGTTTTGCATCTGTTGTTCCCAGTTTACTCCTAGTTGGTAAATAGCTAAAGTGTCATGCACAACACTGATACCGCTTTCTTAAACACTGCGTGGTGACAGTAACAGCTCTCTTAACTTCGTCGCACCTGCCCTCTTTTCCTAGCCTTCTGACAAGCCTGACTTTGCCCGAGCCTTACTTTTCAGTGCTCTGGTCACGGCTGCGCTTCCTCAGCCTCTCACGTTACCGTTCGCTTTGCAATGATGCTGCGTTGTCTACCAAGTGCTCTTGAGTTCTTCCTCCTCTCTCGTTATAGGCAGCGTGGTTAGTGAGGCCACCTGATGGCTGTGCTCCGCTTGTAACCAGACGGCTTTAAATGAAACCAGTGCTTATACAGTAGTAAAGCAAACTTTACTATTTCACAGGTAAAATAAAAATCATATCCATAATCTCAATGGAACCTTCTAGGAATCCTACGAGGGAGGTATTATGATGACCTTTACATAAATAAGGAATGTGTAACTGGGAGAAGCAAAGCAACTTAATTCAGAGGACATACCTTTTAAGGGGGTGAGGGGATAGGACATGGGGGCAGATCCTTGCTCTGCTGGGCTAGTTGTAAGACCTAGAGTAACGCCTTTTTCTCTCCTGAGACTCAGTTCTTCAGGCAACAATATTGATGATGTCTATGAATCTTGCAGCTTTATAATTTCAGTACCACTAGGTCATCACTGCTCATACAATCTTAGGTTTCATCTCTAAATATGACCTTATCTATATGGTCATATTTGGTGTGCGATGACCCCCCCCTTTCCTTTGTCTTAAGAAAATACAAATGGATTTAAATTTCTAAAGCCACTCTTGACAACTTAAGAAGGCAGACAGGATCAGAAACTTTGATATTATACATTATTTGTTTTACATATATTAGGATTTTTTTGAAGCAACGAAGGGAAACTGATGATTCACTATGCTTAAGCCTTCATTCCTCACATTCTTTCTTAATTCAACACTACCAACCAAAAAAAAAAAAAAAAAAGAAAAAGAAAAAAGAAAAAAAAAAGGAAAACAACCCAAGACTCTGATATAAATAAAAAGTTTTGTTTTTTTTTTTTTTCTCTCAAAATCCTTTTGGTTGCTGACATTCAGTTTATATAAGATGGAAATTCTGGAAGTAAAGCAGGACTAGAATGGTAATGTAGCATTCTGGCTGCCACATTCCTTCTGCACAGGACAGCAGAAACACGCTTCAAAATGCAAATGCTGGGGTCGGAGTGCCTGGATTTGAGTTCTAGCTCTATCACTCATCTGTGTGAACTCAGGAGCCATCAGCGAGACATGACACTGAATCAATCCCTCCATGCCAGTGTCCTCTTCTATAACATGCGATGATCAGTGTCTCATTCCAGACTTCTTGTAAGACTCATAAACACCTAGCAGAGCGACTATTAAAGTGTTAAATATCTCAAACTGGGATTTAACACTTATTAGTATGTTCTAGGTTCTAAGCATAGTACATATGATCTTATTTATCTTCAAAACAACTGGATTAAGAAGTGGACAATTTTATCCTTATTTTACAGACGAGGAAACTGAAGCATACTTGTCCCATTAAAAGGTAAAGAACTCTTAATTACCGAATACCTACTATTTTAAGCACTGAAAACCTGTCTCATTTAAGCATCACAAAATAAACTTAGAAGTAAATATTCCTTCCTCCATTTTTGAAATGAGGAACTTCAGTTACAAGTAGGGCATACACAGTATGAAGCATCCTCAAAAAGTTAAAAATAGAACTACCTTACGATCCAGCAATCACACTAGTGGATATTTACTCCCCAAGTAGAGAATACTAATTCAAATAGATACATGCACCCCAACGTTTATAGGAGCATTATCTACAGTAAACAAATTATGGAACAACCCAAGTGTCCATCAATAGATGAATGGATAAAGAAGGTATAGATACACAATCAAATATTACTCAGCCATAAAGAAGAATGAAACCTTCTTTCTAGAAGAGCTAGAGAGTATGATGCTAAGTGAAATAAGTTAGAGAAAAACAAATACCATACGATTTCACTCATGTAGAATTTAATACACAAATAGCGTACCTGGCTACCTCAATGTCATACATTTGGTGAGTGGAGATTCAATCCCAGGCTTATTTTACATCAAAATCTGTTTCTGTCTCTATTTTCTTCTTTTACTGGGTCATGCCTTTCACCTACTAAAGCAAAAGTTTTGCTATTCAAGGAACATAGGGAAGAATTAATAACTTTGAGAAAAAATTAAGCATGTTTGGTCAGAGATTCTGAAAAACTGTGTTTTTTTGATACGAACTATGATGAACAAATGAGACAGAGAGAGAGAGAGAGAGAGAGAGAGAGAGAGAGAGAGAGAGAGAGACTGAGATACTGTAAGCTCTTTCAGGCAAAGAAAGGCAATATACTATTGTTGAATCCTGAACAAATAAGGCACAATTACTATTCTGAATGACTTGGCAGTATACATATTTGTAAAAAATAAAATAATAAAATAAAAAGTTGAGAAATCTCTTTGTGATTCTGCTTTCACTAGCTGCATGATATTGGGCACATCACTAACCTCACTAAATATAAATAAATGTACGTTTAAAATACAAATAAAAATACCTACTTTCCGAAGTTGTTGTAAAGATTGAGTAAAATAATATATGGGAAGATTAGGGCCAATTCCACTTTAAGTGAAATAGCATCGTCAAATTTGCAATCCCCTTATAGTCTTTAAATCTGCTTTCATTTAATTCTTTACACTCATCCTAAAATGAAATCATTATGTTTTATTTACTCATTGCTTATCACATTTATTGAATCATAAAGGTCTGCTCCAGTGCCTGGCACTGAGGGAGTGTTAATTATGAATGAATGATTATGAATGAATGAATGAATGAGCGATCACCATCCAGAACCTAGCATATACTCAACATTGTTACTTTTGTATGTAAAACTATCATTCTGTTAGTAGCACAAATACATATTTTTCTTAATAAATATGCTGCAGGAATAGTAGTAGAGGACGTCAAACAGAGAGAACCACACGATGTGATCTCTGTAAGGCCTCTACCTGCCTTCCTGGTGATAGGTTTCTGAGGGTCAAGTATAGGTCAGGGTGACCAGTAGGATGTTATCTCTTCTTATTTTTTAAAATTAATTAAAAAATTAAGAGAGAGAGAGAGAGAAAGAGGAACAGAGCGGGGAAGAGGATCCAAGGCAGGCTCTGTGCTGACAGCAGAGCCCAGCAAGGAGCTCGAACCCACGAGCCACGGGACCATGGCCAGAGCTGAAGTTGGATACTTAACCAACTGAACCACCCAGGGGCCCCTCTTCTCATTTTTATATTAATTCTCATAACAAGCATTTAAAATGCCAATTAACATTCTTGCTCCTTTCCCTTATATAATTTTTTTTGGTTTAAATCAAGCTGGGAAGTGTGGGAGTACCGCACTATTGCAGCTTACAAAATATCTCTAGGCACATGTCCTTGGTACCGACCAGGAATGTATGATTTGGAAAAGTAATGAGGTGGCTGTGGGGGGCTGCCAAACAACGAATTACAGGACAAGGTTCAGACCCTGCAGGTCTACTTGCTAAAAAACAAAGGGCACTTGTACCAGAGGTGTGATGGCAAAGGTATACCTCAAAGTGGTCAAATTCAGAGAACGTTTTGAAGTCAGTTGGCAGGGTCTGCTGATTGATTTAGTGTGTAATAGGAAAGAAATAGAGGGGTCAGAGATGACTGTTAGATTTTTTGGTCGGAGCCACTCAAGGGATGACTGCCACTTACTGCCATGGGAAATGCGGTGGGGAGGAGATGCAGGTGAAGTCAAGGTCATGATCTCACGGTCTGTGAGTTCGAGCCCCGCGACGGGCTCTGTGCTGACAGCTCAGAGCCTGGAGCTGCTTCGGATTCTGTGTCTCCCTCTCTCTCTGCCCCTCCCCCGCTCATGCTCTGTCTGTCTCTCTCTCTCAAAAATAAACATTAAAAAAATTTTTTAAAAAAAGCGGTTAAGCTGAAGAGGACACTAGGTGAGGTGAGGACACTGGGAAGTGGTGTATTGGTTACTTACCTGTGCTGGGATGAACTGTCATAATGGCTCAGAGGCCATAATGACAGTCCCTGGCTCTCCCAGGGACGTGTAGCCCCCACAGGCCCACGGGGCAGAACGTGAAGCCAGAGGGTGACTTAAAAGCTTGGAATCTAATGGAAACTGACTGGCTTGATTTTCAACTTACTTGAGACCAGTCACCCCTTTATTCTTCCAATTTTCTTCCTTTTGGAGCGGGAACCTCCATCCCTGGCCTGGCCTGCGTTTCGGGAGCAGATAACTTACTTTCTAATTTCTAGTTTCACACATCCATAGATGGGGACAAATTTTGCTCAAGATGGACCCTACACAGAATCTTAGCCATACTTTATTTAAATGATTCTGATAAATACATTTGGGACTTTTAAGTTCATGATATTTAAATAGGACTCTGGACACAGTAAATACTCTAGTTGAGATTTTTCTATGCTGGGGTGAATTAATGTAGGCTGTATGTGGGTTGGACAAGAATTTGGGGGGGGTGGTCATAGGACAGGCTGTTGTGAATTAAAGGAAGTCCCCCTAAAATATATGTCCAACTCCCAGAAACTATGAATGGGACCTTATCTGAAAAAGAGAGAGAGTTCTTGCAGATGTAAGTAAATTAAGAAACTCAGGATAAGATCACCTTGGATTATCCGGGTGGGAACTAAATCCAGTGACACACATCCTTATGAGAAAAAGGCAGAGGGGGATTTGGAAGAGAGAAACAGAAGAGGAAGCCAAGTGAAGGTGGAGGTGAGGTGGTGGTTATACAGCCACAAGCCAAGGACCTGAAACCACTAGAAGCAGGAAGGAGAAAAGCAGCATTTTCCCTCTTCTCCCCTAGAGTCTCCAGGGGAAGTGCAGCCTTGACCGTAGGGAATAACTGTCTATTGTTTGAAGCAGCCCAGTTTATGGCAATTTGCGACGACAACCAGGGGAAATAATAAAGGTAATCAGAAGTATGGGACTAGAATCCAGGAGAGAAATCAGAGCTGGAGCTATGACTTTAAAAAGCCATAACACTGGGTAGAATTCCACAGGAAGAACAGTATATATTTATACATATAATAGAACAGCGTGTGTGTGTATGTGTATCGAGAGAGACAGAAAGAGACAGAGATGGAGAGAGAGACACACAGAAAAAGAGGAAGACACAGAGAGAGATACAGACACAGAGAGTGACAGAAGACAGACAGAGACACAGAGAGACAGACAGAGAGCAAAGGATTGAGCTCTGAGGCCACACCATGTTTTGGAAAATGATAAAACCGAGAAAGATCCAGAAAAGAATACTGAAAATAAGTAAGCAGGAGAGAACAGAAGAGCCAGCAAGGAAGAGGGCCCTTGAAACTACAAAAAGAATTTCAAAGAGGAAAGGCTTAGCAGTGTGTCAAATGTTGTTAAATGTCAAGTAGTATGATGGCTAAGAATTTAACACTGGATTTGGCAAGAAGCAGTAATTGATAACCTGAACGATGATCCTTTCTATAAAGACCCAGTTTCAAATATAAAGACCCAGGGCCTCTTAGGCTCAAGAGAGATTATGGAGAGAGGCTATGGAATTGCAAAGACAGAGAATATACTTGGAAATTTTCCTATGAAACAGAAACAGAAAAATCATGCAAAATTTTTCACACCGTGTTTCGTACTACCAATGCATCATTTCCCTGCTCCCATACCATAGGAAATATGTTCCAAATACATTGTATTTACAGTAACGAAGGAAAATAAAAACACTTTGCACGGGAAATCCCATCGAGAAAGATCAAAAAAAGCAAAGAGATGAACGGAAACGTGTATAAGTCGGAAGGTTTACAGACAGCAGTGGACACAGTTCCTGCAGCGCATTCTCCTCCACGGGGTAGGAGGGGTGTTTATGCACCTGGGGCCTCTGACGGGAGAAATCCACTTCCACACTGAGGAAACACAGACAAAGTTTTCTTCAATGCACTCTGGTCATAGATGCCTAAAATGTAAATACCATGATACCAATTATCATACCAACTATTGGACATGATGTAGTCTTTAAATTAAAAAAAAAAAAAAATCACTTTCAGATGGAGCCCAGCCTTATCACTAAGTATGAGATCTGAAACAAGTTACTTAACATCTTTCTTGATCTGTCAAAATAAAATAGCTGCCTTGCCCATTTGCAGAGGTGGTAAGGATAATTTTAGAGAGAGCACAAGCAGGGGACGGACACAGGGAGAAAGAGAATCTTAAGAAAGAATCTTATGCAGGCTCCGTGCTCCGTGTGGAGCCTGATGAGGGCCTCGATCCCACACCCTGAGATCGTGACCTGACCTGAAACCAAGAGTCAGATGTTCAACCCACTGAGCCACCCACCCAGGCGCCCCGATAAGGGGTAATCACTGATACTGAAATATGGTCCCATGGGGCACCTGGGTGGCTCAGTCGGTTGAGCGTCTGACTTCGGCTCAGGTCATGATGTTGTGGTTTGTGAGTTCGAGCCCCGCATCGGGCTCCATGCTGACAGCTCGGAGCCTGGAGCCTGCTTCCAATTCTGTGTCTCCCTCTCTCTCTGCCCCAACCCACTCGCATTCGGTCTTTGTCTCTCTCAAAAATAAATAAACATTAAAAAAAATTTTTTAAATAAAAAAAAAGAAAGAAATATGGTCCCTGATCCTGAGCATGAATAATAGTTTTGTATGTACTGGTCTGAAGACAAACGACTTCAATTCAAATCTTACTCTTGTATCTCAACACCCATGACGCTGAGATTCAGATACACAAATTCTTCAAACATCCATTTCCTCATTTGAAGATGAAGACATGGTTGCTATGAAAAATTTACATAAGATAATGAATTCAAGGTGCACAACCTATATTGTTTCATAAATGAACATCACTTTAGGGGCGCCTGGGTGGCTTGGTCGGTTAAGCATCCAACTTTGGCTCAGGTCATGATCTCGCAGTTCGTGGGTTCGAGCCCGGTGTCGGGCTCTGTGCTGACGGCTCAGAGCCTGAAGCTGCTTCGGATTCTGTGTCTCCCTCTCTCTCTGCCCCTCCCCTGCTCATGCTCTGTCTCTCTCTATCTCTCAAAACTAAGTAAACATTAAAAAAAATTTCTTTTTAATAAAATAAAATTAGTTACTTTATTATTTTGATGCTGCCCTCATTCCTTCCCTCAAGTAGCTCAGAGTGTAGAGGAGAGAATGTTAGTTAATAAATACGCAAATGTGTGGCGGTCCAGCATACGCGCTCTGTCTGAAGGACAAGTTCCATGTTCAGGAGTGCGCTCACCTCAGCCGGCCGTACCACTTTGTCAGTGCTCAGTTAAACACAGCTGTAGCATCACATTTGGAACTGCATTCAGTCTGCTCAAGAGCGCACAATGATTTATGGAGTAATGTGCTAGGCTCCAGCAGGACTTCATTTGCATGAGAAAAGGACAATTGGATCCCTCAGTCTGTAATTCTCAGAGAAATGCTTTCCTTGAGCCTTATCCTTGGTTTGTTTTCACTCGGAAAGGAATTTGTCATTTTAGAAATACTTGTTGTAATCACGCGGCAACCTACAGGAGGAAAAGGTTGGAGAAAACAATTTCTGGCCTTGAATTACCTCGTGTTTGGGTAAGAAGATTAAGTTGCTGTTGGCATTTAAAATTGTCTGTCTGAATAGCAGTCTCCCACGCACACTTCATTCATTCAATAAATTCCAACAGTTTGACTGAATGTTCTACGATCTGAAAGTTTAAAGCGGAGAGAGCGCTGTGTGCAGGTGGTTCAATGATTGCCTTCCAACTGGCTGTAAGGGCACCAAAGGGACACTGTGGACCCATGTGATCTCCCCATGGTGGTGATGGTGCCACAATCCTACTTTATTACCATATGCCAACTAACCCTGCTCCCTCCTCACCTTATTCAATCATTCTTCATGCTACATTGGCCTTTATTACTGATTTACATAGAATCCTTCCATGGTCCTCCATTGGTCTCAATACACTGAACATAACATACAAGGGCCTCCATCATCTGTCCCCTCATCCCCTTAAACTCCCCACCCTTTTCATTTGGACTTATCTCCTGGCTAAGAGGAAGTGCTTGTAGATCACCACATTGATATGTTCTTTGCTTCAGCTGTTTCCTTTGGGAGTCATTTTCCTCCTCCTCGCCTGACTTGCTTCTGGTTAGGCAGGTTCTGGCTCCTTTTCCGGATCCCAGCTTTGAAGTTCTGCAAGGGGCCCCAGTCTTCGCTCCCACTACCCTCTTCTCATAGACAATGCCACAGCAAAGTACGTCATTCCCAACACTTGGTGGGTCACAGGTACCTTTGGGTATCTGTAGAGATTTATGGAGTTTCACTCCAAAATAAACAAACCTGCAGCCTCACACAGACACGTGTTATATCTAGTTTCGGGCGTCTGTGAATTATCTTGAGGCTTACCTCTAGATGTATTTTGGAGAATTCCCCGCTCTTGATTATGAGTTTCTTAGGGTCAAGGACTGTAACTTGCTGTTCCTAGGTATAGCACAGTTCTTCACTGTAAAAACTATCCATAGATATGTGCCTAAGTGAATCAAGTTGAGAAGCCAAGTAATGACTAAGTACCTAATATATCCCAGTCACTGGACACCAAGGAGTCAGAGGCCAGCATGTTGAGATACATAACTTGGTGTTTACTGGGATACTGTTAATGGCTAAAATTGGAGATGAGGGTGTACGTGGGACAACTTCGTGCTGAGGAGTATGAGTGGAGAGTCAAGTCCCTATTCTTCTTTTCCCTTCCCTTCCTAACTCTAAACTATATCATAAATCAGCATGGTTCAATTACTTGCTTTATGCCAAAAGCATTTGCATTTCTGTCTTTACCCTGTGATTGCTTCTCTTAGCCCCTGGCCACCTAAAATTCTTAGATATATGAAAGGCACCTCAAACAAGCATGTCCAAAATAAATTTTATGATCATTTCCACCAAGTGTGGTTTTCTAATGGCTCTGCAGTTCACATATCTGTATCTAGATCTAGACATATCTCACCTCAGGTATGTTTGATATCTCTTCCACTTTACCACCAATGTTTAATCTATTAAATATGTATGCTCATATATCTGGTTGTGAATGTATATAAAACCTAAATACTTTCTACCATATAGAATCAGTTCATATGGAGTCCGCTTTTCTCATTCTTGTATTGCAAGGGCCTACCACAATGCCTGGAACTGAAACCTGCTAGACACACACACATGCATGCGCGCACGCGCACACACACACACACACACACAGAACAAGAACAAATATACTGTATGTGCCTGCCCTCTGTCACTTTGTCCTTCCTACTGATTAGGACCCAGATTTGATGGCTGGGATGGGACAGCCACCTTGGCTTGAGCTCTGGAGGCTGTGAATTAAGGATGATGGATCTGTAATATGGAAGTGTCCTGATAATTATGGAGCCACAGTAGTACCTATGAACTGCTTATATCTACTAGAACAACAAAGAAACCTCTGTGTTGCCACACTTATCCTGAGTATCCCACCACTTAGAATAAGGCTAATTATATCTAATACCTCTCATGAAGCTTTCTGAATATTTCCAATTTGCCTTATGTTTAATTTCTATTTAATAAGTATTCCGTCTTGCCTGAGATAAATGTTCCAGTTTCTTTATAAGGCATTATGTTTACTTTGAAGCCTTTTCGGGTTTCTTGTGAAAACCTGCCCCATCACACTGCTCTGCTCCTTCAGCCTACAGTGCATACACCCAAAGTTCCCACGTCTTTGTTCATGATTTTTTTTTTTTATTATTGGAAATGCACTCCCCTGCTTCCTTTCTCACCTAACTCCTCCTGGCATAAAGTAGTCATGCCCAACAATGTTTATTGCATAAGTGAATTTATTGAAAAAGAATAAACAAATACTAAATTTTGATTCTGAGTATAAATGCAGAAATTCTTACATGGAAGAAAAGATTCTTGTCAACTTTAATATTAAGGAAAGACTCTTAGTGAGTATTAAAAGTGGCATCTGGTCCTTGAAGCTCCTGGGTGGCTCAGTGGGTTGAGTGTCCAACTTTGGCTCAGATCATGATCTCACAGTTCACGAGTTTGAGCCCTGCGTTGGGCTTTGTGCTGACAGCTCGGAGCCTGGAGCCCGCTTGGGATTCTGTGTCTCTCCCTCTCTCTCTGCCCCTCCCCGACTCTTGCTCTCTCTTTCTCTCTCTTTCTCTCAAAAAAGAATAAACATTAACAAAACTTAAAAATTGACATGGTCCTTGAATATAAGAAAACATACATTAAAGGAGCTAAGGAGGCAGGTAGAAGTTCTTTCATCATTCTTTTTGAAGAAAAAACTCCACAAACCAAGAGACAATGTTGGAAATGATCAGATATTTGCTGAATCTTGCTACAGAATTGCTATCATCATCCTTAATGTGACTCACGCTGCACACTGACTCAGCTTCTTGATTAATCGCTGTTGATCTTTACCAATCCATTTTCACACAACCCTCTCGTTTGAGGGACACCATCTAGAATACATGATGCTGCTGTTTGTTTGTAACAATCCTCAAGGTGCAAATATTATGCAGGTAATCAATCTAATCAGGCAAATCCATACTTTCTGTTTCTTCTCAATAACCACTCAAGTCATCTATACCATCATTGTTCTCTAAATCTCCACATGATTTGAGTCCATTTAAATGCTTAATTTTAAGGGGCGCCTGGGTGGCGCAGTCGGTTAAGCGTCCGACTTCAGCTCAGGTCACGATCTCGCCATCCGTGAGTTCGAGCCCCGGCTTGGAGCCTGGAGCCTGTTTCGGATTCTGTGTCTCCCTCTCTCTCTGCCCCTCCCCCGTTCATGCTCTGTCTCTCTCTGTCCCAAAAATAAATAAAAACGTTGAAAAAAAATAAAAAAAAATAAATGCTTAATTTTAATATAAATGTAAATTTTCTCAAATAATGTCCAACTTCAATCATTCCTGAACTTTGCTCTATAAAAACAGAAAGTAAAAGTACATTTAACAACTCAACCACACAAAATAAACCTCAAAATCCTTAACTATGGCCAAGTCTCTAAATTTCAAATAAGAGCCTTGTGTCAAAACCAAAGCTCTGCTACATTTTTCTGTTATTTTGGACAAGTTACTTGAGCTCCCTGGGTCTCAGATTATGTAGGGATAATGGTAAATATCCCATGCTTTGATTCTTTATCAGATTTCCCCAACCGACTGCTAAATTCCTTGAAAACAGAGTTTGTGGCATATTTTACTTGACTCTCAATTACCAATAAGGTATTCAGTAGGTACTCCACTTATATTGAATGAAAAGCTTTTGTTAGATAGATTAATCTTTATTGAATAAACAAACGCCACTGATAGAGCAAGGCAGGCAAACAGACGGGAAAGGAGGGAGAGAAGAATAATATATGTTAGGTGCTCCCAGCTGTGATATCTCCAAGGCCCTTTAGTATTTATTGGTCATACTTCCACCTGGAGCAGTAAACACTTTATCAGTCGTAGAAGCCCCATGGTTCCATCTTTTCTCCAGCATAGTACTGGTTCTCAAAGCCAGCTACAGAGATTGCTGCCAGCTGTTTCTATTTCAGAAGTGATTTTCTAAAATCATGCTCCCTGTGAAAAGTTTGTCCCCCTTCCTCTAACCATATGTGTGTGTGTGTATGTGTATAATCATATATATATAATTACATATATAATTATAATAACTCTCTCTATATATATTCATATATATGTATATACAAATGTGTGTGTATATATACATATATACATATATATATATATATATATATGTATATATTTCTCTTAAGCTACTTACTGTGATCATATCTTAGGATCATTTAAAGTCTCAATTTTGCTTTTTGGAGAAAGGGATGGTCCAACCTGATGGCACAGACTCACTTCCTCCCACAGACACACCAGGTCTACAGCTCATCTGAAATGATTCTCTCTGAAAAGGACCTGAAAACTAGACGAACATGTCCTTCACAACAAACAGCAAAAGAGCCACATGAGGACAGGTGAGAGAGACAGCAATTTGGTTCTACCCAAAACCCCACCCCTGGCATAGGGACCACAATCAGGAGGGACCTCAGAAATCTAAGGATTCTTCCTGAGGATGGAGGGGTTCATGCCCCGTATTAGGCACCCCAAACCTTGGGACCAGCAATGGAGAGACAGGCCCTCAGAATGTCTGGCTTTAGAGACCAGTGGGGACCAAGTCCAGGAGAGCCAAAGGCTGCAGGGAGCTAAGGCACTTCTCATAAAGGGTTGCAGTTGGACTTTCTTGCTCCAGAGACCAGCAAGAAAGCAGTAGTTCGAAAGCAGGCAGACTACTCAGGAGGGTTATTCATTTGTTAATCTCAAAGTTGCTGCCAGAGGGGCAGGAACTTACTGGGACTCTCCCCAGGACAGAGGTCAGGCTGGAGCCATTTCTGCACTTTCCTTCTGCCTTAATGGCACCAGAGGCCATTCCTCAGCCATGTGCTCTCCCACAGCCCTATAGATGTGGCAGGCACACCCAGGCCACCCAGAGGACCCTCCTTGATTGCCTGGCTCTGGCAGCTGGGCAGGCTTCCATTCCTGGGTCCCACGGGACTGTAACAATTGCAAAGATAGCTCTCGGCACTACACATAGAGCCAACTGAAACATATACCCAGTCTTTCTGTGACAAAGGCCTATTTACTTGTCCTGGAGCTTCAGCCTGAGGGGAAGACTTCAGATTTGCCATACATCAAGAGGCAAAAGAGCAGCTCTCAGGAAAAGTAGGCAAGGGGATGCCATCTTTGTGCTCTCCCTGGGCATTACTACGGCTTTGCGGTAACTCCCACTGGTCTGAAGCCCTGATTTTTGCCATTGTTGCCCGGGGGACATGTCCAGATCCTCTGGTCTGGAGGCCAGCAGGGTTTGTGATTGCAATTCCAAAGGATCATAGGTATTTGTATACTTTAAAAGCTGCTTCCTGAGGGTCTGGCTCCAATCAGTCTGAAACTAGATGCTAAGATCCCTCCCTTTGGAACACTGACAGCTCTTGGCACATTCTTAACAACTTGGGCCCATCAATAACACATCAAGCTGCTTAGACAATCACAAAGGTTTGAGAAACAAACAAGAGCTAGGGCAAGGCTGGAAGACAAGGTTCATGTCCTACACAAGTCCACTCATTCAGGACTGGAATAGATAGTGGTTTCCCTTAATACATATGTTCCAAATGAAAGAACAAGGTCAAAGCTCAGGCAAAAACCTTAATGAAATGGAAGTAAGTAATTTGTCTGATAGAGTTCAAATGGTCATAAAAATTGCTCACTGGACTTGGGAAAAGAATGAGTGAATTCAGTGAGAACTTCGACAAAGAGATAGAAAAAATAATAAAGTACCAAACAGAAGTCACAGAGCTGAAGAATACAATAAACGAACTGAAAAATATACCGTATCAACATCAGACTAGATGAAGCAGAAGAAATGATCAATGGTGAAAACCTCCAAACCTTCCCTCTAAGATCAGCAACAAGACAAGGACACTCATTTTCAACATAGTATTAGAAGTCCTAGCCAGAGAAAGTAGGCAAGAAAAAGAAATAAAGGTTCAAATGGGATAGGAAGAAGTAAAACTTTCACTATGTGCAGATGACATTTTATATTGAGAAAATGGTAAAGAAAAATTCTGTAAACAGTAATATTTCAGGGCACAAAATAAACATACAAAATTCTGTTGCATTTCTATCCACTATCAGAAAGAGAATGAACTATCAGAAAGAGAATTTTTTTTCAAATCTCATTTACATTTGCCTCGGAAAGAATTAAATACCTAGAAATAACTAAAACTAACTACATGAAAGATCTGTTCACTGAAAATCACTATAAAACATGAAAGAAATTGCAGAAGATACAAATAAATGTACAAATATTCCACGCTCATGGATTAGTAGAAAAAGTATTGTTAAAATGTCCATGTTACCCAAAGCAATCTACAGATTCAATGCAATCCCCATCAAAATCCCAATGGCATTTTTCACATAAATAGAACATCTAATCTTGAAACTTGTATGGAACTGCAAAAGACTCTGAACAGTCAAAGCAATCTTGAGAAAGAACAGCCAGGCTGAAGCATCATGCTCCCTGATTTCAAGCTGTATTGCAAAACTGTAGTAATCAAAACAGTATGAAACTGGCATTAAAAACAGACACAAAGATCAAAGGAATAGAAGAGAGAGCCCAGAAATAAACCCACATGTATATGGTCAATTAATTTACAACAAAGGAGCCAGGAATATACAATGGGGAAAGGACAGTCTCTTTAATAAATGGTGGTGAAGGGGCGCCTGGGTGGCGCAGTCGGTAAAGCGTCCGACTTCAGCCAGGTCATGATCTCGCGGTCCGTGAGTTCGAGCCCCGCGTCAGGCTCTGGGCTGATGGCTCGGAGCCTGGAGCCTGTTTCCGATTCTGTGTCTCCCTCTCTCTCTGCCCCTCCCCCGTTCATGCTCTGTCTCTCTCTGTCCCAAAAATAAATAAAAAAATGTTGAAAAAAAAAATTAAAAAAAAAAATAATAAATGGTGGTGAGAAAACTGGAGAGTCACATGCAAATGAATGAAACTATTTCTTATTCTCTTACACCATACACAAAAATTAACTCAAAATGAGGGTAAAGACTTGAATCCTGAAACCATAAAACTCCTAGAAGAAAACATAGGTGGTAAGTTCCTTGGCATTGATCTTGGCAATGATTTTTTTATTTTTAGATCTCAATCCACAAAAAAAAATGAGTGAAAGCAAAAATAAACAAAGGGACTACATTAAGCCAAAAAAATTCTGCACAGCAAAAGAAATCATCGACAAAATGAAAAGTCAGTTTACTGCATGGGAGAAAATATTTGCAAGTCATATATCCACTAAAGGGTTAATACCCCCAAAATATAAAGAACTTATACAACTCAATAGCAAAACACAAACAATCCAATTAAAAATTGGTCAAAGGATCTGAATAGACATTTTTTTTCCCAAAGAAAACATACAGATAGCCAACATGCTTGATATCACTAACCATCAGGGAAATGTACGTCTAAACCACAAAGAGGTATCACCTTACATTGTTTAGAATGGCTATTATCGAAAAAGATAAGAAATAACAACGTTGCCAAGGATGTGGAGAAAAGGGTACCTTCATGCACTATTAGTGGAAATGTAAACTGGTGCAGCCACTATGGAAAACACTATGGAAGTTACTCAAAAAATTAAAAACAGGACCACTATATGATCCAGCAATTATGTTTCTGGATATTTATCTGAAGAAAATAGTAACACTAGTTTGAAACGATATATGTACCTCATGTTCACTGCAACATTATTTATAATAGCCAAATATGGACTGAATCTAAGTATTCATTGATGGATAAATGCATAAAGAAGAGGTGATATATATATATCTGATATAAAGTAAATATATGTAATATATAAATAAAATGTGTACACACATATACACATAATGGAATACTACTTAGCCATAAAAAGGATAAAACATTGACGTTTGTAACAACATGAATGTAACACACAGCAGTATGATGGTAGTCATTAATATTGTAGTGCATATTTGCAATCTTAAAAATGTTCATCCAAAGAAAAAAAATTTGGTACTTTGTATGGTGATGGATGGTAACTAGACTTACTGTCATGATTATTTCACAGTACATACAAATACTGTTTTTTTTAATATTTCAAGTTTTTATTTAAATTCTAGTTAGCTAACATATTGTGTAGTATTAGTTTCAGGAGTGGAATTTAGTGATTCATCACTTATACACAACATCCACTGCTCATGACAACAAGCAGCCTCCTTAATACCCATCACCGTTTAACACATCCCGTGACCACCTCCCTTCCAGCAACGCTGTTTGTTTTTTACAGTTAAGAGTCTCTTTTACAGTTTGCCTCCTTCTCTTTATTCTTCTTCCCCCTAAGTTCATCTGTTTTGTTTCTTAAATTCCACATATGAGTGAAGGCATATGGTATTTGTCTTTTCTGACTGACATTTCACTTAGGATAATATATTCTAGCTCCATCCACGTCATTGCAAATGGCAAGATTCCATACTTTCTGATGGCTGAGTAATATTCCCGTGTGTGTGTACCACATCTTTATCCACTCATCAGTTCATGGACACTTGGGCTCTTTCCATAATTTGGCTGCTGTTGACAGTGCTGCTGTAAACACCAGGGTAGATATGCCCCTTTGAAACAGTCTTTTTTATCCTTTGGGTAAATGCCTACTAGTGCAATTGCTGAGTCATAGGGTAGTTCTATTGTTAACTTTTTGAGGAACCTTCATACTGTTTTCCAGAGAGGCTGCACCAGTTTGAACTCCCACCAACAGTGTAAGAGGGTTCTCCTTTCTCCACATCCTTGCCAACACCTGCTGTATCCTGTGTTGTTCATTTTAGCCATTCTGACAGGTGTGAGGTGGTATCTCATTATACTTTGTATTTTCCTGATGATAAGTGACATTGAGTATCTTTTCATGTGTGTTAGCCATCTGGATGTCTTATTTGGAAAAATGTCTATTCATGTCTTCTGCCCATTTCTTCACTGGATTATTTGGTTTTGGGGGTGGTGAGTTTGATAAATTCTTTACAGATTTTGGATACTAATCCTTTACCAAATATTTCATTTCCAAATATCTTGTCCCATTCTATAGGTTGCCTTTTAGTTTTGTTGATTGTTTACTGTGCAGAAGCTTTTTATCTTGATGAGGTCCTAATAGTTCATTTTTGCTTTTGTTTCCCTTGCCTCCACAGATGTGTCTAGTAAGGAGTTGCTACGGCCAATGTCAAAGAGGATGCTGCTGCCTGTGTTCTCCTCTAGGATTTTGATGGCTTCCTATCTCATGTTTAGTTCATTTTGAATTTCATCCATTTTGAATTTATTTTTGTGTATGGTGTAAGACAGTGGTCCAGTTTCATTCTTTTGAATGCTGCTGTCCAATTTTCCCAACACCATTTGTTGAAGAGATTTTTCCCCCATTGGATATTCTTTACTGCTTTGTCAAAAATTAGTTGACCATATAGTTGTGGACCCATCTCTGGGTTTTCTGTTCTGTTTCATTATTAATGTGTCTTTTTGTGCCAGTACCATACTGTCTTGATCACTACAGTTTTGTAATATAACTTGAAGTCAAAACTGTGATGCCTCCAGCTTTGCTTTTCAAGATTGCTTTGTATATCCAGGGTCTTTTGTGGTTCCATACAAATTTTAGGGTTGTTTGTTCTAGCTCTGTGAAAAATGCTGGTGGTATTTTGATGGGGTTGCATTAAATGTGTAGATCCCTTTGGGTATTATAGACATAACAATATTTGCTACTCCAACCCATGAGCATGGAATGTTCTTCCGCTTTTTTTGTGTGTCTTCTTCAATTTATTTCATAGGTGTTTATAGTTTTCCAAGTACAGATTTTTTACCTCTTTGGTTTGGTTTATTCCCAGTTATCTTCTAGTTTCTTGTGCAATTGTAAATGGGATCAATTCCTTGATTTCTCTTTCTGCTGCTTCATTACTGGTATATAGAAATGCAACAGATTTCTGTATGTTGCTCTCAGTTTTTCCCCATTGATATGACATTAGATGTGTGCTTTTCTTATATTGCCTTTATGATGCTGAGGTATTTTCCCTCTATCCCTATGTTGTGGAGGACTTTTACCAAGTTTATATGCTATACTGTGTTAAACAATTTTTCTGCATCTACTGAAGGGATCATATGGTTCTTATCCTTTCTTTTATTAATGTGGTGTATCATGTTGATTGATTTGTGAATACTGAACCTTGCAGCCAAGGAACAAATCTCACTTGATTGTGGTGAATGATTCTTTTAATGTATGTTGGATTCAATTTGCTAGATTCTGGTTGAGAATTTGCGCATCCATGTTCATCAGGGATAGTGGCCTGTAATTCTCCTTTCTTAGTGGGTTTTTTGTCTGGTTTTGGAATCAAGGTGATGCTGGCCTCTTAGAATGAGTTTGGAAGTTTTCCTTCCATTTCTATTTTTTTGGAACAGTTTGATAAGAATAGGTATCAACTCTTCTTTAAATGTTTGTAGAATTCTCCTGGGAACCATCTGGACCCAGACTTTTGTTTGTTGGGATATCTTTGACTCCTGGTATACAAATAGTGAATCATTATGTTGTACGCCTGGAAGTAACATAATGTTGTATGTCAATTAATAAAAAAAATAAAAATAATAGTTCATGATTACATGACAGTTTTATTTACAAAACCTACCTTTAGTTTCCATTAATAATTAGTAAATATGATTAAATATGTTTTGACATCACATAGGTCTTCTGATTACATTTAAGTTCACAGTGAAGTTATTGAAAAACTGTATAACATCTCAAGGTGGTGTAAAGTCATTGGAAATCAGGACACAGAAATAAAATTCAGAATTTGCATTAAGAAAACAAAACAAGGGGCGCCTAGGTGGCGCAGTCGGTTAAGCGTCTGACTTCAGCCAGGTCACGATCTCGCGGTCCGTGAGTTCGAGCCCCGCATCGGGCTCTGGGCTGATGGCTCAGAGCCTGGAGCCTGTTTCCGATTCTGTGTCTCCCTCTCTCTCTGCCCCTCCCCCGTTCATGCTCTGTCTCTCTCTGTCCCAAAAATAAATAAACGTTGAAAAAAAAAAAAAAAAAAGAAAACAAAACAAAATTAAACAAATCAAAAACTAATCTCAACTTTAAGGTACCTTTGCAATTTTACACAGAATATAAGCAAAAAATAACATTAACAGAACTTTACATATTTTTACAGAATCAAGGCTAAATTAAATCTAGGAATAAGGAGACAATATTAACTTTTTGCATCGCTGATAAAAACCATTGGCTCAGCTTGAAATCCAATTCTTTTTGCAGAAAATCTCTGATAACAACAACAAAAAAGAGTCAGTAGAAAAGGTCATATCAGCGATGCTGCAAAGCACAGCAAGTGCCAGTGCTTCCATGTAAGATACTAATATCATTCTGTCCGTCCAAAAATCCTCAAAAATGGCCTGCCTGCCATCTTTTAAGAAATCCCAGAACACCCATATCTTACATGACCGAAGTAACACAGTTAGCCACAATTACTCAATAGTATATGAGATCAAGATAGGAGAGAAAAATATTAGGGAAAGCATCTGCATGTATCAAAAACAAGCCAAATTCTTAAATTTTATTTTATTTATTTTAATTTTCTTAATATTTATTCATTTTTGAGAGACAGAGAGAGAGAGAGAGAGAGCGCGAAGAGCGTGAATGGGGGAAGGGCAGTGAGAGAGGGAGACACAGGATTCAAAGCAGGCTCCAGGCTCCGTCCGAGTTGTCAGCACAGTGCCCGACGCGGGGCTTGAACTCACGAACCATGAGACCATGACCTGAATGGAAGTCGGATGCTTAACCGATTGAACCACCCAGGCACCTCTTAAATTTTATTTTTTAATTATATTTCCTAAATGGAGAGATTATTGTTATTTGGAACCATCTTTAATTATCTTTTTACTGGTTTCTAGTCTGCTCTAATTCCACACTTCTCTCTTGCCTCCTGTTCTTTAGAAATTATTTAAAGCTTGTTTCTATGGCTCTTGTCTCCTCAGTTCTCTTATAGATATCTTGCCAAATTCTTTCTCTTTTGTTTTTCTATCTACTTTTATTGTCCTACCGTAATCTGACTCCTAGGCCCCAACTACTTAATACTGACTTCTTCAGTACTCATGGGATTAGAACTGGGGCAAAAATGGATCAACAGTGTCAAAGAAAAAATTTCTCTGGACAAGGTTAAACAAAGAGGACTTTACTCAAAGCTATTGCAATAGGACAGATAGACCAGACCTAAGAACTCAGCTGCTGAAACAAAGGGCAGTGGGGGGGGGGGGGGCGCGGGGGGGAGGACAGCGAATGAACAGCAAAGCACTGGAGGACTTTAGGAGTGAGGTTGATCAACGGGATGTGTTAACTCATTATCTCCTGATTTGGCAGATATTTTCAACTGTGATCAGACCATCTGTGTTTGCTAATTGGTGCCCACCCAACTTAGCTGCTACCCTCCTGCAGAGACTGTGGGAGAGGGATAATTTATTTGATGACTGCATTTCAAAGGGGTGGCTCTCAAGTATCTGGGAAAGACATTCTTGTTTTGTAAAATTGATAAAGAGACATTTTAAAAGATTTACCAACAGCTCAAAAGGGCAGAGAAAAAACTTACAAATGCAAGTTTTCTAAACTAAATACTTAAGGAAAGGGAGTCAGGGTCTAAAACAAAGAAGCCTGCCTACAGTGTGGTCCAATGTAGGGAAATGTTAAGGCATCTCCATAAACAGAAGCAGGGTTTCCCATTCTTTTCCAAGGTTCTTTGTTTATTTCTTTTGTTTTAGCTCCCAATTACTCTATATTCTATATCCTTTAGTGATTAGTAAAGGTCACATGTGAAAAAAAAATCACACTGTTTAATGATAAAATACATTTTGGAAATATAGTATTAAATACAAGTTAAACACATTTCTTTTTTGGAGGGGCCCTCAAAGTCTTTTGTACGTGGATGTGCAACATGAATCTGATAGAGAGGATTATACTGAGCAGTGTTTACGGGGGATTTTTCTTTTTAATAGAAACATCTTCAGGTTTAGTTTTCTACAGAGTCAATTATGAAAGCAGTCACTCTAGGATACTGTCTTCTTAAAAAGTTTTGGTAAGTTGCATCATTTCTCTGTCAGGATGGGAAGTAAGAAATGGTGATGAAATGAAGCCAAATTCTTAAATGTGCTTTTTAAACATTTTCATGCGCTAAATAATTATTTGATTAAATCATGTCTGCCTCCATTTGTCATGTTTTACACTAATTCTTCTATATAAGACATGAAATGCTAAAACTGAAAGTGTATAAACAAAAAAATCTATTTTTTTTTTTTTTTTGCTTTTCAAAAGCCATTAATCAACAATTTTACCTGATCTACGTTTTTACAAGATGAAAAAGAGATTTGTAATTTATCCTATGGTTCTCCAGACATAGATCTCAGCTGGATCAATTGAATCAAAATCAACTTCTATTTCAAAAGAATATTAACGAGACAGAAAATGGATTATGCAATGTTAACTCTACTAAATGGTCTAGATAATGCCCTTTGGCTTCGCCACTCTATGCAATATGGCTACCTTGGAGTTACTTGGTTTTGAAGAGGAAAGTTCTATTTACCCTCCAGACCATTGTCTTGTGGGAGCACTGAACTTAGCATATGAAAAAGTGTCCACAGAAAATCTGCAAAAATGGTTCCCTCTCTCCAACAGAAGAAACTAAATTGAACAGTTGAAATTGGCAAGAGGAATGCGAGAGCAACAGGCAGCCCAGTGAGGGAAGACTCTCTGTCACCAGGGCCTGAGAGTCCCTTCCCCCTTCTAGAAAGAACTGCAACCCAGCTTGAAAAAAGCCTTTCTTCCCAACAGGCAGAACCAGCAGGGACTGATGGGATTTCCACATACCAGATTTTCAAAAACAGTCAACGTAACATTACAAAGGCTCTCAAAATCATTGAAATCAACAGTTCACAGAAGTAGAACAGCGTCTGCTGGTATATAATCATATCAATCGACGTAAAGAAAGCACTTGACAGAATCCAATACTCATTAACGGTACATGAAACAAAATCCAACCGTATTCACGGCATGAACTCTCAACAAGTCAGGAATAGCAGGGAACTGTCTCCACTTGATAAAATAGCATCTACAAGAAAACCTGTCATTAACATCATATTTAATGATGGAGACTGAATGATGCTTTCCCCCCAAGATCAAGAACCAGGCAAGGATGTCCATTCTCAGCAGTCTTCTTCCAGTAGAGTACTGAATCTCTAGCCACTTCAATGACGCAAGAAAAAAGAAATAAGAGGTATAAAGGTGGAACAGGAAGAAATAAAATGGTCCTATTCTCAGATTACATGATTGTTTACATAGACAATCTTAAGGAACCTACAAAAAAAGTTCTACAAAAGTGAATTCAGCATAACCACAGAACACAAGGTCACAAAAACCAATCACAATTCTGTATGCTAACAAACACAAGAAACTGAAACTCAACACTCAATATGATTCACAATTGATCCAGGTGGGGGGAAGATAGACAGACAGATAGATAGATGATAGATGTACATTTTAAAAGATATATACAGGATCTTTATGTTAAACATTATCAAATGTCAATGAAAGAAATCAATGAAGACCTAAAGAAATTAAGAGAAATACCATATCCCTGGATTGGAAGATTCAACATAATACAGATATTTATTCTTCCCAAATCTACTTTCAGGCTAAAGGTTAAATGTAAATTATAGCAATATCTCAGTAAAGGTTTTTGTAGACACATTCAACATTATTATAAAACTTATATGGCAATATACAGGCCTAAAATGCTCCCAAACAACTAGAAAAAGAAGAATAAAGTAGAAGGTTACATTCTACTACATATTAAGGCTTACTACATGGCTACCGTAATCAAGACAATGTGGTATTTGTGGAGACATAGATAAATGGAACAGAAGAGAAGACACAGAAATAAAACTATATAGGGGCGCCTGGGTGGCGCAGTCGGTTAAGCGTCCGACTTCAGCCGGGTCACGATCTCGCGGTCCGTTGAGTTCGAGCCCCGCATCAGGCTCTGGGCTGATGGCTCAGAGCCTGGAGCCTGTTTCCGATTCTGTGTCTCCCTCTCTCTCTGCCCCTCCCCCGTTCATGCTCTGTCTCTCTCTGTCCCAAAAATAAATAAAAACGTTGAAAAAAAAATTAAAAAAAAAAGAAATAAAACTATATAAATATACTGAACTGATTTTTGACAGGGAAGCAAAACCGATTTGATGAAAGGATGACAGCATTTTCAATAAATAATACTGGAACAATTGGCCAAAAAAAAAAAAAAAAATGAACCTCATCCTACATCCCATGCTTTGTATCAAACAACCACAGAGTGGATCACATTATAAATGTGAAAACAAATTACACATTTTAGGAAAAATAGGAGAAATCTGAGGAATGTGGTTTATGCAATAGATTTTTATCCTTTATACCAAAAATATAATCCATAAAAGGAAAAAAGAATGCAAAGACTAGATCTCATAAAACTTGTTTTATTATAATCTCCATTTTTTGTTTTTTTTTTTAATTATATTTTTTGAATTTACATCCAAGTTAGCATATAGTGCAACAATGATTTCAGGAGTAAATTCCTTAATGCCCCTTACCCATTTAGCCCATCCCCCCTCCCTCAACCCCTCCAGCAACCCTCGGTCTGTTCTCCATATTTAAGAATCTCTTATGTTTTGTCCCCCTCCCTGTTTTTATATTATTTTTGCCTCCCTTCCCTTATGTTCATCTGTTCTGTGTCTCAAAGTCCTCATATGAGTGAAGTCATATGATATTTGTCTTTTTCTGACTAATTTCGCTTAGTATAATGCCCTCTAGTTCCATCCACGGAGTCACAAATGGCAAGATTTCATTCCTTTTGACTGCCGAAAAAAAATGTTTTTTAATTGCTCTGTGAAAGTCCACACAAAGAGGATTAAAAGAAAAGCCACTGTGGGGCGCCTGGGTGGCGCAGTCGGTTAAGCGTCCGACTTCAGCCAGGTCACGATCTCGCGGTCCGTGAGTTCGAGCCCCGCGTCAGGCTCTGGTCTGATGGCTCGGAGCCTGGAGCCTGTTTCCGATTCTGTGTCTCCCTCTCTCTCTGCCCCTCCCCCGTTCATGCTCTGTCTCTCTCTGTCCCAAAAATAAAAATAAAAAAAAAACGTTGAAAAAAAAAAAAAAAAGAAAGAAAAGCCACTGAATGGTTATAAATGGGCCAAGTGTGGGATCTTTATGGTGATGAAACTGTTTGATATATATTTTTTAATGTTTATTCTTGAGAGAGAGACAGAACTCGAGCCGGGGAGGGGCAGAGGTGGGGCGGGGGACACACAATCCGAAGCAGGCTCCAGGCTCTGAGCTGTCAGCACAGAGCCCCACACCGGGCTCAAACTCACGAGCCATGAGATCATGACCTGAGTTGAAGTCGGTCACTTAACCAACCGAGCCACCCAGACACCCCCAAAACTGTTCAGTATCTTAACTCTGATGGTGGATACACAAACCCACAAATGTGATAAAATTGCATAGGAGGAAGTACATGCATACATATACACCAGTATAAGTAATACCGGAGAAATAGGAGTAAGGTTGTTACATTGTATTAAGTGTATGAATTGACACAATGTTGTATCAGTGTCAGTATCTCAGTCCTGATCAAAAAATGGCATATAGTTGCAATGATCAGCAGGTAGCAGAGTCCAGATACAACCCAGGCATCCCAGCTCCAAGTCCTGCTCTTAAAGTAGCACACATACTACCCCTTACTGCAGGGGGTGTGGGGATGGGGACTTCATCTGGAAATCAGGACACAGCTTGCATGTCTATTCTGGTCACTAAGTATCTGAATGAGTTGTGCAAACTGTTATTTCTTCTCTAGGTGACATTTTTCACATGAAGTTAGGAGTACAGTTTCTACTGTGAGATAGACCTGAGTTTAAATTCTCTCCTGGTACCTGTGGGCAAATCGCTTAACTTTTCTGAGAGTCTTCACCTGCCAAGCTGATCCTCCTTCAGAAATGTTAGACGTACCAGGTGAGACCACACTTGAAAAGCGTTTTGTTAATCATCCGGAAAAGAGGAAATATGCAATGCAGTCTGATCTTCACTTACCCCAAGCATAATAAGTTAGAAGTGAAAAATTTATCCGTGACAGTTTATGATATAAATTTAGATTTTTAAAGTCATATATTTAAATCATTTCCAAAGTCTCGTTAGTTAATATGTCAGTGGGAGTCACTAATTATGTTATCTTATAGTAAATTTATTTTATTTAAAAAATGTATGTGAGTCTAATATGAAACAAACATTTGAAAACAAAGTAAATGAACCTATCAATCCTAGAGAACTCTCTATTCCAGTAAAAGCAAAGTCTGCAATACAAATTCTGTCCAGAGAAGTGAGCCCAGTAAAATTTTCTGTGTTGATGAAAATGTTTTATATCTGCTATCCTGCCAATACCACAGTGTCTAACCGCAGGCAGCTATTGAACACTTGAAATGTGGTTAAGGCAATAGGGCAACTGATTTTTAATTTTATGTAAGTAATTTACACTAGTAGCCACGTGTGGCCAGTATCTTCTATTGAACAGCACAGGGTGGGGGCAATTTTACAGTAAGTAAGTAACCTTAAACTTGATGAGGCAAAGCAGGAGCCACATACAAAAGCAGATTAATGAAGTCTTTTTTTCAATTTTTTTTTTCTGCTTGCATACATGCTAAAATAATTTCTGAAAAAATATGTATACTCCCTCATACTTTTAGGTGAAATCATTAAAATCATTTATCTTGGGTCAAAGTACTTGCAAAGGATACTTTGAGTACAATGAGTCAAATGGAAGTTAAGTATTAAAATAACTTGATAGCCATAAACATCCATTGATAGCAATCAATAAATAAGCTCCTTTTAACAGTCTAGAATATTGCAGTATTCTTTTTTTTCTCCTAAAACATCATTTTATTGAAGTTCTCTCTCCGAATTTCTTTATAATGAATATTTTTTTTGCTTTAAGTATTTCATCAATCAATACCCATAGTTCTCTGCAACAAAATTACGTTTATTTTTGTTGGTCATGTTTCTAATAATATAAAATTAAATTAAAAGAACACTTGATTTTATTTTTCATTATCATTATCAGAAATACTTTTAGCACAAAAATACTTTGCACAACCATATATACCTTATGATATAAAATAGATCTGATATGAAATAATTACAAAATATAATTGTGTTATTATTCATGATTTAAAATATCTTATTCTCAGAATAAGACATATGCCAGTTTCAGTTCTGTTTCTATTTCTTATTTTTATGCTTCAAAGTATTGAGATATTTTGTACACAAGAATAAATGTATGGAAGCGGAAGAAGCTTTGTTCTAGCAACATCCAAATGTTTAAACTCCTACCAAGTTACATGTCACAAATCACAGTGCTCTCTCATCATATTTTAAATCTCTTAGGTGACAACTCGAGCCAAACCTTCTCTTACTTTGTTCACAGGGAAGAATGGAAACCTAACTGTCTTGCTAAATGATCAGTTACTATTAGAGTCATAACCGTGCCTATATTAACACTAACATTATTACTAATCGATGTCCCTTTTAATGAATTTAAGATTTCGCATTTATGTTCAGATTAGGAAAATGCAGACATATCACATGATGGGCCAAAGGAAGAAGCTTCTGCATAGCAAAAGACATAATCAACAAAATGAAAAGCAACCGATGGAAAGACAGAAAATATTTGCAAATCATATATCTGATTGGGTACTAATACTCCAAAAATATAAAACTAATACTCCAAAAATACAATTCAACAGCAAAACTCAAACCATCCAATTAAAAAATGGGCAGAGGAGGGTCACCTGGCAGCTCAACTGCTTGGGCATCTGGTTCTTGATCTCAGCTCAGGTCTTGATCTCAGGGCTGTGAGTTGGGGCCCTGGCCCCGCGTTGGGCCCCATGTTGGGCTCACGCTGGGTGTGAAGCTTACATTAAAAAAAAATGGGCAGGAGAAGCAAATAAACATTTTTCCATAGAAAACATGCAAATAGCCAACAAGTACATGCAAAGATGCTCAACATCGTTAATGATCAGGGAAATTCAAATAGAAGAACACAATGAAATATCAGCTCACACCTGTTAGAATGATTATCATCAAACAGACAAGAGACAGCAAATTTTGGCAAGGATATGGAGAAAAGCGAATCCTTACACACTGTTAGTGGAAATGTAAATTGGTGTAGCCACTATGGAAAACAATATGGAGGTCCCTCAAAAATTAAAACTAGAACTACCATATGATCCAGCAATCCCACTTCTGGCTGTATATTGCCAGGAAATGAAATAAGTCTTGAAGGGGTGCCTGCACTCCTGTCTCCACTGCAGCATTATTTACAATAGTCAAGGTACAGAAACAACTTAAGTGCTAATCAAGAGATGAACGTGTGTGTGTGTGTGTGTGTGTGTGTGTGTGTGTGTGAACACTACAGAATATTATTTTGCCATAAAAAGAAAAAAAAAGTCCTGCCATTTGCAACAACATGGATGGACCGTGAGGGTATAATGCTGTGAAATAAGTCAGACAGAGAAGGACAAAGGCAAATACCATATGATCTCACTTATATGTGGAATCTAAAAAAACCCCAAAAACCCAAAAACAAAAAACCACCAAAAACAAACTCATAGATGTATAAAACAGATTGGTGGTTGCCAGAGGTGGGAGGTGGGAAATGGGCCAAATAGGTAAAGGTGGTCAAAATGTATAAATTACTAGTTATAAAATAAGTAAGTCCTGTGGTGTAATGTACAGCATGGTGACTATATAGTTAATGATACTGTATTGCATATTTGAAATTTGCTACGAGAGTAGGTGTTAAAAGTTCTCATCACAAGAAAAAAATTTTTGTGATTATGTATGGTGATAGATGTTAACTAGACTTGCAGTGATTAATTCACAATGTATACAAATAACAAATCGTTATGTTGTATGCATGGAACTAATATGCTATGTGTCAATGAGATCTTAAAAGAATCATCTGGCCAGTAGGCTGCAGGACCAAGCTGACAGCAAGGTCTGTGCTCAATGGACTACACCTCAACCAACCCAATATGCTGGGGAGTTTTCTGCACCCCAGGGCAATGTACCAGAGTAAGGGCTTGGGTAGATGAGAGCCCGACAGGTTCTTTTGTGAAATTTAAGGACAACTGTGAAAGGAACAGTGGGGAAGGGAGGACTCCCCCAAGAGCCCTTGAAGGTAGGTCAATACAAGGAAAGAGAAAATTTGGAAGCTCTTGCAATCAACTGCCTTGAAACTACCCATGGCATCCCTTGCCATCTTACCCATGCGTCTTCTCCAGTTGGGAGCCTTTGTATAATTACCTGCGATTTCTGGAGCCACGGGTCGTCTGGTGTCGTTGGAGCATGATATGTGGAAGAGAAAGAACCTGAGGCCAGATTACGACAGCATCATACACATGATCACGGAAGTGGCCGATACCAAACGTACTGACACATTCACTCATCCAGCTATACAGGCATGTATGCTTTCAGCGGGTTTTGAGTTCAAATGTGAGCCAGGCACCCGGCCAAGCCAGCAGTCCTCAATCTTGGAAGGGAATCAGAATCACAAGTGGAGATTTACAAGATCAGATGAATGAATCCGCTTCTCCTAGGTTCTTATTTATATATTTTCAAAGGGACACTTTGACCTGAAGACAGGGGGACTAGCGCTGTGTAAAAAAACGCAAAAGGAAGACAGTTAAGAGCCAACCCCGGCCAAGGGGGCACCGGTGAGCTAGAAGCAGAACCAGAGACCTCACCATGGACAAGAAACCCAGCAGGAACCGGGCGGCGTTCCACAAGCACATGGGGCCACCCACTCACGTTCTGTGCGCCAGGCCAAGACGGACGTTTTTCTGCCTCGTCCTGTTTTCCCTCCACCCTCCTCAGGACCTCGCATGTGACACAGGGGCACTGGGGCCCGCACAGATAGGCCTTATTTAATGAAAAGCTGTAAATACGCACTTTCATAATGCCGAGGGCATCTCTGTACACTTCAGTTGAATCTCAGCAAGATTACTCCTGCCCCAAATTGCTTCAGATGTGGTTATATTTATTGTGGATTATCATATTCTAAATTACTTTTCCTATTGTATCTTCTTTTGTCCTTAAATCATCAGGCGCCTCAACCCGGTCAGCAGCAATTTCAAGGAAGATTCTCCATTTTGCATGTGGGTATAAAATTGAGATTCTCTTAGGGTCTGATCTTCAGAAGCTGCACTGATTCGTTTTCATTTTCATCAGTCTCTCATTCAATATACTCCCCTTGTGCCCCTGAGCTGGATGACACACGAGCTGGGACTTGGGGCATAAAAAGAATGCTGACAAGTATCCCCTGGTAGGTGGAAAGCCCTACAGAGCATATGGTCTTAACCCCTCCCGCTCCAAGAAACTTGAGGTTTAAAAGCTGGGGTGACCTCACCAAAGCTACATAGCTCGATGGCTAAATAGGGATGTAAGTATTCCACGTGTCTCTTCACGTGTTATCTCTTCTCTTCACCACATACTGATGGAAGGGGCTATGCATGCCTGTTCATGAGGAAGAAGTCACCTGAGGACAGAGCTCCATCAATTTGCCCATGTCTACTGGTACTCGGTGTGACCAGATTTCTGCCTCCAAATGATCTATCCCTTGGAACAGGTGCAGGGCCCAGTTTTCATTACTTGCTTCAAATGAAAATCCTGTGACAGTCACACCCTCACCTTCATCCATAAGCTTTTCTCCCATTAGGTATTACCTCCGTCTGTATAGTAGAAAATTTCCTATCTCGTGAACCACGTGCTGCCACGTCCCATGCTTTCGTATATATTGTTCCACTTGCCCAGAGTTCCATACTTGCTTCATTACCACATGGGGAAGATCACTATTCCTTCAAACACTCTCCAACAATCTTCACTTCTCTGAGTAACCTCTGAGAGGGTCAGGCTCTACTCTTGTGGGGTGTACCCCTTTAGTATTGGGCAACATCCTTCTGTCCCCCACACACTACTTCAGCTTTCTGTTATTCTTTCTTTTTTTTCTTTCTGGGGCTAGTCAAAGAAGAGAAGTTCTCAATTTCCTCCACTTCTTTATTAGTTAGTAAGCTAAATGTCATAAATAAAGCCCCCATAAGTTTTTGCCTGTAAAATACACAAGTATATAATAGAAGCAGTAGAACTTTATTTTAGCTCATATAAAAATATCACGTGGGTGAACAACGAGTCATTACGATAGAGGTACTCCTGATTGACGGGGCTCTGCCCTCTTCACCACATGAGTTTTGAAGTCATCCTGAAGGTTGTGTCCATTAAAGTTCAGCTGCTAGAGTTAAAAGAACAGAGAAGCATGCATAAGGGTTCTAGAAATAGACCCCATCACCACTGTTCAGCTTCAGTGGCTTAGAATTGGTCTTGAAACCACCTCTGAATGCAGGGGAGGCTGAGCGATGTAGTCTAGCTTTGTGTACAGAAGAAACAGGTTTTTGTCAAGAGCTGTCAATCTCTGTTACAGTACAGACTTTGGTTCACCAAACCTTCCTAAACAAAGAGCACTGAAGCATCTGCCCGTAAAGAAAGCGGCCCACCATCCATCCCGGTTACCATATCCAACTAAATGTTCAGGGCTTCTGTGTGAAGAGCAGTCCCTTCTGTTAGGTCTAGATGTGGTTTATTGTGCTGTAGAAAACCAGCAACTACCAAAGTAAGCGACCTTCACTCTCCAGGCATGCATGCACGTGTGCATGCACACACACACACACACACAATCAGAATAAGAACAAGATAAGCTCATTTCTGTACAACACCTATTAAGAAAATTTATATACAATAGACAAAAGTAAACTTATTAACTTCTTCTGTTTAGTAGAAGGTGTTCCTCAATTTTCATATGAATGAGTTAAATTTGTGGAGTCCAAAATGATAAGGTACAACTGTCTTTTCCTTCCCATATGGTAATTGTCTTCCTACAGCCAATGCACAAGGTTTTTTTTTAAAAAAATGTTTTTACTTAGACACAGAATAAGAGCTCTTGGCTGATCCCTGTGTACCAGCTCTTTCCTGTCTCTGTAATTATCCTCCGCCATCTCTGCTGGCTCATTCCGTTCACTAAACTTAAATGTCACCTTCTCTGGGCACCCTATCCAAGGTCACCAGACATTATCTGTGGAACACAGCACCAAATTTACTTTCAAACAGTGCATCAGCATCTAAAATGAACATGTATTCACGACCTATCTCCCTCCAGCTGACGCCAACTCCATGGCAAGTAGGATTCTTAGTCGTTGCTTTTATATCTATCACGTTGAATACTATCAGATACATATTTGTCACTCGATAAATATTTTTAATGAATCAATTAAGTAATTCCTTCTCTATCTGTGACTCAGCAGGTTCACTGTGGCTTTGTTCACATGCGCATTCAACCTAGCTGTCAACATACTATAAAGTCTAAAAGGTGAGTTTTCAGAATCAGTACAGAGGACTGGTTAAAATGCATTTTACTGTCAGTTACTCTTGAGTTCCATTGTCAGCTGTCACTTACCATGAATGGCCAAAGGATAATTATCCCACCTTCTAATCTTCATTTTTCTTATTTGTAAAATAGGAATAATTAAAACATGTATTACTTACAGTGGGTTGGTCCATGGGGTAAATGTTATACCGTACACACAAAGTGTTAGTTATTCAATAAACACTGGCTATGATACTATTTATATTTTTAATCTCAGTATATCTTGATCCCCAGACCTTCTTATACTGAAAACATGGTTGATTAAATGTGAAAAAAAAACAGAGTAGCCAATCAAAGCAGGGGCCAGTCATTGAGATGTCAGGAACTCAGTGTCCATCTGTCCTTCGTGCCGCTGGTCAGTGGCTGTGCGTGAGGACACTGCATTTTTAATGAGTGTGGGGTGCTTTCCTCCCCAGAAAGCAGCCTGGTGCTCTTCTAAGTCTGGGTACCGTAGATATCTCTAGACTATAAATAGAGGTTCTGTCTCATTGACTACGGGTTTAATAATCACTCCCTATTGAAGTAATAGATGACTAATTGTGCTAATAACTTTAAATTGGACGTGTGCCTATGAACGTCAGTATTTTACTCTTGGCATGGTTTTAAGTCCCAATGTAGCTACTGGGGAGGAGGAAAGTAGCTGGTTTTGTGTTTGTTTGTATATTTTCCATCTTTTTAATTTGGTAGTGGCCAGGAGCCTGTTGTATCCAGCTCTGAACCTTGGCTCATCCACTTTACTATTAACACTATCACCTCAGGCTAGATACAGCGCCTCTTTGAGACTCAGTTTCTCTATCTCTCTAACAGAACTAAATACTAATAATAGCAGATCTTTATTTTGTGTGTGTGTGCTTTCTACTTGCTTAGGTGCTATCCTAAACCCTTTACTCATTTAAGTCATATAATAATCCTATCAGATAGGTTAATATCATCCCCCATTTTGCAGATGAGGAAACCGAATTACAGAAAGAACTGGTAAACTGTCTATGACTGAACAGCTAGTAAAAGGTAATACCAGCACTCAAAGCCAGGCTATCTGGCTCTGACATCTGTGTCTTGATCACTATGGTATACTGTCCATGAAATGAAGCATCCACTGAAAGGGGACGTGAATTCTTGAGCCTCTGATTAAAGTTTTTCTATTCTACCAACTTAACTAACTTTCTTGCAATGTAATTACAGGGCTTTAAATGTGAAGGCATATACTAAAAAGATTAGAGTAGTGCCTTGTTCACTACAGACCCTAAACAAATTTTTGTTTCCTTTCTATTTGCCTTGTGAATGAAGCGATTGACTGTAACACCAGAGGTCCCTATGAGAAGCCCAACATCTCAGCTCGGATATGATCATGAAATCAGACAGCTCCTTAGACACATCAAAGAAAATCACTAGGGCACTCATGTATTATACACTTACACAAAGATACCTTCCTTTTCAGAAGTCTCTCCTACCTTGCTACTGGAGGGGAGGGTGGATGGAGAACTTATTTAACTTGGCATTATCATGCCATGGAGATCAGGTTTGTGTGACATCAAAGTTTAGCCCTGTACACTGTATTGTCTGGAGGCTCTCATTTGAATAGACTTTGTCAACATCTCTTGCTTCGCTTGAACTAGGGGTGTCTAACGCAAGGGGCATGGGATCACCAGATCTATGACACATCATACAGGCATCTGCTGCCCAAATTATACTTGGTGCCTTTGATATATGGCTCCCTCTTCCTCTGACATCTATTGGTCAGTCCTGTCATCAACACACCAGGAGAAAACTCCCAGTACATGCATGTGATTTTGCTATTACATTCACTTCTGGGACCCTGTCTCAAATCTATAGCAATCTCTGGGTTTCCATTTCTTCTTCCCCATCACAAAATCAAGATGTACACAATACCCTAAAATTTAAGGACTATAGAGAAAGCATGAACTAAGAAATGAGGTGAAAGGATTTGGTTTTGTCATGGGGCAATTTCCTAGAAACAGGGTAATACCAAATATTTTGGAAGCTAGTTATCAGTGTGAGGTCCCCAGTGAGAGAGACCTCAGCTGGAAGGTGCTGGTTTACACGAAGAAGGCATGAACCAAGTGATTTTCATACCATGTCTGCTGAAATTTATTATGATGGGGCTATTCGGGTCCTAAGGATTCCTGCGTGGGATTTATAAAAACTGCTGAGTGTAACCCAAAATCGGACTCAACATTTTTTCCTCCTCAAACGTCATTTACCCTACCTCTACCTAGCCTCTTTTTATGGACAACTGGAAGACATACATACTATAATCTTCACCAACCTCTTTGGATCCTACTCTTTAAAACTTGAAAATCTAATTCTCTGCATCTGCACTGACACTTTCTGACTTCAGAACTTTGTATATTCTCAAGCAATTAAACATAATGGTAAGCCCACAGGATTGGAATTATTAGACCACTGTTCCACCACACAGTACTGCCATGGAGGCCACCAAAGAGAGATCTGGATCAAAAGAGGGAGGCTCTCTAACAGAAGAGGACCCTCAAGAGGCACAGTACATCCTGTAGTAGCTGCCCAACGCCAAGAGACTTTTCCTCTGCCTTGACAACCTTAGATTCTCAAATTCTTTGAAAATCGTTTAGATGCCAATCAGCTGATTCATGAGACGTCTATCAATTAAAGTGAAAATACGGTATGAATAAAATTAACAGACTTGGCTTTTCTGTATAGCTCACAAAACAATGCCAAAGGGACTTCCAAATAGGAAAAAGAGACGTCTTCACTGATGACAACCCAACAGTATTTGCATGAAGCTACCTGTAAGTCAAGCATCCAGAAGGAGCTGTCACATTGTGTTCATCCTAAATGAAAAGTACACTTTTTAGTACAATTACATCTGCAGAAAGATGCAAATAAAAAGGGCATTAGCAACTAGGTCTCTCAATCGAAAAATAGAGTATGATAAATAAACTGAACTCAAGAATTTTCAAGGAGGGGCACCTGGGTGGCTCAGTTGGTTAAGCGTTGGACTTTGGCTCAGGTCATGATCTCACAGTTCGTGAGTTCGAGCCCTGCATCCAGCTCTGTGCTGACAGCTCAGAGCCTGGAGCCTGCTTCTGATTCTGCGTCTCCCTTTCTCGCTGCCCCTCCCCTTTTCAAGCTCCATCTCTCTCTCAAAAATAAACGTTAAAAAAATTAAAAAAAATTTTTTTGAAGGAACTGTAGGATAATAGGAAACCGCAGAGGTCTGAGTTTGCTTATGATTTTATCACTGCCTACCAGTTTATACTGCTGTTTTGAGTAATATATTACAAATATACCTAAAATCCTGTTTTATGCATTGAAACACTACATATGTGAAATAGTATTCTCCTTTTCCATCTCTTCCTCCTCTTTCTTCTTTTTCTTCATCTGTCCCTCATTAATATGGTCTTCCTCTGTAACGGATTGGCTTTCCTATATTTTTACTAGGAACTCAGTTTACTAGAAAAGTAAAGCATTCTATACTATACATACTCCATATAATTAAAATATGCATTTTAGTATGGCCAGAAAAAAGTCATCAAACACAAAAATAAAATATTTTTAATGCAAAGACATGACTACGTGTAATATGAACTCTTTGATTTTATAAAATTACATAATGCTCAAACTCTAACTATACATACATTTTATTCTCTATCTACCTCTCCACTACCTTGATGTGGTAGTGTCTCTTTGGATGGGAAATGGGGTAAGTGACAGAGAGAGGAGTCAAGGATCGCTCCCAGGTTTGGGTGTGGAGTCGGCACAAGGTTCTGTCTGATCCTCAAGCCTGGTATAAGCTTGTTGTCCTGGGACAATTACTGATAGTGATCCACTTACACACTCAAAAGCACCTGGTTTGGATGATAAATTATATGATCCCTCTACTCTTATCCTGCCATGGATATTAACCTATTTTCTCCCCTACAATGTGAGTCCCGGCCTGGTAGGTCATGAAGCACAGCCTGGTCATTGTTGCATCCCCAGTGGCTACCACAGTGCTTGGCTCAATAAGTGTCTGTAGAATAAGCACAAACCTACTTGTCAGAGTCACTCAGGCCTGCCTGAATCCACACATCACGGTCTTTCAAAATACCACATGGGAGGAGCACCGGAGGGGCTCCATCAGTTGAGCATTCGACTAGATTTCGGCTCAGGTCACGGTCTCACAGTTGGTGAGACTGAACCCTGTGTTGAGCTCTGTGCCGACAGCACGGAGCCTGCGTGGGATTCTCTCTCTCCTTCTCTCTTTCTGCCCCGCTCCTGCTCTCTCTTTCAAAATAAATGAATAAACTTTAAAAGAAAATAATAAATAATAACGAGAGAGCACATGGTTAACAAGCTCACTCACACAGAGGCACTGGGGCAAGTCTTTCCCTCTCTCTGATGCCCGTCTGCAATGCTCCCTTCACTACGGGGCTCCTCTGACCCTCCACCCTCAATCCCCATCTCCCTCGCCCACCGCACCACAGCATCTCACACGCGTAATACAGCACAGCACACCTTGCGTTACATTCTATGATCTGTCTGCAGTTTCCTGAAGGCAAAAGGCACGGTTTTAATCACCGGTGCACACGGTACCACAAATACGCCCACTACTAAGAAATGCCAACAGTGGCTCCAGGGTGTCCCTGTGTTAGGTGGAGTGTCAGGCAGTTCGTATGTATCATCTCACAATCTTTACAACAACCTCGTGAGTGCTAAATATCGTTTTAACCAATCTGACACCCAAGGAAAACAATATTCAAAAGGTCAAATAATACATCCAAGTTCACACTGCGAATAAATAGTAGATTTGAGATGCAAACTTCAGATTTCTCTAAATCCAGATCATATTGTATTTATTTTTATATGATGAGAATCCTTCATTTCTTTAAGTCAGAATTTTCCTAGGCATACATCTATATCTGTGTCTACATCTATATCTGTTTCTCTCTCTCTCTCTCTCCCTCTCTCTCTTTCCCTTTTGGTATGTTTTCTCTCATAATTCTAAGCCCTGCTTCAGATGTCTTCTGGAAAAAAAAATCAGAATGAATATACAGCACTCATTTTCCTTCTCTTCTTATCTGACTGAGCTGAAAGAGAGGCTTCTGGATAGCACTGACAATTATTGAATTGTGTGTGATTTCTTCACTGTTCTCTATAGAGATACTCATTATCCCTTGATCCAAACAAAAAGGGAGGCTAATACCAAACCCTGCCTTGCCTTCGGTCCCAGTGGAAGGAATTTAATTCTTGGCTTATTTCACAAAATCCACCAATGCATCTTTCAATACTTTAAGCCAGAGACATTGCTAAAGAAATAGTTCTCCATGGGTGTCTGGTTCATGTGGGAAGCGAGGTTCTGTATCCACTTACGAGCTGGGTGTCACATCTTGTCCTATTAACGATGCTGCCTAACTGGGAAAAACAAAAACCAAAACCTGTTCGATGCGTCGCCTCAACAGGTATCTGTTAACTTTGGACACATACAGAACACTTGGCAGTTCCCAGCTTTTTGCCTTATCTCCCTTGATTCTGATGAAATAAGCAGGCTGGAGATTAATGAGCCCGCCACTTCCAGAAAAAAAATGTCAGCGAAGAAAGTTAAATGAAGCAATCATAAACTAATAAAGAACAGAGATGGGTCTCTAACTTATGTCTCCTTGCTCTAATTCCACTTTTCTTTCCACCCCTTTTACTCTGTAATGCTCATTTATACAACTGAGTTATCTCAAAGTGAGGCTGTTTTGCAATCATGTTACGGGGTATCCTGAAAAACTTAAATTCATGAACTGTGTATTGAAAGATGTAAATTATGTGCCATACACAGAAATGTCTGCAAGGACCAGCCTGTAACTGGAATAGCTGTAAAGTCCCGAGTTCGCAGCCGCCGTGGTGAGAGGCAAGGGTATCTGCACAGGGCAAGAGAGCAAAAGGCATTCATGCCAAGACAGACTGACGAACCAGACCGTCAATCGTTCTCCAGCCCATGATTACCTCAACCTCGAACCAGAATTTATCAAACGTTTACAATAAGTGTTCTACAAAAATAAGGTTGAGGGGCGCCTGGGTGGCGCAGTCGGTTGAGCGTCCGACTTCAGCCAGGTCACGATCTCGCCGTCCGTGAGTTCGAGCCCCGCGTCAGGCTCTGGGCTGATGGCTCAGAGCCTGGAGCCTGTTTCCGATTCTGTGTCTCCCTCTCTCTCTGTCCCTCCCCCGTTCATGCTCTGTCTCTCTCTGTCCCACAAATAAATAAACGTTGAAAAAAAAAATTAAAAAAAAAAACAAAAAAACAAAAATAAGGTTGAAAGAATCAAATGCATTTGTAAAATCTGGGATCTGTATTGTGTTCACGAAAATTCCAAGTGCAACTAAAATAGTAAAACCTTTAACAAACCTTTCACTTACCAAATGAATTTTAAAGTGTTTATCCTTCTTTGGTGTAAAATTTATTATTGAATAAGTTAAATGAGATTTTTCAATCCACTCTGATATGTATTACTCTCTTCGGTATACAGTTTGAGATCACTTGCCTAAGATAGTTTAGCAGTTACTGAAGGATGCCCAAGTTAAGGGTTTATATTTCTCTACATATGTTTTGTAAAGTTTATTTATTGAGGGGGGTGGGAAGAGAGAGAGCATGAGAGGCAGAGGGGGCAGAAAGAGAGGAAGAGAGAATCCCAAGTAGGCCCCACGCTATCAGCATGGAACCAGATGTGGGGCTTGAACCCACGAACCTTGAGATCATGACCTGAGCTGAAACCAAGAGTCAGACGCTTAACCCACTGAGCCACCCAAGCGCCCCAATATTTCTCCACATATTATTTTAGTTCCCCTTAAATTCCATTGGCAGAATCTGGAGTAGTGAATATAGGGCCTATAAACACAAACATACAGAGAGAGTAGCAACTTGTTTTTTTTTTTTTTTTGGCACGTAAAATTTTTCTTTCCTTTTCTTTATTTTTTTGGCCATTAGGGTAAATGCAAGGTTTTATATAAACCCTTGATAGGTCCTTTTCAATCGGTTCTCTGATTTGTTTTCCACAGCACACTACACCCAAAAATCACACACTGGGAGGTACAGTGTCTTCTTCTCTGCAGGGAGATACCAGACCACAAGTTCAGAGATCTGAAAAATTGCTTTCGATTTTACACTGGGGTGTGTGCGGTCATTTTAAAATGTGTCCACGGCTCTCTGACAATCTTACCCCTCAAAAGGCGGCGCCTGCTTCCGTCCCCTGGCGTTGCCCGAACAGGCATGTTAAATTCCGACGCTCAGAACACTGGCAGTTCCCAGGTGAGCATGTGCACGTTGTCTCTTCTGATGCTGATGAAACAGAGACTTGGAACTTTCCAGCCCCTAAGGAACAGAACGGCAGAGCCTGCGGCCGTGAGGGGTCAGCAGCGGAGAAAGGGACGGGATGCAGCCGGTAGCAAACTCCAGTGCAGAGGTCACAGTGCAGGTCCCTGTGATGCCGTGGCAGGTGGCAGGCCACTTTATCCACAGCAAGAGAGTTTATGTCCTTTTGGCAACAGCTGTTGGTGTGTTACTAATCCCTGGGAGAGGTGGACTGTTTGGTCATGGGACAATCATAAGACAGAGCAGGTCTTTTCACCCAGTGGCTTTAAATGAAAGTTGATCAGACTACGGATCCTCTGTCTTCGTGAATCCCCAAATATCAGCATCTCAGCATCTTTTCACTGGCCCATTTCCATTTTCTGATATTGGACAACAGCATCTCCAACATCAGCCCTGAGGACGCAGTCTCCGACGGCTCACGTGCGTGCTGGCCGTGAAGAGCGGGCCCAGGAGCCTGAGAATCACACAGTCTGTGCAGAGAATCACAGCTGGTAACCACTGCTCCCACCCTACCTTCCACCACACGTTTCACAGCCACATCATATTCCAGGGCACTCGGCTTCCTTCTGGAGTGTTTTCAGGGGAAACTGCTTTGGATTTTAAGACAATACCCTTATACTGTCTCTGCGTCATAACTTTCCCTGCAGCTGTACCTTTTTGAAATTTGATGTAACTTTTTTTCTGTTATAACTGCCTCCTTGGGCCTTATAAGATACTACATTTTAAACACTGATTTTTTATTGTAATTTTACAGGGGTCTTAGGAGGGCGGGGAATCAAATGCTGGTTATTAGTCAAGCATTTCAAAATGTAGATCCAAAAATGTGTTATTTATGTAGAATTGCCTAATAGGAGAGAGTGAAACCACATCAGACTTTAAGATCCACAAGCAAATAACAAATACAAAAAAATAAAATGACAGATTAATTTTCTGAACTCTCACCTCTCTAACAAGCCAATGCGTGATTTTTGATACAATTTAAAATCAGTCTTTACTGAACATCTAGTTTGTGCCTCTTTATTAAGTGCCTTATGACTCAGGACAACACATAGGTCTAAATTTTCAGTGATTCAAGACAGGAACATTCTAGCAACTTGTCCTTATACCGCTGATAAAATCTGGTTATCTGCTACTTCACCTCAGTTTAAAAGTGCTTTTACATGTTAAAATAATATGATCTGGTAGACAGGGTGAGGAATGATCGGTGGCTAACACAATATGCACTGCACGCTGTATATTCTGTTGTTTGCTAGTGACAAGGAAGTGAATAAGAAGCCCCCACGGCCTTCAAGATTTTACGCTGCAACTGTGGGAGAGGCATGCAAACAAACAATTATAATACCACTGGAATTGCAAGCTTATAATTACATGAGTTCCCATATTTGCTCTAAATAGGTGTCTGTAACATGTATCAGGATCAAGCGTCTAACCCTTCCTAGAGAAATCGGGGATGCCTCCTACCCCTTGAGACTCAAAGTTGTAAGGAAACACCAGAAAATGACTCACGTGTGTGTAAGTCCATATGAAGGCAACTGCAGATGTGTCAGATGATGATTTGTTTATGTGTGTGTGTGTGCGCGTGCATGTATGTATTTATAAATTTCTGGATTTTTTTTAAAAAGTTTATTTTTATTTATTTTGAGAGAGAGATGTGGGGGAGGGGAAGACAGAGAGGGAAAGACTGAATCCCAAGCAGGCTCTGTGCTGTCAGCGCAGAGCCTGATGTGGGGCTCAAACTCATGAATGGTGAGATCATGACCTGAGCCAAAATCAAGAGTCGGATGCTTAACCGACTGAGTCCCCCAGGTGCCCCATACAACTGTAATTTATTAAAAGCAAGTATTTCAGTATATCATTTAGATTCCTTAGTCTTTATTTTACTCATCAGTACAATGGGGACACTCATATCTATCTTTCAATGTCACAAGTATCACATATGACACTATAACTGAACTGGATAGCTCTAGACTTCATGAGAAGACTGTAATGGTGAGAGACTGGTAGGTAGGAGTTTATTTCCCCCAAATATTGCACCTGATGAAAAATTTTCCCACAGGGGAAAGGAAATTGCATTCAGAAAATCCAACGGTGGAGATATCTAATGGAAGTATTCTTTTTTTTAAATTTGTTTAATCTTTATTTATTTTTGAAAGAGAGAGAGAGACAGAGGGTGAGCAGGGGAGGAAAAGAGAGGGAGGGAGACACAGAATCCAAAGCAGACTCCAGGCTCTGAGCTGTCAGCACAGAGCCTGATGTGGGGCTTGAACCCACAAACCGTGAGATCATGACCTGAGCTGAAGTTGGCCACTTAACCACCTGAGCCAACCAGGTGCCCTGAATAGAAGTATTCTTACCATTAGGATCCCTGGCATTTTTTTTTAAGTTTTTATTTATTTTTTGAGACAGAGAGAGACAGAGCATGAACAGGGGAGGGGCAAAGAGAGAGGGAGACACAGAATTGGAAGCAGGCTCCAGGCTCTGAGCCATCAGCCCAGAGCCCGACGTGGGGCTCGAACTCATGGACCGCGAGATCGTGACCTGAGCTGAAGTCAGACGCCCAACCGACTGAGCCACCCAGGCGCCCCTCCCTGGCATTTTTCAAAAGTGGAAGCTCACTTAGACCCAGGCTCTCTGAGAAACCACAAGGGTGGAGTTCCCATGCAAATATGGCTGACTTTTGAGTTAGGATTCTTAACCACTTTATCATTCTCCTTCTTCAAGTCATGTCTTCCCTGACAGAGGCAGCACGTAATGAAAACTTTTTTCAGTGATAATGCTGTCCAAATGCAGCAGATTTTTGTTCCTAAGCACATTTCTGAGATGCAGTCTTATAGCCATTGACATGTTATAACCATGTCTTATAACCATGACAGTTAAAGAGTATGAACACTAACGTTGCTGCCTGGATTTAAATCCTGGCTCTGTCACTTGCCAGCGATGTGACTTGGGGGCAGTTTATTCAACCCTATGTGCCTCCTTTCCATATCTATGACACAGGGCATAACAACAGAATCTACTCCATATGATTGCTGGGAAGATTAAGTAAGTTAATGTCATGTGCTAAATGCAACATACATGTAAGATGCCACTGATACAGGGTTAGGGCTGGAAGCATTGACGTCTAAGCCTTGCCAATCAATCGTAGGCAGAAATAATACACCATGAAGCAACGTATGAAGCAGAGATGGATCTATGGCCAGTGGGGAAGGATGGCCAGGGAATACCAGGCAAAGGGTAGTCCTGATACAGATAGGTGTGAAATGAATTCATGTTCACAGTCTCGCTTCAGGATGAGAAACTTCCCACTGGCTCTAATGGTTTGCAAGAACTGTCACTTTCCTCTACACTGAAATCAAACAAATAAAAAAGATAATTGCTCCTCACTGGAAGAATTTCTCAAAGGTTAGTAAATCATTCTTGTGCGTGTGCTTCTCGTAACTACAGACACGTAGATACACATCATTTGGTTTCAGTCCCCAGCAGTGGCAGAAATGAGGCTATTTTGAGATAAAACTAGGAAACAGATTAATCTGAAGGGATATTTAATAATTTTATTCTCTCTGCAGCTTGGACACTTGGTTCATGGAGCCACAGGACTGAAAGCAAGTATGTGTATATTAGGAAGCAGAGGCAGGTTCTGCTTGTTATCAAGACAGTTACCTCAAATTTCAGATATGCGGTGACATTCACCGGACAAGTAAGGACAGGGATGCCGGGAGCAAGGCTGAGGCGTGACGGAACCATTCTGAAGACCTAACCCGTGGTCCAAGCTCAGCTGCTGGCCAGAGCCAAGAGCTTGGACAAGTCCCTCTACTTGTGTGGTTTCAGCCAGTGGCTTCATCTACTACATAAGGAGTCGATGAAGGCCACCTCGAGCTCCTTTCAGGTTAGTGCAGAGTCAGGGTAAATGATCTTCTGTGAGGCACTTCTTGGTTTTCTACTGTTCTGTTTGTTTGTCGTTCTGTTTTCGGTTGTTTAACGACCAGCTCCTTCTCAGGGCTTTTCGCAGCTCCTCCCCACCTCCCGTAAAACTTGCGGCGGATTGGCTCCCCCACCCCTCCACAGCAGAGTACCTATAACCTATTTGCGTCAAAATATGCAATTCCTCTGGCCACACAGCGTTATTAGCTGGGCCGATCACAAGTATCCCCGAAAGAGCTTCCTGGCACTACAGAGGCAAACCGCTCTTTTCCTGCTCCTCCGAGTTGTCACAGGAAGAAGGATTTGGCTCCTAGACCCTCCTGCAGCACCCTTTGCCACCGATTTGGAAAAAATGTTGTGTGAGAAATGAAGATTCAGCCCCTCGGTTATATTGTCTGTACACCCGGATGAAGCAAAGCCTGAAGCTATTTGAGACTTTCATTTCAGTTGTACGAGCTAATATATTTACCCATTCCATGCCACATTGGTTTGACCTGACTCTGATACTTACCGGCAAAAGCACTCTGGCTAATGCAGCTGAAGAAGGGAAAGGGCATATCTTTGAGAAATTCAGCCTTTGGACAACACCATCAATGCACAAATGACCTATGATATCTTAGGCAAATCATTCAACCATAGTGGGATTTGTTTTCTATATTTACAAAGTGATTCCCTGTATCTCCCTGCGTTGTTCAGAAAATGCTGACTCTACGTTTTGTTAGAGTTCCATTATTTGGGTTTACACCTTATCTCCTTTGAAGAACTGTAATTCCTTAGGGATGTGAATTATTTTCAACTTTTGATCTACAGTGCTGCTACAATGCTTATCATCTAGCAGTATATGTGAAATGAATTATTTCACTGAAAATCAGCCTACATATATTTTTAGAAATTTTTCACAGGCTCTATGATATGATGAGACGGCAACGGCCTGAATAGGAACATGTTACCATATTCCCCTTTGTTTTCCCGAGGATTTCATGGCCAGAGACCATACTGACGGCTGTTCCCTATTGCAATGTAGACCACTGCTGCATCAGTAATGCATTAGCTCTCAACGTCCCTTTCATCCAGAAAAAGTCAAATAACTCAATTAATTAACTTTAAAAATTCAACCTCTCAGCCCTCCCGCTTGCCGCACCACCTGGCTCAGCCAGAGCCTTCCAGAGTTTCTTGGTGCGACCCAAGTGAGTAGCCCGGGGTGATGAAAACAGATCGCGTGCCTCGCGCTCTCCCAGCTGCTCCAGCCTAAAAGAACACCGCTAAACTCATCTGTAGATGCAGGATATCGTTCAGCAGGATTTCCCCTAAACCTTCATTGAATCAGAGCCATAGCTGTCACTCACTGATGTGTTCTTAACTATAAGCACCTCTGAAGCCAGTCAGCAACTTGATGAATTTGCTGCTCACAGCACCAGGTGGCGAAGGAAAAAGAGAGCAGAACCCCCTGCATATAGCAGCGGCACCCAGTTAAGAAATTAAACAGTGAGAAGTCCTCTTAGGCACTTGTAAGTGTGTTTGGCCCTTGAAAGTGCGCAACACAGTGTAGGGCCCCAGAGCTGGGGACGCACACGCAACAAGCAGAGATCTGGGGCTGCTGGAATCGGAGAGAAGCAGCCACGATGCAGAACGCCTGAATTCTGTGCTGGGTTTTGTTCCGGACCTGGTCACCAGGGGTACTGCTGCTGCGTATCTTCAAGCTGAGCAAACCAGTAACAAAGGGTCCAATGCCGGATTGCCGGCAGATTCCAACACGTGGTTCTCTAACTCTGCTCCTTGGAAAATCGAGGTCTCATGACAGCTTAGCAAGGAAACAGTGTGTAGTGAGACACGGCTGAAGGAAGGGAGCAGCTGGTTGGTCGCAGGAGTCAGAAAGAGCACAGCAGACTTCAGACTTCCTTTCCTCATTTCAGCAGAAGAACTGTGGAATTATTTTATGTATTGAGATTTCTTGGCAGATTTTGCTTGGGTTTTAAAAAGAAGGGGACGATGAAGACAAATGAAAGTCACTGTCTTAGGTTAGGTCACAGACCGGGGACATCATACTTTCTGATCAGGACACTGCACAGGCAAAGGAAAGGTGTCAAACACACCTATCAGGGGAGATTTCCACATCCAAGAACACAGGGAGATGTGTGTGCTCTTGAGAGAAAGTTCTATAAAGCGATGTGAAAGGTGGTGATGACCGAAACACAGCAGAGGGGCAAAGGGCTGAATCACATACTGCACTCCTCACAGGCAGATGGAGAGGTTGCCCACCCTTCCGGCTCAGTGTAGGCCAAGAAAAAATTTCTGAAAAGTTCTGTGTGGTTTCTTCTGAGACTCAAGTGTTATCGATCCGTGTCTTTTTGGTTCATTTGACCATGGTAAGCCAAAATGTGTGTGGAAAGTTGCTGAGGCAGCCAATGGACAGATTTCCATCTGGTCTTGTTTCTGGGAAAGTTTCTGGCTCATCACCCTTTTCTAAAACAAACTAAAAGCACAGGATTTTGTTGGGGTGTTATTTTTGGTTTGTTGCCCTCCTTTTTTTGCTTGTCATGTTTTTTACCCTACCTTGTCCACTGATTTAAAAATGTATCCCTATCACACAGCATATGAGTATGGGATGCTCCCTCTCTCTAAGGAGTTTGGAGTTTGGATTTAAAAAGCCCCCACAAACAACACAATTAAGAATCCAGTAACCAGGCTGCATCTTGCTGCTGCAGATTGTATGACCTTGGAATAATTACCTCCATGTCTCCGTCTCCTCATATATACAGTGGGGAAAATAAGCATATCTAACTGAGGGGGTTGGGATAAGAACTGGATGAAGTAAGTAATACACGAGTGTTGGATAGAAAAATGGCTCCTTCAAAATATGTCCATATATGGATGCGTTACTCTTCACAGCAAAAGGATCTTTGCAGATGTGATTCAGTTAGGCATTTTGAAACGAAAAGGTATCCTGGATTATCTGAGTGTGCCCCACGTGGTCACAAGGGTCATTATAAGAGGAAGGCGGAGATGTGGGAGTCAGAGAAAGGTAATGAAAGCAGAGGTTAGACAGAGAGATGGGAAGATGTTACATCCTCATCCTTGAAGATGGACAAAGAGACCACAAGCCATGGAATGCAGAGAGCTTTTCAAGATAGAAAAGAGAATGGATTCTCTCCTAGAGCATCCAGAAAGAATGCAGTCCTCTGATACCTAGATTTTAACCCAGTGAGACAAATGTTAGTCTTCTGATCTCCAGAGCATGAGATAATCAATCTGTGTTGTTTTAAGCCCCTAATTTTGTGATTTGTTAGAGCAGCAATAGAAAACTGATAAAACACAAAAGGCATTTAGAAAAGAGCTTAGAACATAGAAAGTATTCAGTAAGTGTTAAGTCATGGCCAGTAGTAAAGGGGAAGAATGTATGAGAAGAAGAAATGTCACACGTCTGAGGCTCATCTTGAAGGACTGCACATGAACCAGAGACTGGCAGGCTGAACGGGCCACCACTATGGAAAAGCACAAGGCTCTCCACGAACAGCTGAGTTTGAGTACTGACCCACCAGCGTACTTAACCATATGGAGCTCAAGGATCCTCTGCTCTAACTGAAAGTAATGATGCGAGTCTTCCTAGGCTGCTGTGTGAATGTGCACTTCTGTAATTACACCATCATTGAGCTCTTTCTCTCCACTCTCAGCTACCCAGGAGCAGAGTCTATTTTGAATGCCTCGTATCTGGCATTGTTAGGACTTCATGGAGTTTTCTTCCATATGCAAAAGTATGTGCAAACAAGTATGATTGCAAAGGGGGAGGGAAGGGCTCACTGCCTGCAAGAAGATGGGGTTCTGGGAAGGGCTCAGAGAGATGACCTTGGAGATAGTCGGAAATAAGACAAATGCACAGGTTTCTACCTCAACTCGCTCTGCACTGTGAGGCAGTGTTAATGCAAATAGCTCTCACTCACTGAGCACCTATTCTGTCCCCTTTGTTAATGCATTATTTCTGACCCTCGAATATCCTTACAATTGACCATGCTCACTGCACATGAAAGGAAGAGATGCTCAGAGAGGGAAAATAAATGCAAAGCCACATGATTTGCAAGTGGTGAGAATACTACGTCATCTTTGTCTTATTCCAAAGGATCTTGGCCAACTCCCTTTGACATGAATTCCTGTGGAAGGGACAAGGCGCAGCGGCAAGTGCTGGTGCTGATTTGTGACAAGTCTAGCATGAGACGGCCTCTTTCTCTAAGGGATGATGACATTTCTTTAAATGTTTTATTTATTTTTGAAAGAGATAGCATGAGTCGGGAGGGGCACAGGGAGAGTGAGAGACACAGAATCTGAAATAGGCACCAGGCTCTGAGCGGTCAGCACAGAGCCCGACGTGGGACTCAAACTCACGAGCTGTGAGATCATGACCTGAGCCGAAGTCAGTCGCTCAACCAACTGAGCCACCCAGGCGCCCCACGGGACACAATTTTAAAGAGGGTATGTCTTCACTGGATTATTTGTTTTTCCAGTGTTGAGTTTGGTAAATTCTTTACAGATTTTGGATAATAACCCTTTATCCAATATGTCATTTGCAAATACCTTCTCCTATTCCTCTTGCACTGTTGGTGGGAATGCAAACTGGTACGGCCACTCTGGAAGTCCCTCAAAAAATTAAAAATACAACTACCCTACGACCAAGCAATAGCACTACTAGGGATTTATCCAAGAGATACAGAAGTGCTGATTCATAGGTCACATGCACCCCAATGTTTATAGCAGCACTATCAACAATAGCCAAATTATAGAAAGAGCCCAAATGTCCATCAACTAATGAATGGCTAAAGAAGATGTGGTTTATATGCACAATGGAATACTACTTGACAATGAGAAAGAATGAAATCCTGCCATTTGCGACAACATGGATGGAACTGGAAGGTATTATGCTAAGTGAAATAAGTCAGTTAGATAAAGACAGATACAATGTTTTCATTCCTATGCGGAATTTGAGAACCTTAACAGAAGACCATGGGTGAAGGGAAGGGGAAAAAGTAGTTCAAGCAGAGAGGGAGGCAAACCATAAGAGATTCTTAAATACAGAGAACAAACTGAGGGTTGATGAGAAGGTGTGGGGGGGGGAGGGGAAAATGGGTGTTGTGCATTGAGGAAGGTATTTGTTGGGATGAGCACTGGGTGTTGCATGTTAAGTGATGAACTGTGGGAATCTATTCCTGAAGCCAAGAGCACACTGTACGTGCTATATGTTAGCTAACTTGACAATGAATTATATTAAAAAAAAAGAGGGTATGTCACTGTGTTCTTTCCTTCTGATTAAAATGGTGACCTTGAACTAGAAAAGGGGTCCTGGGAAACACCCCAAATATTTATGTAATGTTTTGTCTTTATATGTTTTCTTTAAAAGGAAAGGACCCTGGGGCGCCTGGGTGGCGCAGTCGGTTAAGCGTCCGACTTCAGCCAGGTCACGATCTCACGGTCCGTGAGTTCGAGCCCCGCGTCAGGCTCTGGGCTGACGGCTCAGAGCCTGGAGCCTGTTTCCGATTCTGTGTCTCCCTCTCTCTCTGCCCCTCCCCCGTTCATGCTCTGTCTCTCTCTGTCCCAAAAATAAATAAACGTTGAAAAAAAAAATAAAAAAAAATAAATAAATAAAAGGAAAGGACCCATGCCCATATCATAGTCTCAACTAGACCCATGACTTCAAAATGGCAAAAAAAAAAAAACCCACAAAAAAACCACGAAACAAAAAAAAAGCCCAGATGATAACTCAAATCATTTCCAATCACAACATTATTTTTCTATGACATGAAACCATGAATCCAATCACAGTATTATTTTTCTATGACTCACACTGTGCTGCAGGCCAGTGCAAGCGGCTAACTCCAACTTACTTCCTTATTTATTTATTTATTTAGAGTGCTCATGTGAGTGGGGGGGGGTGTGAGAGAGAGAGAGAGAGAGAGAGAGAGAGAGAGAGGAGGAATCCCAAGCAGGCCCCCCACTGCCAGTTCAGAGCCCTACGCGGGTCCGGATGTCACTGTGACATCATAACCTGAGCCGAAACCAAGAGTCAGATGCTTAACAGACTGAGGCATTCAGGCGTCCCATCAACTTATTTTCTTTAATTCAAATAACAGTAGCAACATTAGTTGATGTGTATTGGGTTTTTATTTTGTTTAGGCACTTTGATAAATAATCAGAATTCTTGGGGCATCTGGGTGGCTCGGTCAGTTGAGTGTCTGACTTCGGCTCAGGTCATGATCTCACAGTTTGTGAGTTCGAGACCCGCGTCGGGCTCTGTGCTGACAGCTCAGAGCCTGGAGCCTGCTTCGGATTCTGTGTCTCCCTCTCTCTCTGCTCCTCCCCTGCTCACACGCTCTCTCTCTCTCAAAAACAAATCAAGATTAAAAAAAAATTTTAAAAATCAGAATCCTTGATTTTAGTCTTCTCAGAAACACTATGAGTTAGATATGATTTTATGAAGATTTTTTTTTTTATTATTTCAGATGAAGATACTGAAATTGAGATGGCTAAATAAATTTCGAAGTTTGCGATTCCCATGAGTGGTGGAGCTCAGGTGAGAACCTATCTACCTCCAGAACCGCCTGTCCTCTCAATCATGATGTAACACAGTGATCATTCCCATACTCACACTTTCCAAGTGAGTTCTCTGCATTGTTTCTTTTTATCATGCCAACAATCCCACGTGGTGCCTACTGATCATATCATTTTCACTTCACGGTGGAGGATACTGTCCTAGAGTGTTTGTATAAATGTCTTTATATCAATACACTTATAAGCGGTAGAGCCAATATTTGAACCTCAATGTGTTTTTTCCTCTTCCTGTAAGGCATTTTATTTTCTCTCCCATCTAAATACATCATGGCCATGTGACTTGCTCTAGCTAAGGAAATAGGAGCATAAGTGATGGGCAGAGGTTTACCCCTGCAGTCTTTGCTCTTACCATCCCTCCTAGCATGTGAGGGTATGCGGGCTTGGTGTGCGTCCCATGGGGCGGGCATGGGTCCCAGGCTGAAGACACTACTAGAGTGAAACACGGGTCACAAGTGACTCATGAAAAACATGTAGTATGAATGAGAAACAGACTTGCTGTTTTAAGTTCCTAAGGTTTTGTGTCTTTCTGTGTCCTCAATATAACTTTGTCTATTTTTAGGTTTATATGAGGTCGCCAGGTTTACATGAAATCAAAGTCCATGTAATGATTCTCCTGATAGGTATTACACTGAATTATTCCCATGTCTCAATGGGAACTCAGTTCACCCCACGGGACAGGGAAGCCTGATATTGTCTAACCCTTATACACAAATGGTCAGAAGGTCTACCTTTTCTCCCTGTCCCTCTCTCATCTGTAGGACTTGTCAGACAGGAGGAGGCGTGAAGTGTAGGGCCCGGGGCTGAGGTACACCTTCTTACACACCACAAGTTATGTGGTGCAGCTTCTGTGCTGGGTTCTGTGGTTGGGCAAAGAGCTCAGGGGTGTTGAGGAGTGTCGTAACCAGGCCTCCCAGTAGGTGAGCCATGGCAGGGAGCTGGGCAGCTAGGAGAGCATCACAGATAGTGTGGATTATCAGAAGGACTCATCAACATGACCTGGGTTTGTGGCTACAGAGCTAGAAGGGGGCAAGAAGTCCATGGTACTTCCTCATATTGGGTCCAAGGGAGCATATGTGTCTTTATACTCAGTCTAAACTCTGAGAAGGTACTGTGGGAGCAAAATTGTAAATGATCATATTATATGAAAGAATAAACTGCCAAAAACAATACCTGCAACAGTAATTATTCAATAAATGGGTGATACCTCTTATTTTCTCTTTTTCTGACCTAGAAGTAATATTGAGTTTGGGCACTAGTTCCGGAAATGATTTATTGAAATATATAAGTAACATCATTTCGGTAAAGAAATCATATGTTGACAGAACATTTCTTTGCTATGAAAATAACTTTCCATATCCTTCCATACATTATTTTTAGGTGAAACTACATCTTTCTAATGTTTTAGTTACATTTCTCCCCCTGCTATGTTAAAATATTCTTTTATTGCTTTCTCTTCCCAGTATGAAAAATAGCTGACTGTGTTACTTTTTTTCAAAACATTTATTTATTTATTTATTTTGAGAGAGAGAGAAAGAGAGTGCAAATGGGGCAGAGGCAGAGAGGAAGAGAGGGGGAGAATCCCAAGCCGGCTCTGCGCTGAGATCATAACCTGAGGCGAGACCCAGAGTCAGATGCTTAACAGACTGAGCCACCTGGGTGCCCCCTGACTGTTATTACTTCTAATAACCCTCCACGTGAGCCCACGGAAATTACTTCCAAACCTGGAGGGCTACATACTACATGGTTCCAACTGTATGACATTCTAGGAAAGGCAAAACTATGGCGACAGCAAAAAGATCGGTGGTTGCCAGGGGCTGGAGAGTGCTAGGTGGAGCACAGAGAACTTTCAGGACAGTGAAGATACTCTGTATGACACCATGATGATGGATATATGTCATTATGCATTTGCCCAAATTCATAGAAGGTACAGTATCAAGAATGAACCCTAATTTAAACTATGGGCTTTGGATGATGATGACGATGTGTTAACGTAGCTTCATCAACTGCAACAAATGTACCACTCTGGTGGGGGAATGTGGATAATACGGGAGGTTATGTATATGTGAGAGCAGAACACGTATGGGAAATCTCTATACCTCAATTTTGTTATAAACCTAAAACTACTTTTAAAACAAGTCTTATTAGGGGTGCCTGGGTGGCTCAGTCAGTTAAGCGTCTGACTCTTGACTTCGGCTCAGGTCATGATCTCACAGTTCGTGAGTTCGAGAGCTCCATGTGGGTCTGTGCATTGGCAGTGTAGAGCCTGCTTGGGATTCTCTGCCTCCTTCTCTCTCTGCCCCTCCCTACTCACGCTCTCTCTCTCTCTATCTCAAAATAAATCAACTTAAAAAAAAAAACAAGTCTTAATAAAAATACGTATCTATGAAGCGCATACTATATGGTAGGCAATAAACAGGCAGAGCAACAGGGTAAGTGAGGTAGGTCCTTGCCTGCATCTGAAGGGAGACAGACAAATGCAACAGACAAGAAACTGGATGGTATTGGGACAGGGGTCTTAATGGGAGCCCTAGGAATGCTGTGGCCAGCCAAGCACCTAACTGGGATCAGAGCAGATCAGGAATATTCCTCGTGGCAATTTTAAGACTGGCCAATTGTAGCCAGCTGTGCAAGCTGTGATCTACACCATAAGAGATATCCATTCCTTAAATTGTAATGGGCATGACCTCCCCTGGAGGAAATCTTTTAAGTATATTAAACAATGATGTGGCATGATCCATTTTGCCCTTAAAATTATCTCTGGCTGTGGTAGGGGAATAAATTGGAGGAGGCCAGGCAGGAGGAAGGGAGGACAGTCCGAGGACAGAGCACTATTACAGCTCAGCGGCCATAGGGTAGCGACAGGGTGTTGGACAGAAGTGGGCAGAGTTGCAGGCTATTTAGGAGGTAGAATCATTAAAGTTTACACATTGAATGTGAGTAGCTGAGGGATACAGGGGAGTTGGAAATGCAATTTATTGAGAAAGGTAACCCAAGAGAAGGAGGGAGATTTACAGGATCATTTTGCTGAGTTCTAAGTGTACTGGGAATGTCCACATTAATAAACATTGTGGACATGAGGACAGGATGTTAAATAGAGACAGTGCTTCGAGACCAATTATAATTTGAATGTAAATTAACATATATCAATGAAATAATTCTCCCAGTTTAATAGTCAAGATAGAAACAGAATCCTCAGAATTGTCAATATTTCAGAGATTTCAGAGGCACTAAAAGTGGGACCTCAGGAAGATTCCAAGGAGTGTCTAGAGAGGCAGGAGAGAATGCAGAAGAAAATGCAACCACAACACCTCCCTGCAGACAGATAGAAAGACATGGAAAGAGAGACATTCAAATAGGAAATAGTGGCTAACAATGATCAATTATTAAAATCAAGAACTGGATGACAACCAAACATTTATATATTTTTTTGAGTTTTAATTCTTTGAGAGAGAGAGCAAGTGGGGGAGAGGAGCAGATGGGGGAGAAGGTGGGGGAGAGGCAGAGAGAGAGAGAGAGAGAGAGAGAGAGAGAGAGAGAGAGAGAATCCCAAGCAGGCTCCACACTCAGCACAGAGCTTGATGTGGGGCTCAATCCCATAACCCTGGGATCATGACCTGAGCCAAAATCAAGAGTCAGACAATCAACTAAGTACCCAGGCCCCTAAGCTATATTTAATTAAAAGTAAGACATCAGTTACCCAGGACAGAATCATTTTTTATTTACTCCCATTTACCCCATGTCCCCATATGAATACACTTACTAGAGATAATCCCTTAAGGACAGAAATTGCATGTTACCAATCTCTGCATATCCTGTGCAGGGAACAATGTCTAGCTTTGTGACCAACGTCCAATGAACATTTGTTATTGGATTCGTGGACATCAAAGAAGAAAAACAGAACTCTGGAGAGTGTTTTTTTTTTTTTTTTTCCAGAAATCTTGATCTTCAATGCAGAGGCAGCCTGAAGGTGTGGCTGTCTCAATAAATTTTATGACAAAATTAATTTTGTAAAAGTGCAGGGATGAACTGAAAATAGCAAGCTTTAACTAACGAAGTTTCCACCCAGCCTAGCTTTGATGAGGTGAGAAAGAAATTGAACAAGATAAAGCATTTTCAATCCTCAGCCAGAATATGCCAAAATCCATCTCTGAAGCAGGTCCTAATCACAGTCAAATCTCTCCTCAAAGTACATTAAGGTTATTTAAGAATCTGGGCTCCATTCAACTGAGCAAAAGCAAACTCTTTCTGCCTCTTCTGAGTTTTTCCTCAGTTGTCATCATCATTGAATTATTAAGGCAACAAATTGTACTTAACTATATTACTGACAAGTTCTTACTAGTTCAATAGAAAGGTGGGAAATTCTCATTTCAGGAGCACACACACACACAGGCTCTCCTAAGAGAAAATGAAAGGTTTTCCACTTTGCAGATTATCCAGAAATGGTGTTTGCTGGTAATATCAGAGCTTTCTTCCTTCTCCTTCTTCTCCTTCTTTTTTCATCTGACCTTTTGTTCTCCCACGAAATTTATGTGACAGCTCAGGAATATGGAGAAGTAAACTGGCAGGTCAGGGGACTTTATCGGCCACTACAGTCAAATGCTCCTTTCTTTCTTCTGACAAGGAAAAGAGGCTTCCACATTAGATCCACTTCATATTATAAGCATTTGACCTCTCCGTGTTCTCATCTTTAAATATTCATGTCTTTCAATGTTATCTTGAAGATTTGTGATTAACCAGAGGCAGCTCTCCCACGAAGCTAATGCAGCTGAAGCATCAGAAGTCCTTCACATCCAGGAGGCCATTCTAAACCTCTGGAAGGACCCTAACATCACGTTAACATGGTCTTACATTGAAAGTAATATGCTTTAACTTCAATTTTGGTGATAGCTACTGTCTCTTTGCTCTCTGACTTCCTTACATCACACTTTCTGTTGGGACAGCTGGAGGTATTTGGGGATCTTGGTAAGAAGAGGTGAAATACAGCTCATTGGATGCAACAAGCTTTGTGATCTGAAATTGCTTTGTGCAGATGAAGTTATGTTAGCCATCCTGGTGAAGGGATGACTTCCAGGAATACCGCTCTGATACTGTCTGCAAACTCCATGCCACGTGTTCCATTGAAATATAAATACATCCCAGAGTACCCGACACTGGAAAGACACTCTCTTCCGCAGTATCATAAACAATTAAATGCACAATACAGAACTCCTACTTAAGATGTTATTTCAGTAGTTTTTGGTGTTTGTAATATTTCTCACGTTAATATTTGTCACTCAAACATCTGTGCCTTGCTGTGATTCCATGTTTCATTCTAAATAAATATCTGCTTTTGTATCTACTATTTATCTGTTGTAGGGTATTCTTTTTCTTAGGGAAGGGTGCCCAAGTTATAAAAACTTCAGACCTCGAAAACGAGGATCTTTCCGTGAACATAACCCAGACCAGTGTTTCAGGCAGAGCTCTTACTGCAGTGTATCAACAGCTGAGGGGGCTGATGGTGGGGATGACAATGAAGATGATGGTGATTACTCAACAGGGTGGAGTCCCTACTTCACGCAAGGAAGTGTAACTGTTCTGAGACAACATTTTCAGAAGTAACCCAATTTGCTAATCGCAGCTCCCTTTTCGCGTACCGGTGCTACCCAGACTCAAATCCACTCCTTAACCACTGCCGTGCTCCGTTTTCTTAGATGCTTCCTTTTCCTTAAAAGTCTGTGGCAGACACTCCTGGTTTTCTGATCCAACACTCATTTAGCACCACCTGCCAGGCTCTATCATACAGACGGCTAATACATTATCCAAAGTGAAGAACTCTGTTCTTAATTTCCTTTGAAGCTAGGGGTAGTCCCATGAGGCACATCTGTCCACTGAGTTATAAAGATAGGGTCACTGGGAGAAGTGTTTTTTTTTCCCCATTAAGAGTGATATGAGTCTCTGGTGTCATGCCTTCCTCTGATTCCTCCTTTGTTATGTGTAAGGCATTACATGAGATTTTGAAAAGTCAAGGGAATCACAACGCTGCTGACATCATTGGACTGTGGCAACAAAACAAACAAATCAAAATTTGCTTCTGTCTAATGTTCTCACTCCATGAAAAATGTAAATCTTTATTCTGCTTAACTTACTGTTGATTTTTTGTTTTGTTGTGTGTATTTTTTTGTTTCTGTTTTGTTGGTTACTTGCTGATAAAAATTACTCCTGAGAATGCATACCTTCCCATTCAAGTTCACATCTCCCCCTTTCCACACATCCTCAAAACCCTTCACACAGTTCAAGATTCAGCTAAATACAACCTCTTTCATCATACATACCCTATGCCTTAAGTTGACATTAATCTTTACCTAATCACTTTTGCCATAACCTTCTACATATTTCATTTCTGGATGTCTGTTTATAAGAACATACACTTGGGGCACCTGGGTGGCTCAGTCGGTTTAGTGCCTGACTTTGGCTCCAGTCATGATCTCATGGCTCGTGAGTTCAAGCCCCGCGTCGGGCTCTGTGCTGACAGCTCAGAGCCTGGAGCCTGCTTCCGATTCTGTGTCTCCCTCTCTCTCTGCCCCTAACCCACTCACATTCTGTCTCTGTCTCTCTCAAAAATAAACATTCAAAAAAAATTTAAATAAGAACATACGTTTATTTTCAGGTTTGTCTCTTGAATATCAAAGAATGCTATTATTTTTGGTATCTTTTATACCAGGGGTCAGCAAACATTTTGGGTAAAGGGCCAGGGAGTAATATTTTAGGGTTACAGACCATACACTATCTGTTGAATCTGTTCAATTTGTCCCAGCAAAAAATCTGAGAGCAGTCATAGATAGTATGTATGTAAATGTATGGGCACAGATGAAACCTATAAAAGTTTATAAAAACAGATGACAGGCCGGATTTGGCCCACAGAGCAAATCTGCCAACCTCTGTAACACAGAATCTATAAAAGCCTCTTGGATATTTAGGAAAAAAAAATCATTGAATAAATGAAAACAAATTATGAACAGACTATAACCAACAACTGCTTCATGCTGTTTTCATGAAGTTTACACCACATATTAATCATGGAATAAGTATGCATCAGGCAAAGAGAGACAGCACTATGCACTACAGTATTTTCCAAAACGGGGGATAAAAACCATGTGCTGCCCACAAGATGACTCTAGGTGGGAGGAAACTTGCCATTAAATACCAAAATTCACACAGATTTAGTGAAGGTTTCAGTTCAGTGCTAATCTCTCTTAAATAATCAATGATCTTCCCATTTAAAAAGAAATAAAGTCCCAACAGATAAATGACAATGGAACAAGCCTTTAAGCAAAGCATCTTAACATTAATACTGTTTAGTAACTACATTTAAAATTATCTTATGGAAACCAATCCATATCTATATAATTTCTTTAAAAAATTTATTTAACTCGATGGAAAGGAAAGACCATAAGTAAGCGTTAGAAAAGTAGGGCGTACAAAAGCAGGAAAAAAATTATCTGTAAAAATCAGTAGAGGGACTCACAAAATAAAAGGAGGTAAAATATGATGCCATATACCTACAATGTGGTAGACCGAGCAGTAAAGAATGGGTTCGAACTTAAGCAACCATCAGCTTAAGATACATTACTATATGCATAAGATGTTATATACAAACCTAACGGTAACCACACATCAGAAATTGGTAATAGATATGCAAAAAATAAAGAAAATGGAATCCAAGTATATCATTAAAGAAACGCAGAAAAACCATAAGAGAAGAGAACAAGAGAAGAAAGGAACAGAGAACTGCAAAAACAAGTCACAAAACGAGTAACAAAATGGCAATACATACATACCTATCAATAACTGTAAATGGGCTAAATGCTCCAATCAAAAGACACAGGGTGACAGTGGATAAAACAACAACAACAGCAACAACCACAAAAACCCAAGATACATCTATATGCTGCCTACAAGAGACTCATTTCAAATCGAAAGACACATGCAGAGTGAAAGGGGGAGGATGGAGAAACATGTATCATGCAAATGGGTGTCAAAAGAAAGCTGGAGTAGCAATACTTACATCACACAGCATAGTGCTTAAAAAAAGACCATAACAAGGGATAAGGAAGGACATTACATAATGATAAAGGAAACAAACGAACAAGAAGATATAACAATTATATTTATGCACCCAACATGAAAGCACCCAAATACATAAAACAGTTGCTAATAAAAAAACATAAACTAATCAATAGCAATACAATAACAGCAGGGACCTTAACACCCCACTTACATCATGGACAGATCATCCAAACAGAAAATCAACAAGGAAGCAGTGGCTTTGAATGGAACACTGGAACAGAAGGATCCACCAGATATATTCAGAACATTCCATCCTAAAACAGGAGAAAACACATCCTTCTCAAGTGCACATGGAACATTCTCCAGAACAGATCACTTATTAGGCCACGAAAGAAGTCACAACAAATTTAAAAAGATGCAAGTCACACCATGCATCCTTCCTAACCACAGCGCAAGAAATAAATCGCAGGAAAAAATCTGGAAAGAGCACAAATACATGGAGATTAAGTAACATGCTACTAAACAATGAGTGGGTCAACCTAGAAATCAAAGAAAACATAAAAAATGCCATGGAGACAAATGAAAATGAAAACACAAGGGTCTAAAATCTTCAGGATGCAGCAAAGTTCTAAGGGGGAAATTTAGAACAATAAAGACGTACCTCAAGAAGTAGGAACAATGTCAAACAACCAACCTAAACTTACATCTAAAGGAGCTAGACAGAAACAAACAAACAAAACCCGAAACCAGAAGAAAGAAGGAAATAACAAAGATCAAAGCAGAAATGATACAGTAACTAAAAACAAATGAACAACAGCAATAACAACAACACAAGAGAACAGATCAATGAAACCAAGAGCTGCTTCTTTGAAAAAATCAACAAAACTGATAAACCTAACCAGATTCATCAAGAAAAAAAAAGAGGACTCAAATAAACAAAGTCAGACATAAAAGAGGAGAAATAACAACCAATACCTTAGAAATATAAAAGATTGTAAGATAATATTATGAAAAATTGTATGCCAAAAATTGGGCAACCTAAAAGAAATGGATAAATTCCTAGAAACATTTCACCTACCAAAACTAAAGAAGGAATAAATAGAAAATTTGGACACAGAGTATCAGCAATGAAATGGAATCAGTAACCAAAAAACTCCCCCCAAAGAGAAGTTCCAGACCAGAGGGTTTCACAGGTGAATTCTACCAAACATTTAAAGAACAGTTAATACTTACTCTTCTCAAACTTCTCCCAGAAAAAGAGAAGAGGAAGGAAAGCTCAATATTCATCCCATGAGCCCACCATTACCCCGACACCAAAACCAGATAAAGATAACACACACACAAAAAGAGAATTTCAGTCAAATATCTCTGATGAGCATCAGTGCAAAAATCCTCAACAAAATAAGCAAACTGGGGTGTCTGGGTGGCTTGGTCAGTTAAGTGTCCTACTCTTCTTGGTTTTGGCTCAGCTCATGATTGTGTGGCTTTGTGAGTTCAGTCCCCACATTGGGCTCTGTGCTGGCAGCATGGAGGCTGCTGGAGATTCTCTCTCTCTCTGTGCCCCCTCCCACGCTGGCTGTCTGTCTGTCTCAAAATAAATACACAAACTGAAAAAATTTAAAAACAAATATTAGCAAACATTCCAACAATACATTAAAAAAAAACTCATTCATCACAATCAAGTGAGATTTATTCCCAGAATGCAAGGGTGGTTCAATATTTGCAAACCAATCAATATGATACAGTACATCAGTAAGTAAAAGGGTAAAAAGCATATAATCATTTCAATAGATGCACAAAAAGCTTTGGGAAAGCACAACATCCATTAATGACAAAAACCCACAACAAAGTAGGTTTAGAGGGAACATAACATAATAAAAGCCTTTTATGAAAAATCCCACAGCTAACATCTTACTAAGTAATTAAAATGATAAAATACCTAGGGATAAACTTAACCAAAGAGGCAAAAGACCTTTACTCTGTAAACCATAAAACACTGGTGAAAGAAATTGAAGATGACACTAAGAAATGGAAAGATATCTGAGGCTCATGGATCGGAAGAGTAAATAACGTTAAAATGTCAATACCACCCAAAGGAATCTATAGATTTAATCTAATCCCTACTAAAATACCAACAGCATTTTTCACAGAACTAGAACAAACAATCCTGAAATTTGAATGGAACCAAAAAGATCATGAATAGCCAAAGCAACCTTGAAAAAGAAAAACAACGCTGGAGGCATCACAATTCCAGACTTCAAGTTATATTACAAAGCTGTAGTAATCAAAACAGTATGTATGGTACTGGCACAAAAATAGATGCACAGATCAATCAAACACAACAGAAAGCCCAGGGCGGGGTGGCGGGGGGAGGGGGAGGGGGACACAATTATGTGGTCAATTAATCTACAACAAAGGAGGAAGAATATGCAACAGGAAAAAGACAGTTTCTTCAACAAATGGTGCTGGGAAAACTGGACAGCTATATACAAAAGAATGAAACTGAACCACTTTCTTACCCCATACACAAACTCAAAATGGATTAAGGACCTACATGTGAGCCCTGAAACCATAAAAATCCTACAAGAGAGCCCAGGCAGTAATTTTTCTCACAGTGTTCACAGCAACATATGTCACATAGCAACCCTATGTCGTCTGAGGCAACGTAAACAAAATCAAAAATAAACTATTGGGACTATATCAAAATAAGAAGCTTCTGCACAAAAACAATCAACGAAACTAAAAGACAACCTACTGAATGGGAGAATATATTTGCAAATGATTTATCTGATAAAAGGTTAGTATCCAAAATATATAAAGAACTTACCCAACTCAACAGCCAAAAAACAAATAATCAAATTAAAAACGGGCAGAAGACATGAACAGACCATTCTCCAAAGTAGACATAAGAGAGGGCCAATAGACAAATGGAAAGAAGCTCAACATCACTCATCATCAGGGGAACACAAATCAAAACCACAGTGTAAGAATGGTTAAAATAAAAAATTCAAGAAACAAGTGTTGGCAAGGATGTGGACAAAAAGGGACCTTCATGCACTGTTGGTGGGAATGCCGCCACTGTGAAAAACAGTAGGGAGGGTCCTCAAAAGAATTCAAAATAGAACTACCCGATGATCCAAGAATCCCACTACTAAGAATACATGAAGAATACAAAAACACTTGTTTTAAGGGATATACGGACCACCATGTTTATTGTAGCATCATTTACAATAGCCAAATTATGGAAACAGCCCGTGTCCATCAACAGATGAATGGATAAAGATGCAACAGCATGGACAGATCTAGAGAATATAATGCCAAGCGAAATAAGTCAGAGAAAGAAAGATCTATGATTCCACAAATATGTGGAATTTAAAAAACAAAGCAAATGAACAAACAAGCTGTAAATACAGAGAAGAAACTGGTTATTACCAGAGGGAGGGAGGTGGGGGATGGGTGAAATAGGCAAATAGCACACTTAACTTTGGTAGACACTGACTAATGTATGGAGCTGTTGAATCACCATATTGTACACCTGAAACTAATATAACACTGTATGTTAATTACACTGCAATTAAAATTTAAAAAGACAAAAAAAAAAAAAAAAAACCACATATGGCTGTAGAGACTTAATGTCAAGCCATGCAAGGGCATGAGAAACCTGAAATGCTCTCTACTAAGTAAAAGAAGCTAATTTTAAAAGGTTACATCTTGTAGGTTTCTAAGTATATGACATTATGGAAAAGGCAGATCTATGGCTACAAAAAAAAGATCAGTGGGGGATGCGTGGGTGGTTCAGTCAACTAAGCATCCATCCAACTCTTGGTTTCAGCTCAGCTCATGATCTCGTGGTTCATGGAATTGAGCCCCGCATCAGGCTCCATGCTGTCAGTGTGGGATTCTCTCTCTCCTCTCTCTCTGCCCCTCCCCGGCTCATGCTTGCTCGTGCTCTCTGTCTCTCCTTCTCTATCTATCTCTCAAAACAAATAAATAAACTTAAAAAAAGTTCCAAAAAAAAAGAGTGGTGCCATGGATTCAAGGTCAGGGGATGGAGAGGCAGAGCACAGAGGAATTTTACAGCACCGAAAATCCTCTGTATGGTATTACTAGAGTGGATGCATGTCACTATACATTTGTCCAAACCCATGGAAAGTACACCAAGAGTAAACCCTAATGTAAATAATGGGCTTTCGTGAGTAAGATATGTTAATGCAGGTTCGAGGGAAGCTATATATAAGGGAGCAGGGGGCACATGGGAACTCTCTGTGCCTTCTCAATTTTGTTGTGAACCTAAAACTGTTCTAAAAAGAAAGTCTTATACAAAGAATACCCTACACGACAGGTGACAGAAATAACAGGGTGAGTAAGGTAGCTAACATCCATGCCTGCAGATACTTTAGATCCGAAGGGGGACAGACAACAACAAATACAACAAACGAAACTGGGTTATGTGGTGATAGGGTGTTAATGGGAGTGCTAGCAACATGGTAGCCAATCAAACCAATTCAAAGAAGAATTTATTTTATTTTATTTTATTTTGTTTTGTTTTTTTAAAGGAGTTTTTAATGTTTATTTATTTTGAGAGAGAGAAATAGCACAGGGGAGGGGCAGAGAGAGAGAGAATCCCAAGCAGCCTCCACACTGCCAGTGCAGAGCCTGACACAGGGCTTGAACTCACGAACCGTGAGATCGTGACCTGAACTGAGATCAAGAGCCAGACACTTCATCAACTAAGCCACCCAGGTGCCCCAATACATTTATTTTAAAAATCACAATGAGGCAGAATGCAGAGAAACTAAAAAATTCTGGACGTAGTATTTGAATGATTGAAGTTAGGGAAATACTGTGGCTTAAGGGCGGTTTGATTACTTTGTAATCAAAATAACTCACTTCAAATTCATGAACTTGTCATAGACAAGGTTGCTAACTTCAGAAAAATCTTATGATTTACCTAAAGCTAAATTTCCTCATCCCTAGAAAAGATTATTGACCGGGGTGGGGATGGGGGGTCAACTTACATAATACATGGAAAAGCCCTCATAAACTACTATATAAATTTCAGTTATTAATGACAAACCTAGCTTATTCTGAAACTGAGAAGCTTTCAGCAGGTGTTTCTAAATGATTAATATTCTCTTGCAGCCAGTGCCTGAGACACAATCAAGTGTTTCATTAAACGTGAAGATATCAATATTCTGTTTCAGAATCAATGTACAGACATACTTGGCTACCTATTAGTTTAAAGGAAAGGAAGACATTAGCAACTCATTTTGGTTGTAAAATTGGTTATTTAACATATAACCACATTATAATTTGTAACATGTTTATCAAAATTTAGTGCCTTGTTGAGAATTGCCTCCTTTTAGGAAATTTATTGCTCAGTTTTACTCTAGCCTTATAATATTAGCAATAAATCCAAGAGTAATATTATGGCTTTTTTCACTTGATTAAACTGAAATCATGGATACAAATTAAATGTTAGTGATTACATTTCATTGAGGATCTATAATGCATAATTTATGTAGGATACACTTAAAACGGTCAAAGTGTTCAGAATATTCAAAAAGAATGAATCCACAATGCACCTGAGAATATTATTTCCTGTTTACACGGTAGACAGTTTCTATATGAACTAGCACCTAAAGTAAACAAAAAGATTTAGAAACCACATGATTTTTATAAGAACATAAGTTCCCTGTAGCAATGGTGACTGGCACGTGGTAAGTGCCTGGCTTACAGGAGGAATTCAATAATTGGTAAAGGTTTCGCATTAGTTTCCTATTGCTGCTGTCAGATTTCAACAAATTTAGTGGCTTCAAGCAAAACACATTTATAATCTTATAAATCTAGAGGCCGGGTGTCCAAAATGGATCTCACTTGGCTAAAATCAAGGTGTTGGCATTCATTCTGGAGGCCTGAGGGGAATACCCATTCCTAACCACTCCCATCTTCTAGAGGCCCCCAGTATTCAAACCAACAATGCACATCTTTAAGTCTCAGACCTCTCCATCATCAGGTCCCCTTTCATTTCGACCCCACTGCATCCCTCTTGTAAAGATCTTTGCGGGGTGCCTGGGTGGCGCAGTCAGTTAAGCGTCCGACTTCAGCCAGGTCATGGTCTCGCGGTCTGTGAGTTCGAGCCCCGCGTCAGGCTCTGGGCTGATGGCTCAGAGCCTGGAGCCTGTTTCCGATTCTGTGTCTCCCTCTCTCTCTGCCCCTCCCCCGTTCATGCTCTGTCTCTCTCTGTCCCAAAAATAAATAAACGTTGAAAAAAAAATTTTTAAAAAAAAGATCTTTGCGATAACACGGGGACCACTCTAATAATTCGGAGTAATATTCCCAACTCGAGACCTTTCACGTAATCACATCTTTGAAGTCCCTTTTGCCATGCAAGATAAAATATTTCATCAGTTCCAGCAATTAGGACAGGTAGTGGTCATTATTCCAACTACCACAAGACTGCAAGATCAAGTTTTTAACAACTAAAGGTTTTGTTATTTCAATCCACTACTACTCTTTCTAGATTAGGTCAGCTACATAGCTGCTAAGTACTGGTACTATCAAGAAATTTAAGAATCTAACGATGATATCTAGGTTTTCTAGAGCATAGCTTAAGTACTTTTGTACGTTATTTCAGCTAATAAAAAAAACTGAGAAGATGCCAGATGGAAATATCAAAATCTAGGAATTCTAGAATGCATGGATGAACTTTCATTTTATTCATGAATAAGACTCATTCCAAGATAAAAGAATGCAGAGATCTACCATAATTGTTTGATAAGTTAGAAATTAACATGAAATTTTAATTTAAAATTATCTTCACGGGCTAATAATTTTACTTTTAAAACAATAGTTTTCACAGAATATTGTTTATACTGTTAATTGACTTTGTTAAACATTTATTTTTTTTGAACTGATAGATGAAAATGTACTCGGTCTGCAAAAATGATAAATATATCTGTTCTACAAATCACAAGAAGTTTTTTTTCTACCAATTCTTATTTATTCAGTGCAGCATCTTGTGTGTTAAGCATGGCAGATGTCACTACCTCCTTTCACAGAAGAGTTTCCCAAGTCTGTAGGTGTGAAGTATAATGTAGGCGGGAGAGGTCAGAGACAATCCATACATAGACCTCCAAGCTCTAACTTTGTCAATTTCCACTTCTATTGTTGTATTATAAACATAAACTATCACTATAATTACTTAGATGGAGTTATTTGCTAGTCCAAAACAATTTGATGTCAAAGATAAAGAACTGAATTGGAGGAATGAAGGAAGGTCAATAACGGAAATCCAGGCAAAGGTAGGAACATGTTGAGTCACATCTGTGCTGAAATAGTTACCCTATTATATTTCTGTGTTAAGACTCTAGGGACAGAATATCCCTAATAGTGAAACACTAATCTGACTTCCTCTGGTGTAATTAATCTGACTCTAAAAACCATATTTGAATGTTGATTTAATAAAGTTCTTGTTAGAAATTATCAGGCAGATTTTGGTTTGAGTTAGGTCCTGAGGCTTAGTATTTTTATTAAATCTTCCAGCCTAAAGCAGAAATAAAAAGACCATCACTCTCTGCCGCTACCTCTATGGAAATGTCCTAATCAACCACATGTTAACTTAACAATTTCCATGGTCTCATGACAATTTTCCAAGGGCCAATGACAGGAGAATAAAATTTGGACCTAGCTCACTAATTATTTTGAAATGCTGTTCGGAGCCAACAATGGACAACTGTAGTCTCACTGCCCTACTCTGGGGTGACCTTCTGTGACTGTGCTGGAGGGGATCCTCCCACTGGACACTGTGCTAAGAAGCAAGCTTGTTCATTTACTATGTATGAAGGAGAATCAGAAATGTCTTAAAGTCATAAATACACAGACTCCTAGGCAGTGGCAGGTGGCTTGGCTTTGTAATCAAAAGCCTTAAAAATGCAGTGTATGATCAGAAGCAAGGATATTTGGGGAAGAAGCATGTGTATGGAATTACGAGAAAAGAATAAGCACGAAGGTAAAGTTCTTTAGTTTCGTTAATGTTCATCAGAGAGCAGCCACCAAAGAAGAGACACTGAATTGCTGACGATAATGCATCTTGAGGATGTCACCTGGCCTTAGTTCTCAGGCATCCATTTGTGGGTACAATGAGATCATGAACAGAAGAGCCACAGTGACTCTGTTGGTGGAAACTGCATGTAAATAACAGCATGGACTTTCTCTCACCAAGACTGAGCTACATTCTCCCACTGCTGTATGCTCATTCTGTTATTACTCAAGTGTCATACTGAGAACTTGACATGCCACCATCCATGGGGGAGCCCAGCTAGAGTAACAGTAGACTCCTTCCATGCTGGGTGGGGCAGAGATTCATTATTACTACCAATGATGCCAACATCAGGTATGTGTTTGTCCTTCCTCCTGTGATAGCCAGAATTCTAAGCTGGCCCCCAAGATTTCCCACCCCTAGTCTGCATACCCTAGACTACAGATACCATCAGTTCTATTCCTGTGATTAGATTAAGTGCTACAGGGATATGGCAGCCTCTGAGCTCTGAGAGTGGCCCGTCACTGAAAGCCAGAAGGGCAATGGGCACCTCAGTCCTTCAACTGAAAGGAACTGAATTTTGTCAACAATAATAAGTTTGAGAACAAAATTTTCTCAAAGCCTCCAGACAAAAGTGACTGACTTAGTGAAATGGGATTTTGCATTACATTCCTTCAGAACAAGTGACATCTCTCATAACAAAATAGTCTTGGCAATGGGCACAGGACCACGAGATCCACTGGAGCTACCACTGACCAAGTTTCCTGGAGGTAACTGATAGATAACGACCTGATACAAAATGAAACAGTCATTTAAAGTCTCAGCTAAGTTACTGGTTCAGACACATCTCATGCGCATGTTTGGCACACTGTCTTCCAGGATATAATAAATGCCTAGAGCCAATGGGTAATATAGGGTCTTTGTCCCCAGAAGGTAGAAACAATGGGTTGGGGAACTAGAAGGTGAAAGATGCATTGATCCTTGCTCTAATGTTTGATTCACTTGAGAGATCTACACTTCCCATACCGTCAACTTTAGACTCTATCCTGGTTACCAATATGGGATATGGGTGGATTTTCATCAGAGGGTATAGTAAGGATTCCACTGACTAAATCCACAACTATCACCCAGTCATTTTTTTTTTTTTTTTTTTTTTTTTTTTTGCTTTTCATACCATCAGAGGTGACTGAATATCATTATCATGCAGCAGGAAGAAGTACAACTGAAATTCCGGTGACTAACTTAGGAACATTTGAGTACTACCATGTCCTATAAATGAATAATAGGAACAAACAGCTTGAAAGTGCAAGCTCACTAATATCCCATGAGGCAACCATTCCTGCAATGGAGGCAAGGCTAAGTGGGAGCTAGTGGATAAATGCTTCCTTCTGGTGTCCTGAGGGGCATTCATTTGTGAGGTGCATTGGGCATGGTTCCTCAGTGGGCTCCAGTGGGATTGAGCTTTAAGCAGATATGGAGAATTAAGTGAAAATTCCATCTAATTCATGTAGTCTAGACATTCCCCGCTTAGAAAGGGGAAGAAAATGTCATTGCACGCTTGTTTCCTAATATACTCTGGCCAGGAAATTCTAATTAGGCAGTATAACTATCAATATAAAGATATAAATATAAAACTGGATGTAGAACACCATCCCAACACCACCCCTGTGGTGTCTTGGGCTACATCCCTTCCATCAGAATATTTTTTTCTACACTGTGTACTCATTTTGTTTTCACCAATTTAGCTTGCCAATCCTTCGGATAGGAGGGTTTTTTTTGTTTTTGTTTTTATTTATGGTTTTTATCGGTCCTGTCATATAGTGTGTAAAATGGTGCCAATGTCTCTAAGTATGTCACATGAATATGAAGGCAGACACTGGGGCAATGTGCCTACAAGTCAAGAGATGCCTAAGATTGCCAGGAAATCACCAGAAGCTAGGAGAGAGGGGTATAACAAATTCTTTTCCACAGCCCTCTGAAGGAACCAATCCTACTGACACTTTTATCTTGGACACCTAGCTTCTAGAATTGTGAAGGAATAAATTTTTGTTGTTTAAGCCACTCAGCTTGTGGTACTTTGTTAAGGTGGCCCCAGCAAACTAGCACAGTGACCATCTTTAACTTGCCACAGTTCACCCTCTGATCACAGAACAGACGTACTGTTGTTTCAGGCAAAACACACTCACTACCTCTCAAGACACTCAAAAGTCTCATCCCATTACTGCTTCAGGATCAAGCTGGAGGTCCAGAATCTCATCATCTAAATTAGATCTGGACTTAGAGGAAGCTCCTTCAGTAATGGTCCTCTTAGTTTCAAAACCTGTGGATGGGGGCACCTGGGTGGCTCAGTAGGTTAAGCATCCCACTTTGGCTCAGGTCTTGATCTTGCGGTTCGTGAGTTCAAGCCCCACGTTGGGCTCTGTGCTGACAGTTCAGAGCCTGGAGCCTGCTTCAGATTCTGTCTCCCTATCTCTGCCTCTCCCCCACTCAACTCTGTCTCTCTTCCTCTCTCAAAAATAAATAAAGATTAAAAAAAATTTAAACCTGTGGATGAAAGAGACATATGACCTGCCCTCCCACAACACACACACACACACACACACACACACACACACACACACACACAGTATTCCGTGGTTAGCCAGGCACAGGAAAACCATAATAGATTGTTCTCTTCAGACAAGGGGAAATAGAAGTCATGCAGTAGTCAGTGATCCATAGCAATTCTGAACCCAGCTGGGCACATATTTCCAGCTCCTTAATTAGGAAATCATTCTCTACCACTGTTGCCTGCAACCTTTGGACTCTGGGCTGCTCCTTCTGAGTCATATGTTGTTTTCTGTAAGAATTAGTCTTTGCTGCTAAATAGCTTTCTTAGCCAGATTCATGCCCATAATTACAGATCTAAAGGTCTATTATTGCTATTATTATATTTTTTACTACTTCTCTCTCAGAAGAGCTACTGTGAGAAAATACCCTTAAGATTCTGAGAGGCCATACTGAGTGAATGAGTGGGTCTACAAGTCACATCTTTAGGATCCTTAGAGACCCTTTCATTTAATTAAGGTGGTCTTTGAAGTAATTCCTTAAATCTTTCTGAGGTCTCATCAAATCATTTTACAGAACACCTTGATTTTAATTTTACCATGGACCACATGTCAAGTTATTGGTAACACTCTGAACTTGATCTTGTTCCTTGGGCCATGGCTTATTTTGAGATTATTTACTGACTGGAAAGAGTATGGATGAGCAACAATTTTATGCTTCAATCCAGGTAAATCCTGAGTCACTTATATTCCCTGTAAATTATATTAAAAAATCAAATAGGTTCTTTAACTTATCTAGCTGTACATCAAATTTTCATATACATCTATAAGGATCAGCACTTTCAAAAAAATCTCTTTATCCAGATCCACAAGTTCCTGTGATACAGTCATGGGTGATAATTTTGCTGAACTTCCCACCATAACAGAACAGTTCATCTTTTCTCCTCCTTGCAAAGATACTTCAATCCCTCACCCTCAGTGTCCTCAAGCTCACCCAAGATTTGGGTACTGACTGGACCCAAAGCCAATACCACTTGTTTGAAGTAGCATCCTGATTCCAGGGAGTGAATTATGTTCCAGCGGTTTTTTTCTCTATCATTAAAAAACAAAAACAAAGGGTGCCTGAGTTGCTCAGTCAGTTAAACATCTGACTTCTGGGTTTCAGCTCAGGTCACGATCTCATGGTTCATGAGATTTTGCCCCAAGTTGGCCTCTGTGCTGACAGCATGGAGCCTGCTTGGGATTCTCTCCCTCTCTCTCTGCTCTTCCCTGTGGTCTCTCTCTCTCCCCACCTCTCTCAAAATAAATAAATAAGCTTAAAAAGCAAAACCAAAACAAACAAAAAAAACTTTTCAAATTTAGTGATGTTTCCTCATGATGTTGTAGCTCAGATATTCACATAAAGATTAGCTAGGTTAATCATCTCTGATTCGCAAAGACCAGTTAGGACCATGGGCTCACCCAGGGCATCTGGAGTCCAAGACGGCATCTTGCGTCACATGCCTCGTGCTTTGGCACTCCTTGCCTTCTCTCTTTTTTCCTCCTGCTCTTTTGTTCTCCAGGGCTTCCTCTCACCCTTGGCTCTCTCTCAGGTGGTGGCCTCAGGACATACAGACGCAATCTAGCACTGTCTTCCCCCACAGTCACCCAGGAATGAATATTCCAAAAGACAACTTTCAGGAGACGGGCAGTTAAAGCTACCAGTCTCTAAAATGCCCAGACACTGAGGCTGGCAACATGCTTCCTCTGCCTTTCATGGTTCAAAACATACACCTAGCGCTCCCCTTAGGTTCAAGGGAAGAAAACATACCCTATTTCTTAGCAGGAAGAGCATCGAAAATTTTAATCTCTCACACTTAACCTTTTACTTGATGACTTTGCACAAGTTATCTAATGTCTCTGAATCTCAGTTTTCTATTTTAGTAAATGTAGGTGAAATGCATAACTATCCTATGCCACCATGGCTACAACAAGGATTAAATGAGATATCGAGGGTGAAGCGCCTATTACAGTGCCTGGCATAGAGTAAACAATCAATAAATAGCATCTGCGATGTTTATATCAGCATAAAGAATATTTCAATTTGCTTATATTATCATATGAGCAGATGCCTTCACCGTATCCATTGTTAACAATTTAGACATAGTTATTTTCAAATACATGTTTTCAGCAGACAAGAAAAATCCCATGTCAAAGAGACTAAAGGTCTATGGAGCTGTGGGTGGGCTACGAATTTCATTTTCTTTGGGGATGTAAGTGTGTACTTTGTATTCATTTTCTGTTTCTTTTTCATTAATATTAACATGGTTTGTAATAATATCTCAGCTGGGGTTTATTAAGGTATTGTTCTCAGAGATGTGCTGCATAAATATGTCCTAACCTAAGAAGAAAGGCAAATCAAAAGCTATGAATTTCAAAAGATATCAACAAATCTGCCAAAAACTTAAATGCATACACACATGCATACATACACACACTTTCTCTCTCCCTCTCCCTGTCTCTGTCACACACACACACATACACACACACACACACACACACAGAGGTTTAGGAAAATAACACAACAGGAAATCATCTGTGATAGTCATTTAAAACACATGTACATAATGGTACCCTTCTGGGAGGAGGGTGTGTCCCTGTGTTAAACTACATTATGCCCAACCTTCTCAGTTTTCTGCCTTCCATCTGCACCTTGAGAACATCTTCTCCTCTTCTGGACATTACAAGATATTCTCTTAGTTTTTAGAAGTGATGGCTAAAGGGGGGTGGGGTGGGGAGGAAGACAGAAAGAGCCAGAGAGAGGGAGAGGTAGGAGGAGAGGAGACAAATTCTTTACTTCCCAGAAGCGATGGCTGAGGGGTGTTATCCTGAGTAAGAGATGGAGCATGGAAACTCAGAGAGCTTGTACATTTCCCACAGTCACACAGCAAATGCTAAGTCTTTGTCTGACTTCCCAGCCTTGGAAGCCTTGGATATCATATCATATCATATCATATCATATCATATCATATCTCATACCTCTGAGTTTACAGAGGCTGTTACGGACTTGAAGCCATCTAACTCAGCTTCTCAGTGAATTTGATCAAGGACTTGTCTCCTTTCTCAACCTTCAGGGTTATCTTTATCCTAAGGCTACTTCCTCTCCTAGCAATGGAATGCTAGCAGCAAATGAAGACTGTGTTCAGAGCCAGGAAAAGAAACCCTGCCTTTGCTACAGCATTAACCACAAGAGTTTTAATATTTACTCTTAATTGACCACATAGCTCATACACTAACCCCTAATGACAATAATGATGGCCACATTTTAATGAGCACTTGCTATGTCTCAAGCACTGTTCTAAGCAGTTAACTAATAAGATTTAATTCTCCTTCTCCATAAACATATGAAGAGACGACTATAATTATTCCCACTTCACGAATAAGGAAAATGAAGCACAGGTTATTAAAAATGCAGGCCACTATCACACATTTAGTCTTGAAGGAGCTCGGCTCTGATCTATGCAGCAGATTGACTGGACAGCCTTTATTTAACCATGTGCCAACTCTCCTCACTGAGCCAGATGTCACTGTTAAAGAAAGCACCATTTCCCTTAAAACAGTCAAGGACCCCTCTCCAGAAACACATCGTCCACATGTAAGAGGAGCACTTAGCTGAACGAAAATACTGGCTTGACAGGAGAAGAAAACCACTAGGCATCAAAGAACTTTAATTTAGCTGATTTACCAAACATGCTCTGTGCCTTGCCTTTGGAGCCTCTGAAGGGCTGACATGTAAAAGAGGAATGACTCAGGCCAGCATGAGAGGCTCACAGTGATGACGGGCAGATGTCACGTCAGTATAAGGAAATCCTACTTCCTATGAGCAGAATGATGGGAAACAGCCTTCCCAGCAGCTTTGAATTTACAGATGAAGGGTCTTGTAATTCAGGAATCTTGAGACAGGGTTTATGTAAGATTTCTGGATGATTTATTTCCATCCTCTGACTCATTTGTTCTATGTCATGAAGATCTGACTATAGTTCTTAAAAATTAAAACTATTTTACAGTAGTTTTATAGTTTACAATTTAGTTACAATGGCTAATACAGCCATTTCTAGTTGTAAAATAACTTAAATTTAAAAATGTGTGGACTATCGACACACGATAAAACACAGATGCATACTGAAATGACTATGCTAAGTAAAAGAAACCATATCAAAAAAAGTATACATAATGTGTGATTCCATTTATACAAAATTCTAAAACACGCAAACTATAATGTCAAATAACACATCAACTGTTGTTGGTAGATGAACAAGTGGGTAGGCATGGTGGGACCAAAGATAAGAAATCCCAAAGGGAGATGATGAAACTTTCTGGCTGATGGATATTTCATAGGCCTGTCATGTTGTTTTAAGTATGTGCAATTTGTTACAAGTCAATTAATCCTTCATAAAGCTGTTAAAAGTAAAAAAAAAAATTTGTATTTTTAACATTATGCTTATCGGGGCACCTGGGTGGCTCAATTGGTTAAGCATGCAACTTCGGCTCGGGCTTATGGGTTCGAGCCCCACTTTGGGCTCTGTGCTGACAGCTTGGAGCCTGGAGCCTGCTTTGGATTCGGTGTGTCTGTCTCTCTCTCTCTCTCTCTCTCTTCCCCTCCCCCACTTTAGCTCTTTCTCTCTCAAAAATAAGTAAAAACTTAAAAAATAATAATAATAGTAAGATTATGCTTACCAAGCATCCATATAGAGATACCGGGATGGGGTAGCTATGGGAGTCTAAATTGAAGGGAAAGGGCAAAACTAAAGATACTCTTTTTTGGCAGTGGTCTCTTGTTTGGGAATATTAAAGCCAGAGACCGGATGAGTGATAACGAGTGATAATGTAGAAAGCCATTGAGTGATAATGTAGAAAGATATATAGAGTCTGAACCCTAGGGCACTCTGATGTTAGAAAGACAAGAAGGAGCCTTCAGAGGAGAAAGCTGTCCACCCACGAGGGAATACAAGATAGCGTATGGTGCAGAAGTTCAAGCGAAGAGACTATTTCAAGAAGGGAATCATCAATTCTGTGAGATAATGCCAGAGGTCTAGTAAAATGAGCACCGCAAACTGACCACAGATAGAGCAACACAGGGTTTTTTCCCAGCTTAAGAAACGTGATTTTCCTGGAGGGATGGCTATAAGCACCTGGCCTGAGTGGGTTAAAAGAGAACAGAACACAAGGAGGGGGACCAGATTGAACAGGAACCTTCTGAGTTTTGCGACAAAGGAGAGCAAGGGGAAAAAACAAAAAACAAAACCAAGACGGAACAAAACAAGTTATTTTTTTAAAATATGTGTTGTTTTAATTTGCCTAAGGTGAGATATTTCAGCCTGTTTATATGCTGTTTTACATGGGTTAAGATAAAGGTTCACGCATAAATCTGATAGAGAATTTATTTCTAGTTTCTGAAAACGAAGTACAAATAGGGAAAGAGAAAGAGTGTGTGGAAAGGAAAGACATTTGTAAGTTACTGACGTAGGAAGGGAGCAGCGTAGGTAAGTGTGAGATCGCAGGATGCCGCTCTGTGTGCACCTGAACCTTGTCAACTGAGACACGATGAGGGGCCCTTCCACGGGGTCGTAGCTCTTTCCATGGAAAAGGGCAACACAACTGGTTCAACCTGGCGTTTGTTTGCCAGGGAGAGGGAAGCAAGCAGTTGACAGTGTGTGTCAGGAGGAGGTTGTGGGAATGGCCGGGACAGGAATGGAGACAACTCAGGACAGGGTGCAGGTCAGTGGGAAGCGGGTGCAATCGGTGGGTTCTGTGTCCCTGGGTGTTTAGCCAGTTCTGGACAAGGATGTGGGGCCCTGTGCGTGCGCTGTGCAGTTACTCTGCTGGTTCATGTTTTATTCGGTGCACCCATCGTTGCACCAAATACCTCGCTGGCCTCTACTTCTCTTTTCTTTTTTTCTTTTAACATGGATACATAACTTAAACAGACCTCGGTTAGGTCTAAGAGCACCAGTTCAATAAAAGAAAGCTGCCCGTCCCCGAGTAGAACCCAGTTTACCTCACAGACTCTCTTTTGGCAACGCTGCAATTGCAACACAAAGAAAGTGATAAATTGCATGCTTCAGTCTTGGCCGCGTGTTCCCGTGTGTGTGTGTGTGTGTGTGTGTGTGTGTGTGTGGTTTTCCTAATGGAAAAGCCTTCACATTAAGCAACTCTCCTTTTTAATCACAGCAATTCAATAAAACAAACTACAGTAACAAGCAGTTTGTTCCAGTTTTTTAAGATTCAATGCAGACTCCATTTTCAGTAATACACATTTTCCCAGGTATGCTAGACATTCACTGGAGCCTCATCATTTTCTCTCTTTTATGAAATTAATTTTCTAATACATTTATGATATAAATGAGGCTGTAAGAAAGAAGCGGTCATTACTCCCTGTCAAAACAAAAGAGGGATTTTAAAGATGCATGATTGCAAAGAAGCTGGAACCGGGCATGTGCTACCACGAACACTTTATTTCAGTTAACTATTTACTTTAAGAAAGAAATCATTATACAGTTAAATTTTAAGCAAATAGGTTTAACACCTATTTTTTTGTAGTTACTGTGCTAGACACTGGAGATTCTCAGATGAGTAAAACAACAACTTTAGCTTTTCAAAATAGTAGTAATGATAAAAAAACTAGGTATTTAACAATAAATACTATTAACTATCTTAGTTTTATAATAGTGATGATAAAGAAAGTTTTGAGTTATTATTATCATTATTATTCTTTCTTTTAGTATGCACTGACAGATAAGAGCAGAGGGCCCAAGGTTTGGATGGGTAGATGAAGATATGTGGATATGTGGATGAAGATATACCCATAAAAAAGAAAAGAAAGGATTCTATGAACTCTCTGTCTCCCAGACCCATGTGGGACTGTGTTCCTGTACCCCTGGTGGTTGGGCTGAGAATGGGGAAAAAGTTGGTTGATCTTCTGTAAGTTCTCCTTCTAGGCATGACCTTGTCTGATTTTAAAGCCTATCAGCATCTCTGCTTATAGACGATCCACATGGCACTCCTCCTTCTCAAAAGCTTGTACCAGGTGTGACTGCATTCTGGCAACACCATAGCCTAGTGGGAGGAGTCATATCAATTTAGGCCTAACTGGCAGCCAATGTGATAAATGTCATAAAAGAATTATATAACCTCATAGACTTGGTGGGAGGAATAATCGTGGAGTTGCAATACCTTTGTGTGGGGTGGGCCAGTCACAAACACATCCCCTTATGAAGGCTGTCAGAGAAGTCCTCTAATGATAATAGGATGACATTTTTTTTTCTTAGATAAAAAATGCATGAGTACTTTGTTGCAATATGTATTTGCTGAGGTAAAACCATAAAATTACATCAGTAGCTCTCAATAGTGGGCAGAGAGATTTTCATTCCCTAAATTTCTTTACTTCCTCCAGTGTTCCTAGTGGACAGTTCAAACAAAAATAAATGGCAAAAGAGCATTTGATTCTCACTGGCACTTGTCATTAAACTAGAATGCCCTCATTATTGTCATGCCTGAGCAGAAACCTGGAGTGCCAATTCAGTGGCTAGTTAGCCTCCCAGGAGCCTCAGCTAGAGCGTTCAGATTTTAGGTAGGCATGACAATTATGACCAAAAAACTTTAAAGTAAGCACAGTTGAGAGTGTGAAGATGCTTAACACATCATGTTACGATCGCCTTGGCCTTTATTCTTAAGAACTCGGGAAGCAGCTTACAGGAAACGAATCTCTCAAACCTAGCAAGTATGTTGAGATATTTCTCTGTATGGAAATTTCAAGAGCATCATGTGGGGGAAGGGGCATGGTCAAGGACAATCTGAATGGATCCCTGTGCCATTGGGCCACAGCTGGGTCCTGAGAAATATTAAACCACATCAGTTCCTTTTGTTAACTCAAGAGCCCTTGGATGATACCAAGGGGGAAAAAAAGGAATAAAAAGGAAAGGTTTGGGAATAAAAGAGCTGCCATTTATTAAATATTGTATAGGTGCTAGGGTTAAGGATTAAGGATAAGATTAGTCTTATCTAATTTTTATAGCAATTTTACACAGTAAGTATTATTTTCTCAGGTATTTTATGTCAGATTAAGAATGTGTGGTTAAAAAGGTTTAATATCTTATTTTAAATATCTGATATTAAAATCTTTAAAAAAAATTTTAAGTTTATTTATTTTGAGAAAGAGAGAGAGAAGGAGAGAAAGAGAAGGGGAGGGACAGAGAGAGGGAGAGAGAGGATCCCAAGCAGGATCCACACTGTCAGCAAAGAGCTCAATGTGGGCCTCAATCCCAGCAACTGCAAGTTAATGACCTGAGCCAAAATCACGAATCAGATGCTTAACCAACTGAGCCACCGAGGCACCCCCTCTGATATTAAAATATTTTAAATCCATAACCACTGTTGTGCTTTTTCAATAAGACAGTCTTTGAATTAAGTCTTTGTATTAAGAAGTTAGCAGTTTTGAAATATAGATGTTGGATCTGAGGGAGTGGAGATTGGCAGTTGGGAGACCAGTTATTTGGCTACTGAAACAATGTAGGGAATAACCAATGACACATTTAACTAGAGTAAGATGAGAAAAGATAAGAAGAAATTATCCATGAGAAGAATTTCTCAGGAAAAGAGAACTTGGATACTGGTTGGGTAACCAGAATAGAGTAGTGTGGGTGAGTGGTTAAATGGTGATGCCACTGGATGACAGGGAGGGGAAGCATATTTGAGAAAAAGTTGGCGAATTTCTTGTTTTAGATATGTAAGTTTTAAGAGGCTAATAACTCAATTTTACACTGTCCCCTACAGTCATCCCAACAGACGGTAGAAATCATCATCTAGAGCCAATCACAAATGTGTACCTTCAGAGCATCTCTCTCTCCTGTGAGCCAGACCCTACTGGCTACCCAACTCTCTTGCTCAGAAGTATTCAGTGCCTTTTGAATCAAGTGCAACTTGGTTCAAAATTAAACTTTTGAATCAAGCTAAAGTCACTAACGTGGCCAAATTTTTCAGTAGTATCACGTCTACGCCTGAACCCACAGCCTCTTTGGTGGCACTACCACTCACCATGGTGATGCCCCATATCCCTTACACAGCGGCCAGTTTTGGTTGGTTGGTTCGTTGGTTGGTCTTTTTCTTAAACAAATCAACTGGGACATGCTCAGCTATCCCAGCCTCCTTCCCTTCATTCCTCTTTTATTTTATTCTCTCCTGAGGATTATTCAAGCCTTAGGTTCAATAAAATTTTGGGGGAACATTGCATCAGTTGCCAAAACTTGGTTGTGACTTCTATCACTGATATTCTCAAGAGACCACTATAGTTCTGGCATTTATCAGATTTTAATCTTGCGTGTTAAACTGTAAGCTCCATAACAGCAGAGACAATGTAGATTTTGTTTCCCTTTGAATTCACAGCTTTTAGCAAAATAGTTAAAACTTAGCATGTATTGAATAAATAGTTGGTGAATGATAAAAATAAGAATAAGCTTATGATCTTAGATGCAAAAAATTAATAATGGAATACTAACAAATTATATCTAATAGTATAGTAAAAAAAATTATTCAACACAAGGGAAAAAACATATAAATATTAATACCCACAAGTTGAAAAGCCTTATTAATGATGTAAGTAGTAAGAAGATGAGAAGTATATCTAAGAGTGACAGTTACTCACAAAGAACAACAGTAAGCAGGATTAAATAATGAAATGGTAAAGCCTTTGATTACTGTGAAAAATCAAAAAAATGTATAGTATCACTATTTATTTGATAATGTCTTAAAGGATCCAGCTAATACCATGAAATAAGAAAACAGAATTTGCAATATAAATATTGCACAAGAAGACAAGCCTATCTGTTTGCAATGGCTATGACTGTACATGTGGAAATTCCAAGAACCTTAATGGAAACAATTTAAGCCAAACGATAATCTAGTGAGAGAAATACAAGAAAACAAAAAAGTATAAAAAATAATCTAAATTAAAATTGTAAATATATTAAGCGCATGTCTTGTGCTAGTGTGTGAGGAGAATTTAGGATGCATTTTTGGGGGGTATAGGAGAAAAGGTTAAGTAAATCATCCATTATGAATATCGTTTTATGGGTGCTGGCTATGAGTCACTCATATAGCTAATTGCTTTATACCTGTTAGCTTGTCCAATCAATGTAACACATTTTTGTAGGAATTCTTTACCTTTCCAAATAAAGATACCAAGCCCCAGAATTTTTAAGCATCTCACCTGTGACCACAAAACCTAGGAGTCTGAGAACAGGGATGCAGAGGTGTCTTCCGGACGCTCATACACTGTTTGTAATGAAATGAGTTCCTGGAGACAGGGACAGATTAGGAGGGGAAATGTACTGGCTTTAGACGCTGCCAGGTTCCCAGGGTCTAGTGTCATGTTCCCAACTTGGATAAGATCCAACTGAGCCCCGATTACTTCCACTAGAAATATATCTCACCCAACTGGCCTCCACTGGGGCTCCATCAACGCGTGACAGAAAAATACCAGGGCAGTGGTGAGAATACAGAGTCTTGCACAGGCATGTTACGTAAACTAATGTGCTGGCTAGGATTATGGCCTGTTGAGTAGACAGGCAACATCAGGAGCCGTCTGCCTGCCGGTGAAGAAGGGCAGAGATAAAACGAGCGGTAACACATCTTTGTTTTAGGTTTTGTATTCTTCTTTTCCTTAAGCTCCTTTTGGACAAGGAAATGTCCTACATTTATCCATGTGTCTGTGGTTCAGCTGTTTCCTGCTGTTCTTTGCTGGGCTGGGCCTACTAGGCTAAAGTCCAGGCTTTGACTTAGGGTCATATCAGCACCGCAGAGCCTCATCATTTAGGGAACAACATCAACATGGCTCTTGTTCTTCTCATGCTAGAAGGGTTAACATGCAAGAAGCCCAAGCCAAACTACTTTGGTGAACATTTCATTACTAAAAGCCAGTCACCTGGACAAGTCAAAATCAACAAGAGGAGGACATCGGGGTGCCTGGGTGGCTCAGTTTAGCTTTCTACTTTGGCTCACATCATGATCTCATGGTTCAAGCCCCATGTTGGGCTCTGTGCTGACAGTCTGGAACCTGGCACCTGCTTTGGATTCTGTCTCCCTCTCTCTGTGCCCCTCCCCTGCTCATGCGTGCACTCGCTCTCTCTCAAAAATAAATAAACATTAAAAAAGAAAAGAAAAGAAGAGGAGGAGGACATGTATTCTACATGGAGGTACTCTGAGGTCACATGGCTGAGAAAGGGATCAAGGAACTAAGAAGAGTAATCCAATCTACCACTGCTGATTCAGATCAGTGCTGCAGAGATGGAAAAACATCCAGTGTACTGCCCTTCCCGAAATTCATCCATATCCATTTTACCTACAAGATATTTTTCCATATCTATATATCACCTAGTTACTTGTTATTTTTATTTTCAACGACTGTTTTGCAAATCTATTAGAAATCTATGTTAAATAGGATCTTTCATCATCTTAAATGAAAAAAAAATTTTATTCAGCATGAATGCAATATCATCATAAAAATTAATCACTTCACTTAAATTATAGCGAGACACAGTGGCTACCAGAGGTGCTGAAACCCTCTGTTACAGATGTGATTAACAAGTAGTATAGAAGCATAACATAAATCTTTCTCCTTGAAGTCACCAGGAGAATTTAAAAGAAATGAACGGTGATGATGCTGCCATGATTTCTTTAACATCCTGTCGAGGCACCACCTTAAAATCCACTCCTGTGCTGACGAAACCAACTTATGTGTCACACATTAGGAAGCACGGTCCTGCTACACATCCCTTATTTCCCATTACACACCTGGGGACAACAGGGCTCAAATGCTTTGAGAGGCAAGGCCAAGTTCGCAAACATTATCAGAGACAAAACTACAGCGTCATCCTCGTCCCAAAGTCCCAGAACACAGCCAATTGCGGCAGATTGCCTCAAAGTACTTCAGGGATGAGTTAACGCTACTTAATGAGGCAAGATTTAGAAAGAAAAGGAGAAACATGACCAGAGTTGATATGGGGGAAGTCAATGAGACCAGGTTTTGTTTATGGCTCTGGCACTGATTCATTGTTTATCCTCGGGTAGTTCGATTAATCTCCCTGTGTCTCTTGTTCCCATTTGCAAACGAGAGGTAATGAATGGGCCTTACAGAAATGATAGGAGGAATTAATAATAAGATAATGCATGTACAGTGCTCTGAGCTCATCAAGGAAATGACTCCGTGGATAAATGCAGCATGTGGCTGTAATCAGGAAGGCCATCGGTGGGGAGAGAGGAAAAAAGAAAGAGGGAAGAGAAAGAAAGAAGAGGGTAGGAAAAGCGCAAGTGAAATGAAATGGAGTCCAGCGGATTAAAGAAAAAGGAAACGGGGAAAGCGGGAAAAAAAAATAAAGGAAAATAGGTAAGAATGGAGGAAATATAGAAAATTTAAAACTAAATTCACACAGATCTGGTGGGGGAGGTCTTGGTTCTGGTTATGAGCTGGAGAAAATAAGTAGATAAGAAAATGAAACAATACAAAAATATGACAGAAACAGCCCATCTTGGGGGTTCAGCTGAGAGTGAGTGGATCTTATTTCTACCAGCTCCATGGCCATGGGAAAGTCACTTTACTCTGTGGTCTCTATTTTCCTCTGCTGCAAAAGGACAATGATGAAAAGTTCTGAGGTATCTTTCAATTCTGAGATTGTATGTGTCTAGGATACTAGGAAAAGCTAAAAAGAGAGTAATAGTGCTAAAAAGAACATTAGGAGGATAAGGAAGGAAGACAAGTGACCAAACATGAACAACTCACTTGACTTTCTTCAGATTGGCAATAAAAATTCCAACCACTTTTGTGCAGGAAAAAATAGCACCTTTTTGAACCCTTGAGAAAGCCAGTCTTTGTCAATTGACCATCAAAAAACTCCACATCAAGTAAGACAAGGAAAAGGATCAGTTCTCTTTCTTTCTTCCTCTTTTCTCTCTCTCCTAGCTACAGAAAAAAATTGAATTTTTTATATTTCTAAAACTGAAAAATTTTTAATGAAAATATTTCAATAGCACAATAAACCAATGCACCGGAAACCTATGGAAAGAAAAGAGAAAGAAAAAATGGAAACAAAGAAAGGAAAGGAGGAATAAAAGGGGGAATAAAAAATGAAAGAAGGAAGAAAGAAGGAGGAAGTAGCAAAGGAAGAAAAGAACGAAGGAGGGGGGAGGAAGAGGGCAAAATCAAGGAGAAAAGAACTCATTTGTATGTTGCTCATAAAGATAATGTTCTCTTTGAAGAAACAGAACAGGCATGTTTGTACTCAACTTGAAGAAAACTCTCCCCAAAGGTGTTAACTTAGGCAAAGGGGGTAAAAGAAACACATGGTACCATTTTCTACTGTTCCAGGACTGACTGGAGTCTCTCTCTCACTCCTCTTCACCCACATTTCTTAGAACTATGGTGGGCTTTTGCCTCTCTTCTGTAGATATTTCACGGTTGGAGGATGAGGCCCACTTTTCATCCTGTGTACTTACCAGCCCACCAGTTCCACCGCAAATCTAGAGGTTTCCCTGTGACTGAAGTCTTGTTCCAATGTTCAGGCCTAGCAGGCAGCCCAGCTCTACCCTAGTTACCTGCTGACAGTTAACTCCCATTACCTGGCGCTGCTGTTCACTTCCCTCGAGGCCATCAAAGAACATCAACCCTTAGCTTTCACTACCTTCCTTCCTCAACAATGTGTGCCCACCACTTGGGCATCTTGGTTATTTGGCATCAGACTCCTCAACCTTGAGCCCAATTCTAATCCCTTGCTGTGATTACACATTGTCAACCTTCCATGTTTTAGCACTTATGCTTTTCTGGCCGAACTGCGAGAAGATTGGGCAATAGGTTGCTTCATAACCCAGGGGGACACTGTGCGTTGATCATGCAAGCATAAAGCTTGGATAGTTTTCGGAGAGAGAACTAGTCATGTGGCAGTGAGACCGCAGTTAGCTGATAACCTAACTGAGCAAAAGCTAGGGCATCAGAACGGAGAAGGGAGAGTTCATTAACTTGAAGACACTCCCTCAGGATATCTCACCTAACACATGACAGGGCTTAACGGAACTATTTGTTAGGGTTGTTCCTTAAGTCCAAGGAAAGTGATGGCCCATACTGAGTGAAGTTGAAATCCCTGAATCTCCACAGCAGATGGTTCAGGAAGGGATTAAAGAGCTGAAAAAACTGGATATCTTCAAGTGAATGTTATGTGATGATAGAGGACACATCAAATGCTCCCCACACACTGAGAAAGCCCAGAGGACTCTCCCAGAATGTGCTGGTGAGAGGGTCCCCGGAATTACCGAGAATTGCAGTGGTGACCTCCTCTGCAAGCCAGAGCTGATGGCTGGAGGATAAGCACAGGCCTGGGTCCATTGATAGAAATGAGGATGATGGGACCAGGAAGCAATAAAGGTCAGGTGGATGCAGTTAACCATGGCAGGCAATTATGCTAAAAATCAGTAGGGCCAGAGGGGTATACAAGTGGGCTCCATATGCTGAATGTTGTGGAGATGATTAATACATAGCATCCTGGGGCGCCTGAGTGGCTCAGTCGGTTAAGTGTCCGACTTCGGCTCAGGTCATGATCTCGCGGTTTGTGAGTTCGAGCCCCCCATCAGGCTCTGTGCTGACAACTCAGAGCCTGGAGCCTGCTTCGGATTCTGTGTCTCCTTCTCTCTCTGCCCCTCCCCCACTTGTGCTCTGTCTCTATCAAAAATAAATAAATGTAAAAAAAATCATAGCATCCTTAGGAATAAAATAGGGACAAAATAGATAAGCAAGCAATAAGGGCACTACTTATTATACACACCAGTATTTTTTTTAAAGAATAGAAAAGCAAGAGGATGAAAGAAGATACCTTATTAAAAAGTAAAGATCTACTGCCCAAGTCCCAGACCTGAAAACATACAAGTAGATGGTCAAAGAATTCAAAATCTGTTCATTGAAAAACAAATTGTTTATTCCTGAGCAAGACAAAGCAAAAGAAAACAATTTCAATATCCAGAATGCAAAATGATACATCACTACAGATCCTCCACATATTAAATTCAATTAGAATATTGTGGAATAATAATGTCATGCAAATAACTTTACATTTAAATAAACATACAAACTTCTGAATAAAACATCTTAAAATTGGGGCCCCTGGGTGGCTCAGTCGGTTAAGCATCCTACTCTTCATTTTGGCTCATAATCTCACAGTTTGTGAATTGGAGCCCCACATTGGGCTCAGCACTTACAGTGTGGAGCCTGCTTACGATTCTCTCCATTTCCCTCTCTCTCAGCATTTCCCCCACTCATGCTCGCTCTCTCTCTCAAAATAAATAAACTTAAAAAATGTTAAAATTGACACAAGGACTAACAGAATATCTAAATACACTTAAATATATTAACATCAGTTAATCTTAACTACTGTCCCCCAAAACAAAATCATCTAGTCCCAGATGCTATCAGTAATAAAAGTTTCCAAACATTTCAGGAGAAAATAAACCAAATCTTACACCGGCTCTTTGATAAAGTCAAACACACCTAAATTCATTTTATGATGCAACATAACTTAGATACCCAAATATGACAGGGACATTACAAGGTGGAAATTTATAGGCCAATCTCTTTTATGAAAATGATGAAACTTTTTATTAAATATTAGCAAGCCAAATTCAGTGATACACAAAAAAGAAAAGAGAAAAAGTAATAAACCAGAATCAAGTTGCATTTATTGCAGTAATTAAGTTTGGTTACCATAGGGAATCACCTATATTAATATTAATTAATATTAATAAAATTAAGGAAGAAAACATTTTATCCTCTCAACACAACACAAGGTATCTATGTTAAAATTCAACTTCAATTCTTGACCATACCATATGACCAGATATCCCTATTATGTCTTTAGTGAATAATAGACATTGAATCACAAGGTCTATTTACTTGAGCAAAGTATACAGAAGTCATGATAAGATGTTGACAATATAACTGTATATATTTCTTCTTTTGTGTGTAGTGTTCATTCAATATTAGATGTCCTGATTGACTTGCTGTCTGTCCACAGCAACTACAATGCATCCTAGTGGCTGTAACTCTCTGAGACTCAGTTTCCCATGCCTCTTATCCCAACAGAGTATATAATTTCAGGATCAGGATCTTCCCTGTAAGCATTTATCCTATGGCAATTAAAAAGAATATTTAGGGGCGCCTGGGTGGCGCAGTCGGTTGAGCGTCCGACTTCAGCCAGGTCACGATCTCGCGGTCCGTGAGTTCGAGCCCCGCGTCGGGCTCTGGGCGGATGGCTCGGAGCCTGGAGCCTGTTTCCGATTCTGTGTCTCCCTCTCTCTCTGCCCCTCCCCCGTTCATGCTCTGTCTCTCTCTGTCCCAAAAATAAATAAACGTTGAAAAAAAAATTAAAAAAAAAAAAGAGTATTTATTCCCAAATATTGGAACATATTGCTTATTTCTGTAATCTGTAACTTAGATATATAGTTCTCTCTTTTCCCAAACAGAAGTGATATAGATATACAGATATAGATATATAGATATAGATTTTTTTTTTTGTCTTTAGGGGGTTGGAAACAAAGCAATGACAGTATTTGTAAAGTAAATTATTGTCCTATTTAGGAATTTCTGCTCTCAGAGAATTGGTAATCTAGTTTCTGAATCACTTCAGTCTAATTTGGGCTACTCCTTAGAGATTTTTCAGTGAAACCTTATTTTACAGATGAGGAAATTGAAGTTAGTTGACGTTATCAAGAAAGATTAATTAAGACTGAGTCTGGACAAGGACTTAGAAAATCTTGGTTTCTTCTAATGCTCTTTTCCCTATGCAACAGATGATCTTCTCTATTTCTCACTGAGTTACAAGAAGTAATTATAAGATAAATCATACCTCTAAAACCTCAAATGAAATAAGAGTAAATTAAAATACATGAAAACGTTCACACTCTTCTCCAATTTGGTTAATTTAATAATTCCCTAATTAATGGTATACAAAATACCTGCTTTGAGTTAAAAAAGTGTAAGGACTAAAGGGTGCTCTAAGGATTAAAAAAAAAGATTAAAGTTGGAGATAGGCCATATAGGATGCATAGAATATGTATACTCTGAAACAAAAAAAATATGGTATTTTAGGATGAAAGAAAATATAGAGTGTTGCTTGAGTGAGATTGTCTTTTGACACATGATTACTCATCCCAGAGTTAAAATGAAGCACTGTGAAAACAAAGAAAGAAAACCTCATTAGAAACAGATTCAGGGAGCCCTGATAGGGGAACTCTCACACAAGACTGCTCATGGTTGGCGGGGGGGGGGGGAGCAAACGGGTGATGGGCATTGAGGAGGGCACTTGCTGGGATGAGCAGTGGTGTTGTATGTAAGTGATGAATCATGGGAACCTACTCTTGAAGCCAAGAACTCACTGTATACTGTACATTAGCTAGCTTGAAAATAAACTTCATTAAAAAAAATACACACACACACACACACACACACACATATATGTATATACACCTCACATTCCCCAATGGGAAGAAGCTTACTTCATCTACCTCAGCAAGAGAAAGGAAGAACTTCTCCTAACAACTACCACACTAAGGAACTACCACACTAAGAAACCATCAAACTAAGCCCCTGAGAAGCCTAGACGGTGTCCGTCCCAACTTCCTCCTTTTCTCTATGAAAACAGGGCCCTCTCCTCTGTTCTCTGGACATGCAGGCGGTTTGCCATAGTTGACAATTACAGTTCTCTGCTACTCCCAGGTAAACTCATTTTGCTGGTAAAATAGCTCGTGGCTCTTTTGTATTTTTAAGATGCACTCTCCTACTTAAAGATCTGGTTACAAAAATGTAATCTCCCCTTTTACCTGGGCAAAACCCACTTCAAGCAAATCGATCTTGGAATGAGAGAGAATGAAAAGTTCAGAAAATATCAAGATGGCTGGAGTTTGGAAGCAGCGTTTAATGCAGTTAGAAGTCAGAGGTTAGAGGCGTAAGTGGAGATCTGATGAGAGAGGCGTCTGTGCTACTTATTAGGCTGCTGGCCATCCGACAGTGGTTTTCTTCTGAATACATAGTAGGGTTGCATTTTCTGGCTCTGTGAGACTAGAGCTGACTAACACCGGAGGACAGAAGTGGTGGTTAGGGATTCCTGGACAGAGTATTTGATTTCTGGTCTGAGAACCTTCAGAACTCTTTTTGTTCTGCTTTGGTCACCAACAACATTCAAGAGGGTGGCCGTTCTGTTAGCCACGTTTCCTAAAGATTCTCCAGCAGCCCATGACGGATAAATTACATTTGCAAAAAGCAAAACTGGTGTTTTAAAGTTTTGATTCGGGAGTGGCTATTGCCATGGTGTAACCTACACAGCCTGGTATAGTCTCATAAGACGTTCCGGAATTTGGGGCTCTACACCGTACGCGGAGGAGTTTAGTTACAGCTGAACTGTGGTTTGTAACCATGCCACTCAGATCCCCCTTCAAGGAAGAACTTATCACTGCAACAGGCTGCATCTCTCAGCTGTTTCAGAAGGAGGCTGTTTCTGGGGCACATGTACACTCTCATCCTTCTGTGGGCAACTCACACCTAATGGCTCATTGTGATGGGGTTTAAAGGCTTGAACATTTCGGGCTAATTCTAGACAGCTGTGATCAGCCGATTTTGTTCCGGACGGCCTAAGGAGCTGGCTGAGGCTTTTTTTGGGTTTCTATCAGAGCTCAACTTCTCCTCCCGCCAAACCTGCCTCCCTCCTCTCCCTTCTTAAGGGGGGATACCAAATACAACTAATGGAACTCTACCAACCCCCTCCAGGGAACGCGAGAGCAGTCTCTGAATACAGGAGGAGTTCCGGCAGGCCTCTGGGCTCCCCTGGCCCACCTGGATCCCTCAAGCTCTCCGAAGAGATCCCAGTAGGTCTTGAAAATCAAGTGGTACCTCCAGGACCAATGTCCGCAAGCCCCGAGCAAGACTTGGAGGAAAACATTAGTTCTCACTCCTTAATGCAAAGCATTACATCCACGTCGGAAATCCTGGAAGACTGGCCAGCGCCTTCTAGCCACAGAACCTAGACCTTCAGAGAGCTGTAGGAGGAAGAGGGGGACACGCGTCCCCCCTTCTCCTGTTAGGCCGTGAGGTGTAAGCCAAGAGAGAAAAAAGCAGACGCCGGCCACACCCTCGGGGCCACCACCCCTTTCTTGGTCTCTTAACAGAACAGGAAAGGTCCACCCAGAGAGCTGGCTCAAAAGCCACAAGGAGACTTACAAGAGCTGATCATGCGCACAAAGGGTGCAACTCTCCTTTTAAGTAACCGTAAGGTCCCAGTAAAAGCTCATTAGAAACTCATAAAAATAGAACACATGAATAAATACAATTATAACGCTGCCTCACAGGTCGGCGCACGCGCACAAGCCAAAATGTTATGTAACCACCAGCTGTCGATCTTACAAGGTTAATCAAGGCCAAATTTGTAAGTACAGAACAGGTTCGATGGCTGCAGCTAGGGTTTCTTGGGGCCCGTGCCACTCGTGCTCTGCAGTCACGTACTTCGTCTCTCTCTACTCAGTAAACTCTATCTCCCCTTCTGGTCTCTGATCTCCAATTCTTCGGTGCATCTGGGACAAGCACCTAGCGACCAGGTAACACTCCAGTCCCCCCCACCCCTCACCCCCATGCACACCAGCCCTGGCGGCGTCCCCGAAGGCTGGCGGGCTGTTCCGGGGTGCTCTGGAGGAAGGGGCCGGCGGCCGCTCTAGAGGACTGTCTATCGGCTCGCATGCACACCTCGCCTATTTCCCATCAAGGAAACCAGGAGTGCCTAGGCCACACGCCTCCGTGGAGGGACCTCAAGGCGACACGGAAGAAGGCCCAGGAGGCGGGCGAGGGCTGCCCCCGCACCCACGGGTCGGACGGTCCGGACTCGGACACGCTCGGTGACCCAACTGCAACCTGGCCCTGGACGGGCCCAGCAGGCCGCACGGACTCACCTGTAAGCCTGCGGTCGTTTTGGCCTCGGTGGCAGCGACACTCCTGCGGCGACACCACGCGTTTGGATAGACAGAGCGCGGAGCCCCCTTGGAACTGGGCTGGCAGCGCTTCCGAGGTGCTGGCGCTGGGCCTCCCGGGGTCGGGGGTGGGGGTCAGTCGTCAGTCTGACCCCAGGAAACAGTCCTCAGTCCCTGCGCAGTCCTGCCAGGAGCCTGCGCGAGGCGCCTGCGCACGTGCTCCCCTAGAGCGCATACGCGCGGGGCGGGTCCCGGTGCCGCTGACTGGCTGCAGGGAGGCCACGGCGCCCACGTGGCGGCCCCAGACACGGGGTTCAGCGAGCGGCCTAAGGGGTCGTGGCCAGGAGACAGAAAGGTCCGGACACCAGAGGAGCTGGCCAGGGGGGATTCCAGAAGGTTCTGAAAAAGAGAAGTCCAGCCTGGTGCGGACCCTCGTGCGCTCCGCGGGGAAGTTTCCCTCCCGTCCCGTCCAGGGGCTTGAGAAACGGACTGCGACGGAGCTGAGACGTGGGCGGGACGCGGGGAGGGGCCGCTGGAGCCCGAGGACTCAGCAGGTGGACACCCCCCGCCGGGAAGGCTGCTGCTGGGCGGAGCGCTGGAGTCCGCGCCTGCGCGGGGGTGTCCAAGGCGGGGGATCGGGCCTGGAGCGCCTTGACCACCGTCAGCCCTCCCGTCTGTGCGTCCGACTTCGTGGGAAGGTTGCATGATCCGTCTTAGCCTCAACGTACATTTAGACTGCTTAAAAACCAACAAACACCAAAACACCAACAACAAAAACCACCTAGATTGCTTCTCAAGGAATGCTGAATAAGTTTTCTCTAAAGCTAAAAAAACCAAAGAAAAAAAGGTGATGCCTAATAAATATGCTACGTGATTAACTCAGGAAACAAAGGCCTGGGAAATTGGAGCACCAGCCTTTGAAAGGAAGGCCAACGTGGCGGGTCGCGGCTGGATCACGCGCGGTGGTGAGACCCCTGGCAGTGGTGCGAGGACCCCCACGTGTTCTGTCACTGCGTGCTGTGTGGTGGCCCTACTGCCGGAACGCTCACTGGTAGTGAATGGGGCTGTCGGATCTGCGGGAGCAAATGACACGGTGTTTCAGCCATTCAAGAATTAGAATAGAAATAGTGGCCAGGAAAAAAAAAAAAAAGAAGAAGAAGGGGTTGACTCCCAAAAAACCCCCGTCACTTGAGATTCAAGTAATGGTCTAAGAAAAAAGATGGGCTGAAAGCGGTGTGTAAAAACCAGAGGGTCTCCTGTGTAGCCTGCAGGTAGGCTCTTATCTTCTGCATTGGAAGTTTAGAGAAAGCCAAGGGCAAGTATGGGAACAAGCATCAGGTGGCCAAGTGCCAAAGAATATCATGTGACTAATCAAGGTGGTTTTGCTACCACTATCAGGACCGTGATTGGGGAAGAATGGGACTCTAATATCTGGGATGGGGACATATGGATTCCGTGCCCTTAGGATCTCGAACACCCAGGTTCACCTGAAGCCTGTGATCCTTCAGAAGTGACCCACCATGTCCCTGCAGGGTGAGTATCCCACTCTTATTTGAAGATAATTAAGATGTTTTTGTCCTAGAGTACCACCTTCTACTCAGGGCTCTTCCCTACTTTTTTTTTTTTTACAGGAGAGGAAGTTTCTACGTACTGTTAAGCACTGAATAATCCAGCCAGGAACATAGTAGGTCTGATACAAGACAAAAGGGACTCTACCCCTAAGGGGGACCAGACTGAGACAGTATGAACTGACAGCAGCTAGCAGGCATATGCAGGAGACTAGATTCTGAGGGTGGTTATTTTGGGAACTAGGAGGCAATATTGGATAATGGAGAGGTTTTTGTTTAGTTTGGTTTGTTTTTTTGGAGCATCTTTCCAAGATTCTAGTATTTATACCCTGGCAACCACCTACATGATACTAGTTTCTAGCACGTGATGCTGGTTCCTAGAAGTATCTGTGGAACAGCGGTCCATATTGCATGACATTTAAATATCCAAATTACCATGGCACACTGTAGAGAAAGAATTTAAAAGGCCCAGGGAGGTGGCCACACGCTGCCCAGGGTGCCCTGCATCATTGGATGGCATGAATGTAAAATACTCAGCCTTTTTGTCTCCATGTGGGACACAGTTGCTGACTTGACTCTAGACCCCTCATAGGGTTGGCCAGTGCTGTTGTTGGAACCTCATAGATCACCTTTTCCCTTTGGTCTATCCTGCTTCCTTCCTCCCCTTTCCGTAGGGATTCATTCCAGTTGCGCTCCATCCTAAGCATCCTGCACACTCATCATCTCAGGGTGTGCCTCCTGCAGAAGCCAGTTTGTAATGTATGGTTACAAGCGTCTGGAGACACATTTACAGGTGAGTGAGCACCACGTGCGAATCAGCACACCAACATTCAGATTATAGAATTAAGTATCGCCATTGCCATTTGATGAATGAAAGTATTGAGAGTTTCAGGTTATATACTTGTTCGTGATTAACTAATTATATTAACTACACAAGGTCTCATGGGTTTTTTTTTTTGTTTGCTTGTTTTTCCTGCCACTGTTCTCTATATAATGGCTTCTCCAAAACGGATCTTCAGAAACCTCGTGGTTACACAAAGCCTTGGTAAGAGTCAAGAGAACAAAGCTTAGTGACATCCACCCTACTTAAGCCAAAGCAAAGCCACCGTTATCCGTTTTAATATTGTGACAAATATGGTTTTGTTCAAAAGAGATGCTGCTGCTTCCAAAAAACCCAAAAAACAACTGGAAATCACTGCCCTTCCATGACAAAATACAATTCACTGAGCATTAGCAGAAATTGAAAGTGAATTATCATCCTGAATATCTTAACACACACACACACACACATACACACACCCATTGTAGCTATTAAGAGGCACAAAATGATATTTCCTAACTTTTCTTTATCTGCATTTTAGTTAATTTTATTTTTGTTAATTCCACTGTGGTTAATTTTATCAAGATTATTATATCCTATGCTCTTGGTAATTATAATGCTTATAATAATAGCATCAATTGCTTTACTATAGTATTTATGAGTATAAATGTACTGTGAGAAAACAAACAATTTTGAAATCCAAATGGTCTAAGAATATAAATGTTGAACTGGAACATAAAATGTCTAAAATAATTTCAGTTTTTTGAGGTGCATTTAAGGTCAATGTTACAAAGATGACTGTGCACACAGAACGTTTATGGGATGCCTGGATATCAATTATTTCATGGAGAATTATATCTTAAAATTATATTTTTTGACTCCAAATATCCCCAGGGTGATTTTCAGTAAACTGGATTTCCACTTTACAAGTATAAAATTCTTTAGATGTTTAATTTTATGTCATAGGGTATATACTTTTATGTATTACTTGATATTTTAATATAATCGAAAATAAAATAAGCCAAAATGGAACAAAACAACAAAATGTAGAGAAATAGTTCTACTCAATGAACAAAGATGATATTAAGCCCATTTGAACAACCAGATGCCCACATCTGAAGCAATTTTTATTTTGCTCACAAAATAGAAGTAACAGTCAAGTGTTAGTGTGACAGCTGAAGTACTACGTTCATGGGAAAGGAATTCCATTTTCAATATTTCAGAAATGCTAACTTGGTTTGTATATTTTCAAAAGTTTTTGAGGAAATAATCAGAATATCAGAAAAAAAGAGGTTATCGGCTGTAAAGTACAAAAACTTCAATTTCAGCAAACCTCAAGACTTCATGTTTCTGAATCAGAAGGTCAAATACTTAAGCAAGATATCTTGAGGTTCAATTTGAGAGAGGTATCCACCTTTGATCCAGTCATGTGAACAGCAGCAAGGTATAGCTACTAGGTATCCACCTAAATGACCGGTGTTGAGAGTAACTTTGCAGAGAGAGGGAGTCAAGGTGAGCTTGGAAAATCGTTTATAGTAAGAGATATGTTCAGGTGAAGAAAGAGAAAAGAGATACAGATGGAGATGGAGATGAAAGGTCAGTAGTTTCGCTTCATTTGATTAATTAATTTTGTTATTATTTTTTAATTGAAGTATAGTTAACACACAATGTTACATTAGTTTCAGGCATACACATAGCGATTCGACAAGTCTATATGTTATGCAGCGCGCCAGCCCAAGCAGCGTTATGTCGGTGTCACCATCCATGTCTGTCTGACAATACCATGCGCGGTATTCCCTGTGCTGTGCCTTTTATCCCTGTCACCTACTCAGGAATTTCTCTTTCAGACCCAGAGAAAATCTAGAATCCATGCTAGATGATGATCACATCCCTAGGACCATACCTGCGCAGTCGCCGTCGCCTTTGTTAACTACTGCGTAGCGTTCTAACTACCCCAGGCTCCGCTCTTAATTCTCTCACTTTGTTTTCAATAACAACAAAGAATGTGCTTCTAAAATGCAAAAGAATTATGGCATTTATTTCCCTAAAACTTCTTAAGGACTCCCCACTGCCCCTGAGAGCACTGACAGAAATCCTTAGTTTCGGTAACGTTAAGTAATGTCGTACCATCTCCAAGCCTCATTGCCTTACAGATTTTCCTTGCTCAATGTGTTTTATTCAAGGTGACTTTCCTCAGTCCCTACAAACTGGGTGTGTGATTTCCTCTGGCCCCCTTTCTGAATTCATTAACTCCTACTTCTCTTCATCTCTCCCTCAATTCTAAGTTCTTCTGGGGCCCGTCCATGATCCCTACAGACCATATCTGATTCCGATATACACTGTCAACTCTTGATTTTAAAAAATGTCTATCTTTCCTTATTACAAAGTTTTCTGTGCATCAGTTATGTCAGACTCCACTATAAACCGCACATTCCGTGAAGCAGACCATAGGGTCTATTTTTAGTGCCTTTCTGGTTTTTACAATCCATCACAGAAAACTCTCAACAAATGTTTGGGTGATCACATGAGTGATTAAGTAAATAAAAATAATTGCTTCTTATCGTAATGAGTATTGGATCCAATGGAATCCTAGTTCACATGGGTAGTTCTTAGGTTAATCTAATCATGGAATTTATTTCCTGTCCCAGGAATAAAACTCAGAGGCAGAGGCTCCCAAAAAATAACAAAGAGGACGAAGAGCTCCTGACACAAGAACTAATCCAGAGCCACACTTTGTATGAGCCCATGGTACATTATACATGGTCCTCTGTAAACGGTGCCCCCTGGAATAGAGAAGCCATACCCAAAGCTCCTAGAGATTCCTGACTCTATATGATGGGTAAAAATACTGGTAAGTTTTACTACTACTTCCTATCTTTTCTGGGCCCAGTGTTTTAAAAATAAGGCAAAGGGTAGGGAGTAAGAAAGGGATCCCTAGCTAAAGAGGAGAGATTATATTTTATGGCCTATTCTAATGTAGGTGGTGTAATGCAGCTGATAGTGGGTGCAGAAACAGTGGGAGCATTTTCCTACTAGTTTGCAAGTCCTCGAGGAATGAATCACATGCTTATATTTTATTTTATTTTTTCGTATGCTTATACTTTAAACATAAATGCAAGATGTATGGTTATTATAACATTTTATCAGCTGGATTTATAGTTAAGATTCAGGCCACAACTAAACTAGGGGGATGTCTAGTGACCAAAGAAAAGATTTTGTTATAAATTGGTATTTGGCGGAGAGCGCCAACCACAAACGGAGTTCAGGGACTCCTGACAGGCTAACAGTGGTACGTGTTGCTATAGAAATGAGGGGGTAGTAAGTAGCCCTGGGTGTGGAGAGGATCCATTGGATTGAGGTGTTTACGGATATACATACTCCACAGTATTCGTTTTCTTAAGACATTAGATGGATAATCAAGCACCTTAACGTGAAAACAAGTTCTGTATTAACAAGTTTATCATCAACAATATAACTATCGCCATAATCATTTTACCTAAAACACATTTCTGTCACTTAGATCAGAATGTATGCCTGTTTAGCTGCGTGGGGCCTTGAAAGGATTGCCTTGATAAAAGACTGAAAACAAGAAAGCTTGATTTAAAGGTTTGGCAGAACATCCTGTTCTCCCAGCCCCTGCCAAATCATAGGGGTAGGCAATTCAACATATGAAACCCCATCCAAATATAATAGTCCCTAGATACATCATGATAGTTCCCAAATATGTAACATAGGATATATACTATATTGTATCTATATTATGTATACTATAATATATATACTATAGTATATATACTATATATAAATATATATTTATATATTATATACTGTATTATATTTATATATTATATATTTAATTTTATTATCATTAAATAATATATAATTATATATTGACTTCTCCTTCTCTCCACTATCACTCCTTACCTCTTCTATCTTCCTTTCTCTCTTTATCTATTCTCTAGTCTCTTCTCTCTCCTCCTCTCGCTCTCCCTATATCTTTCTCTCAATCTCCCTAATTTTATATTAGTAATATAATACTCCTACACATTATACAATATACAATATATATACAATATGTAACATGTTATTAACATATATATAATATGTGACATATATAGTATATAATACTCTATATAGTATATATATATACTATATATAAATATATATAGTATATAATATAGCATACACAATATACAATATATATATAATATATACAAAATGTAACATAATAGTCCCCAATATGATAGCTTCCAATATTAATATTTCCCTCCTAAACCAAGAAAACAACTGAATTCCAAAACAACTCTCAGGGATATAATTTTTGAAATGGTGTATTTCTGAGGAAAAAAACACAAAGATCTTGTTATAATTTAAGAATAATAGGTAAAAGTCACAAATGATTACATTCATCTTTATTTTGTCCCCTAAATAAAGGAAGGTACAAAGACATTAACTATATGGTAGGTTTGGGGAAGCTTCAAGGTAGTAATGAGCATTAAAGAGGGCTAGTCCTGGAATAGCATTACACACAGATTGCATTTAATCCTCCTATGTATCTGGTAAAGGAGGTAGACTCTGCCTCTATTTTATAGATGAGGAAAACTTACCCATGGTCACATCACTAAGTGAAGAAAACCAGGATTCAAACAAAACCAAAACACTCACATTCATAGCCACTATGTCAGAATGATCTCTATTACCAGTGATGTTAATTAGTAGAAATTAAATGTGTTATGCCAGTAATAAGGCAAGGCTTTAGGATAATAACAGAAGGAAGAAAAGTGATTGCAAACACAAGAATGAGGTAAAGGAAGGATAGATTTGGACCACACACTGTGGAGCTAAGACTATTTAAGACAAGGGGTTGCCTGAGTGGCATATTCATTTAAGCATCTGACTCTTGATTGTCATGAGATTTCATGAGAGTGGACCCCACGTCAGGGCTCTGCGCTGACAGCATGGAGCCTGCTTGGGATTCCCTCTCTCTCCACCTTTCCCAGCACCTCCTCTGCTCCTTCTCTCTCTCTCTCTGTCTCTTTCTCTCTGTCTCTCTCAAAAGAAAAAAACTTAAAAAAAAAAAAAAGAGACTAGGACTGAACTGTGAAGGCACCAGTCCTAGGAATCCCACTGTACAAGAACTTCATTGCTGCTTAATTATATAATAGTTAGAGAAGTCACATGTGAGTTTGGAGAATAGGAAATAAAGAGCCAAGAGTAGAAGAAGACTATGGAAGGAGTTTGGGAGAGGTTTATTTGGGGTGGGATAAAGGCATGAGATCTCAAGACATCAATTTGAGAAATAATTGAAAGGCAAGACCTAGATGAGAAAAACGAAAGGTAGTCTGTGGAAATCGACTGCTGACAACTTCTTAAGGACCATAGAATTTAAAATTCCCCTTATTCTTGTATTAAAATTACTTCATTTGTTCTATTAATTCATAAAAGTAAATTCCATTATAGGGATACATTAAAAAAAAGAAGAGTTTATGCCTCTCAAGAGATTGATACGAATGATAAATGCAGTTACCTACCCATATACCAGTGTTTAGGATCATCTGTAAAGTCACAGCTGGTATTTTTTTTAATGTTTATTTATTTTTGAGAGAGAGAGAGAGAGAGAGAGAGAGAGAGAGACAGAACTTGAGCAGAGGAGGAGAGAGAGGAATACACAGAATCTGAAGCAGGTTTTAGGTTCTGAGCTCAAACCCATGAACCGTGTGATCATGACCTGAGCCGAAGTCAGACCCTTAACCATTTCAGCCACCCAAGCTCCCCCACCAGCTTGTATTTTTAATACTCTAATTAAAAAAATTTTTCACCTTCCTTGACTCTCAGCTTGGTTCTAATTGATATGTGGAATTTATTTAATTTTGAAGTCTTATAAAATCTTGGCACTCTGATAAGTGCTTTTTTACAGAGATCATTCTTGCCTTCATTCATTGATTAAATAACTTGATTACTTTCAATATTGTAGACGTTATGTATGATCCTAGGGATACAAAAGGGAATGGCCACATGTGTTATTCCTTGATGCTTTTGTTCTTCTGCTCTTTCTATGAAGACAATTCCTGTTCTCTCTCAAATAAGCAAACACTTACCATTCAAGACCCAGCTCAAAAATCACTACATGATTATAATATTGGATCTTTCTAAGGTACTATAAGTACATGAGGGCAGTATCTTTGTCTGATTTATTTTTATTCCCAATGCTAAGAAAACTATCTGAAACCAGTTATGGTAAAGAAATATTATTTGAATGACATATAAAGATGAATGAATGAATGAATGAATGAATGAATGATTAAGAGAAGTAGATGCTGTTCAGGTGGTTAATTGCCTATCCCAGAAGGCAGATGATTACCAAACTGAATCCAACCATACATTAAAAAAAAATCATTTACCATGATCGCGTGGGATTTACTCCTGGGATTCAAGGGTGGTTTGGTATTCACAGATCCATCAATATGATATATCACATCAATAAGAAAAGGGATAAAAAATGGTTTCAAAAGATGCAAAAAAGCATTTGACAAATTATAACATCCATTCATGATAAAACCCCTCAACAAAGTAGGTCTAAAGGTAACATACCTCAACATAATAAAGGCCATATGTGAAAAACCCACAGCTAACATCATATTCAATGGTAAAAAAGATCAAGAACAAAGCAAGAATGTCCACTGTCACCACTTTCATTCAACACAGTACTGGTAGTCCTACCACAGTAATCAGACAAGAAAAAGAAATAAAAGGCATACAGATTGGTAAGGAAGAAGTAAGACTTTCACTATCTGCAGATGACATGATACTATATATAGAAAACTCTAAGCACTCCAGCAAAGAATTATTGAAATTGAAATATGAATTCAGTAAGGTCATAGGATATAAGATAAGATCAATATACAGAAATCCATTCCTTTTCTATACGCTAATGATGAAGTACCAGAAGAGAAATTAAGAAAACTTCTTAAAAATTATTTTTGGTGCAATTGCAAATGGTGCATTTGCAATTGCACCAAAAAATAATAAAATACCTAGGAATAAAATTAAGATGGTGAAAGACCTGTATTCCAAAAACCATAAAACATTGGTGAAGGAAATCGAAGACAACACAAATAAATGGAAAGACATCCATGCTCATGGATTTGAAGAACAAATATTGTTTAAATGCCCATACTACCCAAATTACAGATTTAATGCAATCCCTATCAAAAATACCAACAGCATTTTTCACAGAGCTAGAGCAAACAATCCTAAAACTTGTATGGAACCACAAAGATCCTGAATAGCCAAAGCAAGTGAAAAAGAAAACACAACTGGAGAATTCCAGAGCTCCAGTTATATTATAAAGCTTTAGTAATAAAACAATATGGTACTGTCACAAAAATAGATGCATAGATCAACGGAACAAAGTAGAAAGCCCCAATATAAACCCACAATTATATGGTCAGTTATTCTTCAACAAAGGAGGAAGAATATGCAATAGGAAAAACAATTCTTCAACAAATGGTGTTGGGAAAACTGGACAGCTACATGCAAAAGAATGAAACTGAACCACTTCCTTACACCATACACAAAATAAACTCAAATGGATTAGGGACCTAAATACAAGACCTTAAACCATAAAAATCATAGAAGAGAGTACAGGCAAGTGTTTTCTCTGACATTGTTCACAGCAATATTTTTCTAGATATGTCTTCTGAGGCAAGCAAAACAAAAGGAAAAATGAACTACCAGGACTTCATCAAAGTATAAAACTTCTCCACCTCAAAGGTACCAACAAAACTAAAGACAACCTACTGAATGGGGGAACATATTTGAAAATGACACATCTGATAAAGGACTAGTATTCAAAATCTATAAAGGGTATATAGCTCAATACCAAAGAAACCCCAAATAATCCAATTTAAAATGGGCAGGGCACCTGGGTGTCTCAGTTGGTTGAGCGTCCAACCTTGGCTCAGGTTATGATTTCGCGTTCATGGGTCTGAGCCCCTCATCGGGCTCTGTGCTGACAGCTCAGAGCCTGGAGCCTGCTTTGGATTCAGTGTCTCCCTCTTTCTGCTTTTCACCTGCTAGCACTCTGTCTCTGTCTCTCAAAATGGGCAGAACACATGAATAGACCTTGGGATGCCTATAGTCAAAACCACAAGTGTTGACAAGGATGTAGAGGAAAAGGAACCCTCATGCACCATTTAGGAATGCAACTGATGCAGCCACTGTGGAAGACAGTATGGAGGTTCCTCAAAAAATTAAAAATCGAACTACCATAGGATCCAGGAATTCCACTACTGGGTATTTACCCAAAGAATACAAAAACACTAATTTAAAAATATATATGCACTCCTATGTTATTGTAGCATTATTTATAATAGCCAAATTATGGCAGCAACCCAAGTGGCTATGAATAGATGAAGGGGTAAAGAAGTGGTATACACACACACACACACACACACAGGAATATTACTCAGCCATAAACAAGAATGAAATATTGCCATTTGCAACAACATGGATGGATCTGGAGAGTATAATGCTAAATGAAATAAGTTAGAGGAAGACAATACTGTATGATTTGACTCATATGCAGAATTTTAGAAACAAAAAAGAGGAAAGCCAAAACAAAACAAAACAAAAATATAGACATTTAACTATAGAGAACAAACTGATGCTTACCAGAAGGGAGGTGGGAGAATGGGTGAAATAGGTAAAGGGGGTTAAGATTGCATTTGTCATGATGAGCACTGAGTAAAATACCAAATTGCTAAACCACTATATTGTACACCTGCTATTAATGTAACACTGTATGTTAACTCTGCTGGAATTTAAATATCATAAATTTAAAAAGAAGGCAGATGATTTCATCATAGTATGGTATGTGCACAAACTGATAGGAGAGAACAATGAACTAAGCACAAATTAATACAATATGGCAGAGGGGGTAGTTGTCTCAAGTGGAGTGATTAGGAAAAACTTCCCAGAGGAGGTCATTTTGACTATGGCACATGATGGAAAATTAGGAGTTAACTGGGGAAATAAGGATGAAGGAATAACTGAGAAGAGAAATGGTTTTTATAGGTTTTCCTTGCTAACACTTTGGGCACTCCAGAACTTTTATGACTGTAAGTATGTGCTATCACTCTGCCCCACCTCCGCATCAGCCACCCTTGGGTGAGATGAAGAATATCTATGTTTATTGAGAGCCTCAATTATATGCTAGATACATAGACACATGCATACATACATACATATATGCATACGTATATAAATACATAGATTCTAGATACATAGATTTTTTTTTAATTTCTTAAAGTTTATGTTTGAGAGAGCGAGAGAGCAGGAAAGGGGCAGATAGAGACACAGAACCTGAAGCATGCTCTGGGCTCTGAGCTGTCAGCACAGAGCCTGACACAGGGCTCGAACCCACAAACTCGAGGTCATGACCTGAGCCGAAGTCAGATGCTTAACTGACTGAGCCACCCAGGTGCCCCCATAGACAGACAATTTTAATCCATATGCTGCTTTTACATTTGGGAGTTGAAGGCCCAGAAAATATAAGGTCTTGACCAGACTCCTCAGTTGATATGTGATTTCCCTGAAGGTTTGTGCCTTTGCACTACCTACAACAAATCTTGGAAATAGATATAGTTAGACATTTAAAGTGTGTTTTAAGATTTAAATTGAATTCATATTCTGAAAAATACATTTTATTAACTGCCAAACCTGGAAGCTTATCAAAATAAATAACTTTACTTCAGCCTTACCAACCCTTTATCTGCATTATTAGAAATCATGAAGTAGTCTTAGAATATTTCTTAGATATTGCAATAAACTCTCAAATTACTTGGTTTTGAAGTTCAAAGAGTAAATTTTCTAATATCCACTGGTACAGTTATCTGAACTGACTACAAATTATGTAAATGCCGTACAACTTCTTTAACCTCTCTTGTGTTGTGGACTCAAATCAAAACAAGAAGGCATTGAGGGACATTCACATTGGCCTATGTCAAGATGTACTATAATAAAGAAGAAACCTAATTTGTCCATGCAAATGGCCTCATTCCATAGACTTTTAAGCATCTCCTTCGTGCTTTGGAACTTGAGAAAAATAAATTAACACCCAATAAGACTGATATTAATGACGAGGAACAATAAAGAATGGCATTTAATAAGAACACCCTGTCCCTCAGATGAAAGCAATCTGAAAACACCATCCAATTTTGATTAGAGTACAATTTCTGGTTTTGAGGTTAACAGTTTGAAGAAAATTATCTATAATTAGGGTTTTCAGAAATATGCAAATAAGAAATGACACTAGTACAAAGTCTCATAATAGAAAAGACTCAAGTATGCATTTAGAAGGAATAATTCCAGAGACTGAGCAAAAGGTCGAGAAAAACGATTTAAGGAGATGCACCATAGTGGGACACACTGATCATCTGTTGACCTTATCAGACAATACTGACCCCATCTAATAGCATAAATCATGAAGTAAGAAATGATACCTCCTGCTATGGCCATGCCACTTAACCAGAAAAGATTTCCTTCTATTTGGATATATTGTCAGGCGGTTAATTCAATTTCCCTTGGAAAATAGTCGAAGAAAAATGCAAAGGAGAAATTCTCTTTTTTATTTACTGGATAAGTCGATTGAAAATGATCAAGTTGCCAAGCTATAATGAGATCCTGACTTGCTTTTGAATCACAATTATGTAAAGTTATAACTGGGATTTTAGCCTATTTGTAGGAGTTAAAGATGAACTGTAATCCACAGTCTCTTCTGATTTGTTGAATTCATTTTATTTTATTCTTTTTTTTGCCCTTAGCAACGTTATTCATAATAGCCCCAAACATGAAATAACTCAGATGTCCATCAATAGGAGAATGATGAAATCAACCATGACATATATATATTAGAATATTATTAAAGTCACTCGGCCACTTGTTGACTGAGCAGATATGATATGACTTATTTATTCACTCCTCGTCTTTCCTCACCCTCACAAGGTGAGTTTTCCAAATCTCTCTGCATCTCTGTACACTTTCCTGGAGACACAGACCTGTGACTGAGACATGGTGGTTTTAGGCTTCCCGTTCTAAAACTCTTCCTTCCTTTTGCGGAGGGAAGTCCCCACCATTTTATGCATTATTGCCTCTAAGAACTTGTGTCTACATCTGGTCCCTGAGATTTGGGTACAACCATTGCCGGGACCAACAGAGGAACCACTTCTTGTTCCCAGCAGGAAAGGACCTGACCATTCAGGGGTCCTGGCAATCCTGTGTCTTACTTTTACCCAAGTATTTTTTCTTTTAATTTTCTCTTTTAGTGCTGTTATACATGGTATTTTAAAAAAATTTTTAATGTTTATTTATTTTGAGAGAGAGCACGAGTGGGGGAGGAGCAGAGAGAGAGGGAGACACAGAATCCAAAACAGGCTCCAGGCTCTGAGCTGTCAGCACAGAGCCCGATGCGGAGCTTGAACTCACCGATGAGATCATGACCTGAGCCGAAGTCGGACGCTCAACCGACTGAGCCACCCAGGTGCCCCGCTGTATGTGGTATTTTTAAAAAATGTTTGCACACCAATTATTCATTGATAATATGTAAGAATGGGATCTACTTTTGTTAATATTAACCTTGAATTCTGTGATCTTACTATATTCACTTATTGGTTCCAGGAATTGTTGTTGTTAACTGTTTTGGATTTTCTACATAGAAAATCATATTATCTGTGAACAAGATCATTTTATTTCTTCCTTCTCAATATGTACATCTTGCATTTCCTTTTCTTATCTGGTTACACTAGCTAGGACCTTCTTCATAGTATAACATATGTTAGAATATAATAATATTATCTATATATATAATGTAATATTCTTCATAATATTAAGTAGGAGTGGTGAGAGTGCCTTTTTTCCAGTTTTAGGGGAAGAGTATCTAGTTTCTCATTAAGAATGGTGTTAGCGGGGCGCCTGGGTGGCGCAGTCAGTTAAGCGTCTGACTTCAGCCAGGTCACGATCTCGCGGTCCGTGAGTTCGAGCCCCGCGTCGGGCTCTGGGCTGATGGCTCAGAGCCTGGAGCCTGCTTCTGATTCTGTGTCTCCCTCTCTCTCTGCCCCTCCCCCGTTCATGCTCTGTCTCTCTCTGTCTTAAAAATAAATAAACGTTGGAAAAAAAAAATTAAAAAAAAAAAAAAGAATGGTGTTAGCTATAGGGTTTTTGTAGGTTTCTTATAACATGAAGGAAATTTTCATTTCTAGTTTGCTGAGAGTTTTTTTCATGACTAGTTGTTAGATTATGTCGAATGGAATTTTGCCTCTATTGATGTGACCGTATGATTTTTTTTCCCCTTTAGCTTGTTGACATGATGGATTACATTAATTGGTTTTCAAATGTGGAATTATTCGTGCACACCTAGAATAAATCTCACTTGGTCATAATATGCCATAAATGCCATAATTATTGAATTCAACTTGCTATTATTTATTGAAGATTTTTAATCCATGTTGATGAGCAATATTGGTCTATGGCTTTTTGGTTTTTGTTTTGCTTGCATTTTCTTTACTTACTCTTTGATTTAGAGTAATTCTGGCTTTGTAGAATAAATTAGGAAGTGTTTCCTCTGCCTCTGTTTCCTGGAAGAGATTGTGGAGAACTGGAATAATTTCTTCCATAACATTTTTAGCATCATCTACATGTCAAAGAATCTTATAAACTTCTTCCCAGGTTAAAATTTCCCGAGGTGCATAGTGTTCTTACAATCAGTGGTACGACAAGGGGACTCACTGCCTTTTTGAGCGAGCAGCCAGAACCTGATGGTTGCCCTGAGACTGCTAGTTTCCGCAGGTGCAGCTTCTGGGAAGATGAGCTGGACATGAAGTTGAGGGAAGCCATGCTCAGCTGGGAGCCACAGGGCACATCTGCATCTTTCCGTACCTGTGTCTCATCTTTACAACCTTGGAGAATAATGACATCTGCCTTACTTCTTCCCTCCGAAACAAGAGTACATTTCTTTTTTGGCCAATTCTAAACTAGATTATGCCTACAGAGAAGGGGCATCAAGGAAACGTAGGTCCCAGTCTTAGGTCGACTTAACGCAGTCTTATCCGCAAAGTGAAAGAACTTACCTAAGGTTGCCTCAGTTAACATTTCATATTTCTCTTACTTTATCCTGAATGATAAGGCTTTCTCTCTATATTTATGACCCTTCCATGCACTCAGAGAAGGAGGATTACTTTTATGGGTAAAGATGAGTGCAATATTTGACCAAGTATTAGAGGGAATAAATATCACTTTGAGGTGAATATTCTGTTTGATTTTTCTCTCTCTGTCACCTTGTCATATTTATCGGTACTACTCAATATCCATGTATTCAGTGTAATAAAATGAGCCTATGAACAAGCAGGGGAGATGGTGGTAGAAAAGGAAAGCTTTTCCAGTAGAACACTAATTTCTATCAAGTAAACCTTAAGGACTCTGTCCCTCTAGGATTTAAGGGAAAATAAATATTTTCTCTAACTTTGCTCCCATCTACCCACCGACCCCCTTTAATCATATGAATGACAAGAACTCTTGGACAAAGTAGGTTCTGATTTGGGAGAATTCCAACGTTTTATATTTTATTCCTGTCCAATCTGCTCAAGGCTATTGACCGCTTGGTGGAGGAGACAGGGTGGGTGAGCAGGGTGGATTAACGCCTTTTTTAATATTGAACAAAGGATGATAAGAAATACCACATTTCTACCTTAAGTTCAAAAGACATACTGGGCCACTCTTTTATAGAAATTGAATGCTGAGAGGGCACACATATCATAGCAGACAGTGAAAAAGGTCCTTCCTCCTGCTTTTCTTTGTATTGGTCAGAGTGATAAGGGCCAGGGGAATGAGTCTGTGTAAACAGAGGAGGCCAGGCTGGTTTCTTTGAACTTCATACAGCCCTCTAGGCCACCGGGCCGCTGTCCTGGCCTGGAAGATCTCAGAAGGCAGGCAACTTTCCGTCTTTCCTGAATTTCTGTTTCCTGCTGTGTGCATGTGTTTCCCTTCATTGAGTGAAAAGTGCATGCTACCTGACTTGGGTCATGAGAACACGCAGAGCCCCATTTTACAGTGCTTTTGTTCCAGGGCATTCCTGCGCATCAGCTCAGGATGAATAGCTCAATTACTGGAGCTCTGAAGGGAGTCTCGGCCACGACTTCCCAGTAAGAACTATTAACATAGGGGTCTTACGCTATTCTCTTCTCTTCATGAGATTGATTTGGATGGAATTCTGACACCGTGGTGGTCCTTTATGAGAAATTCATCAATAGTTCGGTTAGGGTCTCACTGTTGTGGTCTCTCAGGGTATGAGGCCCACACTCGATGGTGTAAAAAGTATGATTTTTTTTCCCAAGTTTTGTTTTGTTGTATAAACCGTCTCAGGAACATGCAGGACTGGTGCACGGGGTCAAGCAGGGGGGCAGGCACCACTTCACAGCTATTAATACAAATTTTTCCCCCATTTAGAAATGAGGGAAACCTAAGATTTGAGAGAGAAAATAATAAATTCCCTCTTCCCCACAGCTATGAAGTGGTTTAACCAGGATTCAAAGGCAGTCCTCTGTCTGTCGTGACCTGTGAATACAAATGTTTTAAATTTGTCACTACAATTTAACGAGGACATCTCGGAGGCTCACATTCCCCATCCAGAAATGGGGTTCCATGAGGGCACTCCTTCACACAAGTAGACATTTAATATACTTACGGATTTTCACCTAGTCATAGTTATAACTTATCTTTTTGTATCGGAATATATAAACTTAAGAAAATCCATTCTCCTCAACAACGTATGGTGGGAAAACCAGGCATTTCCAGCCCGTGTTTTCCCTCTGTGAGGATATTAAAGACGTAAGAGATGATGGGACACCTGAGTGGCTCAGTCAGTTAGGTTTGTCTGACATTGGCTCAAGTCATGATCTCACAGTTTGTGAGCTCAAGCCCCACATCCAGCTCTGCGCTGACAGTGCAGAGCCTGCTTGGGATCTCTCTCTCTCCCTCTTGGTCTGCCCCTCCACCACTTGTGCTCTGTCTCTCAAAATAATCATGTAAACTTAAAAAAAAATTTAAAAATCCAAGAGTTGAGTATATGGAGATTTTAGGAAATACAGTTATTTAAGCCTTATTTTGGAAACAAGGATGAATATCCCTTCCCCATGTTTTGCTTTTAGGAAACTTTTTGGCATTTTAGAGGTACTTTCTTACTGTATTGGAATCCACACAAGGGGTCCCAAACCGTAAAGTCACGTGAGGATGAAAGATTGAGTGCTTTGATGTGAATTATAAGTTTTTTGCTGACAGAGTACCTTTCATCCAAGAATGCAGAAGCCATCCCCAAGAAAAGGCATCTCATTCTATCCAATGCCTTTGAGGCTGCTAGAACCTAACTTACAGCTGGGGAAGCAGAGGCATAAACAGGGAAAGAGAAAGACTGAGCTGTTATTTAAAAAGCAGAGACACAGTCCCACTGGACACCCCAACTTTCCATTCTGCTTTGCTCCTGCAACTGGAACTCTCTGTGCTTGGAACGAGAAGCTAGGAAGGAAGGTGTGATTTCTCCAAGAGCTTCATATTTAAAGGCTCAGTTTTCTGTACACACCACACCAGGCTGTGAAATGATGCTAGAAGAAATAGCAGCAGGGAGGAAGTGAGAAAGCGATGGCTTTGTAGAAAGGTGGCAATCTGCTTCCTCAAAGACAGGAAGTAGAGTAGCAGTGAAGGAATCTCTGTTAGGTGAACCCAAGCCTTCAGAGTCAATTTCAAGTGCAGTCTCGATTCGAGGTTGATTTCACGTTGATTCTGCTTCAACTCAGTCTTGGAAACGCTTTCATTCCCTGCGGAATCAGTGAGATGCTTGTGCCTTCCCCTGGACCACCGCAACAGCTCCCTGCTGATTCCCGTGCCCCCAGTGTCTCCCTTTGCCAATACTGTTTCAACTACAGCCAAAGAATTAAAAAAAATGTTCTTTGTACTGAAAATCATTTCTTTTTATTAATAAAAGTATTTGGCTGAACTATGTGAAAGGAAATTGCAGACAAACAGGGTATTTCTCTCCTAAATAATCAGCATGCATCTCCTAGTAATAAGGACATGTTCCTACATACCCGGTGTAAAACCTCTATCACACCAAAGAAAGGCAATAACGATGCAATATTATCTACTCTTCATTCCATATTCATGTGCCCTAAATTGCCACCAGTGTCTTTTCCCCCCCAACTTTATTGAGGTATATAATTGATATGCCAAAACTGCATGTCATTAATATATAAACTTGGTGAGTTTGGATATAGGAATATCAATCACCACAATCATTGCTTGATCTTTTTGCAGAGACGGTAGGTGGAAAACACTTTTGCTTGGGACAGAGCTACCCTAACTAAAGTGGCCTTAGCATAACTTTCTGTCCACATCAGTGACATTCCACTCTAGATGATCACTGATTCCACTTAAACTACTATTTATTATTTGCTACATATACTGCTTCATAGATTCCTATCGCGTTAAACTTTTCTGTTCTTCTCCAGACACAAGCCGAACCTTTCCACCCCTCTGTGATTGGGGACCATCATTTCCTTCAGCCTGCTAGGTGCTTTCCTACCGTTGCTCCTTTGTCTGGCAAGCCATTGTTCAGATTTAATACTCTTTGTTTGTAGATCATCTCAGTAGTGGAGATCATCTCACTTGTACCGCGGTGTGTGTGTGTGTGTGTATTTTGTCCAGGCATTTATTTTTTTTTTATTACTTGTAGTTTTGCATAATGAGCTTCCCTATTTAGCTTGTTGGGGAGGAAGAAGTTTCCCTGACCCTTTTAGGGTTCCTGGCTGGTCTGAATGTAAACTGACAAACACAGATTAAAAAGCAGGAATAGAAATGTATTTAATATAAGTTTTATCTGACATGGGAGCCTTAATAAAGAAATAAGGACCCAAAGAAGGGTTTAAAACTGAGTATTCTAATGCTAAATTTGAATGAAGCAGTGGCAGTCTTAGAGAAATAAGAGGTCAACGGGTAGACCTGAGAGTAGAAATGAGGGAAACTTAGCAAAGCCTGTCACTTGGATTCTTTCAGTGTCCCTTGTCTGCGGAGATAAGGATGTTCTTTTCACTGGGTATAGGGTGGGCATCTCTCACATGAAGGTTGCATGACCTATTCAGGAAGAAGTGTGGGGGAAGGTCAGGGTTGACGTTCCTGCTTCTGCCATTTTCTCAAATTCCTTCAGCCTAAAATATTCAGTATGCCAAAGTCCCATGTTTTGCAATTGTGCATACTGAAACCCATCAACATCTAATATCCTTGGTGGCAATACCACAACTTACTCCACTTTTGTATTCTCTGTGTGGGTTTCTGCCTGGCACAGAATAGGGCTGGTCATTCAACAAATATCTATAAATAATTCATTCCCATGAGAAGCACCCAATCCGATATTTTGTGCTTGTGTAACAGATACTGTTGGTGTGCATTCATATCTCAACATTCAGTGTCCCACACGCATCACTGGCTTCCTACTGCAAGTTCCTACAGTTCTCTGCAGATGCCTTTCTTAGGTCATAACAACATAGAGTAGCCATGACCAGGCGATGGATCCTGCAGGGAGTGGCTCTAAGTCATCATAAATGTGGAGTCGCTACGTTTAATACCTCAGTCTTCCTCTCCCTTTAGTGGGAACAATGTTCTGAGAATGTTTTTATGCGGTCTCTGGCGGTCAGCAGAGGGATTGGGCCCCTACTTTCCAAGCAATAATCTACTCACTAGTCCACTCTTGTATTGGTGTAAGAGTCTGGCTCACTCCTTTCTTCCGTCTCACTCTCTAACTCCCCACTTCCACACCAGAGCTTTTCAAGTCCTTTACCCTAATTGCTTCCACTAAAATTTTGCCCAGGGACCTGCTTCTGGGAGAACCCTCTCTGGAACAATTTGTTATTCTTAGCCCACATGGCTGTATCATGGACTGATAAATCAGTTACACTGAGCTGACTTCCAGGATCTTACTTATGGAGTTGGTAGGAAGGTGTCATGATGCCAGGTAATGGGGAATCTGTTGTGAGTTCAAACTTCAAACAGGAAACTGATCTTCTGATCAAGAGTATTCTGAAATACCTCTCTTATTGCCATAATGTGCAGGAAATAATTCATTATCAAGAGAATATATGACAGGGTTGAGCACATGTCAGATTAAAGAGAGACGTGTAGGGGTGCCTGGGTGGCTCAGTGGGTTAAGCGTCCAACTTGGCTCAGGTCACGATCTCACAGTTCGTGAGTTTGAACCCCACGTCGGGCTCTGTGCTGTCTGCTCAGAGCCTGGAGCCTGCTTCAAATTCTGTTTTCCCTCTCTCTTTGCTCCTCTCCTGCTCACCACTCTGTCTCTCTCTCCTCTCTCTCTCACGCACAAAAATAAATAAACCTTAATATTTTTTACTTTAAACAGAGATGTGTAAGTCAATCCAAAGGCCTTAATAAGGAAAGCCGGTCGTAGCTAGCATTTTACAAGCAAATTGGAGGAAAGTGAAACTTCCATAGAAGTCAGTTGAAAAATGATGTTCTTGTACAAGGTCTTCCAGTAACATTGAGAGTAAGGATTCCGAGGACAAGGAAGCAATGACTTCAGCCCAGGAAGCTCAGGACAGGCCACCAAGGCGTACTGAAAAAACTACCCATGAACACAAAGACAAGTGCAAGAAAGACCTATCCCAAGCCTGATATAGTATCTGGCATATAGTTGGCATGCAGTCAATTCCAGAAGTGAATGAAGCTCACGTCTATTAGGCTCTGCTAACTAATGCTTATTTGTCAAAACACCAAACAATGTGGCACTTGCAACAGAATCACCAGGAAAAAACTTGTTTGTAATGCAAAATTACTGATGTTCACCCCGGATTACTGGATCTGCATTCCTCAGCAGTGACCTTGACAAAGCAATGGCTTAATCATTACAGAAAATTGAATAGCTCATGTTTCCAATGTGTATTAATAGGCACTGTTCTAACTACTTACATGTACTACTAGTTACTTTAAAATTTGTAAAATCTCCATGAAATAAGTCATGGTATTAGCTCTATCTTAGCAGTGAGACACTCTATGCGAGGAGAGGTTGAAGACCTTTTCCAAGGTTGTGTAGTTAATAGTGAAAAAGATGGGGTTGGAACCCAAGCTGTCAAGTTCTGTAATAATTGCTCTAACCCAAAATATGATGTTGCCTCTTCCTTACAATTATCGTTGTAATACCTAGTCTGTGTACCAAGATGGTTGTAAGAAAACTCAGGATACACCTGTTAAAATGCACTTGTAAGGGGAAAGGTATTCCATTAGGCACACAAATAATTATTAACTTCAGGGTGAGATTTATTATCAGGGTGTAAGAAACAAAAGCCAATGAAGAGAGAAAGGGTTCTGAACAGGACAAAATAATGATCCCACTATCTGTAGTCCTATTTATTTTTTATGACCACAAAGACACTTTTCTCTAATGTTTACCACATCTTGGCTCTTGTAGAGCCTTGGAAACCATATAGGCAGGTACTGTCATCATTCCCATGTGATAGATGTGAAAAACTGAGTCTCAGTGAAGTTAGGTGACATCTCCTGGCTGCCCAGTGCCATGGGGTGGATCCAGAATATACTTCAGCTCTGACATCTGGCTCTCTACCTACAGTAGGGAGAAAAGGAAGATAGGGGTGAGACAGAGAATGGGAAAGAACGGGAGTGTTTGAAACATTTTAGTAATTTCAGTTCAATGTTGTGTATCTGTCTATCACCAGTTAAAAAGGAAACATTGTTGGCGGGCTTGTAGGGATACTGCAAAGTGCGAGAAGGATAAATGACAGATTTCGAGCTATTCAGTTGGTCCTTTATAAAACGACTGGGCTTTGGAGTTTATTAACTCTACCGACAGACATCGTGCTACAATCCATTCTTTAGGATCTGATCGCAATGTTTCCTTTAAACAAATTTTTGTAATGTTTTTTGTTTTTGACGAGAGAGAGACACCACACACAAGAACCAAAGCAGGCTCTAGGCTCCGAGCTGTCAGCACAGAGCCCAGCTTGGGGCTCAAACTCCCGAACCGTGAGATCAACCTGAGCTGAAGCTGGACACTTAACCGGCTGAGCCATCCAGGCACCCTGATTGCAATGTTTTCAATGCCGAATGTTTTAAGCTTGCGGGGGTTGTGCCTTGGCACCACCCCTAGTATTAACTTTAAAGCTAAAGAAGGCTTAGCATTCTCAGTCACATTTAGCTCTTTAAATACAACATTTATAGGTGGTAATGAATTTTAAACTTTCACAAAAAGACAGGAAAACACGTATATTCATGTTAAAATGTCTCGGTAGAGGGGTACCTGGGTGGCTCAGATGGTTAAGAGTGGGACTTAGACTTCAGGTCATGGTCTCATAGTTCCTGAGTTTACGCACTGCTTGGGCCTCTGTGCTGACAGCTCAGAGCCTGGAGCCTGCCTTAGATTCTGTGTCTCCCTCTCTCTGCCCCCCCCACTCAGGCGTGTGCGCGTGCGCTCGCTCTCTCTCTCTCTCTCTCTCTCTCTCTCCCTCCCCCTCTCTTTCCAAAAAACAAATAAACATTTAAAAAATGTCTCAGTGGGTTTCCCTCCACACATTTTTAAAATGTAACATTCCCCTCCTTCTTCTTACATTGCCCGTCCACACACTCACATCTGTGCAAATCCTTGTAGGTCCCAAACTTACCATCAGCATTGAGTATTCTGTATCTGTTCCTCCTATTTCTTTAGCCAGGAGGGGTCTCTTCTTTGTCAATCTCCGCATGTCCCTTCAACTAATTGCTCCGACATCACCTTTGAAGGATCTCACCGTCTCTTCTCTCTCCACTATAGGGTTCCACAAAGAAATGGACTCTACCTCTAAACCCAAATGGTTGGATTCTCTGTGATCCTGATGCCACACTTCACCCCCCTCTCACGGGCGTTTGATTGTGAGCAAGCCTTTGCCTTTCTCATTTTGTCGTGTGCTCTTTGAGGGCAGGAGCTGTCTCGTGTGTTCCTAATAAAGCCCTAGCGCCGGCTGATAGGGGCTGGGTTCCCAGGTTGTGATGATCCAACGTGCCCTGGATAATGATACCGTGTTTTCCCCTGCCTCTTAATGGAACCATTTCAGCCATGGTAATGAGTTAGAAGTAGCCATCGGTTCCCCTCTTCATTGATAAACATCAGGCTAATGTGTGATTTCTTCACAGGATAGTGTCCAAATGGCTAATATGCAACAAATTGCCCACAGGCACACCGTGCCCGGGTTTCCATTAAGAATTCTATAATGTGTCTGCAGGTGGTTCTGCCAACCCCGAGGGAGGCGGGCACACATAAACCACACAAACTCTTACCTCATTGCGGATTCCAGACACGCAGCCCGAAGCCCTTGCTCATATTCTCTGAATCTTTCATTTCCGCTCCCATCCCTGCCGCCTCGGCTGGCTTGGTACCCCCTTCTCTTCAGACTCCCGCGTTGGAGGTCACTGGCCTCGGAGGAATTATAAAGCATGCTTAGTGCTTAGAATCATGTTTTAAGAAGGTGTGAGTGGGAAGTCCGTGAATACTGTTAAAAACCAGGCGCAGCACGTGCGTGGAGTCATAAGGTGGGGACTAAGTTGAAGCCCCTTGTTTTATTTTGAGGCAAGGAGTCTTGCCTTTCCACGGCCATGAACTACTGACTCATGACCTTCACGTTTGCTTAAAGAAGAGTCACAGTCACAAATGTCTGGAACCGCCCGTAGAGTAAAGTAAACGAGGGAAGCCAAGCCCCTGGAGCAAAACAAGAGGAACAAGAGGGTATGTGTGGGTTGTGGCTAACAGAGGGTGTGTGGCCTTCCTGATGGCATGCCGTTCAATTTTTAAACACTGTGTGGGCTAAACCAAGTATATTAATTGTCAAGTACATCCCTGGACCATTATATTGCAATGAAAGACTAATTGGTCTACCTAAAATATTCTATAAACTCTAAAATAGAAGGAAAAGATATCATAGCGGTCTAAAGTGATGAAAATGAGTTAAAGAAGCGTCTCTATCAAGAACTGAATCCAGAGCCACAGTAAGCCAACAAAAGGAAATAGATAAATAGGACCATATAACAAATTAAACCTAAGTGAAAATTCTGTCATTTTTCTGTTTCTTTTTGCCTGTTAATTATTATTTATGTTTTTATTTTTTTAATTATTTATTTTCAAGAGAAAGACAGAACACAAGTGGGCGAGGGACAGAGAGACACACAGATTCCGAAGCAGGCTCCAGGCTCTGAGCTGTCAGCCCAGAGCCCACCGTGGGGCTTGAACCTACTAACCGTGAGATCATGACCTGAGCCGAAGTCAGACGCCCAACCCAGTGAGCCACTCAGGCACCCCTAATATATTTTTATTAATTGCCATGTGTATATAAAGGAATGGGTGTAATAATGCATTTCAGATTTAGAAATTATAAATAAGCCCTTCAGTTTAATACCAATGTAAACTTTGACATGAAAGTCTCACCTGAACTTCTCTTAAATCCGATCATTTCTCCCCTCCTCAGAAATAGCCACCGTGCTGAGATTTGTGTTTACCACATCCTTGATTTGCATTCACCAGCTATCTTTTTTGGTTTTTAATGTTTTTAAAAACTTTCCATAAATGGTAGCATACTTCATGTGCTATTTTATAGTATCCTTTGTCTGCTTAACATTATGCTGCTGATAATCATCCATGCTTTTTAAAAAAATTTGTTTTAAAGTTTATTTATTTATTTTGGAGAGAGAGAGAGGAGAGAGAGAGAGAGAGGAGAGAGAGAGAACAGTGCGGTGGGAGGAGAGGGAGGGGAGGGGCCAGAGGGAATCCCAAGCAGGCTCCACACATTGCCAGCATAGAGCCTATGCAGGCTCAGACTCCACAATGACCAAACCAAGAGTTGGACACTTTACCTACTGAGCTACCCAGGCACCCCAATCATCCATGCTTTTCATTTGCCTATATTCGCTTTTTTTTTAATTGCTATATAGGCCACTATTTACCACCATCCACCATCGAAGTATTGAAGAAGTATAGCTCAGAGCATCAATACACATGGTCCCTGGTGCTTTGTGCAAGAGTTCTCCTGGGTGACTTTCTGGGAGGGGAATGGTAGGGTCACAGTTGTATTGGACACCTTGTGCAATGTTGAACAAACTCTTGGTGTCACCTATGACTCCAGAAGTGGCTCTAATGAACAATATCTTGAAAACTGACCTACTTTGTGCTAACAAAGGGACGTATCGTGTATCTCTCATGTCCTGCCCCGGAGTTTTTCTGAAGAATCAGTGGGAAGCACCGGCAGGAGCCTGCTCACCACTCAGTATATCTTCTTGCAGGCGTGCCCTTGACTCAGGCCAACACACCCACCTGGTGTGTAACTCCAACTCTGCCAGGTAATGCTGACCGTTTTCAGAAGTTCTTGTATCTACTTACACTCTCCCCAGCAGTGCTTAGGATGTCCTGTCTTTGACAAAACATAATACTCTCAGACTCTGCTTTTTAAATTTACCAGTCTGGTAGGTATCACGCAGTATCTCAGTGTGATTTCATTCTCCATTTCCTTGAACAACAGTGAGGTTGACCACTTTTTCACACATTCGGGAGCCATTTAGGACTTCCTGTGTGAAAGGTCTGTTGACGGTGTTTATCTCTTTATCTACTTGTTAATTTTTTTCTAATAGAATTGAGATCGTTCTGTATAAATTTCAGGTATGTATGTTTTCAGATTTATATTTTATAAATTTTTTTTTTTTTTTTTTTTTTTTAATTTTTTTTTCAATGTTTATTTATTTTTGGGACAGAGAGAGAGACAGAGCATGAACGGGGGAGGGCCAGAGAGAGAGGGAGACACAGAATGGGAAACAGGCTCCAGGCTCTGAGCCATCAGCCCAGAGCCTGACGCGGGGCTCGAACTCACAGACCGCGAGATCGTGACCTGGCTGAAGTCGGACGCTTAACCGACTGCGCCACCCAGGCGCCCCTATATTTATAAATCTATCCTGACAGTTTGCACCTGTTTTCTTTTTTATGTTTTTTGATGAGCAAATGTATTTAATTTGTTGCCATGGGGATTATTAATATTTTCCTTTGCTTTTAGAATATTTTGGCTTGATTAAAAAGTTTTTCCTAGCCTGAGGTTAAAAAATAGTTTTATATACCGTCTATAAATTGAATAATTTTGCCTTCCTTTAGATACTTAATCTGCAGAATAAATCATTTCATAATGCATTTTATTTTAATACAGAATACCAACTTTCCCAGAACCATTTATACAAATGTTCTTCTCTTACTAGTCTGATATGCCAGTTATTTCATAAATGAGGACCCTGATTTTTATTTGTCCTATGAAGTTTTATCTCTATGTTTATCAAAGATTTAATGTATTAATTTATCTAGGTTAATAATAGTATTCATTATCTGAGAAGGCACTTTCTCCTATTCTTCATCTTCTATAAAATCATCTTTATTATTCTTGACCTTTTTCATTTTTATCAACATTTTGTAGTCATCTTGTCAAAAAAATATTTTGTTGGGATTTGTTGGCAATATTTTTGAAATTATTATGAATTTGGAAAAATTTAGTTACTTTATAATATTAAATTTTCCAATCCAGGAATATTAATATTGCTCTCCATACTAAAGTTTTTAAAATGTATCCAATAATTTATAATTTTTTGACAACCATGAAAACATTTTATTGTATTTACCCCAGAATTCTGTATATTTTAATTTTGTGTAAAAGTTATCATTTTTTAATGTTTATTTTGAGAGAGAGAGAGAGAGCATGAGTGGTAGAGGGGCAGAGAGAGAAAGACACAGAATCTAAAGTAGGCTCCAGGCTCTGAGCTGTTAGCATAGTGCCTAACGTGGGGCTCGAATCCACAAACCGCGAGATCATGACCTGAGCTGAAGTCAGATGCTTAACCAACTGAGCTACTCAGGCACCCCAAAAGTTATCATTTTAAGTCAAACTTTAAAAGATATTTCTGCTAAGAATACATTATTAATTAATATATATATACACATATACATATATATATATATAAATTTAAGTGTTTTTTTAAGTGGTTAATCTTTCATTAATTCTACCTGTGTATCTGGGGATTATATTGTTTCAAGCAACCGTACCATTATTTAGGAATAGAGATTTCTCTTTTTTTTTTTTTCATATACATTGTATTTGTTTTTATTTTCCTGTAAAACTTGCCATGATATCCAACGTAGTGATAAACAGATGTGGATATGGCATGCATCTGGGCCTTTTTTTCTAATTTAGGGGGGTGTGTTCACTATTTTACCATTAAATATAAGATTTGTACTTACTTTTGTAGATATTATTCATCAGATTAATGAAGTTATATTCTCTTCCTAAAATAGCCAGAATTTTGTTCAGCTTTATTTATTTGTTTTGTTTCATTTCGCTTTCAATCAAGGGTGGTTGAATTTTATTAACTGCTTTTACTTTATCTATTCAATTGATATGACTTTTTTTCTCTTTGTGAATTTGTCTTTTGAAGGAAACAACTTTTGCATTTGCATATTCTTTCAATTTTCTGTTTTATTTATATAGTATTAATTTTGTTTGTATCTTCATTGTTTTATTCTACCTTCCTGTGTTGAATTTATTCTACTCTTCACATAAATTCCTTAAGCCAGATGCATAGATCATTAATTTAAAACTTCCTTCTCTAATATAAATACTGCATACATAAAACTACAAACTTGCTTGATAATACTGCTTTAGCTCCAACTCAGAAGTTTTTAATACAATACATTATAGTTGAGTTCTCAATATTTTCCCATTTATGTTATAATTGATTATTTGATGAGTGGGCTATTCAAAAGCGTATTTTTGAAATTAATTTTGTGCGATGGATTTTCACCAAAATTACATATGCACAGGAAATGTATTCTCTAAGATACTGATTATTTCACATTTTTGAGACTAGCTATATGACTAATATTGGTTTATTTTTGTTAATGATCTTTCTGTGCTTGAAAAGAATATGTAATATGCGATTGTTAGATGTTATATATTTACCATTAGATGCAGGGTTTTTAGATAAAATACAGGATGCCATATTAAATTTGAATTTTAGGGGGTGTCTGGGTGGCTCTGTTGGTTAAGCATCAGACTCTTGGTCTTGGCTCAGGTCATGATCTCATGGTTCATGGGATCAATCCCTGCATTGGGCTCCATGCTACAGCATGGAACCTCCTCGGAATTCTCTCTCTCCCCTCTCTCTCTTCCCCTCCCTCACTTGCATGCTTGCGTGTAGATGTGGGCTCTCTCTCTCTGTCTCTCTCTCAAAATAAATAAATAAACATTTAACATTTTTTTGAATTTTAGGGAGCAACAAATATTTTTATTTTATGTTCCAAAATATTTGTTGTTTACCTGAATTCAAATTTGAAGAGGCATTCTATTTTTTTTCTTCTCTTGCTCAGTCTGGCAAACCTAATTAGGTCAATCCTGTTAATGTTTTTGTCTTCATCTTACACATTGTCATTTTTGTCTACTTGATCTGTTAGTGAGAAAGAATGTCAAACCTGCCCTGTGATTGTGGATTTGTCAGTTTTCTTGTATTTGTGTCAAGTTTTGTTTTATACTCGTGGAATTACCTCATTGCATACATACAAATTCATACATTTTATATGTTTCAGGTGAACTGAAGGTTTTTTTTTTTCCTAAATTACTTACTGATCCTCTTGAGCTCTAGTAATGATTTTTGCTTTGCCTCTATTTTCCTTGGTGTTAATATAGCCACAACAGCTTTTTATTTGTTTGTATTTCATTCATTCATTCAACACATATTTATTGAGTGTCTATTTTATGCCATACACATATCAAAGGAAAAAAACAAAAGTAAAAAAAATTAAGTCCCTGATGTCACAACACTTGTATTCCTCGTGGTACAAGGTAAACACCAACTAGTAAATCATGTACTGCTATGTGATTATCCCATTTAATAAAGAAAAATAATCAGGATGACAGATAGGGAGTCCCAAGGTTGGCCTCATGTGCACTCACAAAAATGTGCGGTGCAGACTCTCAGAGATGACTCATGGAAACATGTCATGAGTATCTTGATGACTCATGGAAACATGTAATATGAACTTACAGAGTTTAGTGCTGATGATCTCAAGGAAAATCCATGTAGTGGGTTGTCAGTATTGGAAGATGGAGTAAAATGGCCCTTGATAAAATGATCCTAGAGTTACATCTTCACTTCCATTAATAATAATGAATCCTAGAGAAGGGCAAGGCCCTTTGAGAACACAAGGAATCCCTAGCTCCTCTCAATCTGGACCATGGAGGAAAAGAGGGACTTAGGTATACACATAAACAGAAAGGGCAAATACTAGCAAACCGTAGCAAACCCATAAAGTAAAAGTTCCCTTGCCAGTTCCAACGCTTCTGATCCTTACTCTGTGCTCTTTGCTTCTAAAGTATTTATTTAGCACCTATAAGAGATGGACAATGTTTAACACTCTGAAATGACTCTATTTCTTTTTAATCTAAACCTTTCTTTATAAAAAATACTACAGATTCAAAAAATGTATGCAACAGTAAATAGGCAAGTTAAAACTGTTATAATTTGAGAATTAACATAATACCACTCAAGTCCAGAAGTTATTCATCTCAGTGCGACTCTGGTAAGTCCCTGCATGGGGTCCCAACATTCTGACTTTCTAGCGGGCCTTACTTTGTTTTCTTTGACTCGATGTCATGTTTGTAAAATTCATCCATGTTCCATGGAACTGTGAATTGGTGATTTGTTTTGCTCTAAGTGTCAGTTGTGTGGTCATACCACAGTTTACTATTGATGGCATGTGAGTTGTTTCCAGTTTTGCGCTAACGTGAATAGTGATGCTGTGAACAGATTTGCACGTCTCCCAACACGTACATGCACTTTTTCATATTGGTTTCCTAGAAGTGTTGAATGGCAGACTTATTAGTTGGTTCCATTGCTTTCTAGAATAATTATACGAAATCATCCTGCCCCCAGAAGTCGCTGAGCAATAATATCATTACTCCACATCTCTGTTGCTCTTGGCATTGGCGGGTTTACTCATTCATTCTTCATGTCATTCATCTTAGCCAGTTTGCTTAATATGTAGTGTTACTGAATTGTATTTCTCTGATTGCTAATGAGATCGACCCACTTCTCACAGGTTTATTTACCATATGTATCTTCCATGTTGAAGAGCACCCTCTTTTCTGGTATGTTGTCCATTGTTTCATTATTGGCTTGTAAAAGTCATTAATAGTCTCTAGAAAGAGCTACTGTGACTCTTAATGGTATCTTCTGATGTGCATAAGCTTAAAATTTTTTGTGTGTTTATTTATTTTGAGAGAACAGAGTGTGAGCAGGGGAGGGACAGAGAGAGAGGGAGACACAGAATCCGAAAGGAAGCTCCAGGCTCTGAGCTGTCAGCACAGAGCCCTCACAGAGGGCTGGAACTCATGGACTGCAAGATATGCCTGAGCCAAAAGTCAGATGCTTAACCGACTGAGCCACCCAGGCACCCTGCGTAAGCTTTTAATTTGTCGAAGGCAAGCTATCAACCTTTCCCTCTGCAGATAGATGGCACACGCGTGTGTTATACAGCATGTCCTCCTTCCTGAGGTCAAGAAGATACTGTCTTGAGGTCACGCTAGAAAGAGTGGCTGTGCCAGAGGCAAATCAGAGATGGGCGCGTTCCAAACACTGGTTTTCTGTCACTGCCAGAAGACGCTTGTCCCATCTGGAAACGCAGCCAAAGAAACAAAACCAAAACTTGCACCAAACAAGACCGGCAGGAGATGAGGAGTGGTCGTTATTAGAGTTGTCCGATACGTAGAGCGTGAATAAATCATCTGTCATTTCTTATTAATGCATTAGACCCAGCGCTAGATGACCTGGGAGGCATAAACAAGGCTCCAGAGAGGTCTGCTTAGCCACATGGAGCCAATTCGGCAGCTTCGGGCACGGGGCAGTGCTCAGTAAATTATATTTGCCCGTGAACTAAAACAGCACCCCTTAAAGAGTTCCTCCACCTCACATGGATGAGCAGTTTACATCAGATAACAGATTCTTCACCTCCATGATCCCGACCTGCTGCTATTATCTCAAAGATTTGTCACTGTCTTTTCACTTATATTTCTGGATCAGGCTGAGGGATTGAACGGTTCTGAAGCATAGACAGTTTTCTCCTCTGCCCGTCATCCAGACATGAATGTGCATATGGTGAACTGCCTTATGGAAGGACCAAAGAGGGCTTAGAAATGCTTTCAGGATGCAAGGATGTGTCACGTTTTTATCTCACGTAGCATATTACTGTGTTGTGCTGTGAAATTGGGTTACTGAGGAAACAATGAAAATATAATTATATATTAAATAGTAGTGATTTAACTTTAGAGGCATTTCTGTTAGTATCTTGTACTTTGTATTTTATATACCTGCATACAATGGGATGCTTTTGACTGAAAGTACTGTATCTGTTTATTTCCAGACATGCACAGATACACACACATCATATATATATATGTAAATTTGTTTATCTTCAATGAACAGATGGTAGCTATAATTATATAATTACCCAATTTTAAATATGTAGAAACTGGGGTTTAGACAAGTCATCATGCTTGAATTTACACAACTCATAAGTGGTGGAATGGCTTAACTCACATCACTCTAAATGCTATACTGGCACTAGAACTTTGTATTGAGTGTACTAGGACCAGAAATGGGCATATTAAAAAGACTCAGAGGGGCACCTGGGTGGTTCTGTAGGTTGAGCATCTGACTCTTATGTTTCGGCTCGGATCGTGGTTCCAAGGATGTGGGATCAAGCTCATGTCCAGGCTCCACACTAGTAGAAGCCTGCTGAGATTTCTCTGGTCTCTCGCTGTCTCTCTCCGTCTCTCTCTGTTCTCTCTGTCATCTCTCTCTCTCCGTCTCTCTCCCTCATACTGCTCTCTCTTCTCTCCCTCTCTGCTCTACTCTCACTCGCTCCCTGTCTCTCTCTTCCTCGCCCTCTCGCTCCCTGTCTCTCTCTGCCTCGCCCTCTCGCTCTCTCTGCTCTCCCCACCCCTAAAAAAAGGGCTTTAGAAATGGAAGTAGATTTGATACTTGATACTTGGAAAACACATTGCAGGTTATGAGATTCCAGAATAAACAGCAAAAGAGGAACAAAGTTAGCAAACCCTTTTAACTATGGAAATTGGGATGCAATTAGTAGTTTGAACTGATCACAGGGCAACTTAAAATTAAGCAATGAGGGGAACCTGGGGGCTCAGTAGCTTAAGGGTCCCAACTCTCGACTTCAGCTCAGGTCAATAGTCACAGTTGTGAGTTTCAGCCCCACAGTGGGGCTCTGTGCTGACAGCACCGAGCCTGCTTGGATTCTCTCTTTCTCCCTCTCCCTCTGCTCTCCCTGCTCTCTCTCTCTCTCTCTCGCCTCTCGCTCTCTTCCTCCTCTCTTGCTCTCTCTCAAAATAAATAAGCTTAAAAACTTAAGGCAAATAAACACTGAATAAGGGAAGGGTGATTCTTTCAGTGTACCCATCATTGAATCACTGAGCTGGGCATACACGAGCACCCAGATCTGGGACTGTACAGCTAGATACAGAGACTGTGGAGACTATGCTATATATCATGGTCACCTGGGCATTGTAAGGACGAAAAGTGAACAATTGAAAATTACTGTAAAACTACTATATGCGAGGCACTGCTGTAGTAACTCTGTGTCCTTTCATGTCTTAATTCCTTCGTTTCTTTTTTAATTCTCAGCCTACACAATGAGGTAGATATTTTCACCTCCACTTTAAAAATAGAACCCGTTTGAAGCTTAGAAAGGTTACGAAACTCGCTAAAATCACTTGCATCAAAGGGCAAGTGCCAGTATCAGACCCTTTGCTGGTCTAACATCAAAGCCCTCTGCCGCTTTCACGATGCAACACTGTTTCTTTGTGCTAATCCTCTGAGGAGCTTTAGGCAAATCATTCACTGTTCTTTGCATCTCAAACCACACATCTGCGTGTATAGAACAAAATGATTGTCCGTTACAGTTTCTTGCAGTGTGGAGGCGAGAATGAGCCACCTTTGCACATGCTTTCCCCTCGAATAACACATGATATCGTGTATTGAAATAACCAAAGTATATAGAAACTGTTTAACCTCTCCGTCTCTCTCTCTCTCTCTCTCTCTCTCTCTCTCTCTCTCTCCTCTCTGCTCGCTGCGTGTGCTTTCTGTGGAGATAATGGGAGGAGGTGGGAGTACAGTAGGGTTGTTAAAACAAGGGCAGCCTTGCTTTAATTTTGTTCCTTGGACCAGAATAAACTTACTCTTGTCCTTGGCAAGTAATGGGACCGTGGTGATTTCAAACCTCTCCTTCTTACCCCATCATCATCAAGACCAGACACGTTCTAAATATATGTAGGGGATGCCTGATTGCTTCCTCTCCATTCTACGTGAACCGGCTTAAGGGTCACGGCTGGCATGGGAACAACGAACGGAGGATGCTTTTCAGAGCGTCCCTCACAGCGAATCATGTCAGGTCTCCCTGTCACCCCTGAGCTGTCTCATTGGATTGATATAGACAGCTTTATGAGTTGGATAAAGATACCAAAATAAATTCCACAGCGTTGGTAAGGAAGCAGGCGAAGGCAAAAGACCCACAGACTCGAACGCCAGTCCTGAGTCTTTCGTCTGAGAGTCAGCTCCTAGAAATGAAGGTCACACCATGGTCAAGGCAAAATGACAGCAGGCTCTGAGTAAAAGCGTCCCTTAGGTTTAACTAGTGAGGTGGGGGGAGAAAAATGTGGGCCAGGCCAACATCCTTCCCCATCCCAAATCCCCCTCTGATATGTTGCTAATCCCACTCAGCCAATTGTCACATCAAAATGGTGACAATGGTGGAGCCCGTGAGAGAAGTTCAGTGGCACACTCATTGGGTGTGGTGTTTATGGAGATGTCCCCAAAGGATGTGTTTGTGTAACATTGTTACATCCCTGTCTGGCGCCATCTGGCCACTCTGCTCCTAAGTGAGAGGGTCAGACTAAAACAACAACAACGAAAGGAGGAAGGAAGGAAGGAAGGAAGGGAGGAAGGAAGGAAGGAAGGAAGGAACAAAGAAAGAAGGAAACAAACAAGGAAACGAACAAAGAAACAAAGAAATCCAAAGCTTTGGCGTCAAGACAGATCCAGATGAGAGAGAGAAAATATCTCTGTGTCCCCATTTGGGGTCCCTCCACACGTCTTTGAAAGTATCCTTTTTCTTGATAACATACAGTTTATCAGCTGATCATGAGCGGACATTGTGCTGTGTTTGCACTGTTTCCCTGCAGTGTCTGTGAGCCACCCGGCCGTCCCTTGTGGGTCTGCATGTTCCACAATGTGTGCCAGGAATGGAAACCGCAGTGGAATGGAAAAATAAAAAGGCTCAGGTCTTAGCACCATTTACTAACTATGAGGTTAAACAATTCCAGCAGGTGGTGGATGTGTATGGACCAAGTAGGAATTTTTTCCCCCATGACTAGAGACACAACAGAATCCAGGAGCCCCCTGAGTCATTTGTGGGGAGAAGGGACAAAATGAAGCATTAGTCTGAGGTGCAGCTGTTCCTTAGAAGACAAGAAATGAGTTCATGGATCAGGGCGTCTGAGGACAGGTAGAGGACAAAGCTAGCAGCTTATGCTGTAGACTGTGATCAATCAAAGTGGGGTAGAACAGTCTGGTCCACTTCAGACGCTGTGTCTTCTTCCCAAGGAGATCCGGGCTCCAGATTAGACTGATGCCTGTCCCGGCGGGAGGACTCAGGCAGGAATTGCAGGGAGCTGCAGGGGAGCGGAAGGACTTGGGACAAACGGTAATGGAAGGTCCCTTCCTGAAGACAGTTGGGCACAGCGATCACAGGGACTGTCCGGAGTGTCAAGTGCCGAGAGCCAGTACAGGGAGGCACACACAGGTTGGCAACAAAGAACCTACAGCCGAGGTCAGCAGAATCGGAAGCACTGAGCCTTTCAGAAAGGGGAGGTATCCGCACAGAGGATGCACATGCGGAAGGAAACGTGGAGGACACCGGGCTTGTATGCGTGGGGTACTAGACCACTGCTCAGGTTCAAAGGCGAAGAGACAGGATAGACCCTGCATAACTGTGAGCAATTCAGTCCCCTGAACCCCAGTTTTCTCACTGAGAAAATGAAAACATGGCACTGGCCAACCTAAACTATAAGCATCAAACAAACTAATGGATACAAACGATTGTATTAATAGTTTTTAAAGATAGTTTTTGTTATGCGCCAAGCAGTGTGTTTACACACGTCTCCTCTATTTCTCCAAAAGCGTAGCGCTAGCACATCCTTGCTACAGCCCTGTGAGGTGCAGATGCTTCCTATCTCCATGAAGGCCCAGAGAGAACCTGGATAATTTGTCTCCGTCACACAACTGGTAAGTGGCAGAGCCAAGTTTTGAATCCAGGAACTGACGCCAAAGCTCAAGGTCACAACTACTAAGCTGCGCGGCCACTCGAGTCCTAACCGGTGCGACGGTCTGTCCCAAGGGTCTGTGCAGGAGGGCGGCCCAGATGAAGAGCTCCTACCATTTAAATGCCTGTCGTCAAACAGGGTTCATGAACTCTCTGAACAAACCTGTCCTGGTAGACACACGTCCTGCCCTTGTCTTGTCTTCCTCTGGGTCTAAGAGGAATCATCACTGATACGTATTCCTGTCAGTAGCAAAGACCGGATGCTGCAACACTGGCCCGTGACTTTCCGTTGCATCAAATGGAACACTGGTGGTCCTTTTTCTCTCTTCCATCATCGTCATGGAATAGCTATCGGGTAGAGGCTGGAACAGCTACTGCTGAGAATGATTCACATCTGTGACACCAACACCTTGATCTGTTAAGGAGTCACCAACTCTTTAGATGACCCCTAAGACACATCACACACTGAAAGTATATGAAACTGTGGTCTACTGGGCTCTTCCCCTCAGCTCCAATAAATGTGCAAAAGGCAAAAACATGCGTTCTAAGGTTTGATTCCTCGACATTATCACAAACTTTAAAATGTGGATGTGGAATACAATCGGATGTTTATACTTATCCCCACTGCTGTTACTTGCACACGATAGATGTTAAAGCACAATACCCCTTCCACCTTCCCTTCTCTGTATCTTGAGAGTGGAAACTACCAAGCATTAATTTTGATATCTTAACACAGATATGAACACCTAAACACGGTCCAGCATGTGACTTACACACACACACAGTTTAACGCACACTAGTTCCTTCATGCAAACACACACACACTAACACATCACCGCATGACTACAGAATCACACCCACACATAGTGTCAAATATATATAGCTCCTCGGGGCACCTGGGTGGCTCGGTGGGTTAAGCACCCAACTTTGGCTCAGGTCACAATCTCCCATTTTGTGGGTTTGAGCCCTGCATCGGGCTCTGTGCTGACAGCTCGGAGCCTGGAGCCTGCTTCAGATTCTGTCTCTCTCTCTCTCTCTCTCTCTCTCTCTCTCTCTCTGCCCCTCCCTGGCTCACACTCTGTCTGTCTACCTCTCTCTCAAAAATAAACATTAAAAAAAATTAATACTCATATATAGCTCCTCAACAGAGGATGCCACTCTGTCCTCATTCTTCTCTCTCTGCATGCCCCTCCCATGCTTCCTCAAAGGCTTCCTCATCTTCACACACCACTCTTACTGTTGTTCCTGTTTTTTTCCGCTACGCAAGGTGCATATGTTCATTCATGTATTTATGGAGCACATATTATTAAGCACCCAGTGCCAGGCACTGTGCTAGACACTGAAGCTATGAACAAGTCAGACAAGTTGCTGTCCTCACGGAAGATGCATTCAAGTGTCAGGAGACAGAAAAGACAAAAGTCTGTAAACAAATACCATTTCAGAGCCTGGACAATGGAAGGGGATTACCACCTTTGGAATGAATTTTTCCTTCACCTTTTATTCGTTTAACTACTATCAGGCGTTTGTCATCTTCCAGAAAACAACCAAGGGCTGAGGTGAAATGGTGAGAAAATACAGAATTTAGAAAGGGAACTCACAGCAGTTCAGAAAATGCAGGGAGAGCTGGAATCAGGTGCATCCTGTGTGTGAAGAGATTGAATCCTTAACCATAGACGTGTGCTGAGAGGACTCTGTTCAAACCCAGGGGGCCGGAGGTCGATCCATTAGTCTGTGGAGACGTTAACGGCAGAGGCTTCCGTGGCATCAGGAGCTGAAGCGTGAGTAGCGGGTGATGAGGAGAAAGTGACCATAGACCACTCTTATGAAGTTGATGTTGAATAAGACAGGTTAGGAGATTTATGCGGAGGCCAAATGAAAGGACGCTTTTCAATGTGGGTGAATTCTCATATCTGTAAACCAGGAGAACGTGTCCAAAGGAAGGAGGACAGGGGAACATAAAGGAAAGAGAAAGGGAGAAGAGCCGCCAAGGAGGAGGTCACAAAATGTTCAAAATTTGAATGGATGCAACAGTTCCTCTTCTTGAGACTGGAGGAAAGGATATAATAAAGATTTGCATAGTTGTGGGCGCCTTTAAGCCCCAGGGGAGAGGAACTGAGGGAGAATGAGCAGTTAGCACCCTTTGCCTTTTGAAATGGTTAGTTGAGAACCCAAGTCCTAGAGGCAGACTTCTCGGGTAGGAATGTCTCCAAATTGTGTGAGACTCGGGCTGGGCTGCATACTCCGTCTCCCTGTGCTTTGGTTCCTCATCTCTAGAACAGAAAGGCTGTACCTCCCAGGACGGCCCTCCCAGAGCTGGTGTGAGAGTGTGGTCCGGTGATAGGTTACAACAGTGCTGGCTTGAAACAGCAAACACAGACTATTACTACTACTGTTTTATTGCATATTCTTCACGTATTTGTTTATATACCTACTGTTACTGTAAGAAAGTTAAACATTTGTTAGTAACTCGTGATTACCCCCGAACTGCAGGTTCACATTCATCTCTAAACTCCAAACTCGACATCGAGAACATACCTCACACAGTTGTGTTTCCTGTATCACAGACACAAGTTCTAAATTTAGACCTACCCCCAAGGCCACTGTCCTTGAAACAAAAGCAAGCTGTGCTTTTGGCGTTGCTGGGGCTCAACATTATAAAAGGACACAGATAACAGATTCACAGCACCCTTCTGGTTTCATTTTTGGCAACTTGCTCTTCATTTGGTACAAATAATCATAAAATTAAACAGCATCCACTTGTAATTTTATAGCAATTGCTCGCATAGCCTTTGCCAGGTTTCCTATAATAACTTCATGTATAATTAGTATGTAATCTTCAGGCATAAATAACACTCTAATTAGTCTGTAATCTGTAATTATAATACACTTTCAGGCAAGGTGTGTATACGTGTGAGTGTATGAGTGAACTGAGGGAGTCTCAGAAACATAGACTTTTTAATCAAATAAAAGGGATTTTGCGGATTTCGTTTGTAAACTATTTCCGGTGCCATTAAAGAATAAGTGATAAAACCTGCTCAATGAATTTCTGTGTCCTCACATTATACACAGCAATAGTTAGATTGACAAGTGGCAAGAATAAGTCTATGTGTTACTGGTCATGACTGAGCGTGTGTCGCGTAGGCACAAATATGCAAAGAAGAAATGGCCTCTGCCTGTATAACAGCGATATTCAGCGTAGATGGTAGACATGACATCATTACATAATTTAAGTATTGTTGTAAAAGCTTTTTCCGGATGAAGAAATATTTAGAGACCAGTAAGCAAAGTAGTCAAAAGTCATAAAAGTTACATTTGAACCCAAAGTCTTTAGATTGAAGTTATATATTCTTGTTGTACCACCATTTTAAAATGGGAATCAAACTATGTGCAAAGCGTGTGATAAAGACACACTGGCTCGCACAACCGAGTCGTCAACCTGTGTCTGGAACCCACTATACAGGAGGGGGAAGGAGCTGGGCAGCTTTGCAAGAGGGAGGAGAGAAGGGGAAGCAGGGAGCAAATACAAAGTCATCTTTTTTTCAGGTGTTTACCGGAAACATTAATGAAGGAAACACTGGGAGAAACAATTTTTCTCATTTTGTGTCAGAAAAGAAAAACATCCTGCTGTCAATTAACAAAATCTGAGATATGAAAGTCTACAGATAAAAAGGATTAAGAAGGAATTACATGTGCCCGAGTACAGCTAAACTTCCCCTAAAAGAGCCAGAGAATGACATCAAAAGAGGACAATGTGATTAAGGCGGAGACAATATTAGATTAATTCTAGACCGTGTTTAATTCCCAGTAGGTTTTGGTCAGAAAGACAATTCCATTCCAGAACCAGCATCTGTTCAATCCAAAGGATATTTCCAAGGGAGGATATATTTTCGTAAACCTCTTGCGGTTTGCCTTTTCTATGCTTGGGACCATAATTAGGTGGAATCATTTATTTGTTTGCACTTTTCTGGTTGTCATGATCACTTGTGACCTTATAATGTGAATCTTGGTTTTTTAGGAAGTTTAAATTTCAGCCGTAGCTTTAGCTGTGTAAGCCATAAATATAGGCGGGTGAGTAATACCTTTTAATAACATTCACATCAATAAAGTTGAGCACAAACACACCTGGTATTCTTCACATAATATAGTATTTGTTGGCTTGTAACCTAGGGAGGTTCAGAGGTATAGTCTGAAACTAGTCGCCGTAGGTGGAGGGCATGGAGAGACCAAAGAAAGGCAGATCACTCCAGATAGGTTGGTGGCAGTTTTAATAAGCAAGGAAATTTATACTTAAGATGGAAACTTCCATCATGGGCATAAAATGAGTAGATCTCAGCAACTGCCCGCCAAATTGAAGTTTTATTGAGGCCTTAACTGGATTCAGTCATGTGAATCATTCAGATGGTCTCTACAACGTATCACTATCTCAAGGCTGTATGTTTGGGGCCCCTTCTGGGAGTGAGAAGGCGAGCAGAATGCACATTCAAGGACACAGAACGGAATGAGGAGCCTCCATTTGCCCAGAGTCAGCTCAAAGGTCCACCAATGGTTGATGACATACTCTTGATGACCTCTCTCAACAGTATCATATGAATGTGTCAAGCGTAAGAAAAAAACCAGTTGTTTTCCTCTTTAGGATGATTTTAATATGCCGGAATATGGATTAAGCTAATCTATACAATCATTCAGTCAATAAGATACTTTTGAGTACCTTCCACCTACTTGGGGGCTAATGTGCACTTCTGTCCTGCCCATCGCTATGAAATTCCACACTTAGAATACGAATATAGCTGTGGATAGGGGAAGAGTAGACAATAATACACAATGAGATATGTAAAGAACATCGGGTGTTGGCATTCAAGCACCACTTATAGGAGTTTCTGAGCAGAGTCATAGGATTCAGATTTAAAAGGCAAAATGCCAGGGAAGGAATCTGAAACAAAAAATTCAAGAAATCACTGGGGGGTGGGGGTGGGAGTCCCCTGGGACCTCTTTTCTGGGGACATTCAGGATGGGCTTTATGACCAATGTGTAGACTCTTGACAAAGGAAGTTGAAAGAACAGTAGGAAGTAGATGGGATCCAGTGAGAAGACTGGTTTAGACAAGTTGTACTCTCTGAACCAGTGAAGCTTGATTGGGAAGCCGGGAGGCAGACCCAAATCTGTCAGACTGTATTTGATAGCAAGTGCCAGAATGCAGCTCAGCTGACTTAAATTAGGGTCTCACATGACCAAGAAGATCACATCTAAGTTTGTTTCAGACTTAGCAGAATTGGGGATCTCCAGTGGTATTTCTCCCTCTCTTTTTATTTTACTCTCCTCATGGTGACTTTATTCCCAGGAAACCTTTCCCTGAGGAACAAATGGGACTGTGAGTTCCAAGATTGTGTTTTACTGGCTTTGATATTCCAGAGTAATGAGAGGACCTCTTTCCCAAGTGTTCCAGCAAAATTTCTGGGCAGTTCTTCCATTTGCCTCCATCTTGAATTTGGTTCCCAGATACTAGCCCATTACTATTGCCAGGAGGATCCTATTGCTAGGATCCAATGCTGATGGCACCTATACCATGTGGGCTTAGTGTGGAAGGATCATGGTTACTAAAGGCAAACCAGGTACTGTCACCAGAAGAGGAGGATTGGATGTGAAGCAGGCAAATGCATCCTCTGAAGGGATCATCAGACTTTTCTCTCATGTACGAGTACACGTACCTGCACACGCACACACACACACATGCACGTACAACCCTTAGGCCATAAATATGATTGCAAATTCTCTGCATATGCTTAAGAAAAACATTAGAAATCTAAAAGGCAAATGGCATGTGGTAAAGGATGAATGCAGAGAAAAGAAAATACAGATGCTTGGTTGCGTATGGGAAAAAATGTGCTCAAAGTGAAAATTAGAACAATAATGGGGAACCATGTTTCAACCCAATCTAACAATAGTTCTGTGAAATGAATAGCTGGTATAAGTATAAATTATGGCCGGTTATTTTGGAGCATTTTATACTTCAACCTGTGTCAATACGCTTATATATTATATATATATATATATATATATAATATATGTAATATATGTATGTATATGTATATTATGTATATATGTATAATATATATGTGTGTGTATACATATATATACATATATATGTATATACATGCATATACATATATATATTATTGACTTTTGGAAGCTAATTTAAGGAAATAATACAAAAGAAGAAAAGAAACAATACATGAAGATTATTTCAGTATTGCATACAGTAGAAGAAAAATTAAGGGCGCATGAAATCAGGGAGGAATTGATTTCTTTCAGAGTATAAAATTATCAAGTTATCTTGAGCAAGCTATTCAATCTCTCTGAAATCTAATTTTCTGATTTATAAAACAAGAAAAATGCTGCATGTTTAATAGTATTTGTTAAAAAAATAATGGATTGATAATATGGGTAAACTACCTAGTACAGTGAATATGGTTAGTTGGGAAATTATAGCTTTTATTATAGCTAAAATCATAATTCAAGTTGTTTTATGTATCACCAAGAAGGAATTCCATTACATAATGTTAAGTAAAAGCACATCAGCAGAATAAATGCACACGAATAAACAATTGAGGGATTTCTCATTATCGTCACTGTTGTGTTAGGGTAGATGTTTATGATTGGCTTTTCCCCCTCCACTTTCCAAATTTCCCGTGGCCCTATATTTCATGGGGTATTTGTGACTCTTGGAATAACTGATGTATGTGAAAGCAATTTACAAAATGAATAGTGTCAGACTAGAAGGAAAAGTGATGATGGTGATTATTTTAATGAGGTGGGAAAGACAGGGGACTTGCAGTATTAAATCAGCATGTCATGATAAAACACAAACGTGTTTGATTTTAAAGTGAATATTTAAGAGTTTGTAGATGTCTCCCAGCCTTCTTCCAGAGAAGAGGGCTCTAGGGACAGCAAGTACTGGCCGGGTGGTGTACCAGGGTCTTTTGCAGGGCGAGACGATGGAGTTGCTCAGTCTTCTCTTGTGAAAGCTTGTCTGAAGGTAGATTACTAAGTCCAAACATTAACCAAATGAGACCTAACTGGGTTATAAATCTAGACAGATTGGGGAACAAATGAGGCCAGAGTGTGAGAAAATTCAAAATGGAAAGGAGAAAGTGAGAATTTGTAGGCAACAGCTCAAGCTACCACTGGCTTTATTTGAAGCACGGATGGCCATGAGCATTGACAAGCCTCAGGTCATCAAAGGAATAGACCAGAGAGTGGGTCCTGAGTAGATAGAGGCTGACCACTGGAGATGTTCAGAGGATCTGGATCTGACTGGCTCTGCGAGTGGTTAGCAATATGGCCTCAGAGGAAAGTTTGATCTCTCTGAACCTCAATGTTCTCAGACATAAAATGTGGCACAGATGTGTACCTTCCATGCACGGTTGCATGGAAAACTGAGGTAATTATTGTGGAATACTCTGTTGTCACCAAGTGGCTTTGCCCAGAGAAGTATTCTGGTGAATAAAACATAATCCATGCAAATTTAAGTAACTTCTAAGTGGCCTTAGTCCTTCATTTTCATATATATACGAAATATATATGTGTATGTATTTAAATCTCCATGAAGGGAAACCATAGTTCCCTCAACATTTCTTAGAAACATCTTTTCCTTTTAATATGTACTGGTCTTACTCCTAAGCCCTGACTCCACTGGGCTCCTTTTGCTTTCTACTGCTGTAACATTCCTCCTGATTCTTCCTCTCAAAAGTCCAAGAATCAGTCCAAACAAACATGATCTTCCTTAGAATATAATGTTGAGGAGAATACAGACAACAATATTACAGGCAGAGATTTCGTGTGTCAGGTAAATGTGCTAGTGCTTGGTGTATAATAGTCTCCATAAATAGCAAAATTATTATCATTGCTATTTTCTTGACTTTTGGAAAGCCCATTTAGACCCTTGGGTTGCACTGTTCTTCTCTGATTGGTGGGTAATGAGATATTTGTCAATGGGCCTTAAAGAGAATTATACAAAATGAGCTATGCCATGTTCGTTGACTGGCATATATAAAAATGTTTCTATGATACATCTACTTAATAAGATGAAAGAAAAACATTTGGACTAGTAAATTATTTACTTATACTCAAGATTCTTAATCAAATACTCCTATTTTTTGCTTTAAGTAACTAATAATAATGTTATGCATATGGACTGGTGATTTTCCGTACATAATAACTGTTAATGTCATTGTTATCTTAGCAATGAAACTTGATGTTGTTGAAATCTCTGTGTCTCTATCACTGTCTTTATTTCTTGTACATCTTAAGTAATCTAGTGACTATCTTTTGTTTTCTACTGTCAATCCAAATACCTACATACCTATAATATTGATAATAATTATAATTTTATTGAACATTTACTGCACACGAGACACTTTGGTGAATGGATTATAACATTTGGGTCTCACAAAATTTTTCCCAGATGAATAACGCCATTATCCACATCTTATAGATGAGGCCTGGAGAGAGGATGAAGCTTAGCCAAGAAGCACTTTTTGTAGGAGACAAGCAAGAACTCCAGCCCATGTATTTGCTTCCAGAGTCTCTTGTCATTATTTGTGAATATTCACCCCCTCCCTGAGTTAGTCCTTATGTTTCCAGGAAAATATGTTTCAAGGAAACATAGTCCTTATGTTTCAAGGAAACATAGTCCTTATGTTTCCAGCCTCAGCAGTCATGAGAACCTTCCACGTGGTCTCTGCCTCCATTCTGTCTTGTACTATGTGAATGAGACTTTTTAGAAGCATATCCAACAAGTTCACTCCCCAACTTAAAACACTTTGATGAGTGTATCAACAGAATAAGGTCTAATCTTGAGTGTGCGACCCACCAAATCTCATAATTGCTCCTGGCTACCTTGTGTACTTCCATCTCTCCCCTTAGCCCTATTCTGCAGCTACCGTAATTGATTAGCATCGCTGGAATATTCCTTAGTATTTCACGTCTATATCTTTTGATTATCTTTGCAGAGTTTGTTGTGCTGTTCTGCCTGACTCCTTTTCCCCACTAGGAAAGTTCTGCTTGGTCTTTGAGGTTCCACTTCCTCAGCCAACTTGTGAATATTTTATACCCTTCCTTCAATGAACTGAATACTTCTTCATTAAACTGCTAGTGTGCTTTTTTCTATTCTTTTATAAATCCAGGCACTGTGACATGTGGTGCCCGCCCTGCGTCTGAGCTGTTTAGTTGTTTGATACAGGGATTTCTCCTCATAGCACAGAGTTTGTCATGTAGTGGACGTTTAATAAATATTGCCTTATTAAATTATGTAGACATAGCAGAATGAGCCGAAACTGTCATCACTGCTATCAAGGGCTGATAAGTTATGTGCGGTTCAGAAACAGACTGTTTGGGACAGAGCACTATTCACACCACATGACTGAAAGCAGGAAGCAACATGCCAATAGTCAGGGTTATAGTTTTGTGAGGAATAAGGCCAGTCAGGTTGGTAGGAAGGATATGGGTCCTCCATGTACTCTGCACGAACAACTTATAAGGTTAAGTTAACTGCTTCTACTAAAAAAAATCATTTTAAGGGCGCCTGGGTGGCGCAGTCGGTTGAGCGTCCGACTTCAGCCAGGTCACGATCTCGCGGTCCGTGAGTTCGAGCCCCGCGCGGGCTCTGGGCTGATGGCTCAGAGCCTGGAGCCTGCCTTCCGATTCTGTGTCTCCCTCTCTCTCTGCCCCTCCCCCGTTCATGCTCTGTCTCTCTCTGTCCCAAAATAAATAAACGTTGAAAAAAAATTTTAAAAAAAAAATCATTTTAATGGTGGAAATTGAGTTTCCCTTCGTAAGTTTAGGAGAAAATTTGCTTCTGTGTCACTGGCAGAGAGAAATAACGTTTGGTTGCCATGAAATCAGGAACAGCTTAAACAGAAAACTCCATTGGGCATCCTTCAGAGTAGGAGGGGAAGAATTTTCAAGATGTAAGAAGGGACTAAATCCAGTTGCTATTACCTGGTGGAGAGACGTTGGCAGATCTTGTAGAAGGAAAAATGTCTTCCGGGGGGCCAAGGAAAGGATCAGGAGCTGTGTAGGAGCTCAGCAAAGTGGTGGCATTCAATTTTTCTCCTTTCCAAATATCTACAACCAATGAGAGCAGATTAACTAAAGAATATTTCCTGTAAATTTAAATTAAATTAAACAAAACTACTTAAACCTTACATTATATTTAGAGAATGCAAGCAGGGGGCGCCTGTGTGGCTCGGTTAGTTGAGTGTCTGATTCTTGATTTCGGCTCAGGTCATGACCCCAGAGTCCCGGGGATTGAGCCCCACTATCAGGCTCCGTGCTCCTCTCTCTTCCTCTGCCCCTTTCCCCTGCTTGCACCCTCTCTTTCTTTCTCTCTAAAATAAAATAAACAAAATAGAGAATATAAGCACAGAGGTGTTCAGAAAGATCACTTTGTGGTCTATGATAAGTACCAACTAATAAATTATAAAGCAAGAGACATATTTGGGCAGCAGTTACAGTCCCAGATCTAGAAATAACTGATCCCCTTAGTTCTTGTCTCATTGTCCTAGAAGAACATTGAGAGACAAACCCCGTGGCCAGAAAGACATGCGTCGTGTATGAAGATGTGCTCCCTGTGGGTCACTCACAGCCTCAATAGCAGTAGCTTTGCATTTTATTCCTTGAACAGGAATACATGGAATCATCTAGCACGTGCATGGATTTTATAAGTTGCATCGTGATGGCAATTAAATAATAAAGATAGGAACATCTGTACTGATTGTCTCATATGCCTAACACCGTGATAAGATCTCCCCTATAATATGTCCACTCCTTTATAAGATACTGTAAATGTAAACTTCAGTATTCTCATTTTGTAGTTTAACAGATTATGTTACAGCGTGTTATAGAGCTTACTGAAGGCTAATTTTTGTAAGGTGGCAGAATTGATATTTGAATCACAGTCTCCAAGGTCCATAGGTTTTCTTAACAGAGAATCCTTCCAACACTAACCTGTTCTCTGATGGTTCATGAATACATACATGTACACCAATAAAGAGGGGGAAACCATTGGTAGATTGATGGAGGAAGTGAGGAGAGGAAGTAAGTTTTCTGGAACCATAACACTGGAAAGGAAGGAAAAGAAGAAAGAGGATGTAAATAAAGAAACATGGATCAATTTAAAGTTACCAGCGTAAGAACCCAGGTTTCTCACCAGATGGTTCTAAGTAATAAAAGGCCTAAAACGACGAGAGAGGATTTTCCGTAAGGCAGCTAGGTCTCCTAAAATTCTCAGCTCAGTAAGTGCAAATCAAATGTAAAAATAGACATTTTCCATAACATCCCTATGTAATACATTTCAAACTTCAGAAGAAAAATGGATAAAACTGAGCAGATGTGTCAAAATGTATGGGCCTAATCTGGTGCAGCCATCCACTGAGACAGGGGATTTGCTGGTTGGAGCTAAGGCAACTTCTGTTTGCCTTTAAAACCATTTTTTTATAACCTTCTTCACACACTTTCTTTGTCTAGACCCAGAGTGCCTTGCTGCCAGGGATTATGATTGCTTCTCAGTGCCCACCATGCTCTGAGCTAGTACCCGGCACATAGCTGGTATTCACGGCTTCCTATCTTTCTTCAAATCTGGTCCCCTGCCATAGACAAGAGGTAAACTCATAACTCTACCCCTCTTTGTCTCAGTTTCCGTGTTTGAGTTTGGGTAGCAATGATAATAACAGCTGTCTCAGAGAGTTATTGCACGCAGTGTTTGAAATAACATGTAAAAATGCATAGCACAGCAGCTAGCTCCATATTGTAAATAGACTCAAGGCTAGGGCTTTGAGAATATGTGGAGGTGAATATGACACTTTCCTGATTTCAAAGAATTTATAATTTAGCAGGAGGAGAAGGCAAATTTGAAAGAAGTTAGTACAATAGGATGAGCTTTGAAGTCAGACATTGAATTGAAACCTGCTTTTTCCACTTGCTGCGTGATCTTAGAATATGACTTAAAATCTTTGCACTTCATGGTCATGTTAAGTAAAAAGAGCCCATAATAACTTATCTCAGGGAGGTGTTGTCAAAGGTAGAGATAGCATGGGTTGTGAACTTTTGCAAAACATGTGGCATATTGTACTCAAAAAACAGCATGCATGATGGTAGTAATTCAGATAACATGAACTCACGAAAGCAAGGATCCAATAACACATATAACAGCTGTCACTGGGGGGGCCATAAATATATGATACTGAGATAATTCAGAAGAACGATGCATTTGGTGGCGAGAGAAGAACATGAAAATAGTACGATCGGATTTCAAGAAACAGAAATGGGAAAATTTCAAGCAGAAGAACCTCTTGAACAAAATGGCGGGTTCAGGACAGTTGGCATGTACCTATACAATAGTATGTTCATTCATTTTTTTTAAACAGAGTGTACAATGCAGGAAATGGAATAGATTGAAGCTTTGATTTAAAAACGAAGGGATTGTATTGAGAGCAGGAACAATGGGTATTTGAAACTGTTTTGGAAGGTCTAGAGATTTCAAATGTCAGGAAATATACTGGGAATAAGAAGAACAATTGGAAGCATACATCAGCAGCCAGCTGGCAATAATTAGGAGAGTTATGGACGATGGCTAGCATTATGAGTATTTACTATTTGACTGACACGCAGTATTCTATTTTATTTTTTTTCAATATATGAAGTTTATTGTCAAATTGGGTTCCATACAACACCCAGTGCTAATCCCAAAGGTGCCCTCCTCAATACCCATCACCCACCCTCCCTCTCTCCCACACCCCATCACACCCTCAGTTTGTTCTCAGTTTTTAAGAGCTCTTATGCTTTGGCTGTCTCCACTCTAACCTCTTTTTATTTTCCTTCCCCTCACCCATGGGTTTCTGTTAAGTTTCTCAGGATCCACATAAGAGTGAACCATATGGTATCTGTCTTTCTCTGTATGGCTTATTTTCACCTTAGCATAACACTTTCCAGTTCCATCCACGTTGCTACAAAAGGCCAGATTCATTCTTCTCATTGACCAGTGGTATTCCATTGTGTATATAAACCACAATTTCTTTATCCATTCATCAGTGATGGACATTTAGGCTCTTTTCCATAATTTGAGAGTGCTGCTATAAACATTGGGGTACAAGTGCCCCTATGCATCAGTACTCCTGTATCCCTTGGATAAATATAGCAGTTGCTATGCTGGGTCATAGGGTAGGTCTATTTTTAATTTTTTGAGGAACCTTCTACACTGTTTTCCAGAGCGGCTGCACCAATTTGCATTCCACCAACAGTGCAAGAGGGTTCCCGTTTCTCACATCCTCTCCAGCATCTATAGTCTCCTGATTTGTTCATTTGGCCACTCTGACTGGCGTGAGGTGATACTGAGTGTGGTTTTGCTTTGCATTTCCCTGATGAGGAGCGACGTTGAGCATCTTTTCATGTGCCTGTGGCCATCTGGATGTCTTCTTTAGAGAAGGTCTATTCATGTTTTCCTGCCCATTTCTTCACTGGGTTATTGTTTTTCGGGTGTGGAGTTTGGTGAGCTCTTTATAGATTTGGATACTAGCCCTTTGTCCGATGTCATTTGCAATATCTTTTCCCATTCCGTTGGTTGCCTTTTAGTTTTGTTGGTTGTTCCTTTGCTGTGCAGAAGCTTTTATCTTCATAAGGTCCCAGTAGTTCATTTTGCTTTTAATTCCCTTGCCTTGTAGATGTGACACGCAGTATTTTAAATGCAGTATTTTTTTACACCTTTCCCATTATATGCTGTTTTAATCTGTAGTTTGCAAAAGAGGAAACCAAGGCTGAGAGAGATTGAGTTAAAGCTCTAGGGCCAAATATCAAAGAAGGCATTTTGGGCCAAGCATTCAAATAAGACTGTTTCCCATCAAAATCCGTACTCTCAGATGTTTTCACACTCTGGATTATATTTTAGATTCTAGATGGAGAGGACCGGTTGAAACAAAGGCATTAGTCATGGGGGAAATCTCTGGACTTCTAAAAGAGGTAAACTGTTTTATGTTTGCTTTTGTCTCCCTGCTGTAGAGCATAAACCTCCAAAGTTAAACAACACTAATTTCCCGCATAATGTGTTTGTTGAATGACTGAGTCACTGTACGTATTTTCTGCCCGGGTCTGATGGGTGTGGAGGATACTGGCAATAGTCGTCAGGGTCTCTTCCCCAGCTAGGAGTTCTCCTATGCCATTATGCAGGGGAGGCACAATACCAGGCATGTCCTTAGAGAGTGACATGGCAAACCATTCCATGTCCATCTTGTCTTAGAACCCTGCAGTGACACCCTGTTGTCCCCAAGATTAAGTTTGACCTCAAGAACATGGCGGAAGAGGCTCTTGTGCACTCTGGTTAGGCTTCAAGACTTAATTTCCTCTACTTTTCCTTACTCCAGAGCCCGACACACTGATTCCATAGATGTCACTGAAACATGTCACACTCTTTCATGTTTCTCTGGCTTTTTATTTGTTATTTCTTTCAGCTGGGGTACGTTTACACATTTCCAGGCTCTTTTTACCTGCTGCCTCCATATGGACTCTTCTTAGGACACTTTAGCTCAGAACACGTGGTTAGTAGCTTCCCTTTTTCAGCACACGGTGCCTTTTCCCTCCACTCTTCTTTCGACTGTATCTGAAGACCTCTCTTCTGTTTCCTCAGGCTCCAGAACCACACACAGCCCCTGAAAATCATATGGAATAATATTCACTGAATTGAGATACTTATATAGCATTGAATACTAAGAATTTAAATGCACTTGTTTTCCTAAATATATATTCTCCATCAGACCATAAACTAATTGAGATAAGACAATACGTTAATTAACCTGGTATTTGTAGTTTGCAGGTGCTTGGAGCCATTTATTCACTGAATGCATGAAAACTATTCTGCCCTAAGGCATAACCCTGCCCCGGATTTGTACTGTTCATTCACATTATCTTACCACCACTGCAATAATCATCACCGTAACACTGCCATCAGCCTTTCTCCACCAACCCCACCCAACCCCCCCCCAAAATCACCGTCACCAGGCCAATTTTATTTGGAGGCCAAACTTTAAAAGCTTTGTGATAAGATTTAAGGTTGAAATCTTGGCTTACCAGTTACTATTTGCATGATCCTGGACAATTTCTTTACCTGTAAGGGAAATAATGATGTCAATCTCTCCTAGGCATACAACAGTCATTAAATGAGAAAGTGCTTTAGATGCAAATGCTCAGTGCAGTTCTAAGAAGAGAGGAAGAGAGGGGTGAGTGCATGGTATTTACCTCCTTCTTCCTCTGTTTCAGACCATACTCACTGTTCAAGTGGATGTCCCAGGTCCCTCCCAGACTAACACAGTAGGACAGTAATGTGCTTGTTTGGTAGTCATAGTGCCCATGCATTAGAGATGTAAATGAGGGACACATGAAAGAGACTGTAGAGGTCGAAGGGGTAGGAAGCAAGCTCTGCTGAACCCTGGGTAAGAAGATGAGCTCATCACTTTATTGCCTTTCCTCCTTAGAAGAGCAGAGAATATAAATGATGTGTAAGAGGTCCTTGGTTGCATCTCACTCAAGACTCTCTTTAGCCTGGAGATTTTTCTCCCCTTTCAGCATAGAATATTTATGGCTGAAATACACTTTATCTTTGTAACATGGCAAAGGACCCCCCCCCTCCTGTAATCTGCTGGCGCATCAGAGACCACAGAATCTAGAACATAGATTCAAAGGTTCTGTGAAACTTAGGGTCTTCATATATGAATAAGCCCTGCATTTTCTCAAACTAGTACTTCTTTTTAAAAAAATTTTTAATGTGTATTATTTTTGAGAGCGAGAGAGAACAGAAAGACAAAGTGCAAGTGGAGGAAATGCAGAGAGAGAGGGAGACACAGAATCCGAAGCAGCTCCAGTCTCCGAGCTGTCAGCACAGAGCCCGACGCGGGGCTCGAACTCATGGACCCCGAGATCATGACCGAGCCGAAGTCGGACGCTCAACCGACCAAGCCACCCAGGCATGCCTCAAACTAGTACTTCTTAAGAAAAGCAGATGCTAGTTTTGCAGCAATACGTTGAAATCTCACATTTTCTCAAGACTGGAGGCACCCTGAGTCCAATGTTTCAAAATGGGAATGTTCAAGCCCTAGACTATGTTTAAGGAGAAGGGAAAAAGGAAAGGGATGTGCATGTCTTAATCCCAAGTGCAAGTTCTCTGTTCATCCTTTGCATGTGATGTCCGCTCACCCTTCATAGCCCACCATTTCTGACCCCCTTTCAGGTTGCAACACTGAGATTTTGAGAAGTCAAATGATCTTGGGGTCCCAGGCCAAGTTTATCACACCAAATCTCTGCATTTTTGTCTTCTCCATAAAGGCTATAAATCTTTCATGGCTTAGTCACCAACAATGAGACCATGGCTCTTCATTGAGAGAGCCATCCCCACTATGACCATTGCCACATTTTGAACTTGTCCATGTAATTTAATCACACAGGGCATTAGATGAAAAATCTACAAAATAGGAAATACATTAGTCCTTCCTCAAGTATCATTGGGAGGATAAAATTGAATAATACACAGAAATTTGATTTGTTCATTGACTCGCATTTAGGAAATGTTCAGTAAATGTACTTGAGTATGGCTGGATCATAGAACAGGACATATGGCTAGCTTCTTAAGAAGCTGCCAAGAGCATTTGTCCAAGGTGTTGGTAGACATTTCTGTCAGGCCCATATCCTCACCAACATTGGTGTTCTTAGCCTTTTTGATTTCAGCCCTTCTAGTGAAAGGCAAAAGGCATGTTACTGTAGTGTCACTTGGCATTTTCCTGATGACTAATCATGGTCAGCAACTTTCCATGGATTTCTTGACCACTCATTTATCCTTCTTTGTATAGCTATATTCAAACTTTGCCCCAAATTGTATTAGTTTTATATGATGAAATTACGAACTGCTTCACGTATACTGTATACATAATGCCTCAGTTTGTGTTCTTCTATTGATTTTCTTAAGGGAATTTTTGATAAACAAAAGTCTTATTACAACAAAGGCAATTATATATTTTCTTTGTTTTAATTTTACTCATTCTCTCTAACCTCCCTCCCTTCTGGTAGTCAGTTTGCTTTCTGTATTTAAGAGTCCCTTTATTTTTTTGCTGTTTATTTATTTTGTTTTTTTAGATTACACAAATAAGTGAAGGCATTTAGTATTTTCTTTCTCTGTCTGCTTAATTTACATAGCATAATACCTTCTAGGGTATATATTTCAATACTAGAGATTTTTTAACGTTCTAAGATAGTGTTGCCTGCCCTAAGCTTATCAAGATACTCTTCAGTATTTTCATTTAGGAACTTCTTGGTTCTAGCTTTGAAGTTTAATTTATGATGCATTTCAAATTGGTTTTTTGTGCATGGACTGAGTAGAGTTAAAATATTTATTGCAGATAAATGGTAACTATGGTCCACAAGAAGACTTCTGCAAGAATATTCTTATATGGCCGGAGTCAGTAAAAGAATCTGTCCACCAAACGGAACTGAATAAATAAATTCCATAAGTCATGGAGTGGAATAGCACTCACCACTGAAAGGAATGGGCTGCTGACCATGTGAGACCAACATACATGAATGAAGGGGAACAATACTATGCTGAATAAAAGAAGCAGGCACCAAAAATAAATTAACGTCTGATGTCATTGATGTGACTTTCAGGCACATAGAAACCAGCCTTCAGTGCTAGAAAGTCAGAAAAGATGTAATTGAGGAGGCAGAGTTAATTGACTGGAAAAGGTCTTCAGGGAAGTTTCATTACATATCATATTTGGGTAAGGGGTACATGGGTGCATTCATCCTTTGAATCAACAAGCAGATAAATCCATACATTCCATCTCAAAAAATAAGGCAAATTAAATAAAATAGGAGAGGAGGGACTGGTTACCTGTATCAACTCACCAGGTGATAGGAATCCGCCTACTAACGCCCCTCCAGGCCAGAAACCCCACCTCAGTCCCACCCTCCCCTTGCACACTCGTGTTGCCTACTGATCCCATTAGCTTCTGAAAAACTATAATTATGAGTTTCTTTTATTTGTGAATTTGTCTGGGAGGAAACTGAAGCTCAGAGAAGTTAAATTGTTCAAGGCCTCAGAAACGACATTTCTTAAGCACTGAAATCCAGGTGTGTGTTTTTATATGATGTTTTATATGATGAAATTGTAGAACTACTTCACGTATACTCTATACATAATCCCTCAGTTAGTGTCCTTCTATTGATTTTCTTAAGGGAATTTTTGATAAATTCCCGAGCAAGGGAGGGCTTTCAGAGTCCACAGGAACAATTTGCATTTTGGAGGGAAGGTTCAAAAGAGTCTGATTGTTTAAGAACAGAGCAAGCACTTTCAGCCCTTCAAATTTCTACACGTATCAGGACTGAAAAGCTTATTAATTCATACCAATTAGAGACAAATTAGTTAATTTACTGTGGATTAAATATGTGTTTTTGTCTCTGTGTCCCAAAGTAAGAGGGAGTTTGGTGTGTTTAACTTTACTTCCCTCTTACTTAATTTATATATTATTACTTCATAAATAGTGATTGGTTCATTTAACACTTATCAAATACCTAATGTGTGAAAATCCAAGATGTACTGCACAGAAAATAATATATAAAATGGAAGAGAGAAATCCATATTCAGCATATATTTTGTTTAAAGTACTTTCTACCTGCCTAGCTTCATTCAGAATATATAAGATAATACTTCATTCTTTGAGCACTTACAATTCAGTTTTTAGGAGACTTTTCACAAATTTCTTTTTAGTTACTGCATAACCTTCACACTGCTTTATCAACATTTATAAAGGTTTTAAAGTAGCCAGCCCCCAAAACAAAACAAAAACAAACAAACAAACAAACAAACAACTAAATTGAATTGACGGACAAACAAGCGATTCCTGCATTATTCAACAGAAATCAGAGATATCTGAAGAAATTAGGACAAGAATAGTCATAGAAAAATGAAGCCAGAAGTGGTCTAGTCTGCAAAATGTTTTCAGAGTTTCCCATAAACTTGGTGTTGTTTGTCAGCAAATTCTGTTCTGCCCTTACTAGTGGTCCCTCGAGAGAGGGACATACAACATGCTAATGTTTCACTGTTTTCACACCTTAAAATAAAAATGGCCACTTATTTTTACCAGTGAAAGTTGAGTTTATTTGGGAATATAGAAAACGACAAGCTGGGACTAAGAAGTTGTGGCAAAACCATAGAGAAGCCTAGAGAACAAAGGAGAGGTACGCTTTTTTAGGGAGAAAATGGGGGAAGTCAGAGGGCGTTGTAAACTAAAAATCTGTTGGAGTAGATTGGGAGTTAGGACTATAGTGGCTTCTCATTGTCTGAGCTGTCTGAGCTGAGGTGGATGGGAAGGACATAAGGAAAGCATTTCTTCAGCAGCCTGGGATAGTAAAGTGGTGTCTACCTGCAAGGTCAGAGTCCTTGTGAGGTCAAGTTCGTCTCTTCCTGTTGGGTCTGCAGTTGACTACGAGTGGTTGTGCAGTTTCCCGTTACTAATTTCCACATCATTTCATTAAGAAAAACTGCAGTTCAGCAGAAAAAAAATTATTACCAAGACACTATCTCTTAATAAACGGAAGACTGTAATGCAATGAAAAATACTGACGTTTATGTTGGAAGAGGAATTTTTTTTTAATTCAAATTCTTCAAGAAGGTATACAAAATAGCACAAATGCATAAAGCATGGTTAGTAATCCCAAAATATGTTAGCTATGGCTCACATCAATTGCAAATATTAATAGAAGGATGCTTTTTTTACCTACTCTGGAAGAAGAGACACACTATACAACTTTTCTTTAAATCATCTGAAAAATGGCAGCTTTGATGATCATTGGACATTGTTTGCCAGAATTGGTAGCAGAAAGGAAGAAGTGTCGTTCTTTGCAACCACAGGGTTTTAAAGTTCCACCATGACAGAAGGTGGCTCCGGGACAGTTATAACAAGGGTTAAACTGAGAGAGACTCACCGACCTCTGCTTCTGGTTACAGAGAACTAAATTGTATCAGATTCCCAAGGAGAACAATTTGATGAGCCAGATACAAAATTTTAGAAAGCATGCATGTTTGAAGACACCCCATAGCTAACCAAGCTTGCAGGGAGTGAAGGGGGAAAGTCCTAAAAGGAAAGAAAAAAAAAAAAAAAAAGGAAATATAGAAGATAATCCAATATGTATGCTAATTTCCACACAGGGAATTTACTAATTCATTAGCACTGGCTATATTGAGAAGTGGAGCAGAATTAGGTGAAAAGCTGAAAAACTAAGATAATCCAGTATTCTAACAGGTCTGTGAAGATGAATGTTGGATGACAGGATCAACTAGGAAGAGGGTCGCTAATAGTCACGTGGCTTTCTAAAGGGCTACATGTGGGAGGAGAGGGTGAAATGGAAATGAACAAGCGTTAATAAAGATTGATCCCTAGGGGCACCTGGGTGGCTCTGTCGGTTAAGCGTCTGACTTCGGCTCAGGTCATGATCTCACTGTTTGTGGGTTCAAGCCCCACATCGGGCTCTGTGCTGACAGCTTGGAGCCAGGAGCCTGTTCGGATTCTGTGTCTGTTCGGGTTCTCTGTCCCTCCCCACTTGCACTCTGTCTGTATCTCTCTCAAAAATAAATAAACATTAAAAAACATTTAAAAAAAAGATTGATCCCCAGTTTCAAATCAGATCAATCTCAGACTGGATTAAGGTGACATACTCCTAGAAAAGGGAAAAATAAAAGCTAAATGTGGGAATATAAAACTATCTAGAACGTTAAATAATTGCTAAACTATTTCATGGCACTCAATTAAAAATTAGCACACATACTAGAGACAAAAATAAAATGATTTAAATTGATAGAAGACATTAGAAAAATACTCAGGATATCTATGTATGAAAATTATGAGACACAAGAAATAAAATAAATATGATCTTTTGTTCATGAGAACAGATGATTTGATGGACAGTGTCAACAAAAAATAAGAATGGTAAAGACAGAATTATATTGGAACTCCAGAAAGTAAAATAATTGAAATAAAGAACCCAATACAAAATATTAATAGAGATTGATATGATTGAGGAGAGGATTCTTGAACCAAAAAATAGGTCAGCAGAATATACAGAAGACTAAGATATAGAGAGGTGAAAAAAGGATGAAAATGCAGAAGAATTCTTTATTGAAATGATTTAAGTGAAATCTACAAAAATGGAGGGAATTGTTCCTTTCATGAATTAAAAGCCTTGGTATTCTAAAGACTTGGTTTTCTCTAATCTGGCCTATCAACTCATGAAGTTCCATTCAAATTCTCGGCAAGGAAATATGAAGGCCAAGCAAACGAAGACAGTTTTGAATAACAATAAAGTCATTTGTCATATACTAACAGGCATCAGTTTACAAAGCCTCAGTAATTAAGACAATTTTTTATTGGCATCGGAGTAGATACATGGATTAATAGAAAAGAAAGGAGAGCTCAGAAACAGATCTACCCTTATGCAACATTTGATGTTTACAATGGTAAAATGTACATAAGCAGGGAAAATATTCTTCCAATGAGGGATTCTGAATCAATTAATATTTGTACAAAGAAAGATAGAATTTGGCTTCTATCTCATACTTGAAACATTGGACACAATACAATGCCTGTGAGCAGTAGAATGGATAAACAAATAATACAGTGGAATATTATGCAGTGATGTAAACAAATAAACCACTGCTATCTGCAATAATATCAGTGAATATCACATTATTTAAAAAGTCACATAAACACAACAAAGTACAAACCTTTTTCTTCAATGTTTATTTATTTTTGAGAGGGAAGGAGGGGCAGAGAGAGAGGGAGACACAGGATCCAAAGAGGGCTCTGCACTGACAGCAGAGTCCACTGAGGGATTTGAACTCAGGGACCATGAGATCATGCCCTGATGATCATGAGATAATAAGATCATGACCTAATATATACACACATATATATATACACATACACACACACACACACACACACACATATATATATATCATATTATATTATGTATCAGAGAAAACTAATCTCTGATGTTAAATTTAAGGTAAAATTACTTTTAAGAAAGTGGTGGTATAGTGACAGGATAGTGGTAGGCATATTTCTGAATTATTGCTGATATCCCAAATATCCTATTTCTTTACCTGTTGGGTGGTGGTTACACAGGAGTGTTTACTCTGGAAAATGCCTTATCTTTACACGAAGATTTGTGTGCACTTCTCTCTTTCCTCTCTCTCTGGGGCATGTATGATTAGCTCCTTTTGAACCACATAGATCCAAATAGAACAGGGCTACACACCAAAGAAAAGCTCAATAATATTTTTGTAACTAAGCATAACATTTTTTATCTGCCTTCATTGACACAGAATTAAACCTGTAAATCTCATCTAGAGAAATACTCAGAGGCGGTGGGGCAGTGATAAGGTAGAGAGGAAGACTGTGGAAGGAGATAAGAATGTTAAGTTAAAGAAGAAAAAGTAAAAATCCATGTATCTTATAGTGAGTATGTTCTTTCTGGCCCTGCCATTGCCCATCTTACCCACAAGTTGTGCAGTCAGGTAATTGAAAATCAGAAACATGATCTTCTCTCCAACACTCCAAGCACATCAAGGCCATAATCTTTTTTTAACCAGGATTAAGTGGTGTACACTTTATAATACTCTTTAAATATAAGAAAGTTTGTATTTCCTTGAATTTTTTAAAGAGGACTTCAAGAATACATCTTGAATACATCAATAAAAATCTGTGGATAAGACGTCTCTTTCTGGGAAGTTGGAGGAGATGCACACTGTTCTCTATTCCCCTTGCTAAGTACAACTAAAAAACCCTGGACATTGTATATAAAACAAACACTGAAAACTCTGGAAAGTGGAAAGAAGAAAATTTACTAACTTATGGAAATTAAGACCCAAGGAATGCCACAATAAAGGAAAGAAGAAGTGGAGAGAAAGAAAGAAAGAAGAAAGAAGAAAAGAAAGAGAGAGGGAGGGAAGGAGGGAAGGAAGGAAGGAAGGAAAGAAAGAAGGAGGAAAGGAAAGAAAGAAAGAAAGAAAGAAAGAAAGAAAGAAAGAAAGAAAGAAAGAAAGATGGAGGGGAAAAGAAGAAAGAAAGAAAGAAAGAAAGAAGGAAGGAAGGAAGGAAGGAAGGAAGGAAGGAAGGAAGGAAGGAAGGAAGGAAAAGAAGGCAGGGAGGAAAGGAAAGAAAGATGCCCAGTTTTTCTACCTAAAGAACCAAGAAGGGGCAGCCTTGCAAGGTAGATGACCTTTCCACAGTACCCTCTCTACTTTAGGCAAACACCACTGTAAAACCGTGCCTCACCTCCACTCATGTAGCAAAGGCCCAGTGAGGAGGCTAGACTTCTACATTCATCAGCCAACCCAAACATTAAAACCTGTACAATTAACTCAACACGGATCACAGAGTTAACTTTCAATCATGAAACTAAACCTTCAGAAAAACCCAAGAGAAAATTCTCAGGATGTAGAAAAAGACACAATGTTCTTAGACTCAACACCTAAGTCATGACCCTTTCTGAAATCCTCATAGCTAGATCCTAGGGAAAGTGAGCAGAAGAAGAAATAGAAGGAAGAAGGGAGGGGAAAGGAGAGGGAGGATTGAGGAGAAGGAGAAAGAGAAAAAGAGAGAGGGTAGGGTAGGGACAGGGAAAAGAGAAAGAATTCCAGAAGGCTAAAATTGGAAGAAACAACTAAATATAGTCAGTTCATTGAGCATGCAAACATTCATTCATTTATTCAACCATATAGTGTTAAATTAGGGGTCCTGCCAAGGTAATGTCAAAGTTTTTGCAAAATGTGACACATGTACTCTTATAAATTACAGATTTTCTTAATCAAAAAAGAGACAGTTATTTTGAGGAGAAAGTTAGGCAATTTTTAAAAAGATAAAGGAACAGCCAATGGCTTGTTCGGGGAGCTCTGGTACCCAGGCTGTAGACTTGCATATATAAATTAACATAAGTTAGGACAAAACAGAATATAAAGAAATGTGGGTGGGGCAGGATTGTTCGCCAGACAACAGTGTCAACTCAGCCAGGAAGCTTTAGAAGTTGGGGCTGATTTGGGCTGCAAGTGAAAGGAAAATCAAATAGCAATAGGTTACGGATGATGGCACCCTCTACTCAGCCCAAAATACAACCCAGACTCACATCAAACTTACTGAAGGAACTCAAACTCCAGGGTCTCTCGGTGTCATGGGAATCTCTCTAAAGTCTGAATCTGAGTCCTTGCCAGCTAATTAGCTTCCAGAGAAGAGCACAGACTTCTGCTAGAGAGACCTGAGTTTGACTGTTATTTGGAAATGCTGATTCCCTAAAATCTTACTGGACTGTCAGTGCATTGGTCTATTTCATGTGGAAATAACCACAACCAAAGATGCCGCAACACGCATTTCAAACACGGGAACTTCTGCCTCTTTGCCGTGAACCTCCCTGTTTGGTCCATGCTTTTCTTACTTTAGTGGCTTAAGATCATTTGAAACAATAGGCTCAGATAGGAAACACACTGACTCAGTGCTGGATAAAATAGATGTGTGTATATATATATATGTGTGTGTGTGTGTGTGTGTGTGTGTGTGTGTGTGTATACACACACACACACTGGAATATTACTCAGCCATCTAAAATATATGAAATCTTGCCATTTGCAATGATGCGGGTGGAGCTAGAATGTATTATGCTAAGTGAAATAAGTCCATCAGAGAAACACAAGTATCATATGATTTCACTCATGTAGAATTTAAGAAACAAAACAGATGAACATATGGGAAGTGGGGAGGAAAGAGAAGAGAAACCACAAGAGACTCTTACTTAATGATAGAGAACAAACTGAGGGTTGATGGAGGGATGTGGGTGGGGGATGGACTACATGGGTGATGGGGACTAAGGAGGGCCTTAGGTGGGGTGCCTGAGCAGGTCAGTCAGTTAAGCTGCAGACTCTTGATTTCAGCTCCGGTCATGATCTCATGGTATGTAAGATCGAGCCCCACATAGGGCTCCCTGCTGACAGTGCATGGAGCCTGCTTCTGATTCTCTCTCTCTATCTGCCCCTCCCCTGCTTGCACTTACTCTCTCTCAAATTAAATAAATGAACATTTCTGGCTACAGAGTATTCCATTGTTAATACTCTCAGATATATACATTGTTTCCAGCATGTTACTGTTGTAAGCGATATTATGATAACATTTGTATTTACAATTTTTTTTTAATTTGCTTAAGTTTGATGTACTTGCAAGTCCTAGTTTGATCACTCTGGAATCTTACAATTGAGATTATTGAGTCCAAGGTATGAATTTTTTAAAACTCTTTTGACACCTTGAATTTTTGAAAAAGTATTATAACAATTTTATTATCATCAGCAATATGAGATATAGAATTTTGCACAATTATTACTTTTTTCTATTTTAGAAGAATACACTTCTGTGAAAACGGACCAAGCTGATGACACTTTGCTTAAATTCCTTAACATTCTAACCTCTAACATTCTCACTCTAACAAAATAATAAAATTCTTTTCCTCTTTATTCTTTTAATATATTAGGTAAGAAAGTAGCAATAGTTACCAATATATTACTTTCTGTTCCAATCTTCTTGGTTTTAATAATCCATAACTACTTACGTATTTGTAGGAAAAACAGGAAAGGTTATATTTTTCAAGCTGTAATTATTTGCCTTACAGAATGGTGTTCCTCAAGTATTTTCATTTCAAGATTCATCTAATGAATACTCAAGAGAGCTTATGCTTAAATCGGTTTTATCTATTGATAATTAGCATAGAAAATTTAAATTAAGAAATAATTATTTATAGTTTTAATAACACTAATTTATTATTTATTTATCCATCATCCATAATTTACTTATTTAATTCGCTGTTTATTCATTTAAAAATGACTACATTAATCACATTATATGTTACCATAAATGGCATGTTTTTATGTGCTTATATTTTTCAAAAAGAGCTTTACATATTTATATTTTTCAAAAACCAAAGTGTTTAGAGAGAATAGTAGCATTACTTTAGATTTTGGGGGGAAAAATTGTAATTCTAGCTCAATGATAGCTTGAGTCACATCTCTGCTGTTGCATTCAATCTTTTGTGAGCTTTTATTTTACTTTTTAAATATCGTAAAGAGTATCTGGCACCACACGTGTACAGTTGGGAAAGAAAAGTGTACTTTAATAACCTTTTTACATAATTGTGGATACTTTGATACTAAACGAAACTTGATTAGCGGGAAGTTTCTTAGAGATTAATTGCTGTGCAGAATCTAAAGTGCAGGGCACATGATCTGTGCTGTGTTACCTCAATACGCACTGGTCTGCCCTGCACGTTGAGTGGGTCTTTGACCCATGGTGTTACCATGGAACATCACGCGCTAATCCTTTACAAACATCAGTTCACTGAGTTTTGTAGCTCTGCCAACTACCAGCATATTTAATTATAAAACACAAAAAACTAATTTGTTGATGTGGCCAATATTTTCTTAAGAAAAGTCTTGAAGTTTTGAGAAATGGCCCATCTCATGGAGGGAGCTAACAATTTTTCCAAAATTTGATTTTCAATTGTGAGCTCCAATATCATCATTGGCAATGATGCCAATTGTCCTCTCGAAAGAGACATGTTTATTGAGCTTGTTCCTGAGGAAATCCATGCTCTACACCCAAGTCTGCGTGTAGACCGCTGGTCTCTCATTTTGTTCAAGGAAAACTTGCGTCCTGTGGAAAACGGCGGCTAGTGCAGCGTGCAGAGCAAAAGCAGGAATCTCTGGAGACGACCGTTGAGCTTCCGTATGCATCAGAAGCGATTTGTATGTGTTTTCCATTTTGTCATCCAGAATATCATAAGTATTCAAGCTCAAAATTTTGACAAAATTCATAGTTTTATTTCGTCGAGAACATTTGAAAGTGAAATGGGCTTGTTTCTTCTCTTGTTAAGCATAAAGACACACATGTTCACTAGCATAAATGACTGTGCTACTCTGATTTTTACCAAGATGTCAACAATTTCACACACGTCTGTGTGTGCGTCTGTGTGTGTGTGTGTGTGTGTGTGTGTGATTAGTGTAAGTGTCCACACAATGAAATTAAGCAAGTAATCTCCCAGTATCATTGGGAAAATGGTGCAGGCTCATAAACCCCCTGGAAGGGTTCTGGGGGAGTCTCTGTGTCCCCAGGCACACTTTGAAAATTGCAGTCCTACCTATGGGTGTCTGGCTGGCTCAGTGGGTAGAGTGTGTGACTCTTGATTCCAGGGCCATGAGTTCAAGCTTCATGTAGGGAATGGGACCTACTTAAAAAATAATTGCAGTCCTGGAATGGAATGACAATATCAGTTATTCTCCCCATGTTGAAACATGTAATATGCTTGTGTAAGCCACCATTCATTAGCTATTCAATTAAGCATAGCCAAGCTCAATCACTAGTTCGTACAGAATTTAGTATTAAAAAAGATAACGTGGGGCCTGGGTGGCTCAGTCGGTTGAGCGTCCGACTTCAGCTCAGGTCATGATCTCACTGTCCGTGAGTTCTAGCCCGACGTCGGGCTCTGTGCTGACGGGCTCGGAGCCTGGAGCCTTCGGATTCTGTGTCTCCCTCGCTCTCAGCCCCTCCCCTGTTCAAGCTTTGCCTCTCTCTCTCTCTCTCAAAAATAAACAAACAAAAAAATAAAATAAATAAAAAAGATAACGCGATTGCCAAGAGAATATAAAATGTGCCATTAGCTTAGTGGAAAGGGTGTAGTAAGACGCAGGGTGTCTGCCCATTGCAATCTGGAAAGTTCATGACTGCTGTTAAGCAGCCAAGCCATTTTGCTTAACTATTGTTTGCTTCATCTCCAGACTCACATCATGCAATGACCAAGGCTGAAGTCTTAGGCAAAATTATAGAAAACACTTAAAATAGTGGAGTGTATATAGTTCCTTCTTGATCCATCTGGTGAAGTCTGTCAAAAGAAAGATAAACATAATTTATCTTCCAAACTCAGACTCTTTCACAGTGAAAAGGGGAACTGTTAATAAATCTGTCTGGACAAGGAGTCTAAGTCAGGATCACACCAGGTGAAATGGTATATATGTTCACCTTATACAAGATGGAGATAAATTCATCCCCTGGCGCTCCACAGAATGAATGGAAAGAAATATCACAGTGCTAAGGGACGTGCTGTGTGTGTGGCTTGTATTTGGTCACATTGCAGGGTTGGAGAAAATTGCTTTTCCATAGAAACGTTAAGCAAGCATAAAGGCTCACTGTAAAATGGCAACCATAGCAGAAGTTAAGAATACGCCCTCCCTACCTCCCCCCCACCAAAATGTGGCCCTACCATTACCCTAATATCAAACTGAGAAAAAGATGTCATAAGAAAACTACAGATCAGTATCTTTCATGAGCACAGATGCAAACCGAATTTAAAAATGTGGAACTTAAGGGGTGCTTGGGTGGCTCAGTGTCAGTACGTTAAGCGTCTGACTCTTGATTTCAGCTCAGGTCATGATCTCATGGTTCATGGGATTGAGTCCCACATTGAGCTCTGTGCTAACAGTGCAGAGCCTACTTGGGATTCTCTGTCTTCCTCTCTCTCTGCCCCTCCCCTGCTCTCTCTCTCTCTCCTTCTGCCTCTTTCTCAAAAATAAATAAAACTTGAATTGTGTGAGAAGAACTATCCACTGCAACCAAGTGGGATTTATCCTGTGTATGCAAGGCTCTTTCAACATTCAAAAGTCAACAGGCTCAAACACATAACAGGCTACAATTAAAAATTACAAGTTCATATCAATGGATGCAGAAAAAGAATTTGACAAAATCCGGCACACATTCGTGATAAAAGCTCCCATTAAACTAGGAACAGAGAGGGAAGTGCCTATTCTTGATAAAGACTACCTACAAAAAAACCCTGCATCCAACATCATGCTTAATGCTGAGAAACTTGAATCTTTCCCACTAAGATCAAGAATAAGGCAAGGATGTCCCCTTTATCCACTCAAGGAGAGTCCTACCTCATGCCTCACCCATTTCTCATTCAAATGATAATTAGATAAGACTTGGACTTTAGACGTTAGGATTCATGCTGGGATGAGTTAAGACTTTGGGCGCTGTCGGGATGGATTGAATGCATGTTGCCAGTGAGAGGATATGAATTGTCGAAGGCCAGGGGCAGAATGTCGTGGACTGAATGTGTGTGTCACCTCAAAATGCGTATGTGATGGTATTTGGAGATGGAGCCTTGACGGGTGATTAGGGTTTGGTGAAGTCATGAGGATAGGGACCTCAGGATGGGGTTACAAGAAGAGACACCAAAGAGCTTGCTCCTGTGATCTCCCTGTACCCACACAGAGCAGAGGTCATGTGAGCACACAGTGTTGTTCTCTGATGTCTACCCTCCAGAGCTGCAGGAAAGAAATTTCTGTTGTTTAAGCCCCCTGGTCTCTGGCATCAGCCCAAGCTGATTAACACGTGCAGTGACCACAAGAGACATGTGTGAACCTGGGACTTGTTTCCTTCTCCAAAACAGGAATGAGGACCAAGCAAGCCTGCCTGATTGTTGTGTAACGTAGTTAAGGACTTAGGGCATGTGCTATGGAACTGGATTCTCCAAAATTGATTCTCTATTTCATAATGTTGTAACTATAAATATTAAGGCAAGTTAGGCAAACTACTCCTCTCACTTGCTCCCGCATCAGAAAACTGGGCATGATAATAACATCTTCCCCATGGTGCTGTTGTTGTGTGAATTACAGGCATTTGTAGTCACTGTAGTGTTGTGCTGCATAGCATGTGCTCAATCAATGCTACCTACGAAGGAATAGGGTCCACTCCAATAATATTCGTTGTCTCGATTTTGCTGTATCTTTCCATGTTCAGCTTTTGTGATTTATACCTCTGACTTTCACTAACCTTCTTTCACCTCCACCTTGTGGGGTCCTCAAACCCAGCCCCTGTTCTAGAGTCCTGGAACACCTCTTGGGTCCTTGTGGGAGGTGTCTGGCAACAGCAGGGTGCAATTAAGATGCAAGAAAGGGAAGTGGAGAGTAATTTTTAAAAAAGGGAATACAATGGAGCTGCCTCTGATTTTAGTTTGCCTCCTCATTAGCAAAGTCATTAAAAACACATGGGCATGGTGGCTAGCTCTCTGCAAGGTTGGCATTCCGAGTGGCATCTTCCTGTGGGAAGGAGGGATGATCGATGCCCTCTTCCCTCCCTTCTTTTGTTTTGAAAGCTGTGAGTTCCTTTGGGCTTTGGCAAAGACATTGTTTTTTTCCCATAACAAATACACAGATCTCGATGTCTCGCCCAAGAATTTCAGCCACAGCAGTAATGCTTCCTGCTACTTGAGTAATTTGCAACCCACAAAGACATTCAAATGCATAAATTCAGCTCCCACAACAGCCTAGTAAGATTGGCAGGGTGTATCTTCCCCATTTTACAGATGAGGACATTGTATTCTGCTCCAAATAGACTGACTGATTTGAAAGGGGAGGTCATATTATATTTATATATGAATTCCCAAACATAAGGACACATCTGGGGACCCCATGAATGAATGAGTCTTGGGCATGTGCAGGAAGCACACAGAGGAGTTTCAGAGCTGGCACAGGGTGGATCTGGAGGTCCAGCAGGAGACTGCATTGATGGTTTTACCGCTTAACCAGCTCTCCTACCTTCAGCGTTTCACTGGCTCTGTGGCTGTTGAGACCTTTGTGGAGATTTAATGTGAAAGTATTAAAAAGTGCCTGGTACAGAGTAAGTGCTCGTTTATGTCAGCAACCTTTGTCTTGTGCCCCCTGCTCTAACTGCTTCTGGCACTCATTGTTTTTTTAACCAGCCGTTTACCTGGCTGTTTGCCTGGTTTGGAGCATGGCTGAATGTGAAGGTTTAAGGGGAAAATGTCTTGTCAGTAAAGAGAGGAATTTTGATGTATCAACTCATCATGGTCCAACACAATGGTATAATATGCATATTGTCCATAATATGTAGACTACCTCATTCAAATTCAAATTAAATATTTTGGACATTGTCCTCACTTGGCATTTTACATATGAAGCACCTTTTAAGAGCTGGCAAGTACAATTATTATTTCCACATATACACTGTTATTAACACCATCCCAGTCTGGAAAGTAGTTTTCACCGACTCCAATCTGACAGATATTGATATCGACACTCAGAGAGGATGGATGTCTTTCCCAAAAGCAAATACCCAGATGACGGGGTTGACATTTAATCAAAAGTGTCTTTGCTTCTCCAGCCAATACACACATGTATCCAAACATGTAATATGTGTGCGCAGTGCTTATTTTTAGCTCTTGTATCATCTTTAATTATTTCAGTTACTGCAACAAAAATAATCTTAGATACTTTTTTAATTTTGGTCACTGGGTTTCATGCATCATTTCTCCTGAGAAGGGTATATTCCGGGGGCAAGTATATCGCTCTATCTCAACAGTTAACCTTCTGTAAAGGATGTGTGGTGGATTAGCCAGGACGGTTAACAGACCAGCCATAAGGGAGGGTCCACCTGGATCTCTCCTTACCCAGATTCTGCTGAACTTTCTTCCTATGTTCCACGAAGTTCTCCTCGATATAACACGATCATATTAATGTAGTATCAGGCCAAGAAGAGGGCACCACAGTCGAGGAGTTTAGGTAGCTGGAAGGGGACAGATGAACCCTAAGAAGCTGGTCGGGGGCAGGGACGTATAATTCAGGTACGGAAGTGGCAGAGATGCTGGTCAAATAGAAGCACTGTAGAGGTCCCACAATTACGTGGATGCTGAATGCTACGGGCGCAATTTCAGCTCTGCCGCGTGCTGGCTGTGTACCCTTAGGAAGGATACATGACATTTGAGCCACAATTTTCTTACCCAAAAAAGGGGCGGGTAAACTGATATGCATATCATTGGAGGATTATATATGCCTGATGTACAAAATCAGGGGTCCATAAATGGAATCTGTTTTCACTGTTTTTGCATTTTACGGCAGAGGAAAATCAGATAAGAGGAGGGGGAATGACTTACTTGAATTCACAAAGCTAGCAAACGGTAGAGATTTTATCACCTGTGCTTTTCACATCTGCTTCCACCGTATCGCTTTTGTCTTGACCACTTCCGGTCACCTAGACTTAATCTTCACGTTTTCTTGGTCTTGATATCGTCAACCATTGTCCATCCCTGTTCCATTTTTTTCTGCATGCACTTAGCACCACCCAACAACATACTACATATGCTACTTATTAATCTATCATATCTATTTTCTCTTTCCTTAAAGACTGTTACACTTCATGAGGTCAGGCATTTTTACTTCTTTTTAAGTTGTTTTCCCCTAATGGCTGGAAACATGTTAGGCAAGTAGTAGATGTCCAGGAAATACTTGTTAATTGAATAATAGATGTACAATTTATTGACGGTAAAAAAGAAAGACAATTGTATTTATTACTGAGGCTGACAAAGATGAAAGTTTACAGAAGAAATGTAGGTTAAGGAGTAAAAAGGCGTTTCCATCAAAGACTGACGGAGGTACAAAGCATGAGCCAATGCACGGCTTTGAGCACAAAATGTAGTTTCCATTGGAGAAAATTGGCAAGAACCAAGATTAGTGAACAAAGTAATGTTCTCCAAATTTTGACTTTCAAAGCATGTATTTCTTGCAAGTAATCATAGTTGATCACCTGATAAACCTGAAACTTAAAAAAAAGAATTCCAAAGACTCTTTCTCCAACGTTGAATGTGTAATGTGTTTTTGTTTCCTATTAGGTAGGGCTAAGCGATTGACTGTCAATCCACAGTGTTTTATGAAACAAGGGATGGTGTATCATTTACAGGTACAATATTTACTGAGAAACGGCATTTGCTTAGGCAAGGAGCTGGAGCAGGGCTGCCCTCCTCACCATGCCAGCTTTCCACCTGCACCTGGTGCCCTTTTCTCCCCTGCAGGAGCCTTGATCTGCTCATTAGACATGCAACAAAGAGCCAGCCTGTGGAGCACGCATTAATATTCATAACTCAAGTCTGCTGGAATTTTTTACATTTTTCTCTCTGGGAACTCATGGTAACAAGGACCAAATATCCAAGCAGCACAAATGGGACTGATGTGTGGGTCCTTGATTCAACCTTCTCCCGTGCTGCCTCCATACTGCTGTCTGGTGGTCTTTTGGGCAAGGTTATAGAACTATGTTACTTCTCTACTTTAAAAACTTTCAAAGGCCTATGTCCTCTCTAGAATAAGATATATGTTTTTTTTTTTTTTGTAATCTTATTGCGGAAGGATCAGAATTATCTAACTCTCCAGATTCAGGTCTTTATTTCCTTTGTATTCCTATCAGTACATTTTTTGCAGATTTATTGTGGTATAATTTACATAAAAAACTGCATACATATAAGATACATATTTTGGTGTTTTCATCTATCTATCTATCTACATACCCTTGAAAGCATTAGAACAATCATCATAATGAACATACCTTCATCACTCCCAAAAGTTGACTCATGCCCCTTTGTTATCACTCCCCCTCCTGTCCTCATGAAACTACTGAGCAGCTTTCTTTCAGTAACATTTCGTGTATATTTTCTAGAGAGTTGTATGTCTTTACTATTTGTCCCTTTTTCCTGGTCCTTTCTTCCCCTTTTTTAGTTGACAAATGGAGCTGGAAAATGTATGTGATTAAAACAGCTGAGTGGATGTGCATCAGTGTCACTTCAGTAGGAAGTGACAAAAGTAGTCTTGTGAACTCATCAATAATAAATCCTGGGGCACTTGGGTGGCTCAGTTGGTTCAACGTTCCACTCTTGATTTGGACTCAGGTTGAGATCTCATAGTTCACGAGATGGAGCCCCGCGTTGGGCTCTGCACTGACAATGCGGAACCTGCTTGCGATTCTCTCCCTCCCCCTCTCTCTCTACCCATTTCCCTCTTGTGTGTTCATGCTCTCTCTCTCTCCCTCTCTCAAAAATAAATTAATAAACTTAAAAATTTTTTTAAATAAACTCCAATATTTATTACTATTTAATAATTTCCAGAGCATTTTACATTTATTATCTCATTAAACTCTCATCTCCACTGGTGTGGTTGTGAATATTTTTTAGAAATCAGAAATGAAGTCATCTATAATTGGACTAATATTTATTTATTTATAATTTTTTCATGTTTATTTATTTATTTTGAGAGCGAGACCAAGAGCACAAGCAGAGGAAAGGCAGAGAGAGAGGGAGAGAAAGAGAATCCCAAGCAGGCTCTGCACTGTCAGCACAGAGCCCAATGCGGGGCTGTATCCCACGAACTGTGAGATCATGACCTGCGCCAAAATCAAGAGCCAGACGCTTAATGGACTGACACACCCAAGAGTCCCAGACTAATTTTTAGCACAAATTACTGCAAAAAAAAATTGTTGACGCTCTATTATGTTCCAAGAGCTAAGCTACCTATTTTTAACAAATTCTTTTTCGCTAAATGCTCATGGAGAATTAATGAAGTCATGTTAGGCTTTTCATTGGTTCTATGTGAGAACATCTAGAGTCTCAGAGTTTACTCAAATCACAGTTGTAGTACAGTCAAGATTTGCAACCTCAGAGTTCTTAGCTTGCAATTGTATAGAGTTATCATTTCCATCTTAGAATTCTCTCAAGTCTAGACATTCAGGACACAAAAGGGATTAGGGAATTTGAAAGATGTCAATGTATGAGAGCTGGCACCCAGGTGGTTGAGTGGGCATATATGAGCAGCAGCTCTCTGGAGAGGCTCACAGACAGATCGAGTGTAGAACCACGAAGACCACATGCGGCCCGGACCGTAACTGATACTAGAACAAATGAAGTTCAAGGACCAAGAATGTGTGAGGAACGGTATAAGCCCTGTGATCATTCAGACTTGTAAAAACAGATCTTCATCAGAACCTGAGAAAGACAGAAGAAATTACTAGTACTGTTGTTGGCTACTCCCTGGTACCTTCCCATGAGGCATCAGCAATGGGGTGTCCTGTGTACCTATCTTACTTGTTAGGGTCTGTTGGGAAGCTTTTCTTTTGGCTTACTTTCTTCTGATTTTAAGGCAGGCATCCTCTTTCACTCCAGCCTTGCTGCTTACCGCATTTCAAAATAACTCCAAGATCCCAGATCTGGTCAAATAATCAGTCCCAGAATTCTGTCTTTGCATACTCACTGCTGGAACTCACGAACCCCGCACTTCAGGCCTGTCTGCCTGTGCTCCTGCTACTGGTCCCATGACACTCCCGCTGGGCGGAATCCCAGGAGCTTACAGGGATGTTAGTGCTCCTGAAACCACGATCAGCGAAGCTGGGGCTGATGCCAGAGTTACTGAAACAGCCCAGAGTTGCCTTATGTTGTTGTTGCCACTGATGCCAAAGACGCAACCAGAAGCTGGAAAGAAAAGAAAATCCCTTCTCTGCCTTCTATCTTCCTGCCAGTTCCTCCCATGGGCAAAGCCTGGCAAATATATTTAAAGTCTTCTAGCTCCTTGGAATTCAGAAACCATAGGGAGATGAAAAAGAGCTAATGATCACAGACTAATCATCACAATCATTCAACAGAGCTAGTCAAATTCCTTGCACCATTCTAATTTTTGGTATTATTACTATTTTAAAAAATATACCCAGGGGGCGCCTGGGTGGCGCAGTCGGTTAAGCGTCCGACTTCAGCCAGGTCACGATCTCACGGTCCGGGAGTTCGAGCCCCGCGTCAGGCTCTGGGCTGATGGCTCAGAGCCTGGAGCCTGTTTCCGATTCTGTGTCTCCCTCTCTCTCTGCCCCTCCCCCGTTCACACTCTGTCTCTCTCTGTCCCAAAAATAAATAAACGTTGAAAAAAAAAAATAAAAAAAAAAAAAATATACCCAGATCCTTGGTCTAGGTTTCTAGAAAAAAAATACAGGATGATGCATTGAATTTCAACTTCAGATAAACATCGAATAATGTTTTGGTATAAGTAGTTTCCATGAAATATGCCCCATGAAGTATGGCATTACACATACATGCAAACATACACACGTACACACACACACACACACACACACACACACACACACACATACAGACAGACAAATTTCAAATATTGTATAAAACATTTATACTAATAAGTGTTGATTATTTATGTGAAATTCAAGTTTGATTTGGTGTCCTTTATTTTAATTACTAAATCTAGCAACGCTGTTCCCTAGAGATTTGTGAGGATTACATGAGATAGTGTCCCCCTCATACATTCACTGCAACTTTTGTTATATAACTTTGAATGGCTTGCAACTCTCTCCCTCTCTCCTTCTCTCTTTCGACAGTGACATTTGGTGGCAGACACTGTCAGGTGACCATTATGTATTAACTACCTGTGTATGCTAGGATCCTGATAAATCCTAAAGACACGAAGTGCTGTACATAGTGGATGCTGTCACGCTACTCAGACATACCGTCTCTGTTTCAGAATTGAGACGTTCATTCCCCCACCTTCTCAGAGCATTGGAAGACACTGAAACTCAGCTGAATCCCTCCTGAAAACTTGCCTTGAACCAAAGACAGCCACCTTGCCTGAGTCGTGCATGAACACTTTGAGGGACTAAGGGGCTGCCCACATCTAATGATTGGGAGATGCAAGGATACAAAAGCCTAGATTTTTTTTACATGAAACTAAGACTTCTCTGAAGGGACGTCCCAGCTCCAAAGCTGCCTGTGGGATCAGCTGAGTCCATAATTGTAATTGTTTTCTCAGTCGACTTCTGTCCATTGAATCATGCCTTCCTGGAACATTTGTCCTTATACCTTGTGAATACGGATCTCAGAGTCGATATCCTGGGGGTTTCAATGTACGAAAGTGCGACCCTTGGGGAGCATAAGCAGTCCTTCCTGGTTGCAAAACAAAACAACAGCAACAACCACAAAATTCTTTAATCTAAAATCTAGTTTGTTCTTTTTTTTCTGACTGCTTCCTTAGCTCCTAGCAGGAGCTCAGTACATGATTATTGAATGATTATTGAATAAATGATTATTGAATCATTATTGATGATTATTACTGAGCAGGAGCTCAGCAAATGATTATTGAATGACTAATGAATTATTGAATAAATGATTCACTAAGTGAATTATGTCTGTATTTCTCCCATCTTTTTCTTCTACTCTTCATATACAGTTATATATGAAGTGTATTTCTTATAGACAGCATATCCTGCATCTTATTTTTTTAAATTTAATTTGAGGGGTGCCTGCGTGGCTCAGTCAGTTAAGCATCTGACTCTTGATTTCAGCTCAGGTCATGATCTCCTGGTTCATGAGTTCGAGCCCTGCCTCAGGCTCTGTGCTGACAGGGCAGAGCCTGCTTGGGATTCTCCTTCTCTCCCTCTCTCTATCCCTGTCCCCTGCTCACACTCTCTCTATCAAAATAAATAAATAAACTTAAAAATAACTAAAAAGTAAAATTTACTTTGACACTGAATTTTTAAAAATTTTTTAAGTGTTTTTAATGCTTATTTATTTTTGAGAGAGAGACAAAGTGTGAGCAGGGGAGGGGGAGAGAGAGGGAGACACAGAATCGGAAGCAGGCTCCAGGCTCCTAGCTCTCAGCACAGAGCCTGATGCGGGTCTCAAAGTTGGACACCCAACGGACTGAGCCACCCAGGCGCCCTGACACTTACTGAATTTTAATTGAAGCATCTAACCATTTATCTTGAATGCAGGTGTCTACATGCTGCATTCATGCCTGAGACTTGACTATTTGCTTTCTGTATGTTTCCTCTGATGTTAATTCCTCACAGTCCCTTCTCCTATTATCTCGTGGATGATTATTAGTATTCTGTTTTCATCTACCTATTGAAGTTTTGACTATATATTTTTATGGACATTTTAGTGGGACTTCCAGGGTAGACATTAAGCATTTAATTTTTTACAGTCTACTTATAATTAATATTTTACTATTTTGAATAGAATAGAACAATTATTACTATATGGGTACCTTTTCCTCTCCCATTATAGTTATCATATGCATTTCATCTCCATATGTGAAAAACCCTATCAGAAAATATATATTTTTTCTTTCTAGACCCCAAGTTTTGAGGTTTGGTATCGCCTCATAGGACTATGATACTCTGCTCATTTTTTCCCTTTAGTCCTCCCCTGCCCCCCTTTTTTCCCAATCAGATAGTTTCAACTGGTTTGTTTTCAATGAGCAATTAGAGATATTATGAAGCTATTTTCTAAGACAAAGTTCAATGGTGGAATGATCATGTGCACAGTTTGGGAGATATATGTATATCTATATCTATCTATCTATCTATCTATCTATCTATCTATCTATCTATCGTTGGAGATGAATATGTGACCCTCTAACTTTAGGCATGGTGTTAAGTATGGAAGAGAGTGTAGGGCTGGAGGTATACCTGTGGCCCCATACAATGACATTGTAAGCTATGGTAGGATGAAATTTTAAGGAGAGAACATGAGATATAATGAGAAGAACCTTGGACCTGATCATCAGGGAACTCCAACATTCAAATTAAAGTTGAAACCAGAGCTCTAGGAGAAACAACATCAGAGATTGGTGGCATGGGAAAAAAGAAAGTAGAGTGTCCTAAAAATGAGGGAGGGATTCACATTTGACACATGGCTTGGTCCTTTAGACTAGATGCTCTCCCACCATCCTGGTTTCCTGGCTTAAGTCGAATTCCCCAATATGAGCACAGTTTCCATTATGCTTATATGTCTACTGCCCTGGGCCCCCAAAAGAACATTACCTTTCAATATAAGCCAGTTTCCAGGATGCTTCACTTTAATAGAGACCCCTTGAGTGATGCTTTTTTTTCAGCTCATACAGGGCTTGGAAATGCGATTCTGTTTAAAATGATGCTTTTATAACAGCGGAATATCAGACAGTATGGTTTAGTTTGAAGGCAAAAAGACTGAATATCAGTGACATGTTGCTGGAGCCACAGCTCACACTGACTCAGAAGAGTCAAATGTGCAGATCTTTCTGACTCTGTTCAGTCATGTCATGTTGGTGGTTTAAAATTGGTCATAGAGGTAGCATTTACCCCTAAAGAAGCCAGAAAATGCAGCAAATCATAGCTTTTTTTTTAATAGAAAAAGCTATGGCTGATTTGTGTCCTCCCAAAATTTATAGGTTGAAGTCTTAACCCAGAATGTCACTGTATTTGGAGACAAGACATCTAAATAGGTAATTAAGTGAAAATGAGGTCACTAGGACGGGCCCTAATCCAAGCTGATTGGTATCTTTGTAAGACAAAGTGATTAAGGCACAGAAACATGCAAAGAAAAGATCACGTGAAGAGAAAGCAATAAGAAAGCCATTCGCAAGGTGAGAAGTGAGACCTCAGAAGAAACGGACACGGCTCACATCCTGAGCTCAGAGTTCTAGCCTCCGACATTGTGAGAATAAGTTTCTGCTGTTGAATCTGCCCAGTCCGTGGTACTTTTGTATAGAGCATCAGCAAATGAATACAGAGATCACGTTGTTAACAGGTCATTGCTAAAAACCCTTCAGAACTGTTCATTAAAACGGCTCTGATAGGGGCGCCTGAGTGGCTCAGTCAGTTGAGTGTCCGACTTTGGCACAGGTCATGATTCCACAGTTCATGAGTTCGAGCCTCGCACCGGGCTCTGTGCTGACAGCTTGGAGCCTGGAGCCTACTTCAGATTCTGTGTCTCCCTCTCTATTTGCCCCTCCCCCATTTGTGCTCTCTCTCTCTCTCTCTCTCTCAAAAATAAATAACATGAAAAAAATAAAAAATAACAAAATGGCTCTGATAATGATAATCATAAAAAAATCACCTAAAACCTTAAAACCAATAATATTTAGCCTATATCAATAGAGACTCTCTGTCTTTCTCTCTCTCTCTCTCTCTCTCTCTCTATATATATATATACACACTTATATACATATATATCAATATATAAAGAGACATATGTATATATATGTATATGTATGTATTTATATGTATATAAAATAAGAATATATACACACACACACACATACATATACATATATATATGTATTCTTTTCTTTTTCCTTTTCTTCAGATATTGTATTGGCTGAACCTAGCTCTGAAACTATGTTCTTCCTGTAAGGCCTATAGAATTCCATCCAGAATTTATATTAGCCGGTTGAATCTATGAAACTGAACACCAGTTTTGTGAGAAGTGTCATCCCCAATAGAGCTTTTAGTATTTTGAGGGGGAGGGGGATCAGATACAAAAGAAATCTGAGAACAGCTTCTTCATTTGTATCAATTCTGGTTTAATACTGAGGAAGAGTCACGAACATTTTTTTTAATTTATATTTTTCTGTATTTTCTTTTATTTCTACTTTTTATATCTTTACACATTTATTTTCAATGGAATAGACACTATGAGCCAGGTACTGTCCTATGTCTTCATTATTAATGTGTCACTATCACTGCTTGCAAATAAATAAAACCCTATTAGAAGTATTATGTAAAAGTAATCCCATGCTCATGCCATTTATGCATAAAGAAAGGTATATGCCCTCTTATACAATAACAAAGGGATTCCTTATCTGTAGTACTTTGATGAATTGGGAGTGCCTGGGTGGCTTAGTCCATTAAGCATATGACTCTGGCTCAGGTCATGATCTCTTGGTTCATAGGTTTGAGCCCTGTGTCGGGCTCAATGCTGACAGTGCAGAGCCTGCTTGGGATTCTCTCTCTCTCCCTCCCTCTCCCTCTGCCCCTTCCTGACTTGTGTTTTCACTCTCGCTCTCAAAATAAATAAATTTAAAAAAAAAGCTTTATACGACTTTGATGAGTCAAGTAAGACTTCACAGATATGTTCCAGGTTTGTTATTAGGTTAATAGAATAATACAGACACAGAGAATAGGATCTGTAGTACCCTATCTTATTCTGCAGATGAATACCAAGAAAATCGTGATGTAAAGGGACAAAAATACCACTGGTGGCAAGAACTGGATTCAAGTCCCAACTCTGCAATTTACTGATATGATATCAGCCAAATTACTTGTCATTAACATTCATAATCACCCTTACGTTTAAGGCAAATTTCCCTCCCGATATACAATAAATGTTACACCTCCGAAGAGCAGAAAATGGCGGTCCAAAAGGTAACGTTATACAAATCTGCAGGATGCTACCTCATCCCGCTGGTAGCATCTCGAAGATGACCTCAGCTCGTTTCAGTTCGGCAGATGCTGCGACGTGAAGAGCTGCCTTTCACTTCTTTGTTCGTGCAGAGCGCTTTCCCTTCTCACCCTTGCTCCAATCCACTCCTGCAAGCCTCTTCTCCACAGCAAATCCCCTCATTTTCCTGGAAAATTTTCTTGGCACATAAAGTTTCTTTCCCACATCTACTGGGAATATGGGGAGCATTTTGCGACCCACTTGTGCAACACTGGAGACAATAGAGTTGAGAGAGCTAAATTCTGGTTCTTTGTCTCTGCAACGCCATATGCATCATGGCAGATTGCATTATTGGCAACAAAACACTATTATTATAACTTAGCTGTACGGTAAGCCTTCAAACCAGGTAGAGTCTTCTAAGCTTTCCCTTCCTTTTCAAAACTATTTTATTAATCTACATTCTTCGCATTTCTACATAAATTTGAAAATCAGCATTGTAATTTTTACAAAGCATCGTAATAATCTTGATTGGTATTGCATTGAATCCATATCTAAAATTGAAGACAATTAACATTTTAACAATTTTGAGCCCTCCAGCAAAACAAACAAACAAACAAACAAAAACCACATGATTTATTTTCCATGTGTTTGGGACTTATTTATTTTCAGCAATGTTATGTAGTTCTTGGCCTGATGTCTTATGTATATAGATCGATAGAATAGAATAGAAATTTCAGAACCAGACCAACACATACGTGGTCCATTATTTTTGACAAAAGTTCCATGTAAATTCAATAGAGGAAGCAATAGTCTTCTCAATAAATGTTTCTTCAGCAACCGTATATCCACAGGAGAAGAATAATATTCAACTCTTAACTCATGACGTGTAGAAAATATTGTCTTAAATGGATCATATACCTAAAGATGAAAGATATACTTATAAAAGTCCTGGATGCAGAAATGGGAGGAAATCTGCAGTATTGTGGCAAATAATACTTTCTTGGATAGAACAACAAAAGCATAAACCTTACAAAAATGGACAAATTGGATTTCCTCAAAATTGAAAACTTCAGCCCTTGTTAGGCCATGGTAAGGTGATGCAAGACAATCTTCAGAATGCAAGAATGTAATCTCAGTCCCCGTATCTAATAAAAGATTTGTATCCAGAAATAAGAACTCCTTTAATTCAGTTAGAAGACAAATAATCCAGTGAAAAAGTGGGCAGAACTTTCAAACAGACACTTCACCAAAACATGTCTAATGGCCAGTAATCATTGCATATTTATGAAAAAAATGCTTAGCATTATTAGTTATCAGGGAAATTCACATGGAAACCATCATGAAAAACCACTATGAAGCTACCAGAATGACTAAAATTTAAAAAATTTTAAAGTTCTGCTGAAGATGGAGAAGAATTGTAATTCATACACACTGCTTTGGGTTAAGTAGGATAATGCTGGAAGGTTGATTGGCAGTTTTCTACGAAGTTAAGCATACATTGAGCATATGACCTCGTGATGCAACTCCTCTGTATCCCTGAGTACCTTCTCTAGGTCTGTGCTGAGTACCCTTCACATTTCCTTGACACCTTAGAACTTCAGACAACACAATTTTAATGTCGGAAAGACTGTCTTTACTTGCTTTCTTTGCTCCTTTTTTTGCTGCATGTCCTAAAAACAGAAAACAGCTGCTAATGGACAAATTAACATTAGCAATTAAAAAAAAAGCCAGTGAAAATGCAAATATTTTAGCAAGCTTGAGAAAATGGATTAAAACTGGCCTTATGCCACCAAAAGTGCAATACATTTCTTAATCTCCTGGTTTTCTTTGGAACAAAATGTTAGGTGTTTGTCTTGTTTTGAGTTTTTCTTTTCTGAGAGAAACTTCTATTTTCTGCTGAGGTGACCCCTTCTCCTCCTCCTCCTTCCCCCTCTTCCTCCTCCTCTCCTTCGCTTGGTGCTTTCTCACTCAACCAACTTTGAGAGGTAATAGTGTGTTTGTGGCCTTGATGTCGATGACAGTTTCAGGGATGTATATTTTCACCAAATGCATTGAGTTATACACATTAAATAGGTACAGCTTTTTATATGTCAAACATAACTCAATAGAGTGGTCTAATGAATAAAAATAAGAAGTATTATTTTTTAGAAATACCTATTAAAATATTTTAAAATGAAATATCTCCAGTTTGCTTCAAAGCGATATGAGGTGGGAAATGGGAGGAGATTGATATAAAACTTGGTTGGTCACTAGTTGATAGTTCTTGAATCTGGATGAGGTACATGGTAGTTTTCTCTACTTTGTATATTTTTAACATTTTCTGTAATTGGTGAGTTCTCAAAAATATATATAATAAGTAGGTTTTAGTATTAAAAAAAAAAAAGGAAAGGCAAAGGCTTTATAAAGGAGAAGAAACTTGGAAGTGGCCCTGAAGGGTGTGACCAAAGAGAAGAGACAAGACTGAGGACCTCTAGGAGGACCCTGGTTTGCAGAACCAGTATCTGGCAGCAAACTCAAAGCTTCCTTTTTCTCACTTGACGAGATCTTTAAGAGCAGGAGATGTGGGGAGAAAAAGCAAAGAGAAAAGAAATGTGGTTAATTAAGAAGTGATGAGAATCTTACAAAAATAGCTGTGTCAGAAATTGGATTAAGCAACATGTCCTTGAAAAATGAGAACGTATTCAGATGAGGACAGCCAGATGACAAGCCCTCAGTGGAGCGATTAAGGGAACAGGTTAATGAAATTGCAGAGTCATTTAAAGCTCCTTGGGAAGCATGGGGTATAGCTAGACACTGCCCAAAAAGAAGAAAACAGGAGTAAGAATGAGTGTACCAAACATATGCATATGTGTATGTGCATGTACCCGCATACACCCACACACGTGCGCACGGGTGGGCGCGCGCGCGCACACACACACACACACACACACACACACACACACACACACACCCCTCCTTCTCTGGTTCTCTACAAGATACTGGATGCCCACGAATCATATACATACTTGATGTAGTCTCTAGGTTGACGGTATCCCTTGATGCTTAAGTTCAGAAACAGCAACAGCCATTTTATACTTTATTGTACACATTTTCTTATAGTTTTGCTTTCTTGTCAAAACTGGAAATGCATATGTCCTCAACTCTCGTGCAGAGGAATTTGAATCTTTTAGAAACACATTTTGCTAAGATTAAATGGGTTTTTCAGTTCACCTTTTTATTTTTCAAAGCAGAATTTACTGACCTCAATATTGAATTTCCTCCCTTTGCATTTATCAAGTGGAATATTTTACTTGAATCCTAGCATCTGTTGAATAAGTCACTTACTAGAGTGGGACGGGATTTTTAGAGGTTTTGTTTTCTTTTCATAATCTCAATACTTCTGTGTAATGACCTTTGCCGGTGTGGGAAAGGCTGGCAAGTTAGATAAAGGGAGGGAGTGAGAAACATATAGGGCCAAGGACGGTAGAGGGGCAGGATCCATGACGTGTTGAAAACATTACTGAAGACAGGTGTTCTCCACCTTTTATCTTTCTTGATATGTAGCAGAGCTCAATAAGGAATTGATGATTTGAATATTGTCGTTTTCATTTCACAGATGAGTGAAATGATTTCAAAGATCTAAGTCCTTCATTACATGCAGCAATAGTGTAGAGTCAGACCGTCAAAACCTGAAATCAAATATGCCACTTTAAGCCACCCTATCAGCTCGCCGCTAACAAAATCGAATGAGCTTTATTATCAACGTGATTTCTCTGGTGATAAAATGTATATAATAAATCAGACTAACAACAGGAATAATCTGTCAAGTTTCCACTTTCTCCTGCTATTTCTATGGGATTTCAAGTCCTGATTTGTGAAATAAAATGACACAAAAGTTTCTTTAAATACTAAAATTTTACGATATATAATTCTAGAAATTTTGTAGAAAAAAATGTATGGGTATTTATTTGTGGACCTGGTCGACCTGTAGAATTAATCTTAGGTTTTTGGCACCCAGGATGTAATCAAGAAAACTTCACTGAGCACTGAATATATTCCAGGCTACCTGCCAGTTGCTGAGAATGTAAAGACAAGAAACATTACCACTGCTTTTCATGCATTGATGGGGCCATGTTGGTGAGAGCTGGGTGAGAAAAAGAAATAGAAAAAGCAAGCAAGCAGAGATACAAGTGCAATTTGGGGTTGCCATGGGAGCCCAGGAAAACGGAGACAATACGAACGACAAACACCTACCGACTGCCATCAGAATTAAATCTTTCAAATATTTAAATATTTCACCATAGGAAGTCTTTAAAACTCAGTGTGTATTTTACACTTACAATACCTCTCCATTTGGACCGGCCACATTTCAAACACTCACTGCCCACATGTGTGTCTGCCCAGATTGGATGGTGTAGCTCTAGAAGTTTGAAATCACATTTACTGTAAAGTGAATGAAGAAGAACTTCAAATACGAAGAAAAGCTAATTATTTTCCATAGTGATAAACAAAGCTATGTCACTTTCTCTCTTGTTTCTTGACTTAAGGACTTTTTTCCCCCTTCCAGTGTTGTAATAAACAAGTTAGCATTACTGGCAGTGTATTTCCAAACTCATGTATAAGCAGTAAGTGACTGTATTCCAGACAAATGTTAATGAAAGACTAAGTTTAGAAGTCACCAGTCTATCGAGCATGATTCCTTTTGTTTCCTGTTCCAACACATACAGTGTTAAGAGAAATCTGATGACCAACTGATGGAGCAAGTTTTGAAAATAAAGATCTTACCTAATTGTTACCACCTGCTTCCTTTCTTTTTCCTCCTGTTGGTGTCACCAGCACCTAGTGTTGAGATTTCTTTATGGATCCCACAGAAACTTCCAAACCAGCCACAGTTCCCTCTAAACACTGTGATCTTGGGCAGTGGAATAAAGCTAGCAATATGCTAGTAACCTGCTCAATACTACCTCTCAGCCTGTGCCTTTTAGACTAAATCTTACATACTAGTGTTTTATCACTAAGTTAGTTGAAAGAAAAAAGTGCTATGTTTGTGTCATTGTCATTATTGCCATCATCATTGTTACTGTTTGTTACTGTAACATGATGAAACAGATGGTCCAGGAGAAATGTCTCTTGAACAAATTGTACACTACTTATAGTAACAATTTGCTTTCTCTCTTGGTCATTTTCCAGATGTGCCCTGCAATCCTTCACTTCCATATCTGGACCATTTGATTGAGTCTCCTTTTGCTAACTAATGAGATTTGGGGGGGGGCAAACATATATCTTTCTTTCTCTCCCAATCTTGAAATCAACTAAGGAGGAAGTCAGATGGAGATCTAATATTAGCTTTACTATTACCTAATATAATTTTTTCTTTGATATGTGGGAGCAGACCACTCCCTGAATGGCAGAGGTGAGCATCCCTGGCCTGAGCTCTGTCTAGTGGAGGAGAATGAACCCAGCAGGGACTGAGCTGCAATGTCCAGCTCTTTATCCCAGTCTCATGTGGCAGATAAATCACAATTTCCCTTCCAGAAAATAGAAGTTTCCAGTTTTTAATGGAAATGTGAGCAAGGTATACAAATTCTTCCTGTAACGCCAATAATTTCCTGAATTCCACATCTCCTACTTCATATCCTAGCAATTTTAGACAGTTTCCAGTTGCCGCAACACCTTGCTTTATGTTGCTATTCCAATTGTTGTGTCTGCCCAGGGCATCAGTCCTTTCCCAATTCACCTAGTTCAGTAGTTCTCAACCTACTCAGAGGAAAAGGGCCTTTGCACCACCCCCACGTCTCAGGGAACTAACATGGCTTGTATTTATTTCTAGTTGTGTGCATGCCATGCGTGTCACAGTGAGTTGGCGGGGTTGAGGAGTGGACGGGTCTATGTGCTTTTACCATCACTGAAGCAAGGGAAATCATTCTGCCCACTGGCTCTTAAAGCTTCTGCTTAGAAGTGACAAGCTCCACTTCTGCTCGAATGACATTGTCCAAAGCAAGTCACATGGCTATACCCAACATTAAAGAGATGATAAGTACATTCTCTCATGAGCCCAGAATGAGCAACAACCTGGACAAATTTGGTGCACATATTAATGACCGGCAAGCACATGTGGCAGAGGGGAAAGCATGTTACAATACCTGTTACCCCTCAGCTGAATGGCTTGAGGAAATCATACGAGGCAATGAGGAAAGACTGGAATTGGGTCCCTGCAAGGTCCCCTTTCTGTTGAGAACTTACCTAGTAACAAGTGAATGCATCAATGCCTTATTGAGCTTCATTTGTCTAGTGAGCCTCATTTGAGATGATAGGGTGATGGATAATAGAAGAAACATTGAGCTTAGATTCAGAAGAAAGTCTACCTTCCTGCCTTTGATTCCTGCTCATTGGTTATAAAGGCCTGTCCTCTGGATTGAATTGCACCCCTCCCCAAATTCATATGTTGAAGCTCTACCCCAGTGTGATGCTATTTAGAGATATTGTCTTTGAGAGATAATTAGGTTTAGATGCAGTCATGAGAATGGGGTCCTCATGATGGGATTAGTGCCCTTATAGGAAGAGGAAGAGATACCAGAGGGATTGGTCTTCTCTCTCTCTCTCAGCTATTGGAGGACACAGTATGAAGACAGCCGTCCCCAAGCTAGGAAGAAAGCTTTCACCAGAAAAATGAATCTGTCAGCTTGGACTTCCTCAATACTGACCTTCCAGCCACAAATGGAAACTGTGAGATATACCTTCTTGTTGTTTAAACCACCCAAATCTATGTTGTTTTGCTACGGCAGCCTAAGTTGACTAATACAACCAACATATAACTTCCCCTTCTCTGAGTCTCAATCTTATCTTCTGTAAGATGGACATCAGACTCTCTATCCCACCTTGTAAGCTTATAGGGAGGAACTAAGAAACAAATATGATAACGTCCTAAAAATTGCTTTGCAACCTATGCAATAGTTATGTAAGTAAAAAGACTGACTGTCAATAGTGTTTTGGAGTCTCTTGTTCTCCCCCTGAAATTTCCATCTTCCCAGCTTTGGCCATCTGCTCAGTCCACGATCACTGCTTATTAAGGAGTGCTAGTGACATTAAGGTAACGTGATCAGTGATCATGCCATAGATGAAGGGGCTGAAGTGGCCCTACTTGGAAGTATTCTTGCCAAGCTTTGTTGTTTAAACTGAATTCGCATCCTGTGGGCAGAAGACACACAGCAGAGATTCCACACAGGCCATCTATCAGTGAAGACTGCTGGTGGACTCAGGTCAGAAGCAGCCCTGCACTGACAAGTCCTTATGACCTTGGCTAAATCACTTAGCCTCTCTGAACTTGGGTGCTAAAAGCTGCTAAATCTTATTAATAAGAGCTCTTATCTTACAAGGTTGATGTGAGAAAAAAAATTCTTCCAATTTCCTAGCAATTCATTTATTTCATGGTGAGACTCAAGAACAATGTTCTACTGGGAGGAAGGGCAGGTGCCAGCAGTAACCCACACCCTGGGGACAGCTCTGAAGGCAATCAACGTCAGTAGACCCATAGCCAAGGCAGGATTTTGCTACTTACTACAGCATTATTCAGTCACTTCATTCATCACACATTATTAACTATTTTGGGTACTGGGAATACAAAACACAAGGTAGGCAAAATTCTTGTTTTAACAAAAAGCAATCAGAAACCAAAGCAATATATCAAACATTCTGTACAATCACATGTAATATGTACCATGGAGGAAGTCCCGATAAACTGATGATGTAAAAATATACAAATGATGTGTGAGAAGGAAATGTGCTGAATCTGAAGTAAAAGCATTCCAAGACAGTGAAAACCAGTGCAAACGCCAGGACAGAAAGGGATGTGGTATTAATGCAGGAAAGCAAGAAAACTGGTGTGGCTGAAGCAGAATGTGTCAGGCGGATCGTGCCTGGAAAAAGACAGTGAAGGCCATCAATTTCAAGTTCATTGGCCTTGAACAGATTATTATACATTTTAAACATATTTCTGCAGACTCTTGTGTGGCTGAGGTTTTGTCAGGATATCGTAAAACATTGTACGTGAAAGCACACTCCATCCTGAAATTATAAGACGTCTTTAAAGAGGTAAGAAATGAGCTGAACATACCTCCTGGCTCCGGTCCCATTCCTTTTTGATGAAATAACCCACCAGCTACTCTTCTGCTACCACCACTTGGTCTCTGAAACACATGGTTAGTATGACACACGTTCTCTCAATTAATCCAAACTTCTGTCCTTCATTGCTCAATGAGATAACACACAAAATATTCTAGAAGAGTAGCAAGGACATTGATGTTAGCCAGTTCCCATTACGATTGCGAGTTGGTCAAAACAGAAATGAATGGAATCTGCAAGATCCCTGCTTTGGATGTCTCTCCCTAAAGAGGTAAGGAGAGAGAGGACTAAATGTCCGTGTACTTCTCGTCGGTGATGCACAGCCATACAAAAGGGAAGACACATTCATAAATCACTTATGATTACGTTTCTAATAAAGGATGTGAACCTCAAAAAAAAAGTGGTTTTTATAAAGCCCCCATGTTTTTCAATATACCTGAGCGAATCTGGTTCTTGAGAATGAAAAGTGATTGAGGATGATGATGGGGGTGGGGGATGTTGGTCAATAGATAGAGATATGATGCAGACATGGATGTGGATGTGGATATAGGTGTACCTATCATAATGATTGATATTCTTGTAGGATTGTTTCATTTTTATTTTTTTAAGTTTATTTATTTCCTTTGAGAGAGACAGCATGCAAGCAGGGGAGGGGCAAAGAGGGGGAGAGAGAGAATCCTAAGCAGGCTCCATGCTGCCAATGCAGAACCTGATGCAGGGCTCGAACTCAGGAAACATGAGATCATGACCTGAGCTGAGACCAAGAGTCAGACACTTACCCAACTGAGCCACCAGGTGAGCCTGTAATTGTTGTTGTTGTTGTTGTTGTTGTTGTTGTTGTTGTTTTTACAGAGGTATAAAGTTATGTTTCTCTTCTAGTATCATCATTATCCAAAAAAGAAATATCATTCTACTAATGCCTTCAATCTCACCAGCAGTACGTGTTTTTTTTATGTATTTGAAAGTACATTTCATGCACAGAAAGAAGATTGAAAGGTTAATTTGGCCTTAGAAATTTAATTTTAACGCATTAAATTATACAATTGAAATTCTGTTCTTGTGCTTTCTAATTTCAAATCATCTTATTTTCTATTTATAAATCCAGAAAATATTAACAAAACTTTTAAGTCAACCTCTACAGCTTAAATGAAAGGCCATTAGATGTTTTCAACTTTATTTATAAATCTAATGTGTTCTTTTTATTTTAAGTACTTCCATTCTCCAATAAGCTAAGCTTCCCAAGCACTTAACCAACTTCCATAAATCTAATAAGTCAAAATTATAAGATGTTCTAACACTTCTCACAGATGTGGTAAAATTTTCTCAGACTATTCAACTTAGAATGACAAGCAAAATCAAATTTTCAATTCCACATTTTAAATTGGAATCAATTTAATCTGTTAGATACTCTGCAATGTCAAATTATACTTTAATATGCCAAATGCTCCTAAGTTATAAGTGATTAAAATGTCAAACAAGCTCAGGTTATTTCCAAACTTAACACAAAAATATTAACACCATGAGTTATAATTTGCTTCCTCAAGTTCAGAACTAAGTCTGTCATTTCCTATGGTTAAACTACTCACTCATGCTCAATTCATTCGTGCAACCTTCAACACCTACTATGTGCCAGGCACCATTTAAGATGCTGCATCTAAAAGAGTGGAAAAAAGAGATTGATGTCCTTAAGTCATGAAACATAAATGCAAGGGGAGTACCAAGGCAGACAGAATAACAAGAAACAATTAATTAAATCACATGATATTTCAGAAGATTGCCATGGAGAATGAACATTGGATAGGGAGTTCCTGAGTTACTAGGTGGAAGTCTAAACAGCATTATCAGGGAAAAGACTCCTGGAAAAGGTAACAGCTGGGAAGACGCCTAGGGGAAATTAAGAGATTTGCCTTGTGGAATCTGCGGGAGCATTCCAGGCACAGGAAAGAGCAAATGCGAAGACTCTGAGAAGGGAATGCGGCTGGCGGCTGGCATGTTATAGAGGAGCAGCCAAAGGCCAGCGTGGCTGGAGCAGGGGGAAGCAAGAGAAAAGAAGGAAGGCATAGGTCAGACAGGGAAAGGGGTCCAGGCTCTGAGAGCCCTCCTGGTCATTTACTCTGAATGAGAAGGAAACTCAGTGCAGCACTCTGTGAATAGGAGAGTCATGATGTGCCGTGATGTCATGGAACATTTAACAGGATGACTCTAGCTGCTGTACTGAGAAGAGATGTGTGTGGGGGGCAGCAGGGGGTGGGGCACAAGGGCAAATGAAAGGAGACAGAGGAGGCCCATAGCAAGACTCCAGGTGAATGGCAAAGGCGATTTGGACCAGGGCGGAAGTGAGAGGTGGTGGGAGGGGGCCAGATTCTAGCTAGATTAGGAAGGAGACCCAAAGAATTTGCTGATAGATTAGAGATGAAAGTGAAGCATGACCTCGAGATAATTTGGCTTGAGCTACTGGCAGTATGAGATGGGGGGAGCCCACAGGAGAAGGGAAACGTGGACATTCATGTGTGGGTTAAGTTTGGGAATTGTGTTAAACATCGCGTGGAGATGCCAAGTTAGATCTGTAAGCCTGGACAAAACACTTCTGTATGAAGCGATGGGACTGCCTATTTACCAAGTGAAATGAAATTACATATTAAGCAACAAGTCCTGTGGAGCAGGAGACATGAATCTTCAGATAGTAGGAGTGATTTTTTTCCTCACGCTGTTCTTGCGAGGAATATAGAAAAGATCTCTAAGGCCATGTCCTTCAAATGGAGTCTTTCAGTCCACATCCCGTGGATTCAACTTATGTCTAAACTAATTATTGTCAATGTTTTTTTGCGTGTATGTTTTTAAAACCATTTAATAAGACACGATTTATCTCTTTATTGCCCGATGTGATTCTGAAATCTTTTTCACATTCTCCCCTCTGACAGAGCTACCATTCTCATGGATATTTAAGTGGATTTGTTTGGATCTTATTTCTACCTCATTGAACTCTCTGGAGTTAAGGTCCCACCTGTGAAAGTAGCCCAGCAAAAATCACTTTCCCAGAATTTCCTTTTGTTTGTTTTTGGGTGGCTTTTCGGGGGTGTTTGATTTTGGTGATAAGCTCAGTTCACTCTCAAGCTTTGAAGATGAAATATTGTGAGCCAGAGGTAATGCATTAAGATCAATCACACTTTCTTTTTTCTTGATAACAGTAAGAACATGTATCGTCTCTTAGAGCTCAGTTGCAAGTTACCCTACCACCTCCACGGTGATCCACATTCCTGAAAAGGAGTGGATCCAAGATCCACTCTTGGATCTTTCCAAGATCCAAGCAGTGTTGTGTAAATCTACTTGGGACAGCGTGTGTGTTTGACTTGCAACCACCTCCTCACCCGGGCCAAGTCCCCCCATGTGGTCATCCCTCTACAGGCTTAAGAAGTACTCAGTGATTTGGAGATAATGGGGGAGTTAACTGTTAACTACATCATGTTAACTGTTAATGGGGACGGGGGGGGGAGGGGCTACTGGACACAGGTGAAATCTGAGCAAAGGGGGAAAGAGGAATTTTAAGCACAAGACTGCCATCTAGAATCACAATCGGACAGCATGAATTCCTCCAAGAAAGTCAAATTCATTGAGTGAACTGGCACTTGGTATCATTTACATAAGAAAGTAGAAATGGGTTCAACCAAGGTGCTGCTAAACCCAAATCTAGTAAAAAATGGCTGAATGACAAATTTTAGCACTGAAATGAGTACGTTTTCAGCCACCTGGAAAACTGGTTCCTGAGGCTTCCTAAATGAAAGGTTTTCTGCAGAATAATACATTATTATATCTGCAAGGGAACTTCAAATCCATTTTCTTTTAGTGGAAACAGGTCCAGGAAGGCTGGGTGACTTTTTCAACATCACATAGTATGTTAATGTCAGATCTTGATTAAAACTACATAAAACAAAAATATCCAGGATGGACGTTTATTAAATTCGCATTTTGAATGAAGATTTAACTTTCTTCCTATTTTTTTTTTGTTTGTATCATACACCAATTGTAGTATGGTTCTTTAAAAGTCGCCGAAAATGAGATTTACCATTTCCCTCAATTACTCCATAAAATGCTTTATTTCCATTTGTTCATGATAATCTGGATGTAGTTCTACCTTTCAAGGATCGCATGACCTTAAGCCAATTTTGGACTTGGCTGTTGTTGCCACATCTTCAGTGTTCTCTAATTAACCAGATTGCTTTATTGTTATTTTTCTTAAGGCCTAATTTTTAAAAGCACTCTGTATGCAGCTTGATGCATTTCCCCATTAGGTAAGTCTGTCTTCTTATTGGCTGGCTTTACTATATTTGCTCTAATTTTTCTTTTCTCAAGTGAAAAGCTTAAAATGTTTACTTCTTTTAATGATGCACTATGTGTCTTAATGGATAAGTATTTTGTTTCATTTACATTCCCACATTTTTATTCTTAGTATAAATTTTTCTCTTTTTTTAAAAAAATTTTTTAATGTTTATTTAATTTTGAGAGAGAGAGAGGGAGAGAGGAAGTGGCAGAGAGAGACAGAGACACAGAATCTGAAGCAGGCTCCAGGCTCTGAGCTGTCCACACAGAGCGCAATGCACAGGGTTCAAACTCACAAGCGGTGAGATCATGACCTGAGTCAGAGTCGGGACACTTAACCAACTGAGCCACCCAGCTTCCCCAAAACTTCTCTAACTTACAGATAAATTAGGTATTCAACAAATAAGAAAAAGGCAAAGACTTTAGTAGTATACAAAATTCTCATGTCCTAATTTCTGCATAAGGAATTTCTTTTCATGTAGATACCTTGTTTGCCAGTGGAGTATTCAATAACTATAAATCTAACGTTTTCCAAAGTATTTCATTTCATTTTATTTTGGGAGGCATCTTTCTAGAACATTTTCCTATTCAATCATACAATAACCTGATGTAAGAAATATCATTCGTATAACCAGGAAGTTCAAGCACCACACACTAAGGGGCAGCAGTAAATGCTAAACATATTTCTCCGTTCTTCTTCCTCCAAAATGTTCCCTAGTTCTGTATGTGGAACAGTGGTCATATCTACCTCAAGTGTTTTTTCAGAAGGCTGTAATTATCATCAAGAATCAACAGAGAAAGCCTTTTTAGTGGATATCATTTAACTATTAAAAGCCAATTGCTTGATAAGACATTTTTTTTTCATTTTAAACATTTGTACATATTCCAGAGATATATCAAGCAGTTCTGAGGATTTTCAACAAACTAGACTGTTCTAATCTTCTCATGATAGCTCAGTATTACCATCGTGCGTGGGAATCATCACAACATTCCATCTACCCCATGTATCCCTTGTGCTTCCTGTCATTTGAGCTCTACAGGAAGATCAGCTGAATTTCCATCCTATACCTTGTGTGAGTGTCAGTGTTGTAGCTGAAATTTATGCAGATTTGGAGTTTCCTCTTTCTGCTGGATTGTCATTCTGTGTGATTGTCTTCTTTTTACTCCTCTTCATTCTTCTACTACAGATTGCAAAATAATGCCCAGAATTGAGTTTGAGCGCAAGAGCTGTAAAGGACTGGATTCTCAGCATAAGAAAGTTGGTGCTTTTGCACTGGCTTACATGTAACAGACAAAGGCCTCTGAGTCATTCCCACCACATTAATACTTACTAGAGCAGAGGAAAGTTCTTTCATTTTTTATCTTTCCTGTGGTAGCAGGTGGTAAGATTCATGGATTCTAGCATCTCCGAGTTCAACAGAGAAAACCTTATAGATTACCAGCTTATTTTATTCCATTTTCTTTTCCTATATAAGGAGCATGTTTCTGTGCTGTACCAATTTCCAGATTTTGTGATGTAGAATTTAGTTTGGGGCAGACTAGATATTTTATTTGAATTACGTTATTTGTACGCATTCATATGTTTTGTCTTTCTTTCCCATGACTACCGACACCCCCTGGTTTTCTTTTTCATTTTTCTATTTCTTCGTGCCTAGAACAGTGTCCAGCATATGGTAGGTGTTTAACAATGAATAAGTATATGTTTCAACTTTACTTAAATGAGCAATTACATTAATGTTGTTTCCTAAACATAAACAAGGAGAACAACAATTTGCCCAGAAAAAGAAAACAAGATAGCAAAAAGACCTATTATTTATTTTGTGCCCTTAAATTTCAGACACTGTGATAAACATATTATAGTTATCTATAATGTGTAATTGAATTCTCATAACTACCCAGTAGATAAATCATATTTAGAAATGAGAAAACATTAATTTAGTTTGTTAGGTAAGTACTCCAAAGTTTTATAAATTATAAATGGCAGAGTAGAGTCAGAATACAAAATCATTTTTCTTGACGTGTGAAGGTTTTTCATGCTAGGTTTCTCATTTGATCAACATAACAACCCTATAATAGCACACATCAGTTTGCTAAAACAGAAATTGAGACCAGGCCAGGAAAAATAACCTCTCCAGAGTTATGTAGTAGGCATGTAATTGAACACTGACTCCTAATAAAGATCTTTCATGGCAAAGCTAGAGTCCTGTTTCTCAGACCTTGCTAAGCCATCAGCACAAGCAACATCTGGTACCTTATTGGATATGCCAAGTCTGAGTCCTCACTCTAGGTGTTCTAGAATTTTCCTGGTAATTTGTCTTCCAAGAACCTCTTTTGAGAGTGAGATACCTGAATAATGTGGATCGAATGGAAGATGACAAACAACTGTAGGGACCAAAGCCAGGCTACCCAAGAATGTTCCACTTTGGCATACTGGTTGTTCTGAATTAAAAGTTACTTACGTGGGGTGCCTGAGTGGTTCAGTTGGTTAAGTGTCCGACTTCGGCTCAGGTCAGATCTTGTGATTTGTAGGTTTGAGCCTCACATTGGGCTCTGTGCTGACAGTGTGGAGCTGGTTTGAGATTCTCTCTCTCTCTGTCTCTGTCTCTCTCTCTCAAAATAAATAAATAAACTAAAAAAATTTTTCTTTAAAGTTACTTAAGAAATGAAACAGCCAGTGCAACAAAACAACACTCTGACCCCACTTTGTCTCCAGAAAGGAGGAAATAAATCTACCATGTGAAAGGTAACCTCTCTATACCTGGAGGTAAACAGACATCCTTATCACCAGACATAGAGAATCCAGAGCCAAGAAATCTGTGTAAACAGTCTTTGTACTTTGACTTTTAATACTCCAGCCCAAATTCTTTTGAGAATTCCTTACTACTTTGGGGCTCCTGGGTGCTCAATTGGTTAAGTGCCCAACTCTTGATTTCAGCTCAGGTCATGATCCCAGCTAAGTGTGGAGCCTGTTTAAGATTCTCTCCCTCTCTCTCTCTCTCTCTCTCCCCACTCTCTCTCTCTCTTTCTCTCTGTAAAATAAATAAAAATAAAATAAAATAAAAAATAATTCCTTACTACTTGAAGCTCCCAAACAATTGAATTGTCCTGACAATTCCTCATAGGTTTGCTATTTCTTTGTCTAAAAAGTATAAACTGCCTACCTTGGTCATTTCTTTGGGTCTCAATTTCATTATTGGGCCTCTGTGTGTCTTTTTCTCCTGTTAATCTGCCTCATGTAAATTTAATTATTAGACCAGCTAGAAGAACCTTAAAGTATACAGAAAAATTCCCCCCCCCAACCTTCCCAACATAGATCACATATGACAAGAATCACCAAGTAACAGACTTGTCCTAAACCTGTTTTCTACAATCAGTTGTGCTAATTCCTTAGAACTTTACTAGTCTAAACCTAAGAGGCCCAATGAAGAGATTCAACACATCAAAATATAAGGTTGGAAAATTTTGGCATACAGTTTCAGGACAAGACACAATTTATCATAGGAATTCTAATTTCCTTCGTTTCTTCTCCACCTAAATTGAGATAAAAGGCTGATGGACGGTGCCATTGGCACTCTATTAATGGATGCTAATAAAAGTCTTGCTTTGGACAAAAGAAAGCTGCTGAAGAAGGCATAACACAATAGCACCTCGCAGATGGCTCCTGGAATAAGCAAGGTGGCATGGAAAGGGCTTGGTGATTAAGACAGAACACTGTGGAGCTTTTTGCAGCTGAGTCTCTTCTGTTCCTCATGTAGACACAGTATGAAAGTAATTATTCATATGTAAATTGTGATTTTCTCCCATTTAAAAAAAATGGTCTTATTCATTATAAACACAAACTCTAACAAATAAATCCAACTGAACATTATTCTGTAGATTCTCTCTTAAACTTTCTCTTTTTTTGTCTTTTATTTTTATTTTTTTTGTTTTGTTTTCTTTTCTGTTTTTAATGGCACTCTCCTTTTAGATGTGACTTCACAAATAAAAAAGCATGTAACATCTGGAACTGCTTAAAATCAATTTCTTTTCTCCTTTATTTTTCTGTTCTATAACTAAAAATGGACTTTCCAATTTACATCATGCTTTTTTTCCTTCCTTTCCTTTATAAAATAAATAAATAAATGCCATCTGGCCTAACAGCTCAGTTGCCAATTATCAGCCTGAGGCAATCCAAAACTGCCAGATAGTCAACGCAGAAAATATGGTTTCAAGAAGAAATGCTAACAGAGCCCTAGCTGTAGAATGGCTTGGCACACGGCCAAATTACCACCCCATGCAAATGCCATCTTATCTCCTAGGGACTTGCAAAAAATCCTTGCAATCTGCATTATGGTGTATTAGCACCTTGACTTATCTTAATGAAGATGTCTTAAAGACTCAACTGTTTCATAGCTAATGAAACATATTGACATCTCAGAAAATCAGATCAGCACTCTTCCACTGGAGCTGTAGAGTTTGGAAGTAACTGAATTTTCAACTTGTTCGTTTTCATGGGATCCTGGTGTCTTTTTGGCTATGGCCAGTAAGGAACAGCAGCTTTTCTTGTTGTACCTGGCTCAACCAAATTCTACTGGGTCCATATATAGTAGTGACTCACATATAGTCAGTCTCAAAAGGAAGTAATCACTTGACCTACTTGACTGTAATGCTGGCTGTTTATTTAAATTATAAAAATGGAAGGTTTAGAGTCACCTTGTTCCCCTCTCTCCCGTACATCCAAATCCTAACAAGTACTGGAAATTTTACCCCCAGTCCTGACCTACTCCTTTCCATCTTCACTGCCACTAAACGGATCCAAGCGGTTAACATTCTTTACCTGATTTCCATTCAAAATCTTCTTTGCGGTCTTTTATAACCTGTTCACCCTCCCTAGGCAGTGTGGGCTTCTGAAAGAATAATCGTACCATATTACTACTTTGGAAGACTACTTCGACTGTACTTAAGGCTAAAATCCAAAATCCATAAAGATAGGCTAACATTTTTCTATGAACTGATCTTACCTCTCTTAGACCATCTTGATCATGTCACTATTTCTCTACACAAACTAATCGGTTGTATCTATACGAGCAAACATCAGGGGCACCTGGGTGGCTCAGTCGGGTAAGCGTCTGGCTCTCGATTTCAACTCAGGTCTTGATCTCATGGTTCCGTGGGTTCGGGCCCTACATCGGGCTCTGCACTGACAGTGCAGAGCCTGCTTGAGATTCTCTCTCTTTCCCTCTCTCTGCTCCTCCCCCTCTTGTGCTCTCTCTCTGAAAATAAATAAATAAACTTAAAAAAAAAATAAAAGAGCAAACACCATGACTACTTTGTTGAAAAATCTTGACTCAGCACCTAGCAGTGGATGGCATATAGTAATAGTGACTCAACAAATATTCTTTGAATTAATTCAGATTGAATTTTAGTTCTTACTATTTTTGTAATGTTAGACAGACATTCTACTAATGTTAGCCTAAATTTTATTATCTGTGAGACAACTAATTACTTCATTTTGTTGGGAGGAGTAAAGGACAATATGTTGTAAATCTCAGTTGGTTCCACAAAATAAAATGTGTTACATAAATTAATATTAGAGAAATATTTTAATGGTGCCTCTTTCACTTACTACCCTTATGATTTTAGACAAAGTCCCTAAACTTTTCAGGCCTCTTTTCCTGATTTGTAGAGTGGAACAATAGTATATTCTGAAGGCACTTGCTTGGGAAAATCAGATGAGGAAAGTATCAGTAAAGAACATAGATGAATATACATTAAATTCATTTATTGAACTAACCATTGATTAGTTAGTTCATACTATGGTTGATTCATTATCATAAAAAATAAATAAAAAATATGAGTTCCTTATTTCACTAGTTTCAGATAATCTCACCCTCACAAGAAATTTCTCCAGCGGCGCTCTTTGTTGTGTTCCCTACTCTGGTTCCATGATGTGTGCGTAACTACACGTAAGAAGCCTAGACTGACATGGTGTAGAAAACTTCTTCAGGAGCCAAGATTTGTATTTTTCCAAGAAATCCCTTTTGTTACTTCACACACACACTCCCATAATTTTCTCTTTCTCTGTATCCCATCCCTCACCCACCACTTGCACTCTCTAGCCAGTACAAACCTTGGCTCTCAACCTGCCTTTAATCTGTTTGTTAGGGGCTTGTCATCTCAGCTTTACCTTCCCTCCAAGATATCCCTTCAAATTAGGTCTTCCAACTTCATTTACATAACCCATTTTCCTCATCCACATTCGCTGTTGTTGGTGTACTCTATCTTCCCTCTACCCTAACAGGTATCACACACGTATGCTGTTTTCCTTTTGAGGATAAAGAAACCATCTACCTTGTTCATCCAGCCCCGTACCTGCTGTGTGATTCTTAAATAAGTGTGTGTGAGAAGCATAAAACCACAAGTTTGAGGTGTTCTAACCTCACATCCCAAAACACTTACGTGGGATATTCTAGTTCTATCTGAGCCAGTCTTTGTCACACCTGAGAAGAGATATATTTCAATGGCTACCAGACAAAACTTTTTACATGGAAAGGTTAGTATTGTATCTGCTTTTCTTGTAACTTAAAAAGGGGGGAGATAGGACTTGGGTAACTTCTCAGGGCATCATTTCTTCATATGAGTAGTAGAGACAATAGTAGACACCAGGTAAAATTGTGTGGATTGAAACACTTATATACTACTTATCAGAGGAGTGTCCATTAATTTCCCTCTTCATATCTCTTCTTATATGAGAATGTGAAGATAATTCCGTATAAAAAAGTTACAAAATACACTTAAAACATTTTAAGTGGACCCATTTTTTTTTTAATTTTTTTTTAACGTTTATTTATTTTTGAGACAGAGAGAGACAGAGAATGAACAGGGGAGGGGCAGAGAGAGAGGGAGACACAGAATCTGAAACAGGCTCCAGGCTCTGAGTGGTCAGCACAGAGCCCGACGCGGGGCTTGAACTCACGGACCATGAGATCATGACCTGAGCGGAAGTCGGACGCTTAACCGACCAAGCCACCCAGGCGCCCCTAAGTGGACCGATTTTAATCCACATGTCCATTCTATTACAGAATGAGGTTGGAGCTGAAATGCTTGTTCCTTGAAATGCTGAAGCTTTCCATGATATGCTGTGCGTTTAGGTAGAAATGAAGGATGGGAGAATGTCCTTCCTGCCAGTCACAGAGAATTGCTTTGAGCCATCAGGCATAAGTCCCAATTATCCTCCTTACTATCTTACTCTGCATAGATAAAAATGTTGTGATTGCTCATGAAATTAAATAGCATCCTTTTCAGTCTGTTGACATTGATTGGCTTGATGACTTAAAATAATTTAAAGGATAAAATGGAAATAAGAGAGAACTGAAAGACATCCCAGGCAGTGGTTTTCATAGCCAGGAGTGGTATTTTCATACTCCAGGTGTTTAGATGAGCATCTTGAACACAATAAAGCAGGAAAGAGAGTTATAATTATAGTTTAAAGACTAGTATTATGTTTGTTATTTTGTTATCATAAATATTACTTTTTATTTTTTGTGTGTGTGTGGTTCACAACTAACCAAAACCTAAATTATTTGTTTCTACGGGCAATAATCTTTCTATCCATTATTTACTGGGACATTGTTGACTTCTTGAATATATTTCCTTCCTTGAGACAACTATATAAAACACAGAATCATCTCATTCATTAAGATGTAACTGGAGAGAACATCCACTAGAATTGTGGAAATTTTGAATGAAAAAATAGGTAATGCATTATTTGCCTCGAAGTTTCCATGTATATTGCAACTTAAAATAACAAACTGTTATTACTTGAATACATTTCATGAACCTTCTTAACTGATGAAAAGAACATGAAATCAGTAACTCATTTATTCAAAAAATTTTTACGTATCTACTATGTGCCAAACACAGATTCAATATGCAGAGATAAATAAGTCATTTTATTAGCAATAATCATAAAGTTTACTCCATAAAATAGATAAATGTAAAATGTGATAATTTCTGTGATAGAAGTATTGTGTAAGAACACTGAAATGTCCTCAACATAATAGAGGAGCCCAAAGGTCTTGGGTGAGTGGGGGATTGAGGAAGAGGAGATTTTAAAAAGAAGAAAGTGGGGCGCCTGAGTGGCTCAGTCGGTTAAGCGTCCAACTTCGGCTCAGGTCATGATCTCGCGGTCCGTGAGTTCGAGCCCTGCGTCGGGCTCTGTGCTGACAGCTCAGAGCCTGGAGCCTGTTTCAGATTCTGTGTCTCCCTCTCTCTGACCCTCCCCTATTCATGCTCTGTCTCACTCTGTCTCAAAAATAAATAAACGTTAAAAAAAATTTTAAAAAGAAGAAAGTATTTGGGCTGAATCTAGATAAATATTAGAAATATCAGGACTGATCATGGGAAGGTAGTGGGAAAAAGAAAGCTTATTTTAAGCAAGATGAAGAAAAATTTGGAAGGCAAGATGTATGAATATGCTCTTTCCAGGGAATTTCCAATGGCTTGTACTGGTTGGAATTATACATGTAAAGTAAAGAGTGGTAAAAGGTGATACTTAATGTAATGAAGATCAAGTCATGTAAATTATGAAGGGCTTCCCATATTAAGATAGGGAGTTGGAATTTTTTTCTAGTAAGTTATCGGGAGCATTCATTGAAGGATTTTCAACAGATATGAGTTGGTATTGGATATTTTCTTGAAATTATTAGTTTGACAAATGTGAGGAGGGAGAATTGGGGAGTTCCAGGTGAGAGGCAGGAACCAGATGGAGATGATAGTATAGCAACTCAAGTTGGAAATGGTAAGCCTCTCAATAGAGGGATCGATGTGTTAAGGAAATGGATGCTGCCTGGTCTGAACATTCATCAAATGTGGTGATGTTCAGCAAGGCTTGGAATTGGACAGCTAGATGAATGTTTCTACCATTGTGAAATATAATATGGGGTGGGTTTGGATCATTGAGATCAGATCACAGATTTTATCTGAAAAGTGCTGTATGATACTAATTTTAGTTGCATATGAATTTCGTTGAAGCAAATCACACCATATCTTATCTACGTATGAAATCATTTGGTTCTAAATTACTGGGGTTTTGCCTTTGTTGTATAAAGGAATTAGTGATTTAAAGGGAAATTGGCCATCATATTCCATCAGTGTCATCTTACAGATAAGCAAAGCAAGGATCACAGAGAGAAAAATATTTCCACCTTCCAAAACTCCTAAAAATCACCAAACTGATTACTTGGCTAATTTATCTACAAATCCAATGTCGATTAAAGATCAATCCTATTCCTGATTGTTTACTTCTTTCTTCACCTCTGTCCCAACACTCTGAAACCCAAACTGTTCATGAAGTCTTCTCCAGGTATTTTCTCAGTCCTTGAACCAATTTTGAAGAGAGCCAGAAAATATGTTATGTGATTTCTTCCAGTTCAAAATCTGTTAATGGCCAGAAGGCAAATGGACAGAAGGCAATGGACAGTGGTGCCCCAAAGCACCACTGAGAGCTGTCTTTTGCTGTGACCTGCAGTATTGCTCTTCAGAGACAAGCCTTGCTTCTCTGGACTTTAGCCACAGGAAGTTGCTTACAGAGTGTTCAAGATGTAGGCCGTGAGGTTGACTAGATGGAAGCTTAACTCCCCAGGGATGACTTTGGGCAAGGCACTCTACTACTCTTAGTCTCCTTCCCTCTAGAACGGGAGTCATCAAGGCACACACCTCTTGGGGAGTGCCACTGAAACAATGTATGTGAAATGACATGAGCTTTGGAACATGTAAATCCCCATTCTCTGACCTTAACTCTTATCAATTATTTAGTAACCTGTCATAAGATTTGGTTGTTGCTATTGAATCCCCAAGTTTAAGTTAATCCTTCTTTCTGTGTGCCCTGCATTACCCTCTATACTTGTGATATTGTGCTTTTTAATAAGAAATATATATTTGGTCTTCATCCCCATTTCTGGCACAGAGCTCCTAAAACCCTTGGAATTTCCTAAATTGTGAAAGCCATTAAGGTATCTTTTGTTATGTTAATGAAGTGACTTTTGGCCCATATTCATGGATAAGGGCTAGTTGCTACAGCAACCACTCTTGTGATTAGAGGGTTGGAACTTTCATCCCCACTCCCTCACCTCCTGAGAAGGGGAGAGAGACTGGAGGTTGAATTAATCACCAATGGCCAATGATTTAATCTATCATGCCTATGTAATGAAGCTTCTGTAAAAGCCAAAAACAATAGAGTTTGGAGAGCTTTCAAGTTGGTGAACATGTGGAGATTTGGGCAGAAAGGCACACTCCTAGAGGTCATGGAAGCTCTGTGCCCCTTCCCACATCTTTGCTCTATGTATCTCTTCCATTTATCTGCTCCTGAATTAGATCATTTTGCAGTAAACTGGTGGTGTAGTAAGTAAAATGTTTGAGTACTGTGAGCTGCTCTAGCAAATTAGCCAAACCTAAGGAGGAGGTCCTGAGAATCTCTGATTTATAGACTGTTGGTCAGCTGCACAGGTAACAACCTAGACTTGCAACTGGTGTCTGAAGTCTAGGGAGAGGTCACTGGAAACCCCAATCTATAGTTGGTCAGTCAGAAGCACAGGTGATGACAGACTGGTGTCTAAAGTGGAAGGTGGAAGGGGGCAGTCTTGTAAGACTTCAACCCTTGACCTATGGAATATGATGCTACGTCCAAGTAGATGGTGTCTGAATTAGGTTGAATTATAGTACACTCAGTTGGTTTCAAGAATTGCTTGGTGGTTTGAGAGTACTTCTCTCATTTTGAAATTGGATCCAGAAACCCAAAATAACACCCCTACCGTGGTACCTATAAGACTTTATTGCAGATGTTGGTTGGTTTCAGACGTGGAGTCTAGTAGCTGTATTGAGTTCCCCAATGACCACTGGACCCCTTTATCCTATGTTCTAACAATGGTCCCAATGACCTTTTAACCCTGGTTACAGTTCATGAGATCATCTTCTCTGTTAAGATGCTACTTTCTAGTTTTTGCCAGGTCTGATGTCTGCATCTTCTACTTGTGTCTGCCATCACTGAGGCCATTCCAGTTCTCAGTGAATCCAGACACAGGAAGTCACCATTCCAGCCCAGGCTACATCGTCGTTGTCATAGCCATAGCCCACCTACCATCACCACCACATGCAGGTGCTTCCTCCATCAGGGATTTCCTGAGCTGTGTTTAAATTTTCTACACTCTCTGCCCACTGCTCTATACCCCAGATTTCCACTTTCAGTGTTATCATCAGCCATAGCAACCTCAGAATCTTCTGAATTCCTGGGAGATTTTCATCTTCTTCCAGAAATTTCTGAATGTCAAAGCCAGGAGCTTTGGAACCAGGCACATGATGTAGGTTCAAATCCCTACTCAAATCATATGATAGATACTGATTGGGAATTTTTCCTGGTTAAAATATTAAATCACTCTGAGCCTCAATTGCCTCCTAGCTAATATGGGCAAAATCATGCTATCTCCTAAAGTTATAGTGAGTGCAAGATGTGAATGATGATCTTAGTATCACGCATGTATTTATCTCTGTTCCTACTGCTTCAGCCCTGGTTCAGGCCACCATCATTGCAATGCTGGGCCTCTGCAATGGAATCCTAACCAGTATCTCTGGCCAGAGCAATTTAAAACTGCAAATCAGGTTTCCCCTCTCTAAGCTCTCTTATTTACATATTTACATGATTTATTTCTTTTTCCCTCATGTGTAGGTCAGCTTCATGTGGAAAGAGACTTTAGCCTGTTCCAGGATAGCAGAGATGTTTAGAATATAGAGGCTAGAAGTGGACTTCCCTCAACGGATTCCTGATTTCACTTCTTAATAGTTTGTATGGCTGTGGTTAATTTGTTTAACCTGTATCTCTGCTCTAAAAAAGTTAGTTATCAAGCACCTAATTTAGCACATTGCCTAGTACATAGTATTTTCCATTCATGGTATTGTTATAATTGTTAGTGTCATCCTCCCGTCTACGGGGTGATAGGCACACAGAAGGTACTGCACACATATGTATTAGCATAGTGCTTGGACCACAATCAGTGTTCGGCAATGGACTTGTGTGCTTGCTGCTGTCGGTACTACTACTAAAAGATAATAATACCATTATTTATCATCAGCAACATTAACAATTCTGAATGTCAGGACTTTGAAAAGATGCCCAGAAATCAAGAACTCCACTATCTCTTGTGTTTCGTATTTTCTTTCTTCTCCACACACAGATACCCAATATCTACAAGGTAGTTTCAAGAAGCTGGAAATACGGAGATGAATAAACCAAAGTCCTTGTCTACAAAGTTCACATTCCTCTGCAGACAGAGGCATTTAAAACTCTCCCTGCTGTTACAGAGATGTGGAGAGAGAGCTGTGGAATCTTAAAGGGAGTAATTCCCAATTCTTCCTAAGGGGGGCAGAATGCTTTCACAGAGTAGGCACCAAATGAATTGCAGTTGGAATGAAAATTAGGAATTCTTCAAGTAAAGGAGACAGAAAGGCAATTGTAGGAAGATAGAAGCAATTGTAGTGCTTGGAAAAATCACTATTCAGGGAGGCATGAGATATGGGGAGGGTTAACAACACTGTACAGGGAGCAGGAAACAGACTGTGGGGAATCAACTGCTTGTGGAGGTCAGATTGGCCACCAGAGAGGTTTGGGGATGGAGTTTTATAATCCAGTCAATGAGGGGATATCAGAGGATTTGGGAATATGGAAGTCAAATGATCATATTGGAGCTAATTACCTTGGATTCAATTCTTAATTTAATTCATCCATCATAATTAATTAAATAAGATTGGTACCTTTTTGGGGATGGGTGGGCAGAGCAGAATCAGGAATATCACTTTGAAAACTTTTTGCGATATTCGTAATTGGAACCGGGATGACGTGGCTTCAGTGAGGAAGACAGAAAGGAAGCAGATTTTAAGAGTATTTGGGACGGAGGGTCAAAGAAACTTGGCAGCCCAGGGACACGGTTATTAAGAGAGAGAAAAAAACCAAAGATACAGTGATATGTCTGTTTTGGAAGGTGGAATCTGTTTGCCAGTGGTGTGTATAGAGAACAAAAGATTAGAAATAGGTCAGTGGTACAGAAGTCTGAATTTGGAAAAGCTACTTTTGACCTGTGAGGCACCGGATCTGTAAATTTTAAATTTTAACTTGTTACTCACTTATTAACTGCTTTTCTAGGTGAATATGTTTGTGCAAAGGTTTATATGTAGGGCAACCATATCAGCTTGGTTAAGACAGTGCTGGGTTTTGATTTATTACCCTGGAATAATTATTAATCTCACCTCTTTCTCTTCACTAAAATCCTGGTTTGCATCATTATTATATGGTTCCTAAGTTATAAGGGAATGCAAAACTAAAGAACGGAGAACTTTCAGCCTCAACAGGGATTTATAATCTGGTATAGGAGGCAGACATGCTTGTTAATGTTTATTTATGTTTGGGAGACACAGACGGAGCGTGAGCAGGGGAGGGGCAGAGAGAGAGGAGACTCAGAATCCAAAGCAGGCTCCAGGCTCCGAGCTGTCAGCACAGAGCCCGACGTGGGGCTCGAACCCACGAACCGAACCATGAGAATCATGACCTGAGCCGAAATCATATGCTTAACCGACTGAGCCACCCAGGTGCCCCGGAGGCAGACCTAGTTGAATAAAATTAAATATATATATTTCCAGATTGAAGAAAAACATGAATAAAACACGTCAGGATTCCTAAGTCAAAAGACGCTTTTAATTCCTGTCCTGGCTTCGTGGGCACTGCTCCCGGGATGCTGAGTCGGTAGATGATCCTTTGTGCCAGGGCTCCTTGTTGAGGACGGCCACCAGTAAGGGTGGCGGCGATGCACTCTGGGAGGTACTGTGGGAAATTTCCCAAAGGTGGTGTGACCTAGGCAGAACTGCCTGCACTTAGAGAGGAGGACTCTGAGGAGCTGGCGGGTAAAGTCACTTGTCACAGAGAGGCGGAGCCCAGATGCCTGTCGCCTGTGGTCAAAGCTTGCTGCCTTCCCCTTCCGCCAATTTCCTTCTTCTTTAGAGGGGGCTGCAGCCTTGCCGGGCACCGGGCCTCTGCAGTGAGAGCCCGGAAGGAAAGAGGCCTCTCACCGGGGAAGGTGATTGCTGTTGACGCAAACGTGACTGAGACCCACTCAAAGTCAATGTGGCTGAGCTGACATAATATTCAAAGTGATCCTGGAGGATGCTAATAATCAACAGTGTCAAAAGTGGCATTCAGATCAAGCAGAATTAAAATACTCGAGCTGTCAGATGGGACTGCGTTAATAAATCCTTAAAAAGGAAATCTGAGGCAAGGGCTGCCCCTGCCGTGAGGTGGAAAAAAAGAAAAACAAAAAACAAAAAAAAAACCCCAGCTGCATTCCACTTTCTCGGAGACACTCTGTCCCTTCCTTAAAGGGAATCTGTTACTTTTGGCTGTTGAGGGTTCTGATCCGAAGAAGCACATTTATTGCCTGAGCAGATGGCTACACGTGGCACAGCCATTTACTTCCTGAGACTTAATTGGACCCTCGAAAAGAGTGACGAGCAGAAACCATTCGCTGAACAACTACTTATTGATTTTAGGCTCAGACAAACACAGTAACAAGCGCTGTGTGTATAGAAGTGAATGACGCACACCCCCCTGGCCTCAAGACGCAGCGACCAAGTTGACTCTAAGCCTGTGTATTAAACTTAGTAAATGATACAATAGTTAACATCAAAAGAGTAAGGATATTTGAGGAAACCAGGGAAGGATTGCATATGGCCCCTGATTTGGCCCTTACAACTCTCTTTGAGAAGTAAAGGAAACAATTCTGCCAAAATTTTGAAATAGAATTTCAGGGATCCTACTCAATGGGGTGGCCATAGCATTTATCATCCGTTTCACTCAGCTTGTGCTGCTGTAAGAAAACACCATAAACCGGGGGTTATCAACCACAAAAACCTATTTCTCATAGTTCTGGAGGCTGGAAGTCAGAGATCACGGTGCCAGCACAGTCAGGTTTCGGTGAGTGTCCGGTTCCTGCTTTGCAGATGGTGCCTTTTCAGGATGGCCCCACGTGGTGGGGGATGGGCCGGGAGGGAGCTCTCTCCTGTCTCTTCATATAGGGCGCTAATCCCGTTTATGAGGTGTTCACTAAAATTGCCTCCCAGAGGCCTCACCTCCTACCTAACGCCATCATTTTGGGGGGGCTCAGATTTCAACATATAAATCTGGAGGGAGGCACACACATTCAGTTCAAAAATCATCCAAACTGGGCTTGTAAGAAAGAAAAGAGATATTAATGACCACAGCAGGACAATAGATATAAACTGGCACTGTCCCCACAAAATAGATATGCAGGAACAGTTGTGAGTCATTGGACTCCATATGAGACAGCATCACTCTTTAGGAACCTAGGATAGATTTTTTTGGTTCGGTAGGTACATAATGTAAGAGCCACATAGCTTATTCAAAATGTGGTGTGTGTGTGTGTGTGTGTGTGTGTGTGTGTGTGTGTGTGTGTGTGTGTTTCCTATGACCCTAGTGTTATAATTTGATGACGTTTGAGTACTTTAAACTACTCTTCTCTCAGGGTAATATCCTTACCTATCCACTTCTTACTATGATAGGATGTAGGAGAGGCCTCTGACGGCTGCTTACATTAAGGCCTTAGTCCAGTTGTAACCCTCGCTTAATCAGCCGCTGGCTTTCCCCAGAGGATTTTGGGCCCTCATTTAAAGAGATCACCAGCAGATTCTCTTGATGGACCACAGACCCTATAAGAAATTCACTGTATTTGTTTCATGTCATCTCTCATCCAGATATTTTACAATCTGGATTCCATGTTCCCTGGGCTCCTTCTCCATTAATGCCTACTATAACATTCAGCAACAATAGAAGTATCCTTGTATATTATGGTTGTATGCCAATTCTATTATCAATATCACAATGATATGATGAAATTATGGCTTTCCTTTTCTGTTACGGCCGTCAGGGAAATCTCTGGGCGTGAGGAACTGGGGCTGAAACCTAAAGGCAGATGGTGGGTTCTCTAGAATCCCTGGTCCGCAGGTTAAACTCACATGTGGTCCTGCTTCACTGAAGCCAAGTCGACACAGGTATGTTATTCCTGTAACCTCTGGTGACATGGACATTTTTAAAAGTGCTACTCTGAGAAAATCAGTCAAACCATGGTGGATGCTAGTTCAACAAAAGATTTGGGTTCTGTATCATTCACATACTCCATTTTTATTTTGGAGGTTTAAAAAAAATCCTTTCTTGAGATATAAATAAAGATTTAATAGGACCTTTAAATATTAAATACCTCCCTTCTGTATAACATGTTCCACAATGCCTCAATGAAAAAAAGGCTGAAAAATTTCACATATCCTGTGAATCCTGTTTTCAACTAATGCTGTCTCATATTCAGCCACATCCTTCCATAACTACGAAATGCTGTGAAATATCTTCCACGGGGATATAATGAGACACATAATGTCCACATTATTTCCACCTTACATTTCTGTTCCTTGAAACATGGAGTTTCTCATCTCGACCTCCCTGTGGTGGTTTTAAATATGACCCTCACATCCTTTGAAAATTGGTACCTGAGGAGCTTCCTCTGTCCTGGATTTGATTGATAGGATTTCATCCTATCAATCATTGCAATAATTTATACTGCATTATTTACACATATGTAAATAATGTGTGGCCAGTGGGATGACTGTGGCAGTTTTAAATGATGGTCTCAAAATTCCTTGAGGATTCACTTGGAACATATGGATTATGGTTCCCCTCCCCTTGAACCTGGGCTCCATGACTGATTTACCAGCAGAATACAGTAGAAGTTATACCCTTCCATGTTGGGGACCCAGGCCTCTGGGAACACTTCACACTAAGAGTCCAACTTCCATGTTGTGAAAAAGCCCAAACTAGCCCACAAAGACAGACCACACCAAAAATAGAGCTTCCGGCCAAGAGCCCTAGTTGACATCTGAGCGGATAGCCCAGATCAGTCACCAAGCATGTGAGTGAGGACTCGTTCAGATGACTCGCCTCCCAGCTTTTGAGTCTTCCCAGATGAAATTCTAGATATTATAGGGCAGATATAAGCCATATATGCAGTGCCTCGTCTGAGTTCCTGACCCAGTGAAAGTGTGAGAGATAACAAAATTATTGCTTAAGTCAGTAATTTTGAGGTGGTGGGTTGTACAGAATACTTAGTAATGCTAATCTATTTCAAAAGTCACTTATCTACCAGAAAAAAAGGGAAGTTTATTATTTCCATCATTGGGATTTCAAGCTTCAGAAAGGCTGTCTTCACTTTTTTGGCTCTGAATCTTACTCTCTTTATTTTCTGTCTAATAATGTGATGGGACAAATCTGACTGTAAAAATAAAAACTATTGAAACTGTATTATTTTATTTCTTTCTTTAGTCAATAATGACAATTGCTCATATAGTAAAGAATATAAGGTATTGAATAAAAAAATGTGTGATCTGACCGATAGATTTGTGGAAATCCATCGTAAGAATAAAGTGCAATATAAAATTTAGACATTCCCATCAATATTCCCATTGCGTTAAAACAGTGTGTGAAATAAATAACCTTTATGATTTATGTGTATTTCAAGGCATCTTATTTTAGAAGACCTCTACTGAATATATTTAACCTAATCATTCAATGTGCTTTCATCGTAACACATCTCCTGTTTATTTTTTTTAAGTTTATTTATTTATTTTGAGAGAGAGAGAGAGAGCCAGCACGAGTGGGGTAAGGGTAGAGAGAAAGGGAGAGAGAATCCCAAGAAGGTTCCACACTGTCAGCACAGAGTCAGATGTGGGGCTTGAGCTCATGGAACTGGGAGATCATGACCTGAGCCGAGGTCATGACCTGAGTCGAGATCAAGAGTCGGGCACTTAACTGACTGAACCACCCAGGCGCCCCAATACATTTTCTTTTTCGTTTTTTTTAAATTTATTTTTATTAATTTATTTTTACTTCTTTGACAATTCTTTTATTTTTTTCTTTTATTTTTTTAATATGAAATTTATTGTCTAATTGGTTTCCATACAACACCCAGGGCTTATCCCAACAGGTGCCCTCCTCAGTACCCATCACCCACCCACCCCTCCCTCCCACCACCCATAAACCCTCAGTTTGTTCTCAGTTTTTAAGAGTCTCTTATGCTTTGGCTCTCTTCCACTCTAACCTCTTTTTATTTTCCTTCCCCTCCCCCATGGGTTTCTGTTAAGTTTCTCAGGATCCACATAAGAGTGAAAACATATGGTATCTGTCTTTCTCTGTGTGACTTATTTCACTTAGCATAACACTTTCCAGTTCCATCCACGTTGTTACAAAAGGCCATATTTCATTCTTTCTCATTGTCACGTAGTATTCCATTGTATATAAACCACAATTTCTTTATCCATTCATCAGTTGTTGGACATTTAGGCTCTTTCCATAATTTGGCTATTGTTGAAAGTGCTGCTGTAAACACTGGGATGCAAGTGCCCCTATGCATCAGCCCTCCTGTATCCCTTGGGCAAATTCCTAGCAGTGCTATTGCTGGGTCGTAGGGTAGATCTATTTTTCATTTTTTGAGGAACCTCCACACTGTTTTCCAGAGCGGCTGCACCAGTTTGCATTCCCACCAACAGTGCAAGAGGGTTCCCGTTTCTCCACATCCTCGCCAGCATCTATAGTCTCCTGATGTGTTCATTTTAGCCACTCTGACTGGCGTGAGGTGGTATCTGAGTTTGGTTTTGATTTGTATTTCCCTGATGAGGAGCGACGTTGAGCATCTTTTCATGTGTCTGTTGGCCATCTGGATGTCTTCTTTAGAGAAGTGTCTATCCATGTTTTCTTCCCATTTCTTCACTGGATTATTTGTTTTTTGGGTGTGGAGTTTGGTGAGTTCTTTTTTTTTTTTTTTTTTTTCCTTTGTTTTTTTTTTTTTTTTTTTTTTTAATTTTTTTTTTTTTTTTCTGCGTTTATTTATTTTTGGGACAGAGAGAGACAGAGCATGAACGGGGGAGGGGCAGAGAGAGAAGGAGACACAGAATCGGAAACAGGCTCCAGGCTCTGAGCCATCAGCCCAGAGCCTGACGCGGGGCTCGAACCCACAGACCGCGAGATCGTGACCTGGCTGAAGTCGGACGCTTAACCGACTGCGCCACCCAGGCGCCCCTGGTGAGTTCTTTATAGATTTTGGATACTAGCCCTTTGTCTGATATGTCATTTGCAAATATCTTTTTCCATTCCGTCGGTTGCCTTTTAGTTTTGTTGATTGTTTCCTTTGCAGTGCAGAAGGTTTTTATCTTCATAAGGTCCCAGTAGTTCATTTTGGCTTTTAATTCCCTTGCCTTTGGGGATGTGTCAAGTAAGAAATTGCTACGGCTGAGATCAGAGACGTCTTTTCCTGCTTTCTCCTCTAGGGTTTTGATGGTTTCCTGTCTCACATTCAGGTCCTTTATCCATTTTGAGTTTATTTTTGTGAATGGTGTGAGAAAGTGGTCTAGTTTCAACCTTCTGCATGTTGCTGTCCAGTTCTCCCAGCACCATTTGTTAAAGAGACTGTCTTTTTTCCATTGGATGTTGTTTCCTGCTTTGTCAAAGATTAGTTGGCCATACGTTTGTGGTTCTAGTTCTGGGGTTTCCATTGGTCTATGTGTCTGTTTTTGTGCCAATACCATGCTGTCTTGATGATTACAGCTTTGTAGTAGAGGCTAAAGTCTGGGATTGTGATGCCTCCTGCTTTGGTGTGCTTCTTCAATATTACTTTGCCCAATACATCTTCTTTTTAAACCATAGAGATGAACTGTGTCTTTAAGGCAGTGTACATTTCTTTTCCTTCTTTCCTTCTTCTTTCCTCCCTCCCTTCCTCCCTTTCTTCCTTCTGTTTGTTTTCATTTAAAGATCACCTCAATCAGAAACAAGTCGGCATGCATTTTTTAATTAAACTTTTTTTTTTTTAATTTAGAGATTATTTCAAATTCACGTTCATCTGTAAGAAGTAATGCAGGGAGACCCCATGCACCTTTTACCCAGTTTCACCCCATGGCAACATTTTGTCAAACTACGGCACAATATCACAACAAGGTTATTGACATCCATACGGTCAAATTGCAGGACATTCCTATCACCACGGAGTGATCATGTTACCTGCTTTTAGCCACACTACTTACCTCCCCTCCTACCCTCTCCTTAACACTTGGCAACAATTAATTTGTTTTCCATTTGTATAATTATTTCATTTGGATAACGTTCTAGAAATACAATAATATGGTAAGTAACCTTTTAAGGCTGGCTTCTTTCACTCAGCATAATTCTCTGGAGAGTTACACGGGTTGCTGCCTTTATTAATACTTTATTCCATTTTATTGCTGAGTGGTGCTCCATGGCACAGACACACTGCAGTTTGTGTCACTATGTGAGGACATCTGGATTGGTCTTCGTTCGGGGCTATTACAAATTAAGTTGTTAAAACCATTTGTGTACAGGTTTTAAAATGAATGTAAGTTTTTTGTTTTTTGCTTTATATATGGGATAACTGCCTGTGGATGCAACTGATGGATTATATGGTGTTTACCTCCTTAGTTTCTAAAAAAACTGCCAAAATGTACTCTGGGGAGGCTGTCCTCTGTCAACATTCCTACCAGCCACCAGCCACGTGTGAGTGATCAAAATTTTTTTCACGTTCTTCCCAGCATTTGATGTGGTCACTATTTTTAATTTTAGGTTTTCTGATAGGTTTGCTGTGATATCTGATTGCGGTTTTAATTTGCATTTCCCTAACGGCTAATGGTATTGAAAATCTTTTCATGTGCTTATTACCCCTGGTACATGCATTTTGGTGAAATTTCTGTTCATGTTTTGTACCCCTCTGTATATTTGGGATTAAAAGATTTTTTCATTAATTCTCTCTCTTTTTTTTAACTATTTGATACTTGAGAGTTCTTTATATATTCCAGATACTATATATCTTCTCCAGATATATAGCTTGCAAATATTTTTTTCCACTCTGTAACTAAGTTTTCTCCGCTTTTTACAGGGTCTTTTGTAGGGCAAACATTTAAAAACAATTTTTTAATGTTTTTTTTCATTTTTGAGAGACAAAGCATGAGTGGGGGAAGGGCAGAGAGAGAGAGAGAGAGAGAGAGAGAGAGAGAGAGAGACAGAATCCAAAGCAGGCTCCAGGCTCTGAGCTGTCAGCACAGAACCAGTCGCAAGGCTGAACTCACACTGTGAGATCATGACCTGAGCCAAAGTCGGATGGTTAACCCACTGAGCAACCCAGGCGCTTCAGGGCAAACATTTTTTAATGTTGATAAAGTACAATTTATCTATTTCTGTCAGAGATTTTATCAGATTGGTGCTCTTTTTCATAAATGTTGGTAAAATTCTCCCATGAAAATATCTGGGTCTGAAAATTTCTTTCTGTAGACTTTTGAAATTACAAATATGATATCCTTAAAAACTATAAGACTCTTTAAGTTTTCTATTTCATATTGGGTGAATTATGGTAGTTTCTGTTTTTTAATAAATTAGTTCATTTCAGCTAAGTTGTCAAAATTTTGTATTTTCATTGTCATTCAGCTCAATGCGTTTTTGAAATTTCCCTTGAGACTTCATCTTCATTTCCTGAAATATTTAGAAGTGTGTTATTTAGTCTCCAACTGTTTGGCATTTTCCTTTTAACTTTATGTGATTAATTCTGTAGTTTGACTTCAATATGGTCAGAGAAGACATTCTGTATGATTTCAATTCTTTTAAATTTATCAGGATTTGTTTTATGTCCCAGGATATGCTCTATTGGGGTACATGTTCCTTGTGCACCTGAAAATAATGTGTTTTCTGCTGTTGTGTGAAGTGGTCTATAAATGTAATGTACATCTTGCTGGTTGGTGGTGTTTATGAGTTTTTCTATGTTCTTGTTGACTTTTTGCCCAGTTCTATCGGTTGTTCAGAAACAGATGTTGAAATCTCCAAGTATAATTGTGGCTTGTCTCTTTATCCTTTCAGTTTTATCTGCTTTTGCTTCACATATTTTGAAGCTATGTGATTTGATGCATCTACCTTAGGATTGCTATATCCCTTGAGAGTTTGACTCTTGTATCATTATATAATATTCCTCTCTGTCTCTGGTGATTTGCTTTACCCTGACATCTGGTTTATTTGATATTAATATGGCCAGTCCTGCTTTTTTTTTCACGTAATATTATCATAATATATCTGTTCCTGTTTTGTTTTGTTTTTTTTTTACTTTCAACCTTTTTATGTTGTTATATTTGAAGTGAGTTTCAGGGTGCCTGGGTGGCTCAGTTGGGTAAGTGTCTGTCTCTTGATTTTGGCTCAGGTCATGATCTCACAGTTTGTGTGATGAATCTCGGCATCAGGCTCTATGCTGACAACATGGAACCTGCTTGGGATTCTCTCTGTCCCTCTTTCTGCCCCTCCCCCTGGCATGCTCTCTCTGTCTCTGTCTCTCTCAAAATAAAGAAATAAACTTAAATAAAAAAAGAAGCACGTGTCTTGTAGACAACATATTGTTAGGTCATGTGTTTTAATCCATTCTACAATTCTGTGTCTTTAAAGATGAAAGGACAATAGCAGAATGGGAATCAAAGAAACACTTTAGTAACATCTTAACCAAATAATTTTCCAAACAAGGAGCTCTGATATGAACTGGATTGGAGCACATCTTTAAGTTAGTTTGTAGACCTAAGCTATGCTTCCTACCCCTACTGTAGCTGAATCTTGGGCATCCTCAGACACACAAGTGGAAGGAGGGAGAGACTGAGGTGCAACATGGACTCTGGTCTAACACTCCACTCAGCTTACGTGTATGTACACAACATGGAGAAGTGAGGTGGCTGTGTCTGTGCCTAGGTGACCTTGTCCCAGCCCCTCTGAAAAGAATGCTGATTCCCAGTGGGTCAAGATTCTGCTTTCTGATGAAGTATGGTCCCACAAATGTCATGCCCCAAGGCAATGAGATAATTAGTTAGCACTAAATAGGTAGAGGTGTAGGAGACGGGTGAGGAAAATTTAAGAATCTTCTGACACAAGACATTTTTCTTATGGTTGACTTTTTATTTTTCAGACTAAACTTCAGAACTTTACATTTTCCCCTGTTATTTTTCACTTCAGATCATCTTTCTAGACATGCAGAGTTTCCAGTAGATTTCTGGATTCCATTGTCTTTCTTCTCTACTTCGCTTTTTCACACATGGCATCCCAGGGCTTTCCTGAGAAGACTGGGTACCTTTGGCTCCTTCCTATGGCAGAAGCGTGGCTTTAATTAAAAACCTTACACATGCACTCATTCTGGGCTAAATAGCAGCATTCATATGCCTGATATAATCATCAACGGACTCTTTCCTCTCTTAAAATGAGCTTTTTGGACACTGCAGCAACTTGGCGATGGTGGAGATCAAAGTGAGTGGTTCATCACCGCACCCCGGGGGATCCAGGCCCCCAGTCCAAGTTGGCACAAGAGACCAAGACCAGCAAAGTCACTCAGATAAACTTTTGATGATTCTTCAAGAACCACTTAAATCAAGAGTACATTTATACCAAGAACCAGTAAGTCCAGAGTAGATTTATACCAGGAATCACACGATCACATCCGGATATCTCCTAGGAAGTCCCAAGTGGACGTGTGCCCCTTGTGCTATGTATAATTAATCAACAACTGATCAAAAAAAACTCTATTCCAGAAATGTATTTTGTCAACAGATATTTATTCCTCTTAGCAAGACCCCACAAAAACCAGGGTCATCATCCTCTCTCGGTAAACAGAAAAAACATCGTTTCATGGCAAGTATATTCATACTTAAAGTTTTTAATTACTTTAATCAGAACACCAAACTTGAACTTCAGAGTGGAATGAAATGAATGGTATATGGACTACAAAAGAAAGGAGCTTAAATGACTCACTCAAGACAATGTTATTTAGAAGGGATAGTGCCTGAATTTGAAACCATGTCTAACTTAATGTGTCTCTTAAATATGTGTTAAAATGGACAATGGAATCAGAAGGAGGGAGACCCTTTTCCCAAAGACTGCATGATGAGAAGCACATGGGCCTTTTGCTGGGTACCAGGTAACATATCAGATTAAATATCCACAACCGCAAGAAGAGTGGGAGGGGGCAAAATAAAATGGGGGATAAGTAGAAATAGTGACTTAAACACACTGAGTGAATAAAAATGATTTTATTAAGCTTTTGTAATACTCCGAGTATTGTGCAAACTCTGTGACCTTTCTTGGAGCCTCCAAGATAGAAACCATGGTATACATAGTAATAGGGTGACCAACTCACCCTGGTTTAACTGGAACTGTTCCAGGTTTAGCCCTCAAAGCTCATATTCTGGGAAATTCCCAATCCTATGCAAACTGGGACTGCTGGCCAGTGTATGTAAGAGAGGAAGGTTGAGAAATAAGTGGGATGATTGGGCCCAATTAGCAGTTCTGGTCTAAGACTTCCATGTTTGTTATGTTGCCTCAACTCTCTAGCTCTCAGTTTCTTTTATCCATTAAATGTAGATCTCTTTACCCAGTTCAGGTGAAAAAGTGTAAGCCCAATGCAAGATCGCCTCTGTGATAAGGGTTTCACTTGGTAGTCTCTCAACATTTTGTGTTTTCAAGGCTTGAAAGACATTGCAGGGTCAAACATCACAGAGGTATGTCTACTCAAGGTGTATTTGGGAGGTGAGGGCTCATCAAAGCAGGGATGAAAGAACCTCATTGAGGAGTCCTGTCTGGGAGGGAGGGAGGTGGGAGAATGGAAAGCAATGTCAGGTCCGAGACTCAGGAACTGCAGAGATCTGTTTCCTGCTTGCCTGCCGCCCCTTGGTTGTGGAATGGCTCGACAGCATCAGCAGTGGCTTTACATGAGGACTTGTGGCCTCTGAGAGCTTCGTGGGCATCTCTGTACCAGCAGTCTGAGAGCTGAGGGCTTAATTATGGTGCCCTGTGGAGGATGGAGCTAAGGAAGGACGGTGCCCACCACTCACTGGAGACCACCTCCTTTCCTATTTTGTATGCGTGGTCTTAGTTCCCAAGGAAGACAGGGGGACCCCAATAATGTAATGGATTGAATTAGTCACCACCTTGGTCAGTGGGTGCTCAGATTCAATTTGATTGAAAACAAATAGAGTGAGTCTCCATGGATCTAAAAACTGTAAGACAAAATGTTACCATCTACTCAAAGAAAAATAAGACATTTTCCTAGACCACAAAAATCCCTAGAGAATAAGTTAGAAAAAAGACACATATACAGTTAATTACCACTTAAGAAGGTGAAATAAGATTCGTCAACTTGTAAGGGGCACAGGGAGAGCTGAGTAAGGAACTCTCTAACTGTAAATTTCCAGATAGAAAGGTGGGTAGGGCCCCGTAATTCTCTCCCATGGTAATTCCTGGGGCAAAGACCTCCTTTGAGGTCAGGCAAAAAAGCTAGATGGAGAGATGAAAAGCACACACTAAATACCATGTTTATGCCTAAGAGAAGAAACGCAAATACACAGGAACAATATCCAACTCTCCATCTCTCTCCTTTTTCTAAAGAAGTCCCTGCCAGGGTAAGGAGAGCAGGGAATAGCTCCCTTGCAGGCTACTTTCACAGGTAAGTGTCACTTTGGAATGTGCTAGTCCCTAGGACCTGAGGAATAAAAACCCACCATGGCAGAAAGTCACTTTGTTCCAAAGGGGCTGCTTTTAACCACATTTGTTACCATCTGTTGCTGAGTCCATGGAAAGTGTAGGAGTTAGCCTTCCCTTCACAGCACTGGAAAAGAATTCTCCCCAGGAAACTTCCTTCTAAGGAAAGATTTAAAATAAAACTCCCTGAGTGATAACCATAGCCGAGAAGAGGTAGAATTGGTCTGATGTTTTGTCTAAAATATTTAGAGTAATTGACAAGAGGGAGGGAGGGAGGGAGGAAGGAAGGGGGAGAGAGAGAGAGAGAGAGAGAGAGAGAGAGAGAGCGCTAGCACAGGAGGAGTGCCTGAGTTGAATGATTGATAATGGAACATTTCTAATCACATCAGCCCTTTCCAGAGAAGACAGGTCATGGGACTTATAGATCCACAGCTACAAGTTTAAGAGTTTTTGACAAATAGCTATAATTTAAAATACAATTATTAAAAGATAAGACAGATGTGAACAGCCTCTTTCTTTTTTCGTGTAGGGGATTTTGCTGCCACAGTGGTTCAGGGTTGGTAAAGTCAGATCACAAAGTACTAAAACCAGCCACACTGAGGTTGCCTTTTACTCCATGGGGAGAAAAATGTATGCCCTCTTATTTTCTATCCTCTGATGACTTATTTTAAAATAATATTATATATAATAAAATATTATTTTCTGGCTGTAAATGGCATAGTTTTCCTTTTAGAAGAAAATAAAAGTAAAATATAAAATAAAAATGAATGAAATATAAAATAAACTCTCATCCACAATCCACTGTCAGAATTAATTGCTGCCATAACATTTCCCTATAAGTAGTTTTATATAGTTGAGATTTTGCATCACCCGTGTAGCCACCTGATTTTGTTCTGACTTAATACTAAAGGGCAAATATTTTGCGATCCCATAAAAAATACTTTCTACACTTAATATCTTCAAAATATCCTATTGTGACTTTTGAATTTTGTACGCATGTTTTTAAATTTAATAAAAGAAGAAATTCACTAACAAAATATGCTTTCTAAGATTGCTGTGATGAATTTACTTTGCTCACTACAGTAAGTAATTCTCTGAGAAATTAATTTTATTGTACAACATTTGTTTTGTCAAATTGCTTTCTGAAACTTCTGCATTTGTTCTGTACCTTCCCCCATAGTCCATCAAGCAAGAAATAATTTCATATTGGAAAAGTCAAGCTTTGAGCCTTATAGTACAGCATAATGTTTCCCTGACCCAAGTTCCTGAATAATTTCACCACAGGGTGAATTACTAACTAGCAAAGACATATTCAGGTTTGGAAAAGTGTCTTTCAGTTCAGTTGAGTCTATCAGGTTTCCTATTTGAATCCTACCACTCTTAAAATTCCATTTTCCCTTAAAAGTTTGGTTTTGGTGATGGTGGATTGCTATTAGAAAAATGAAGATTGCTGATTCAGAGAAGAGAAATGTTCACTGTTACCATTTTTCTTACTAATGATAATACTAATGATAGCTAATTTGTACTGTTTATTACATGCAGGCACCGTACTAAGGACTATATATCTATAGATCTATACCTATGTATCTATCATCTATCTGGTCTATCTATCTATCTAGCTGTCTATCATCTATCTTGGCTAGCTAGCTAGCTAGCTAGCTAGCTATCAAATCTCCAGATGTAATTCCCACAGTAAGTAGTGTTATTTCGGATTTATGACTTCAGAAAATGTGTCTCAGAGAGGTTGACTTCCTTTTTAAAGTCACACAGCCACAGAACTCAGTAAGATTTAAGCCAGGCATAATGACAGCAGAATCCATGCTCTCGTAGAGTATTGAGTTTAAAGCACAAATTAAGCAATGTCTGTTTCAGTAAGGCTATGGATGTGTAAAAGGTCATTCATTGGATTTCTTAGACTTTTATCTTTAAAATTGCCCTTGACCATGGCCAGGAGAAAAGGAAGAGAATTAGTTTTTCTCTAATACACCTTAGATGTGTTTTTTCTTTGAGACAGGAGTGTAAACATTTGTGGGGATTATACCTACTTATCCAAATACTCATGTTCCTTCTATCAATCATGATTAACTCTTTAGATGGCAAATTCTGTGAATCTGGTTATTTGCTTAGTAACCACCTAGAAGGTGAGATCTGGATAGATTTGTTTTAGGAAAAAAACCACCATTTCTCAGTGGAGAGATGAGATGGTATGAAGGGTTATATAAAAGCGGTTCTTTTTTTTTAAGACTTCAAATTATTTTATTTTTACATTTTTTATTTTTATTTTTTTAATATGAAATTTATTGTCAAGTTGATTTCCATGCAACACCCAGTGCTCATCCCAACAGGTGCCCTCCTCAGTACCCATCACCCACCCCCCCTCCCTCCCACTCCCCATCAACCCTCAGATTGTTCTCAGTTTTTGAGTCTCTTATGGTTTGGCTCCCTCCCTCTCTAACTTTCTTTGTTTTCCTTCCCCTCCCCCAGGGTCTTCTGTTAAGTTTCTCAGGATCCACATAAGAGTGAAAACATATGGTATCTGTCTTTCTCTTACGACTTATTTCTAGGGATTGATCCACAAAGTTATCTAGCTGCATTTAGAACATGGGCAAAAGTGGTTCTACCCATGTTCTAAATGCAGCTAGATAACTTTGTGGTTCAATCCCTATATTTTTCTGTAGCTCAAATTCATAGTCTGGAAAGCGTAAGAAATGCTAGCTTTCCCATGAATTATGAGGATTTTGTGAGATAATGGAAATTAGCACGTTTTATATAGCACAGCAGCATGATAAACACTGGAAAAAAAGGAGAGAGAGTGCCCAGTTCTCCCCCTTTGCTGATAAAGAAGGAAGGTAAACCCTGATATCTGTTCTTACACGTTAAGTGCAGCACACATCCCGTGTCAGTTAGGCCTCACAGCACCATCTGAAATAAATCCTTCTGTAGATGGAGAAAGGGAGGCTCAGAGACATGAAATCATATGCCCTTGTTCATACATGCAGTATGCAACCTGGTCAGTATTTGAAGCCAGTCCGTCTCTTTAGAAGCCCCCTGCTCTACCCAAATGCAATGCTGCGCTATGCCCTTTCTTCATCCCAAAGGCACTTTCTGCTGCATTTGACTTCCTTCTGATTCTGACCAGGCCGGTCCCTGTGATTCATATCAGGTGGCAATATGACCACCACATAGAAGATTCATTTTCTCCACAATGTGTACCGCCCTCCCTAGAGTTGGGGCACTCCGTATCCCAGTGTTAGAAAACATCCCCCTTGCTGAATTCTCTCCCGCACAAAAACTCTGCATAATGGAAAATCACAGCAGTTAAAGCTTCCATGATGTATGGGATCCATCTCCAACCACAAATCACCCGGAGTAATTAAAGCATAATGAAATACCATAGTCAGGCAGGGCCTAAAGGAGATCTTTGCTGCAATATTTACCTCCTACATTAATTCTCTAATTAGACAACTACACTTCATCTTCCCATGAGCCCAGTTCAGTATGTTAAATGGAATTGATTATTTTTAATATATAGTTTATTTTTGGATTTTGAATAGTTGCTGTGGATGAAGAGGCTCAAGAAAAGGCAACGGAGAGAAAATCCTCACTTTCTAAAATAATATTCAATTACTTCTTTGGATCGTCTAGTCCGGGCCCCTAGGTGATAGCTACATTCTTGCCAGTCTCTTTCATGCTGCCAGATCAAGAGTCTAAAATAATCATCTTCCGACAAGAGCAACTTTAACAACAAATTACCGTCTATTCACTCATCTGTTCATCTAGTCGATAAATAAATCCTGACTACTTACTGTGCCAGGCACTGTTCGAAGTGTTCAGGATAAATCAGTGAGCCAGACAGACATGATCCTTTCCTTTTGGAACCTAGATACGAGCAGAGGAGGCAGACAGTTCACTCTCAATGAGCAATGATAAACGTATGGATTACAGACCATGCTGGAATATGTGGATCAGGGTAAGAGACGTCAAAGGCTGGGGTGTGCAGCAGCTTACAGTAGTAAGAAGCGTGGTCGGGGGAGTCTGATTGACAGGGGGCGCTGGAGCAAAGACTTGAAGGGGACCGGGAAAGAATTTAGACCCCCAGAGAAGCAAGGAGGGGCAACTCCGGTAGAGGAAGGGCAACAGCAAAGGCATCGAGTGTTGGAGAATCCACTAGGAGGCCACGGTGACCAGACAGAGGGCTCTGCAAGACATGAGGACTCTGGCATTTGCTTTGAGTAAAATAGGGAACCATTAAAAGATTTTGGAGTAGAGGACTTATGTGAGCTGACCGATATTTTCTAATGAGAACTCACTGGTGCCAGGCTGCTGTGGACTGAATGTTTGTGCCCCCCTCAAATTCACATATTGAAGATCTAATCCCCACTGCGATGGCATTGGGAGGCGGGGTCTTTGGGAGGTGGTTAGTTCAGGTGAGGTCATGAGGTTGGGGTGCCCATAATGGGATGAATGCCCTGTAAGAAGGTGAAGGGACCAGAGCTGTCTCTCTGCCGTATGAGGAACCAGCAAGAAGGCAACCGTATGCAAACCAGGAAGCAGGCCTTTACCAGGAGCCAAGTCAACTGGCACATTTATCTTGGACTTTCCAGCCTCCAGAGCTGGAAGCAATAAGTTTTTGTTGTTTAAGTCACCCAGTCTATGGCCTTCCGTTATGGAGGCCTAATTGCACCGAGGCACAGGCCCTGAACTAAGCAATTTGTGTTTCTCAACAAGTCTGTGAGTTAGTAATAGCAGGTCCATTTGAGAGATAAGCACACAAAAGTTCTGAAAGATGAAATGCCAAGGGAGTGATATTCAAGGAGGGACAGGAGTAACATTCCAGCCGCCACAGAAGTTCATTTCAAGCACCACATCACCCTGATTCTTATCTGTGTAACTTTCTCATGTAGGTCCCCAGGCACCTCCACCTTCCAGATTCTTCTGGCATCTTCTTATCTTTCAGAGAGGAGCTGAGCCTGAACGTCCTGAGTAAAGTCCATCGTGAGCCCGCATTTCAGTATCACAACCCCTCTCCATTCTTTCATACCTCGTATCACAATCTGTATCCATTTAATTATTTAGTTGTTAATATTCTATCTGCTACACTGAATATCAGCTAAATTACTCTGATTTGTGACTATCGCAAATCTAGCACAATGCCTGGTATTTTGTGGGTGTTAAATAAATATTTATGGAAAGAGAGTAATGAACACTTAAAACAATATAAAAATAAACAAAAAGTCTTTTTTTTTTTTCTATTTTCACAAGTGAAACAAAAATGGTTCCTGTCTCCAGAACAGAAAGCTCAAGTTCTCACAGTTTGGCCAGAGTCTGCCTTTATCGACTCATCTTCCACCAAATTCTTGCTCTCCCCACTAGAAGATATCTCTGGTATGTCTGGATCCTTATTTATCATCACTACCCAAGCAGCCGTATAATTCTTGATTCACTACTTCTCTCACTAGAATTAAGCTTCTCAGGAGTAGAAACTGGTTTAATTCATAACCTGACAGTTTACTAACTCAACATTAAAAAGTACTCAGTATATAAACATATCCATTAAAATGTTTACAATGATAAAGACTATGTTAAGATTGTTTATTCCTATTTTTCTTTCATGAACTTGGCCACGTTGGCCATGCCAAAGTACATTATCTAAGTCACCATTGATTCATTCCAGAAGTCTTTTGGAATAGGCACTACGATTTTTATTTTGTTTTAGAAATGAGGGAGCTGAAGTTCAGAGAGGTGAAGTTAGTTGCCTAAGGACACTTTCCTAGTAATTGGTGGAGAGGAGATTTGAACCGAGGCTGTGCACTTGAGGCCAGTGCATCTGAAGGCTTGTCATTACACATAGTACAGGCATGGTTGTCCCTGTTTTCTAGAAGTGGAATCTGGTGGGCAATGGTAAACAGAACACCAAATCTCACATTCTTTCTGCCAAATAAACTTCCTTGCCCGAGGCTGAAACTTGTCATTGCGTGTCTCTGAGAACTGAGGTTGCTAAGAATTCCCAAGGATAGTTACACTGAATTTTATCAAGAACCCTAGGAGAAGCATGTGCAATGAGTCCGGGCAGGCATGTGTAAGAGCAAAATGTCAATGAAACCTATCCTCCTGGGAGCGCCTGGTAAATTATGAATTGCTGAACTAAATGGGAGCATATTTTGAAAAAAATGGAAACATGGATGGAAGCCCGGAGAAAGACATCACGGAGAATGACCTTATCCCTGCCAACACCAGACACCCCGCTCCTTGAAAGATCCAGGGCTATTTTAAACCATCAGTTGGGTACCACGGCAGACTGAGTCGTCTTCTCTCAAGTGACGTTAAAGAGACAGACACGTGCAAAATGTCAAGTGGCCCAGTTGAAGCAGAGACCCCACTTATTTGATTATTATGATAATGCTGCCAGTTGTAATCATCTTTGCCACAGAACAGACACGGGCTATTCAATAAAAATTGAATAATGTAGCACGCTTTTTTGACATCGCTGCCCCCGCTTAATGGAAACAGCACGTAGGAACACAAACAGACACTATTATGTACGTCTGTCAGAGAAATTACCGCAAATGTGGAAAATTGGACAGCACAGGAAGGTCAGTGCTGGGTCTTAAAGGACCTGAGAGGTGTGTGGCAGCGGGGAATCCGTGTGAAGAATACTCAGCATGCTCCCACCCATAGCTCTTGGCTGTTGGGGGACACGTGCTATGTAGTAACAGGTATTTTCAGAGCCTCAGCGAGGGTCCTCGGAGGGGAAGTCATGCCTCTGGGAAAGGATGAGTCGAAGTGGACACAGTCAAAAGTTGAGGGACCAGAGGTGTGGTCCATAACGAAACCCTAAAAGGGAAGCCAAGAATGAGGCTGCTCATGGAACACTCTGAAACGCAGAAGCTGAAGAGAGAGTAGGGTAGAGGTGCAGAACTAGAAGGTATAGTTTCTTGATCATTTTAAGTAGCAGAGCCCAGTATCAACCTTTTATAAAGCCCCTTTTGTAGGGGACAAATTGACACATGAGAAAAGAGCAGGTCCCTGTCTCTAAAGGTATTACTACATGGAGCCGGTAGGGAGAAGCAGAAACAAACAGTTGTGAAAAGATACAGTTTTTGCACTACAGATGTAGAGCTCTGTGGACCCAGGAAAGGAGCCCCCTTTCCAGCTGAGGGAAGCAGAAAATTTGAGCAGTGCAGAAGAGATACCACTTAACCACTGAGTTGAATCTGAGACTGAGTCAGATACAAAGGGATCACTTTGAGTGTGGAACAACATAGCCAGTGGAAGTAGGCGGTCACAAAGGGTCACGTGGTATAAGAGCATAGATCAGGGAGGCATGGCTGGTAGTTGGGCAAAAGAAAATCCAAGGAGAGAGGCAGGGCTGCACGTGGGCAGTCTTTGGTCACAAAAGAGGGCTCGCACTGCCCTGGAGAGAGTGATGGGCCAGCAGGTGTTCGAGAGACCAGGCTGAGTCCGAAGGGGAAATGGAAGGACACAGAATTAATACTTGCAATTTCATTTTATAGAATGTATATTTTAAATGGGTTAAAGTGTGAAAATATGAGACTTCTTACAGATGACACAATTTTCGTTATTTTTGGCAACAAAATCACACCATGATGGAAATATTTCAAAACATCTCATACAATATGCTCTTTTTATTGAATGAGTTATTTTGTGAAAAAGAGATATTAATTGCTAAAATGCTTTTTTCCCCTAAATGGATACAGATATGGAGAGAGATAGAGATACAGAGATATAAATCTATATCTATATGGAGAGTGAAGTGTGTATAGATATATTTACCCATATACTACTTACATAGATATCTACGTATCTATAAGTACCTATAGATATATAGAAACAGAGATATAAAGAGATATGGATGGATAGATGGATAGATAGATAGATAGATAGATAGATTGATAGATAAGGCTGTCTGGAGAGACAGGTTCCATAAGGACTCTTTCCCCTTCTCTGACTACTTTCTTATAATTACAGCAAAGCTTCAACGGCAGCTTCTCAGTGTGACCTACACTGTGAATATTAAATATATAGTTGAACCATTTAAAATTGCATTTATATAGGTCAAAATAGTCAAATATTAGCAGTATCATTTGGCTAAACCAAATGTCATCTTTTTAGTGCATTATGACATTTATGTCAAAACTAAAAAATAAATTAATTAATTAACCTAAAAATGTCCTTTCTTATCCCTGACATTCAGTTTAATTTGGTAAACATTCAATTTTGACCATGAGCCAGGCATTGGGTGCTTACTACAAACAAGAAAAAATAAGGGATAGTTCTTGCTTCTAAGGGATTTACACTTCACTGGTGGAATCTGAGAGTTCAACAGATGGTTTCCAGACACTGGGATCTCCAAACTCAAGTGACTGCGGACAAGTGCAGGGTGACTCTGAAATGCTGTAGGAGCGGTTTACCAAGAATGGCACCGAGAAAGGCGGCCTTGAGGAGCCAACGCTGTGGCCGATCACTATGACCTTGACCGTCAACCTCATTGTGTAGCAGATGTCTGCTTTTATTTTTTGGTGGGTCAGCAGATGTATTTGAATTTTCTTGTTTGGTGAAATCCTTCATCGCTTAAGTCTTGGTCGGAAATTTAAAAAAAAAACAAAAAACAAAGAACTGTGACCTTCACTACAGAAGACAAATGGAAGAAAATAGCCCCTCCCCTCCTCAAAGCAAGAGCATGATCACAGGTTCTAAGCTTGATAGCCAGATGCTTCATACTCAAGACTTACCTAAGGGCGGTTGGTACAGGACGGGAGAGACAATTTTGGATTCCACACAGCTGTGAGTGCTGGTGCCTAGTGTGGTCTCTGGCCATGGCTGTGTTTTGGAAAACAGTGATGATGGTGTCTCTCCCAGCTTCCCAAATGAACATTTCCTAAATGTAGTCTCCTGGTTGTCCTTCAGGACTCCAAATTCCTCTGCTTCCTGCTTGTTTGAGTATCCTGCTTATCAGATTTCCAGTAATTCGATCAGCTACTAGAAATCTTTCTTCTAAACAGCTTTTCGACTCAGCCAGAGTTGCCTTCTCTTGCTTGCAACCAAGAAATTAATGATACAAGCCATTTGTTAAGTGGAATCAGAATGTGGCAACCAGTATGGCAGTGTCTTTTTTTGCATTTGGTCCTCACAAATAACCCTGTAAAGCGGGCCTTGTCCCCACCGCATGGGAAAAAAAATTGGAAGTTGGGAGGATATGTTACTTAGAAATGAAAGTTACAGTCTCTGGAGGCTGGGCCACCTTAGAGAACAGGGAGCAACCATAACTTTCTGGTTGGTTTTCATTATCTAAGAAATGGAAATAAAAACAGAATTTATCTGAAAGATTGTTGGTGAAAATTAATTGTTCATACATTAGATCAATATCTGGCCATAACTTCCTGATCAGTGTCAGCTCTCAGCACTTCTGGGCAATTTGGCTCAGTTCTTAAAGCTGGAGAATGTCAGAACCGCGATCCAAGTATGAATCTTCCTGAATCTACATGGTGGTCTCTTTCCATGAAGAGATGTTAAGAATGAACTGTTGGTGAGAATGCAAATTGGTGCAGCCACTCTGGAAAACAGTATGGAGATTCATTAAACAATTAAAAATAGAACTCTTCTATGAGCCAGCAATTGCATTACTAGGTATTTATCCAAAGGATACAAAAATGGTATTCAAAGGGGCACATACACCCCAATGTTTATAGCAGCACTATCAAGAATAGCCGAATTATGGGGAGAGTCCAAACGTCCATTGACTGAGAAATGGATAAAGAAGATGTGGGGTATATATATATATATGTATATATATATATATATATTACTCAGCCATCAAAAAGAATGAAATCTTGCTGTTTGCAACAACATGGATGGAGCTAGAGAGTATTATGCTAAGCAAAATAAGTCAGTCAGAGAAAGACAAATATCATATGATTTTGTTCATGTGTGGAATTTAAGAAAAAGAACAGATGTTCATAGGGGAAGGGAAGGAAAAATAAAATAAGGTAAAAACAGAGAGGGAGACAAACCATGAGAGACTCTTCAATACAGGGAACAAACTGAGGGTTGATGGAGAGAGGTGGGTGGGAGGATGGGCTAAAAGGGTGATGGGCATTAAGGAGGGCACTTGCTGAGATGAACACTGGGTGTTCTATGGAAGTGATGAATCACTAACTTCTACTCCTGAAAGTAATACGACACCATATGTTAACTAACTCGAAATTAAAAAAAAAAAAAAAAACAACAAAAACGAGTGAACAAGTCTCACATCCCCAAGAGCACTTCCCGGAACAGATCCTTCTCCTCCTTGGAGTTACAGTTTAGGGGAATGACCTAGGCTTCTGTTTCCCTTATTTACCCATATGGATGACAAGACCAGAAATAATGTGACAAAAATATCAGAAATTCTAACAAAACACCGAAAGCAGCAGCTCACACGTATTCACTTCTTCTGTGTGTCAGGATAGACTGGAGAGGTGTCCATCGAATATTTGCAATAACACTCTCGGGAAGGTATCCTTTCCTGGAAGGTTTGATGGTGCTTATGACTAGCAGTCTTCCGTGTTGCCAAAATTCTAATTGAAGTATAGAGAAGTAAGACTCTGGAGATCAAAATATACCTCGATGCTAGTACATCTGATTAAAAACTCTGCTTATTTCTACAAGACACTGGACCTTCCTGCACCGAACTCCTGAGTTAGACAGACTGGCTCACCAAGCAACAGCAGACAAGGAAGAAGGCATGAACTTGGCCCACGCGGCTCCAGACCCTGGACTGCACCCACTGTGGCCTGACTAGTGCAGCTGCTTCGTCCTTGCTCTGAACACAAAGCCACAGGCAGAAGCCCATGCTCAGGGAGTAGCCAATGACACGCATTCCCACCCAATTCCTGGCCAAGGTCCACTTCAATTGCCCTCTGTGTTCTTCTTTGGAGCACCTTGCCTGCCACCACCTGAATGCTATGTGTCCCCCTGCCCGGAGCCCCGAGAGCAAACCCTCACCTCAGCCAAAGATGCTCCTCAGTTTCTGTCATGGAATTTATTGCCTCCGTGATGGTTAAAATGGGGATATCTTTCTGTTTCACACTCAACACATATTTATTGAGTACCCAGCACTGAGTGCTGACAAAGACACACGGTCAGAAGCTTTGGCAGGGGTGGGAATGGGCCCCTTTGAGTGGGATGGATGGATGGTTTGGATCTGTGCTGAGTAAACCAAGTGCCAGTGTTGTGACAACAAGACTCAAAAGAGAGCCCGTGTCCTATTTAGACATTTTCCTTAATGTTTCCTTAGAACGGATTCAAGAAGCCTGAAACCAGAGGTAAAGGTGGCCTGAAACCAGAGGTAAAGGATGTCGTGTCTGTGCCTGAGAAGACGTTGGAAGGTGACGGTTGACAGATCTTCACATCGTCTTTCTGTGTTCTTTGCTGTCGGCCCCAGATAAGAAAGAAGCAGGCGTGCTAGCCTCAAGAAGGTAACGGGCATCTCGTCGCGGGCAGAAAACCATTCGACCTTTGATCCGTGTATCTGTTGACAGAGATGACTGTCCTTGTGAGGAGAGAGGAAGAGGCAGGGGGAGGGGAGAGGAAGCAGATGCTTGTATTGCCATCCCAGCCTGCTTTCCAGGGGTCAGATCGGCAACTGCCTTCACAGACGTAGGCGGCCCTCACCTCCAGAGCTGGCCTTCTCCCTGCCCCTCTTATTGTCTACCCTTAATTCTTCCTTGATCCAGGCTAAGCTGAATTGATGAGGCTCTTGAACTGGATTCAGAGGAAGCAGGAAGCTCTTCTCAGACTTTAAACCCCAGAGGCCAACCCGGCCAACGGAGCTCATGGGTGCCCCTTCCTCTACGGGACAGCAACCCTTTAATTTCTTTCTTGCTACTATTTCTCGCACCCATGACTCTCTCAAGAGCCTTGAAAGAAGGTAGGAAACCAGAAGAGTGTTGCCACAACAATGTTCCATAACACAACAGATCGAAGTCAATGGCCTGAAACAGAAACTAGTTATTGCCGATCATGTCTTTGCTGGTTGGGTTGGTGCCTAGCTTCAGATTCAGGCCAGATCTACTCCACATGTCTGCTCTCCTCTTGGGCCAACAGCTACCCTGCTGTGTGTTCTCGTGATAATGGCAGAAGTGCAAGAGAGGTGAGCAGAGATGCTACATACTTCTTCAGGCCTAGTCTTGGGACTTTTGACCCAAATCCCATGCAAACCCAGCATCAGTGGGGTGGCCTCTAGTGAGAGGAATTGCAAAGTTGCAGGGCAGAAAGCCAGGACGCTGCGGGGTGTGAAGCATTGGATACAATAAGAATCTACCAGAGGAGGGATTCGGGTATTAGTTGTCGAGGATTATACCACTTTATCATGCCTGAACCTCACTTCTCTCCTAATATTAGACACCGTATAAATTAAAGTGCTGTCATTCTTGAGCTGATAGAAAAGCGGGTGGATTAATAAACTATAGTAAAACATTGATTACCTCTTAATTAGAATTTCATAAGGGTAGAAAGTGGGCCTTACTCACTACTGCAGCCTTTGTGTTTGACAGATATATTTGTTGAGAAAATGAATGAAAAACCAATTTACTAGAGTCCCAAACTTTTCCTAAAGCAGCTTCCCTTTTAAAGTGACTAATGAGCAACATTATTGGATAAAATTGAACGATACAATTTTTCTAGCTGATACAGGTGCTAATTGATAATAAAATAGAGAGAAAACCTCCAATGTGTTTGACTTATATAAGAAGGGATCTAAATAACATATTTGCTTGATAATCAGAGAACTCAGGAGTAGACTGTACAATGTTAAATGAAAGCTTTATAAGAGCAAGTTAAACCCCTTCTGATTTGTTGGCAGGGAACCTGGAAACTATTCAAGGGAAATTAATGCCATCAGAAATCTAAGTTTTTATAGATTCGTGGCATGCTCCATTTTCTTTTACTGATCACTGTTTAAACTTCCATAGAAGATGGGAGATGAAGATCCTTTCTCTTTTTTTAATGTTTGTTTATTTGGAGAAAGAGTGTGTGAGCAGGGGAGAGGGACAGAGAGAAAGAGAGTCCCAAGCAGGCTCCGCACTGTCAGCGTGGAGCCTGATGCAGGGCTAGAACTCATGAACTGAGAGATCGTGACCCGAGCTGAAAATCAAGAGTCAGACACTTAACTGACTGAGCCACCCAGGTGCCCAGAAGGTCCTTTCTTAAACCCACAGATCAAAGGTGGGTATGTAGGCTGTGCCCATGAGAAACAATTAGAAAAGAGAGTGGGCTGTTATGTCAGTAAGAACAGCAGTGGTAAGCAATGTCCTTAAGAGCACAGAGGAGAGAGCAGGACCTCACCGAGATTTTACCAACTGTCATTAGGCCATGACGTAGGATATAACAGTAAATATTTGTCTGGGTAAAGTAAAGTAAAAATGTACTCAATGAAAATTCCAGTTCGCCTTGTTGAAAATTGAATCTCTGAGTTCTCCACCTGAAACTTAACTTCCCTTCCTGTGTTCCATAACTCATAGTGGGAGACTAGACGTAGAAGTCTTTATTCCTCCAAATGGAAATCTGGGAACTCTACTTGGCATTTCCTCTCTCCTACACCTCATGACCAAAAAGTCCCATGACCTTTTTCAAAAATTCCCTCTACTAATTATTTTTTAAATTTTTATTTTGAATGTTTCTTTATTTTTGAAAGAGAGAGAGAGATAGAAAGAATGAGTGGGGGAGGGGCAGAGAGAGAGGGAGACACAGAATCCGAAGCAGGATCCAGGCTCCGAGCTGTCAGCACAGAGCCTGATGCGGGGCTCGAACTCACAAACTGCGAGATCATGACCTGAGCCGAGGTCAGCCGCTTAACTGACTGAACCACCCAGGCGTCCCACTACTACATATTTTTACATACATTCTCTTGGTTTGATGATTACCAGCTATAACTGGGGGATGGAGCTGGGAGTTGCACCTGCCTGTGAAAATCAGAAGTGTCTATTGAGGGAAACAGGAGGCAAGCTCACTGGGAAGTTGGGGTCTCCAGGATGACCATAAAGGATGGCAAAATAGTATGTCATGAGGAGTGGTAAGAATGTTCCGCTAAGGGAAAAGTAGACTTATTATGGCCAGTTGGTTCTACCGTGTATGTTTGCATTTTCGGTTCTATCTCAAGGTGGTCCAGACCCCTGTGCTGGGTCACCGGATGGGGAAGGTGCAAAGCCGCCAAGTGTGCCCGGCACACCATTCATGTGGGAAGTTCCCAGAAGGTGAGCAGGGGTTTAAGATTGCCTCGCCCTTCCCCTCAGCCCGACTGAACTGTACACGGGCTTCTTTGTGACGCCAGACTCCTCGCCCTCCTTTTCTGAGAGCATTTGCTTTAGAAGACATTTGGTTCTAAATTCGTTCCTGATCCTTGAGATGTAAGTCTTCTCCTAGCCTCCTGCCCGCATTACTACACTGGGTGAAGTCTTTCTCAAGAGCCTGGGAGCCAACCCTCCGAAACGCAGTAACTGAAGGAAGTAGAGCCCCCCTTTCAGTTTACTGGAAGTGGATGGGCACCAACTAGCAAACGCACATGGCTTGGTCACATAGACCAACCTTTCCTAACATCTTCCAGTACGTTCCCGCCAGTTCATACCAGTACTTCAGACCCCCTTTTGTTTCCGTGAGGTTGTCTTCAGTCTCTCCTCTACCCCAGTAGTCTTGAGTAAAGTGTCCTTTGTTTGACTTCTCTGGTGCCATTTTTCTTTGACACAGGATACCTTTGGTGAGAAACTGTGTTCTTGGATAATCCCCTGAGCAGAAGTTGTGCCTGGCCCAAAAGGCGATGGATTGACTGTGGAGCGAAGTGAAGAGAGTAAACTCAGGGATGGGACAAATGCTCCTCTAGTCACTGACTTGGAGGACAAGTACACAGTCATCTGAAAAAGGAAGGTGATAGGAGCAACGGGCACAAAGACTGATACTGAGGTGTGGGCCCACCACATGGCAGCAGAGGAACTGCTTTTATTTTATTATTTTTAAAAATGGTTATTTATTTTGGAGAGAGAGAAGTGCACGTAGGGAAGGATCAGAGACAGAGGGAGATAGCGTATCTGAAGTGGGCTCTGCACCGACAGCAGAGGGCCCCGCGTGGGGCTCGAACCCACAAACCGCGAGATCATGACCTGAGCTGAAGTTGGGTGCTCAACCGACCGAGCCACCCAGGCGCCCCACGAACTGCTTTTATAAACAACGTGCGTGTGCTGCGGTAGGGATTGTCCTTGGAGGTGGGGAAGTGTACCAGATAATGTGAATTTGCAGGGTGAGGGCTCAGCCTGACGGAACTGAAGCTCATCATCTCTCAGCAAACTCTGCTCCTCCCCTGGGCCCCCCATCAGCTGGAGGCATCAACATCTATGCTGCTTCCCAGGTAGAACCCTTAGGCATCCTGAGCCGTTTTCTTTCTCCTCTCCCCCATCAATGGCTCTCTGTCACCCCCCAGGACAGCCTCAGGGGGAGGCCAAGACCGGGGAATCCAAATCCTTTTCAGATTATACTTCTCAAGCTAAGGGACACGTGGATCCAAAGGAAACTTCAAGTTCATAACTCCAGCACGTTTCAGTTCTCTTGTGTGCTAAGGGTTCGTTCTTGTCCAAAGCAAGCTTAGAGCAGAGGATGTGTCCCTCCACTTCCTTCAAGCATCTTTTCTGGCTCTGACAACAGAGATGGAATTGGAGGTGTTTGACCTTTTTCCTGTTGGAATAGGGAACTGTTGCAGCTGAACTCTGAGCACAGAGCTTTATGTACATCACATGATTCATTCCTCCAGCCAGGCTGCAGGAAACAAATCATGTTCATCTTCCAAAAGGATGAAATTAAGACTCAGGAATTGAGCGACTCATCGGTGATCCCAGAGATCCTCAGAAGCTGACTTCAGGACTGAAGTCCAGGCATTCCCGGCTCCGAAGCCAGTGCATTCACCAAGACCCTGTACTGCAGGACTTTTTCCGGGGTGATTGCTTCTTCTCCAGCTTTTTCCTCGACCTCCTCCTCCTCCTGCCTCTCCAGGGATACCTGGGTTCATTAGGATGCGGCACCTTTAGCCTCAGGTGACTTGTTACGCAGTTGAGTGCCATGCATTTGTCAGCAATTCGAGTTAACTTGCTCTTTCGAGTAAAATCCTTTCTAGCAAAATTCTTTCCCCTGGAAAAAAATTCAATAACAACTGAAAGGCGGGGGAGCAAGATTAGAAAGGTTGAGAAAGGAAAGTAGATAAGCAAGAAAGAACAGTCCCCCAAAGCCTGTATTTCTCTCTCATCAGAGATTTTGTGAAAGGGCCAGATTGGCAGGAATGAAAAGGAAAATCCTTTTTTATTAAGCTCACCTGTATAGCATTATCTCTTCAGAGATGTTTATGAAAACATTCACACATAGTAAAACTTGCCTTTTGTAGAATTTTTATTTTTATCGAATAAGCCCATTTTTATTGAATTTCGTCAGCTCTCCATCAAATTTTAAAATCCCTGCCTATTACTCTCTCTCTACATAAATCATACCTCATATCCATCAGACTCCAGATTAGATGCAATTCCCTCCAGCTCCTGGTGATCTGAGATAGAACTGTGTATCATGCTTGGGATAGGGGGAACCTATATCCTTAACCTCCAGATCACCCAGAGATGTGTGGCAATTGCCCCATTTCATTTCTGGGAGAGGGGTGGGTAAAATGAAGCAGGACCCAGAGGAAGAAAGAAAACGCCCCTGGAAGTTTTATTACCATAGATTTACAATTATTCTGGCATCAATGACCCATCTTCCAACTTAAATACCATCTCAGTTCTGTTGTGTCCATTTGCAGAGCCTTCCCTGGGCTTCTTTGTTGATGGGATGGGAGCCAGATAAGCTAAGACATCAAATGTAGAGGGCAGATCATTTTCCTCGTGAGTGAGGGAGTCCAATGTGGCTGATACGGGGCGCTTCATTGGGCCCAGGAGCTGAGAGTTGAGGACAGCCCTGATTTTCACTCTTGAGGACTAAATCAGATTTTGTTTGCAAGGGCTCTGTTGGTAGACAATTAACTGCCAGTCTTCAAAATGTTATACATTTAAAAAATGCTAGAGTATTTCTTTCCTAGACCAACCATCTTCCTATGTTAGTTCATTCATTCATTCATCATTCATCATTCATCATTCATCATTCATTAAGTTAGTCTTTCAGTCACTTGGTCCACACCAAAAGATCAGTTAAGCATCTCTCACGTGCCAGTGGAGTGTAGGTGTGGGACGTAATGGTGGACAAGATAGATTTGGTTCTTGTTCTGGTGTACTTATATTTCGGTGGAGAACACATCTAAGGGACGAATTTGACATTAGCTCAGGAAGTTCGGCACAGGTATACTATACAGGAGATCATAAGTAGGACAAATATGAGAAAAACTTTCAAAGGTTTTAAGTTCAAAAACAGAATGATGCTTTTCCCTTCTTTGGATATACAAGTCTTGCATGAGTGAGTTCTCATACGGCACATGGATTTGTTATTTGTTGGTGCAGAGGTATGTCAGTGTCTGAACTATGTACTGGCATAACTCATCGATACCATTTGCTGAGCCACTGGAGGGAAGAGCTGGCTCTATGAGTATAGTTGGACAAACCATTAAAAATCAAGAACCCAAGGCACCTGGGTGTCTTAGTTGGTTGAGCCTCTGACTTCAGCTCAGATCATGGTCCCGCAGTTTGTGAGTTTGAGCCCTGCGTCTGACTCTGTGCTGACAGCTACAGACCCTGGAGACAGACTGCTTCAGATTCTGTGTCTCCCTCTCTGTGCTCCTTCCCTGCTCACACTCTGTCTTTCTCTCTCAAACATAAATAAACAGTAAAAAAATTAAAGTCAAGAACTCATGTCCTTCATCACTCAAAAGGTCTCTGAAGGTCTGTTCTCCATACTTCTCTAAATATCCCAATCTATTGTCACCATGTCCACAGGAGCAGGTACATATTTGTCTGTGATGATCTCCTTTAAGACAATGGCCCCTCACACTCCATGACCCCTTTGATCTCCAGAAGCTCATGTCTATAGGAATGAGTCTCTCCTTTGGTTACCATAACTTTACTTCTGCTGTCTTCTGGTTGCTGCCACCTCTGTGGTTCTTGTTGCCTTGACGGACTCTTCTGGAGCTCTGGAATCGACAAAGAGTTTGCCCACGTCTTTCCTCCTCCTCCCATGCCCCTCAATGGTGATCTTTTTTTTTTTTTTTTTGGTTGCTTTCCTTCTTTCTACTCAATAGGAAATCCCTTTTTAGAAATCTAAGGTTGCAAAGGATCCCGAAGTGGAGGAACACTCTCTCTCATATTCCTCCTCACGAGGATGGCAGGATGGTTACAGACTTCCAGAACAGAAGGTGAGTTAGTGGCAGGTTTTCACAGTAAAAAAATGGCTACCCACGGAAACACCTCAGACAGGTGGTTGCTGAGCTCAGAAAACAAGGTTTAGAGGCATATACTTTGCCAGGTGGGGTCAGGATTTGCCCAGGTGAACAAGACATTGAGTGTGGGGGCCGTGAGCTACTTGGTTAATACCGAAGTATTTTCTGCTTTAAGACAGGAACCTCTCTTAAAGACTTCAAAGAACTGAACTCAGTGGAATGTTCTCTCAAAATCATTATGACTCTATGATTACAAAGCAGAGCAAAGGGCAGCACCATTTATCGAGTACCATTATTCCCTAAGAAATACCACTTATGGTATCTCGTGCAATGCACATAACATTCCTTCACACTGAAATTATTATCTGCATTTTACAAAGACTTCACCCTAAGTCAGGAGGGCCAGAAGACTTAAGCCATTTACCTAAGTAGCCAAGTGAAAAGGCTGGAATTTGAACTGAGACTCTCTCTTATCCCAAAGCCTGAGCTGTTTGCTTGCCATACGATCCCAATCCCTGCCTATCTTTACTTAGTACCTAGTACATTCGGGGTAGTTTAGATAGAACATCCCATTTCCTTTTAATGTTAATTTCATTCTCAAAAGAAAAATATGCTGGAAATATAAAAATTCCACATTTTATAGGTAGAGGAGATAAGCTTCCAAGAGTTTAACAAATGGGTCCAGGCCATAACACTATCAGATGGCAGAACAAAAATTTGAACTTGCCTCACAGAGTTACAGGGAAGATGAACTGAGATAGTGCCTAGAAACACATTTTGTTAGCTAGATACCTACATAGTAGGAACTCAGTAATTGGCCATTGTTATTATGGTAGGTGTGTCCACAGAGGCTACGTTACATTACTCAAGCCTCTCCCGCTTGGTTATTTCCTTCTCTTTTTCTCTATGCCCAACCTCCTGGCACCTGAAACTATAGGAAATGTGATTTATTCAATGTAGCGTGGACATCTCCACGTGCAGAGTGCAGCACTGAATAATGAGAAGGATGTGGGCTTCGGGGTCAGACCTCTCTGAGTGAGCATCTGGACTGCATTCACCAGCTGTCTGTCTGGTGTTCGGAAGAGCCTTGAACTTCTCCAGATCATAGCAAATTGTAACATGGGAAATCATCGCTATTCCACAACATTGTTCAGAGGTTTAAATCCCGAAGTATCTACCGAAAATGTGATGTATTGTAGGCAGTTAATATATGTGGTTTCTGCTCTCAGCCCCATTCTTATATGGAGAGCAGGAACACAGACATAAAGGCAGTCAGTAGTCATTGGAGCCCTTGGTGATCTGAACCTATTATTTCCAGGTCTCCTTCTGAACACGTGGTGTAGCATTGTTCCTCCTTGTCTCCGGAAGTTAACCTTGGCCATATGACTGCTGGCGGTCTATCAATTATACGTGGAAGTTTTACACCCCATTCACCACCTCCCCTTCCCTCTGTAGTGGTGACCTCGCAGTGTGTATTGTATTGGAATCTCTGAGAGCAGATGCTTGAATCACTGCTGTGGGCAGGATCCCTGGACGAACTGGGTTGATGTGAAGTCTGACCAACAACAAGGCTATTGTTTGATGAGCCACTGAGATTTTGTTTAATCATGGCATAACTTAAATATCCTGACCAATACAAGCAAAGTCTACCTTGACCTTTCCTTCCATTTTAGTTTTCACTGGAAAGGCTGGTTTTAACTATTCTTTTCTGTTTTCTGAGAGGCCCAGAGGAGCTTGGAAGCAATCTGATCATGTAAGTGAATGATTTATCACTCCCGTTTGGCCCTAGCAAGGATTTGCCCTGTACCATTCATCTCTCAAGATATAATTGGACTTAAAATTAAAACTGCATTACCTTCCAATTCATTGAAAGGAAACTGGTGGTTTTGACTTAAACAGCAGTTTCAAGCAAGGTATCTATTAGGAGGCTGTAAAAAATGGTTCTTGCCTGTTATCCTGGGAGCCAGTGTGGGAAAAGAATTGTTTTCTAAATGGCACCCAATTGAGCCTGAGGTCCTAAAGGCAGACCTCAGGATTGGAGGTAGGCAGAGGTTGAGCTCTGTGGCTCTCCTCACTTTAGGCCAACCTGCTCTACACGAACCCATTGTGTTTCTGTCTTTCATCAAGAGGTTTCGTTTGTAAAAAAGCTTTTGTTGCTAATGTGAGCCCCTGCAAAAGGCATGAGAAAGAGTTTGTGTTCCAAGAACGTGGGACCAGACCTAAGTCAGAGCAGGCTTCAGAGGGGCCCTGACAGTTGAGCATGGTGGTGGGTCAGGCACCCTCCCGGTCTCTCGAGCTCGTCTCGGTTCGTACCTGAGTCTAGAGATGAGGTCAATGTAGATTCCACGCTGAGTAGAACAACCACTGCTTCAGAGCTTGGAAGCCAAGACGTAGAGAGAAAGGTTTTTCGTACCTCCTTGCTACTCAAAGTGTGAACTGTAGATGTGTCTCCTGAGTTCTCTGGAAAGCAAGTGCTGACCTGAAGTCCGGAATGTGAAAGACGAGGAAATGCCAGAGTGAAATGCCCACGGGGCAGTGTCTCTGTCAACTCAGTGGGAGTCCAGGGCGAAGACTGCCCAGCAGAGGAGTCTCACTGTGGGTGGACATGCCAGACCCTTGGACCAACACCAGGCTTGGTCATTGGTGGGAGAAGGGTGCTCTGCGAAGACCATCACTTTAGTTTCACGATTAGGGCAGACGCCGAAGAGCTGACGTGAGGCTGCCATTTAACTACATGATTCGCAGCTGGGCAGTGAGTCCTTCCTTGCAGGAGAATCTGTGGAACACTCCTCTGATCCTGCCACAGGGGCCCAGCAGCCTCAGCATCACCTGGGAGCTTATCAGAAATGCTGGATCTTGAGCCCCGTTGGAGACACCCTGTGCCAGAATCTCCAGTTTAACGAGGTATCCCGGTGGTTTGTCTTCTACCGCAGGGTCTGAGAAACACGGAAGTCTATGCCAGGAACCAAAAGGAGGGAGATTAAGAACCATGGCTCATCAGAGAATCAGAGTTCCTGGAAGCCATGCCGGGCCGAGACCTAATTAAAGATTGCTAACAAATTGTAGACTGCGTGAGAAACTCTGGAGGAGCTCGCTAGAAGTGTGAACCCTAGACTTCAATCCCATCCACACTGAGTTAGCACATTGGGAGTGGACCCGGAGCTCTGCATTTCAACAATGTCCAGGTGAGTCTGAAGTACTGAATCCACGCTTTGCTCCTTGACAAATGACCCCATGATTAGAATTCCGTACCTGGCCTTGACACACACAGATGGCCGTGGGGCTTTCAACGAATTAATTCTATTTCATCTTTTTTGTGCCTCGACATTTTCAAGTATAAAAATAGTCCCAGGTGGTTGGGGGTGAGGATGAAGTGATAACAGCATTCCTTTTTACGTTTTCTCCTGTGAAGGAATAAAACAAAGATCTAAAAACAAAGTTGAGTTTATTTTCCAGTCAAGGGAGAGAGGGTCCCTCAAGAAATGAGTTTCAGCAGGTGTCTGGAGTTGAAAGTCCGGCACCAGATATAGATGCCGGTGAAGGAGTGAATTCTTTATCAGGAAGGATCCCAGGAGTCAAGTTCTGCAAGTTTAGGTGTGGAGGCTTCTCAGAGATGGCCCTGGGACTGGCCACTGTTTTAAGTCACAAAAGTGAGGGTGTGCTCCCCTGGGGGTTCAAAGAGAACTGCAGAGCCCAGGGTTTGGTGGGGACATGTTCGGATGCACACGGCTGGTCTTGATCTTTTTTCTTTTAGTGGTCTTCATGCAGACTCCTCTGAACGTTTGCCCAGTGTAGACCTGCACAAGGTACCAATGGCGCCCTAGGAACAGCGAGCCCCGGCTCTCAGGAGCCCACTTGAGAGAAGTGATAGAAGCAAGACGTGTAGACTCTTCTGGGAGAGTGAAAACAGGTCACGTAAGGCATTGCAGAGCAGACGTATGGCGAACACACCATAAGCCGGACTCTTCTCCCTGAAAGATGGCTCGGACTCCTTTCGTCTAAGTGAACGCAGGCGAGTGACTTTACTTCTTTGTCAGAGCACCTTCACCTGCAAAATGGAAATCATAACAAAGCCTATTGTTATGGCTTAGGTATTTTATGTCCTAGGTATTTTATGTCCTAGGTATTTTATGTCCTAGGTGTTTTATGGCCATTAAAGGAGCAAATCTAGATAAACCACTTAGAATAGTACCGGGCATATGGTAAGCCCTCGATAAATAGTTGTTACGCTAACAAATGTCTATTCATTCAATGCGCTATCATTCATCCACTCCAGACTCCTTTGGAAAGATTACAGGTTAAGTGAGTACATAGATGTAATACCAAATGAAGCATAGGACAAGTCTGGATACAAAATTGCAAATATTAAGTGTTCACAAAGTGTTAACTATTATTACTACTTAAATCAGACTGGGGAAGTTGTTTCTGACAGGTACATAATAGGAACTCCTTAAACGCCAATTTCTCTCCCTTGGTTTTCAGTATTAATTTTCCTGGCTATCTATACCTGGCGTTAAACACTCCTGCAACACCAGATGACTTCCGTTCCCATCATATGCCCTCTACTGCTACATCCTTCTTGCCTTTGCTCCTGATCTCCTGTCATCTCAGTGCTTCTCATCCTCCTTTGTCTGGAGGCTAACTCCCTCCTGGCTGTTAAGGCTGGATGAGAGTATCCGTCGGCAAACCTTTACATAGACCTCCTTTGAGGTCCCCGTGGAATGTGGGGATTTTCTCTTCCATGACACTCAGCACACAGTATCTTAAGCGATTCTCTGCAAGAGACTCGGTGTCCACCTGTAGACTGTAATCTCGCCAAGGGCAAAAAAAAAATAATAATAATTGTGCTTCCTTCACAGCTCCAGGGACTGATACTGGATGGGCATGCAGGCGTTTCTCATCGATAAACGTCAAACATGTGCATGAATCTTCCTTCACAGAAGCCTGACCTCTCACTCTCCCAAGCTTACTCTTTTCATCTTCTCTCCCAAGCTAATTTTTCAACCCAGATGGCTGTCCCCTTTCCTATCTCCTCTTTTCATTCTGAAACCCGCCTGCTTCTTAGAAATCCAGTCCACAGTCTATCTTCCCGTGAAGAGAGGCCCAGGAGCCAAGCGGATGGTAATTAAAATCTGGCCTGGCCAGTTCTTGCCAAATAGCCTTAGACAAAGATTCTCCCCCTTTTCTCTTTTTATAGTTTTTCTAAATGGTGGGCGGGGTGGGGGGGGGAAGAAGAAATGAAAGAAAGAGAAGAGTAGGGAAAAAAGAAAAGGACAGATATACCTGTATCATGTATGGAATACAAATATTTAAAAGCACAAAGGTATCAATAGTATAATGGTCAGCACAGAGTAGGCGTTTACGTAACAATTGGAACCCACCGCTGAAATGATTAATCTGCTGCAAATTCCCGTAGCAGTGGCACAGCACACAGAAATGTGCGCACATTTCTGTGCATAGCTCATAATGACCTCAAATTTAACATTTCCAAAACTATACTCATCATTGTTGTTCCAAAACAGCTGCCCCCAACTAGATAATGCTATAATCACTCTCCTGACCACTCAGACTCAGCAACCAAGATTTGTTAACATCCAACCTCTCTGTCGGCCAAAGTCCTTAGTTGCAGGGAACAGTGACACCATGAGGTGAGGGGACCTCTGTGAGAATGGTTGGGCCCAGGGGGGGAGTATTTCATCACTGAGATCATTTAAAATTACTGCTACATGGTGATAATCAAAGGTCAACTAATGTTTTGTTAATTTTATTATTGATTTACAATTCTTTTTTTAAATTTTTAAAATATTTATTCATTTTTGAGAGATGGAAAGAGACAGAGTGTGAGTGGGGGAGGGGCAAAGAGAGAGGGAGACACAGAATCTGAAACAGGATTCAGGCTCTGAGCTGTCAGCACAGAGCCTGGTGCGGGGCTCCAACCCACGAACCACGAGATCATGACATGAGCCGAAGTCGGACGCTCAACTGACTGAGCCACCCAGGCATCCCACTGATTTAAAATTCTCTGCAAAAAATGTACCCCCTTGATGCCTAAACCTGGGGCAAACTGCTCCCACGTCTCCACCCATGGAAGATATGCTACTAATGGATATCTGATAGATCACAGAGTATCTCTGGTGGCCACAGGGATATTTTGAACCTGAGCTTCCAAGAACAACAACCATCATCATCTGGTCCATAAAGGTACAATTATTGCCAAAACTCTATCATAGATGTTCTCTGCTAAAGTAGGAAAGCGAGCCATGCCACCTACCACCTCTAACCCCAGAGACCCTCTGTGTCATATCAGATATGCTACATGTCAGAGGATCCTGTGTCCAATGCCCAATCCCCATCTTCATGGAGCTCACCTCTAAACCAAAGCCTCTTGGAGAAATTAAACAAGGACAGTGTAAGTCTTATGTCTGCACAAAGCTGAGGAATCTCTCTCTCTCTCTCTCTCTCTCTCTCTCTCTCTCTCTCTCTCACACACACACACACACACATACACACACACACACGTAGTTCCCACTTTGCACAGGGTTAACTCCGCGTTAACTGAAACTTGTGCATGTATCAGAACAGTGTCTTCACATTGCCCACTTCCCTGATCATCACATGAAAACAGGCAAATCAAAGACATGGCTCCAAAATATGTGAGTTTTCATTAACACCCCACCTGGCAAGAGTGAGGACTGTCTGTGTGTGTATATGCGTTGGGAGCATAGAGTTCACAAGGCTGGCTTACTGAAACACGAAAGGGGGTTCATAGATTTCAGCGTTTACAAATGGTGAATTTCTACCAAATCCTCCCATCATCCTCTGTTATTTGTCACATTCTGTCAATCCTATCTCCAACGTGTCCCTTGCTTTCTGTTCTCCCTCAAGGGCCACAGGCCAAGCCAAGTCTCGCTCGCCCTACAGTAACTTTCTGTCTTGTCTTCTTGCCTCTGGCCCCTGCCTATCCACTTTCAGAGTGAATTTCCTGCCACATGATTGTGATTATGTCACACTCTTCGTGAAGTGCCTCCAAATCTTCTGTGTTATCTGGGTAACAGACTATTGGTAACAAGTGGTATTAGTTTAAGTAGATCTCACTTGGTCCAACACAGGAGGGGAGTTCATTGTAAGGATTACTGAGTAACTCACTGAACAAAAAGTTGCTGAGTAATTAAGCATCAAAAGATGGAAAATAATGTAGCTCAAGGATCTCAAGGTCTAGAGAAGGGAGCTAGATCGCCTTCAAGTCCACATGTGTCTGTGGACCAGACCGAGTGCTTTCTCTGTCCATCCTCCAGTCTGCCCTCGTGGAGAAGAGTGGCTTCTTCCTCAGGACAAGTGCACTTGATCCCCAGAAGCACCTGGAACACAGCTCCAGAAGCAGAGAAAAGGGGCCCTTTACTTCATTTCTTTAATTATAATGATAAACATCCAGTAAATAATAATATCAACCTCATAGAGCACTATTTAAATGCTTGCCACTGTTTTAATTTTTTTTTGTCTAAAGTTTTTAACTTTAAGATTTTTTGTTTATTCATGTAATGCATACTATAGTCTTAAAAGGCAGATAATATTATCCTCTGTTTACTGATGGGGAAACTGACGTATATAGAGGTTACATGACTTGCTCAATTTGCTAACAACTGGGTTCTTGTATTCCTTTTTAAAAAATATTTATTTATTTACATTTACACTTATATTTTATTTTGTTTTTTAATATTAAATATTATTTATTGTCAAATTGGTTTCCATACAATACCCAGTGCTCATCCCAGCAGGTGCCCTCCTCAATGCCCATCACCCACTTTCCCCTCTCCCCCACCCCCATCAACCCTCATTTTGTTCTCAATATTTAAGAGTCTGTTACAGTTTGCCTCCCTCCCTCTCTGTAACTTTTTCCCCCCTTCCCCTCCCCCATGGTGTTCTGTTAAGTTTCTCAGGATCCACATATTGAGTGAAAACATATGGTGTCTCTCTTTCTCTGACTGACTTATTTCACTTAGCATAACACCCTCCAGTTCCATCCATGTTGCTGCAAATGGCATGATTTCATTCTCTCTCATTGCCAGGTAGTATTCCATTGTGTGTATAAACCACATCTTTATCCATTCGTCAGCTGATGAACATTTAGGCTCTTTCCATAATTTGGCTATTGTTGTTGAAAGTGCTACTATAAACTTTGGGGTACAAGTGCCCCTATGCGTCAGCACTCCTGTATCCCTTGGGTGAATTCCTAGCAGTGCTTTTTCTGGGTCATAGGGTAGATCTATTTTTCATTTTTTGAGGAACCTCCACACTGTTTTTCAGAGCGGCTGCACCAGTTTGCATTCCTACCAACAGTGCAAGAGGGTTCCCGTTTCTCTACATCCTCGCCAGCATCTAGAGTCTCCTGATTTGTTCATTTTAGCCACTCTGACCAGTGTGGGGTGGTATCTGAGTGTGGTTTTGATTTGTATTTCCCTGCTGAGAAGTGGCATTGAGCATCTTTTCATGTGTCTGTTGGCCATCTGGATGTCTTCTTTGCAGAAGTGTCTGTTCATGTCTTCTGCCCATTTCTTCACTGGATTATTTGTTTTTCGGGTGCGGTGCTCTTATATTCCTAACTGCCGTGACATATTCCTAACCTCCTCACTGGACTATTTCAAAAGGGCATTAATGGGCCAGACATAGGTCACATGCAGTCCTACCTCCTAAACAGATGTTATGTAGATTATGAGCACACATGGGGCCAGTAACAAGAAACACTTCCTAAAAGAAGGGGGGGTCATTCCCTGAAAGAAAAGAAAAAGAAAGCTCCTGGACTGAAAACCAGAAGGTTTCCATTGTGTATTCATTGTGTTCGATGCATCCCCCAACTCCTGGAACCATCTCTTCCCTTTCTTCCTCCCACCACTCCCTCCAGCACCCTTTGTCAGGGCCTTCTGACAACCAAGGTGCTGGTCCTGGCCATTCACAAGGTCCTCCTTCTAGAATGCCGTCCTCCCACTTTTCTGTCTGTAAGAGCCCTCTCTTCTTCTTCAATAACCACAATTAAATGGTCTTCTGCTGTTCAGTTTCTGGCGGCTTCCTGGGCTGGGTACACCAGGCAAGGCCGGTACAAGGGCCTTCTTTCTCCTTGCACACCCAAACCGAGGCGTTCAATTGTCTGGATCTTCCACTGGACCGTGTGTTCCTACTCAGAATGACTCACCTCTGCACCCGCACTGTGCAACCACGTCAGACAGTTGAGCAAAAGGATGGAAAACAGGATCAAATGGAATAACCGCTGCTCGGTAAAGACCCTTCTAATCATGGACATATTCTCATCCTCTCAGGGATGGTAAAAATATAGTCATGATGAATATACTAGATTCTGTACCGCTGTGCTAACTTCATCTAAATTCAGTGCTTTGATTGAATCTTCCCTATAATCAGCAATTTATACATGGGAAGAAGGAAGCTCACAGAAACCAAGAAAGTTGTCCAAGGATATACACCCTGTAGGTCACAGATGTAGAAATGAATCTAGATCTAGGGATGCCTGGGTGGCTCAGTCGATTGGGCGTCCGACTTCGACTCAGGTCATGATCTCACGGTTTGTGGGTTCGAGCCTCACGTCATGCTCTGTACCGACAGCTCAGAGCCCGGAGCCTGTTTCAGACTTTGCGTCTCCCTCTCTCTCTCTATCCATCCCCCACTCGTGCCTTGTCTCCCTCTGTCTCAAAAATAAATAAACATTAAAAAAATTAAAAGAAATGAATCTAGATCTAGACTCCAAACTATGATTTTTTTCCCATAATATTGCAATTTACATAAGAAGAACCATAAGGCTTCTCTGAAGAAAAGTGAAATTTAAGAAGTGAAAATCAACCACAAGCACTTTGAGCATATCCAACAGAGATATAATATGACCATCTACTTTAGCAAGCAATTGTATTGATTAACCGACTGATAATCAAGAACCCACACAGCAAACCCATTAGCTGGGAGAAACCCATTAGCTGGGAGAGGAAGGCACAAAAGAAGGCCTGGTGTTTCCAGAAATGTTGCTATTGATTCAGTTATTGTCAGCCTGGACTTAGAAATGTCTGAGCTGCATGTGTGAATGGAGTCACCATGTTCCAAATGATGATGCTATCAAACTACTCAAAACCCTGGGGTGCAATTGTGACACCGCCGACTGTCAGCTGCAGAGTCCTTCTGTCTCTAAAAAAAAGTCACATGGCTCCCAGGGTCCATTCTTCCCCCTATTTTCACTTACTTGGGAGCTCTGTCGCCTGGCAATTTCAAATAGGCTATAATCTCATTTTTCGTTTCCTCCACTGTGTGTCTTCTGTAGAGGAATGCACCCCAGAAGGAATCTCTGCTAATGAACACGCTGTGAACAGTGCAAAGTCCAGGCTGGGCCCTGTTTTACATAGTCATTTTGTTTATTTATCGCTAACATACTACAAACACTTGCTATGCTCTCAGGACCGGGAGTCCAGATGTAAACATAAGAAAGCCTACTTCTAAACCGGCTGTGATAGAAAATTTTCAAAGTGTACTAGGCATGAAAACATAACTAGGAAGATTCAGGGGATTAAAATCCCCCATGAATCAGCTGGAGCTAAAAACATCTGGTTGTAAGAGCTTCCACCCTTTAATAGAGAATCTTCCCAAGCCTCAATCAACAGGACTTAAGATGCACACTAAGGAAGGGCATTCCATGCGTAGAGGTGAGTGTGAAGTCAAGCTGCCTCTGCACATCTCTGCCCAGGCAAGGCTGGGAGGTGTTTCGGGGAATCAGTAAGTGCGAGGGTGTCATCTCATGGATTTGGCATAGGAGCAACCTGGAAGAGTGTGTTTCCTGACAGCACGGGTGGAGAATACTTCAGTTTACTGAGACTGAAGTGTGGAGATCACACAGGATCTGACATTGGCCAGTGTTAGCTGCAAGCGACAGGACTCTGGCAAATTTAAGCAGGAAATGTCCGCATTGAAGGAAACCAAAGAATCTCACACATGGCTTCAGAGACTTAGGCTTGGACAAAACTTCCCTTCTGTGTCCCACACTCTCATTTCGATTTGTCCACAACTGTCCCCGTTGTCAAGGTCAAAAGCCCTGGGAACCCTCTCAAATCCAGGGAAATCCAGAGAATGGGTCACCCTACTTTTGTGGCAGAACTGAGCCCATGAAAACAACACTGTGTAGGTCAGTGGAAACAGAAATTATAGTCTGCGCCATCTCTGATGCTGGGCGTAAGATCTGCTGCTAGGACCACAATTAATCATTCTAGGAATTGGTTGAGGCCACTGCCACAACCATCATCACTGGAATTAGGGTGGCAGGGTCCCTGTTTCCTGGTATTCTAAGCTCCTGGTCAACTGGGTGCACCTAATTAGTAGATCCTGGGACCCATCAGCAAGGGAAGATAGGAACGAGCATCCTGGATCTTTCAGTTTCAGATTAAGAGACTTCTAGGGGTGCCTGTGTGGCTCAGTTGGTTGAGTGTCTGACTTCAACTCAGGTCATGATCTCACGGTTCATGAGTTTGAGCCCCATGTCAAGCTTTGTGCTGACAGTGCAGAGCCTGCTTTGGATTCTTTCTCTGCCCCTCCTCCCATTCGTGCTCTTTCTCTCTCTCCCTCAAGAATAAATAAACATTTAAAAAAATGTTTTAAAAAGAGTAAGAGAGTTCCCTAAACACAAAAGGAGGATCAAATGTTGTGTTTCCCCAAAACAATGACAACTCTCAACTCCCATGGCTCTGGAAATGGCTTGGAGAGAGATGGAGAAAAACTGAACTAGGGCTCCAGGAGAGTATAAATTTTTGGAGAAATGTTTAGAAAGAAATTTGTAAGGCCAACTGGATACACAGAGCCAAGGACAAAGTCCCCCAAAGACTTCTCCATTTGGTAAGTGGTTGGATCATGTTGCGACCTACTAAAATAAAGATTTTAAGAGAAACAGAGTGTATACAGAGAAAGGTAATGAGGTTGGTTTTCCATTGAGTTCGCGGTGCCTCTGGGACATTCAGGTGGAAAGGTCCATTTGACGGAAGCAAAAGGGCTAAATTATTCTCAGTTCAGAGGTGGAAAAACTGTACTTAAGGACACAGTGTAACGAGGCCAAGATAAGAGAGGTAGAAACAGTATGTGAACCCAGATCTGATTCTAAGTCCTTGCTTTTTCCAGAACTTCATAGCACAAGAATATTTTTTGATTTTTTTTCATCTGTGTTTTGTGCATAAATGTGTTTTGTCAGGTTTTGTAAGAGGAGAGGGGACGATAAATATTTTAATAATTGTCTTGGAAGTGACAACATCTAGTAACCATTTAGAACACATTCAAATTGAAATTTCTTTCTATTTTCCAGATGATAAAAACGAGGCTCTGAGAGATTAATTTGCTTAACGTTATCGAGCTGGTAAGTGGACTTAAATGAGCTTTTCTTATTTTTTAAAGTGTCAAGGGCTCATGGCTTATGGTGATACTTCTGAGACAGTGGACTCAGGCCCCACAGTACCAGCATCATCTAGGGACTTGTTAGAAATTCAAATTCTCTGGCCCTGTCCATATCCCTCTGGATCAGAGACTCCAGGGTCGGGGCCCCCAAAACCTGTGTTTTAACAATCCACCAGGTGATTCCAATTCATGCTGAAGTTTGAGAACCGCTGGATTATTATATCTTCCCAGATATGAGAAGGACCAATTAAAAATGTGTTCTTTCCACTCTGGGATGAGATAAATAATTTAAATGAGATACCCTTTGTAAAGTCCCTAGCAGAGTGCCACGTATATATTGGATTCTCGATGATTCTAATTGAAATATGATGAACATAACCATTCAAATTGCAAACCAAACTCCACCAAAGACATTGTCTTAATATACTAAAATGAAAAAAAAGCCTTCCTTTAAATTTATACTGAATTTATGTATTTAGATTCTCAAAATCATTTGTTTTCTTAATAACATTTTTCACGGCTTCTGCTAATTTAGAAACATTGCATCCCTAAACCTATTTGTTTTTAGGCTTTCTTACCAAATCTGCATACAGCAACAGTTAGGAAATTAAAATCTAGACTACTGAAATGGATTCTGAGGATCTCGGATTTATGTTTTTTCTGTCCCGGTTAACATTCTGACCCCAACACACACTCAGTTCTCTTCCTACTGGAAGTCTTGCTCTCAGAGCATATTTCTGATCACTGAAGATGGTGAAGAAGAGGCTTGGGGGTCACTGTTGGTGATCCGGAGGGGATTCATGCATTGAAGAAAGCACTGGTTACTTTCTCGGATCCCCTCCAAACTTGAAATTCCAATGGGAGGGGTGTTCCTCAAAGCCACACCTCCGCCTCCAGAGGCTCTGAGCTCAGCCACCTTCTGGGTGAGAAAACACTGGGTGAGGATTTGGTTTCTCTGCTTCTCAGCCTCCCTTTAGGAAACAAAGTACTCAGGCAAGAGAAGGCAAAAATTCCCACCAGCACGGGCTATGATGCTAAAAAAGAAAAACTTCCCAAACAATAAAGAAATATTAGTTAAGGAAAGGGAGAGAGTCCAATCACTAGCATGTTGCGCTTTTCAGAAGAGTATAAACTGTTCCCCTGGAGCTGCGGATGTTACTCATCACGTTGGAGTTAAACCCAGAAATGCAGTTTACCCTGATTTAGCTTTATGCTTAATTGTTTTGAAGACTAATGGGATGCAGTCAGCCCTGCATGCTGCTTTGTTGTATTTAAAAGCGAATGCTCCACTGATTTGCCTTGTGAAGTTTCTCTACAGGAAGAACTTCCAGGTTTGTAGCCCCAAGACTCAGAAATGAAGGTATCACCACGCCAGGAGACCTAATTATAAGAGCTACATTTTTTTTAACACATACTTTGGGCCAGCCAAGTGCTAAAACTCAGAATGATAACGCATTGTTTCTAATCCTCAGGAAAACTGCAGAGAATTTAACACCCCCTCGTACAAATGAAGACACTTTCAAAGCAGAAACATGATTGCTGAGTCTGCCATGGAAAGTACAAGGTAGAGTTTGGATGCAAAATTATTTCTACTTGGAGGGAACACCCCTCCCATTGGAATTTCAAGTTTGGAGGGGATCCGAGAAAGTAACCAGTGCTTTCTTCAATGCATGAATCCCCTCCGGATCACCAACAGTGACCCCCAAGCCTCTTCTTCACCATCTTCAGTGATCAGAAATATGATCCGAGAGCTAGACTTCCAAAACAAGCATACAAACAAATAGACTTAACTGAACATGTACTATCTGCTCTATCCCAAGTCTTTTGTATCTATTTACCTCATCAGCTGTAACACTCTTAGTAGGTCTTATTATTAGCCCTATTCTACTAAGTAGGAAATAATTTGTCCAGGGTAACGGGAGTAGATATGAGGGAGGTGTGGCTCCAAACCTAAGTGTTGGAGTCTTGACGCATGTTCCAAATGCAGTGCGGACCAAGTACAGAAAGTAAAGGAAGGTTATTGCTAAAAATGCAATGAAAAGCAAGCATGGACACATAGCTAAGCACGGATAAAAATGGTTTTGTAATTCCTTCTCACATACTATGACATTTTGCAATGTTAACTAATAATAAAGCCTGGGAAAATATCTCATTATATCAAGATAAAAACTCTTCAAAGGCACCCTGCTTGCCTTTTAGTGAGTATCGGGTATTCCCTGCCCTTCGGGAACACAGAATACATTCTGGACAGTAAATGCATTTGAAGGTTTGTCCTGACTCAATGCTGTTGGTTTTCTTCTGATCGCAACTGTTGGGGGAAACACTGAACAACCATTTCATGTTGTTTTGAGCAACGAAGGTGAGATATCATTAGGAGAAACCAGAGAAGACTGACATTTTTTATGAGACTAAATAAATTATATGAAATTTGGATTCACATTCTTGGGTGTTGTAAAAATAGATCTTTTGAAGTTATTATTGAAACAATTGAGAGAATCTAGTTTTGAGCCTAAAGGCTTTGGGACCAGTTCCTTCTTTACTTAACAGATGAAGAAAATGACCAGATTGGAATGCTCCAAGGTCACAAAACTAGTTGGGCTGAGAAAGAAATGCACATCCCCTGTACATGAGTTACTTGTTCTATTAGACTTAATCATACCAGAAATTGGATTATCAAACTGCCATGCAATATAAAAACTAGGTTCACATTCTAGCTTCATTTATGAACAAGCTGAGCATTTTGCATAAGATATTGCACTTCTATTAAACTAAATATTAGTTTGTTTTATCTTGAAGATGTGTGAATAATACAGACCTCATAAAGTTGTTTTGTGAGGATTAAATAGATCATGGGTTAATATTTCTAGCATAATAAAAGAGCTCCGAAACTTTAAACTCCCTTTTATTCCTCCCACTTTGTTTCCCTCTGAATCACAAGTAGTTACAAAGGAGAGTATGTTGCCTAAAGAGCAGTCTGCATCAACCAAGATTTCTGAGCCTAGACACTCAGCATACCTGTTGTTTCTAAATAGAGACGTCTCCTTGTATTTCAGAAACGTGTCGTAAACCTCTCCTGACAGGCAAACTCTCCTGGCAATATATTTATTTCAGGGGAACTAGTCCCTGGTCTGTACAGCTGAATCGCAAAAGTAGCTCAGAACCATTCGCTATGCTAAGCACAGATGACAAGTGCTGACAAGGTTAAGAAAATGGTTTGAAAAAAAATTTAGGTAATCTCTATTGAAAATGAGGAAATCTCAGGGTTCTCTCCCCACTGAAGGATTATATTTATAAAATCCATGAGTAAAAGGCTCAGCAGAAAAGAAGCAAGACAGTAGTGAGTTGGAAAAGAACATGAGCTCTAATGCCGTAAGACTAGACTATGAGTCCCAGATGTATCATGTGTCCACCTTGTGGAACTATATATGAGTATATCAGTTAGCTATAGCTGCATAAGAAAACACCTCAGAATTCAGTGGCTTAAAAACAATGGCTTTTACCCCACTTAGGAATCTATGAGTTAGCATTGCAGTTCTACAGATCTAAGTTGAGCTTGGCAAAGCTCATTCATCCATCTTTAGTCAGCTGTAGGTTAACTAAGCAGATCTTCTAATCGTGGTTTGGCTTTCTCAACTGTCTGAGGTCCCAACAGGGATAACTGGGGTGCCTCAGGTCTGTTACAGATGTCTTATCTCTCCTTATGGCTAACTTGTGCATGTTCTTACAGAGAAGGCAGAGGAACAACCGAGAGAAAAGAGGTCCACAAGGTCTGTTTAGGCTTAGAACTGAGAAACAATGGTGTTCCATGTTCAAACCAATCTGCATGCATAAGACCCAGACATCTGTCTTTTATTATTATTTTTTCCTTTCCAGCTAACTCTAATACACAGGTAAGTTTGAAAATGATGTCTTTGCCGTTTGACTCATGTATTGATCACAATACTTTCTATTAAAATGTTATAAGTAAAGCAAACAGAAATTAAGGAAACAAAACACAACATGTCTTATTAGCTCTCACAGCTGAAAATTTCAGGGACAGACACAACTTCTGTCATGGTTGGATCCAAGACCTCCAAAGACATAGTGTCTGTTTCTCTTTCTTCAACTATTTCCTCAGCTTTCCACTGGGGAAGCCATGTTATGAATGTAGGTTCTTTCTACATGGTGAGGAAACTGTCCACCAGCAGTTTCCATAGTCCTTGCAACGTTACTGAGAGAGAGAGAGAGAGAGAGAGAGAGAGAGACAGAGAGACAGAGAGACAGAGAGACAGAGAGACAGACAGAGAGGAACAAGAGAGCACTCTCTATTACATAGCTCAGACATATCCTATTATGAGTTACCATTGACACAACTTGGATCACATGTTTACCCATTCAACACACATGAGAATGAGAATGAAGGAGTGTGAATTCCCAAAAGGAAATCAGAGTGCTATAACCAACAGAAGAGGAAACGGTGACTGGACAGGCAAAAAATAACAGATGTCTGTAACAAATTATGTATTCTACAGCTGCATTTCCGCAACATGCTATTATATCCCTTTTCATGCTGTTGTAATCATGTGTTTTATTCTGACTTATACACAATTCTATCATTTTCTTGAGTACAAGGAAAATGAATTGTATCTTGTCATTTGCAGTGTCCCTAGCACTGCATGTGACACTTAAGTAGATCTTTGTTATAACTACTTTTGGAAAAGATTTTGTTACAAGTTTCAATCTCTGATTCCTTCTTAGGTTGTTAAATTCACAAAGTACCTATGCTTGATTCCTCTTTTTCTTGTATTTTATTAACTTTGGATACAGCCTTAGATTTCTATTTGTTCTGTAGTCTTAAAAAGTTGGGTGACACGGAAGACCTCTTTTGCCCTGACAGGAACCATGTCAAGTAGCCTGGTCCTTGGGTTTATTCCACTAGAGCCACATCTCAGTCTTGAACAGACTGACTCAGAATCATATGTCCTTCAGGCGGTGGCATATTAAAGAAGACAAAATATTTAAAGCATAGAGCAACATTCCTATGCAACCCAGTTCCACTTGTGTATAATTTGGTCCACTATCTAAATTTAAGATGATCTTTCAAACAGGGGCGAAGATCACCTGGTCAGGAGAAAAACTACATAACTGATATCATGGGACTATCCACAGTGGAATGAAGAAAGCAGAACTAACAAGACAGACAGCAGATCAGATGTTATAAGAGAGTAGACCACTGGGAGAAAAATATATATATAATATATAATATAAGCTTTTCCCTGAAAGTTTCAGATACACTGAATATGTGTGACATAACTTGTGCCTCTCACCCAAATCAAAATATGTCTTCTTCTCCTCTCCTGTTTAAGGTCCCCTTTGGACTCTTGCTAAGTCTCCATCACCACCATGGTGACCAACCCTGTAAGGACTCCACCCAGTTATCATGGGGCTATCAAGTATAAGTGGAACTCATCCCAGCTGATCCAGGGCAATGCTCTGCCTCTTAAGATAACCCCTTGAATTCCACTTCTTCTCATCACTGCCAGACCTGAGTGACGTAGCTAACCCAAAGGTTCCTGAAGGGCATAGGAGATACCTCAGAGAGCTATACTTTGAACACTGAGAACTTTGACCAATGGAAAACAGTAGATAGAAGAAGACTCATAGATAAATCCCCGTTCTGTCCTTCCCATGGCCACCTCCTCCTGTAACTGTCAGGATCTCCTCAAGAGTCTCGAAAACCCACCTGCAAGTTTGACAACAACGGAAAAAGACCACAGACATTTCTTAGTTAGATAAAAGGTAGTTGCATTTGTCTGCTACCCCAACAAAATACCATACACTGGGTGCCTTAAGCAATAGAAGTTTATTCTCTCACCGTTCTGGAGGTCAGGAAGCCAAGATCAGGATTTGGGCTGACTTGGATTTTGGTGAGGACTCTTTTCCTGGCTCCACAGACGGCCTCCTTTCCCCGTGTCCTCACCTGTGTGCACTGGGGTCAGGAGGCATGCTCTCCTAAGTCTCTTCTTCTAAGGATGCTAATGCTGTCGGATCAAGACTCCATCCTATGACCTCATCCTCCATTGCTTCTTTACCCCCAGTATAGCTGCCCGTCAGGTTAGGGCTTCAGCATTTGAATTTTAGCAGGACAACTTCATAACAGTAGCTAACTATTAAAAAGGCTAAAAGAGAATTCTAAGGTATCAGAAATTAATAACTACAGAGAGTAACCACTACCCCTAAGGTTGAGGGAAGATAGAGAAGAAAGAAGACTAGAAGCTCAGAAAATAAGGCCAGACAGAGCTGATTTGCAGCCATATGGCAAGAGGGCATGGCCACAACAGAACACATCGCCCACTGCTGGGGTGATAAAGAAGCTGGATACACAGTATCCTCCACCGGATGGCCTCATCCACTGACCCTCAAGAGCAGTCCCCCCCATGTGGTAAAGGCTGTCAGGTATTTGCACACAGAAGCCCTTGCCACTGCAGAGATAAACAGAACTTCACCTTATTCTCCTAGCCTGGTATCCTCTCTAGAACCTGCCATTGGCCGACTCTAACATGGAGACACAATCTTGGCAGTCATTGTGTGTATCCTTGGCTATGTTATTTACTGCTCCTAATTACAGTACCATTAAATATTCTGGTACTAGATAATAATGTGAAATTTAACCTATAATATATCTATATAAAATTGTAACGGGAAGGAGATAAAAAAAAAAGTAGTTAATACATAGAAACAAATATATCCAGAAAACAAGCAAGGAGAAATAGGCAAATTGCCTATAGTTGTTCCTATACTTGCCTCTGAAGTCATAGTTGGTATCTTTGGCTTCCTCCATTCCCTGGCCCATTCCATATTTCCACTTAGCCAGCAACTCACCTGATCAAAGTCCTTCACTGGGAGAATGCCCCAACACTTGATTTCTGAGGGGATCTGAATATTTCATAGTCTTCCCTTATTTTCATCATTGCAATTCCCCAATACCTCTACTATTGACAATGAAATATTAATCACCCAAGAATAGCCCCTTCTTCCCGACATAGCTCTCTTCCTTTCCGTTTTGTAATAGCTAATCGGTTTTTTGTTGGTAATTGGGATCAGTCATTCCGGTCATTATAATAACAACCCCTCCCCTTCTGGGCCCCTTGGTTCAGTAGCCTAAAGATATCCCCAAATGGTCAGAGGGCAGTAGTTTTAAGCTTCCATTCTTTGGGATCATTGTGTCTTCTGAAGGAAGCCTATCCTCTTTGGGAGCTGATCCCTCTAAGCCAGCAGGCTTAAAGTTGCCAGGATGGGAATAAAACATTCTGTGAGTGTTTTATTACATATAATAATGAGAGGAGCCACTCCAAATACACCTTTTTTTTAGTCCCGCCTATTTTGGCTATAAGAATAAAACACCATAAAATGCTGATGGAATTTGTTTTAAATCATACACTGTACTCGGCCCTTTTAGAGTACTCTCTCCAAGTGACACCCTAACTGAGTCTTCTGTAAGCCAGCCCATCTTCCCACAGGCTGAAGAGGCATCACTTAAAAAAGAATAAGTCATGGTTCAGAGCTGATTAATCAAATCTAATTAGGTGGCTCACTAATTGATCCCAGAAGCTATCACCATTTGACCTCTGGTAAAAGGGCTCAATACATTCAAACTCCTCTGGAGACAAATGAATAGAAACTCCCATTGGTTAAAACCACATAATTCAATTAATCCACTTAGTGAATTCAAGGGTTAGTCAAATCATTCAAGTGTATATTGGTTTCCAGAAAGAAATTGAACTGGAATTTATCTTTTCCTTGTCTTTTGATAAATACCGTCTAGATAGTAAAACCTTACATGTAAACTTCAAGAAATGATAACATAAAAAAAGGTTGGCCACTATCTGCTTTAGAATATATTCCTTATTAGATTTTTCTTCCTTCCTTCCTCCCTCCCTTCCTTCCTTGTTTCCTCCTCCTCCCTCCCTCCCCTCCTTTCCCCTCCTTTCTTCCTTTGTTCCTTCATTCATTCCTTCCTTCATTCCTTTGTTGCTTCCTTCCTTCCTCCCCACCTTCCTTCCCTCCTTCCTTCTTTCCTTCCTTCCTTCCTTCCTTCCTTCCTTCCTTCCTTCCTTCCTCCCTTCTTTCTTAATTTTAAAAATCCTGCCAAACCAGATTGATTGTTAACAGGACATGTCTAGATTAACCGATCAATGTAAGTAGGGCTTGGAATCTATAATTATTTAAATTTATAAAATAAAAGGGTAAATAACAAATTGACATAATACATAACAGACACTGGATTAATGTATCTAATATATAAAAATCATCTTGCCAATAAATGAGGAATCATAAAGATGTAGAAGCAAAATAAGTAAACGACATGAATATTCCATTCAAGAAATAATAAATGGAAATAGCCAATGAAAATACAGAAAATATATTCTTTACAATCCTCATCAAAGAAATACAAATTAAAGCATCAGTAAGACCAATGATGGCAAAACGGTAATTCACTTTCATCAGTCAATATATTAACAAATTACCATTTATAGGGGCACCAATATTATGCACTGATTCCTATGCCCACACAAATTATGTGTATGCATGTGAATATATTTAATTTTTGTCCATGAAGAAGTACAAACAAGAAAGTTACAAATGACACTACAGATTACAATCACACTTTGTGAATTAAACCAAAAATTTATATATATTGGCTAAAAAGATTTCAAAAAGCTAATAATGTTTCTTTTTAAATGATAAGATTATGGGTAATTTTAAATATATTTTATTTATCTCACTTTGTTACAATATTTTATTTTATTTTTTAAGTGTTTATTTTTGAGAGAGAGAGAGAGAGGCAGAGAGAGAGGGAGACACAGAATCCAAAACAGGCTCCAGGCTCAGCTATCAGCACAGAGCCCTACGCGGGGCTCGAACTCATGAATCATGAGATCATGACCTGAGCCAAAGTCAGATGCTTAACCGACTGAGCCACCCAGGCCCCCCATGTTACAATAGTTTAAATTGGTATAACTTTTGGACTAAGAAAAGTTACCCTTTTTATTAGAAGATTTAAAGAAAAAAAATGTCAGTGGTTAATGCTGACAAACACCTCTGGGATGCTCCCCACCGTTGTCCTATCATAGCGGTTTCACCTGCTGTCTCTTACCTTTCTCTTCCTTGACTCTCCTCTCCTTGACTCTCCTCTTTCCACTGGGCCCTCTAGAAGGCCTTTGATGTTCTCCACTTTGTATTTTCCAAAGTGCAGTTTCAATATAACAATTACTATGACGAATCCCGGCTATTCCAGCCTCCACTGTGTCCTCCACTGTGATCCAGCGAAATTGACTTGGCCTCTTCACCAATCGGTGGAGTCTCAGACTAAACAACAAGAAGAAAAAATAAAACTGAACACCAACGAGAAAAAAATATATATTTCATTTACTCTTCTGACTCTACAGAGAGATTCTGTGCTCTGGTTCTGAGAACAGAATTTGCATTAACAAGTAAATGTTACCTGCTTAAGTTTGGAATCAATATAAATATTTTCTTTCATAAATCAGTTTCATTAAACTGGAATAAACTGCCTCAAGACATTCAGATTCAATACATAGTAGAATATAAATACAGTAAGTATCTACTGGGCATTTAGGTTTGTAGTCTTATAATTATTCCTTACAACCACTGAGTAAGTTAGACACTTTCTGCACGTCCTAGCCCGTCTGCACAGACTGGCACTCAACATCGCGAAGGCATCGTTTAGGATCACTGAGTATGTAGAATAATCACAATTTTATGGGGTCCTAAGGCCTGGCTTCTTTTCCTACTCCACAGGTGATTTAAAAACACAGTTAAGGGGGCGCCTGGGTGGCGCAGTCGGTTAAGCGTCCGACTTCAGCCAGGTCACGATCTCGCGGTCCGTGAGTTCGAGCCCCGCGTCAGGCTCTGGGCTGATGGCTCGGAGCCTGGAGCCTGTTTCCGATTCTGTGTCTCCCTCTCTCTCTGCCCCTCCCCCGTTCATGCTCTGTCTCTCTCTGTCCCAAAAATAAATAAACGTTGAAAAAAAAAATTTTAAAAACACAGTTAAGTACCAACATGCTAAATGTAAAGCTTATAAGGTAGAAAAGAGCGGTGTGACCCCACACAGAATAAATAGAAAAGAATAAAAGAGGTTCAGGACTTTTACAGCAAGAGCGATCAGGGTGGGAATGACAGAGGAAGATTTCAGAAAAGCCGAATTCAGGAGCTGAATCCTTAAGTCCCTCCTGGTACTAGGTCTGTTCCAGCTGCCGTAACAAAGTGTTACCAACGGGGTGACTTGAGCAATGGAAAGATTTTCTCACAATTCTGGTTTCTTCTGAGGCCTCTCTCCTTGGCTTGTAAATGTCCATTTTTTCACTCTGTCTTCCCATGGTCTTCTTTCCATAAATGTCTGCGTTCAAATGTCATCTTCTTATAAGACACCAGTTACATTAAATTAGGGTCCAACCTAGGGGCGCCTGGGTGGCTCCATCAGTTAAACATCCGACTTCAGCTCAGGTCATGATCTCACGGTCCGTGAGTTCGAGCCCTGCATAGGACTCCGTGTTGACAGCTCAGAGCCTGGAACCTCCTTTGGATTCTGTGTCTCCCTCTCCCTCTGCCCCTTCCCTGCTCATGATCGCTGTCTCTCTCTCAAAAATAAACAAACATTATAAATAAATAAATAAATAAATAAATAAATAAAGGTCCAACCTAATGTCTGCATTTTTATTTAATCACCCCTTTAAAGTCCCTGTCTCCAATAGAGTCTCATTCCAATAGAGTTGTAGGTGTTAAGACTACAACATATGAATTTGGGGGGACACATTCAGCCAATAACACTATGTGGAAAAGCGCTGACTATTTCTAACATTTCTCTTTTCTAAAGGAATTTTCTAAGACTTCATTCACAGTGCCTGATAGTCAATGAGTCAATCTCTCCTCCGAACAAACATTTAATTATGTGCTGCCTTTTGTATAGATCATTTCACTCTGTATCAGTATTATTTGTTTTCAGTCTTTCTCATCAGAATTTCAATTCCTTGAGGATATATTCAGTGTGTTATCTTTATTACCTAGAAGAGTGCAAGTACACACAAAAGTATATAATGAATAGTTGTGGACCAGCGCAGTAAATAATAAATGAATTCATAGAACAACAAATGAGAGGATGTTGAAAGAGTCCCAAGGAGACCATGAACCCCTCTTCGAATGCATGGCTTCCCATGTGGAGACAAGCCTTGGAAAGCTGAGTGGGCATCAGAATAAATGATTAGCATTAGTAGAAACTGAAAATTGAAGGGATGGGCCCATGTGCTACGCACAACTCAAAGACAATGATCTTGTTTATTTTATTTAAAAATAAATACTCAGAATCCAGTGTTGAAAAATGACATGGAAGATGTTTTCTTGAATCAATAGATGAATGAGACAATGAAATATTTAACAAATGAAGCAAAAAATGAAACAGAAGGAACAATCGGAGATCGGAGAGGTAGGGGCATTTTTGTGAAGGTAGAACCAAATTGCACCTGACTCCAATGATCTGCATAAGACATCTGTATCATTACTAAGTTCTCACAATAATTCTGATAGAAACGAAAGTCTGAGAGGCCCTGGCTAACCTACATCTCCTTTGCAGAGGTTTGTGAGGTGGACTTCTTAATCATCTGAAAGCTCGCCTTCCTTGTCCACTTTATTTTGTTCATAGAGACCTGCTCTAGCCTCCAGATTTCTGCAATGAGCACCTTGGAGGAGTCCCATGGCAACCTCCCTGGAGACAGAATGAGGATTATTAATATACCTTTGGAAATAACGGCTCTCAGACACTGTAACTCACATTAATGTGCAATATCCCGACCGCTCACTCTGCTGGTGGGAAGGCAATGTACTCACCCTGGTTTATTATAAAAGCATTAAAATGTGCTCTGTTGGTTAATCATGATGACACTTTCATCTGTTTGAGGGGTTTTGAGTTGTTTCTTGTGGAATTTAATCATACGCTTTTTGGACCTTACCTTCTAGAAATGAGTCTGAGACATTTGGGACTGGATCCAAGCAACACATATCTTCAGCATATGTTTTTTTTTTTGGCAAATTAGAGCCTCAACCAAAAACCCTTTCAGAATGAAGAGACTTTATTTAATCACTGTGCACCTACCATGTGCTAGGTAATGGGGCAATGTGTAGACCATCTCAGTGCAGGCTCTCACCGGAACCTCAAAACAACATCACAAAGGCAAGGCAAATTTTGATCCATCAGTGAAACAGATGAGGAAACGGAGCTTCAGGAAGGTTTATCCATGAGCCCAAACACGTTAAAACAGCTTCCACTGTCTTTCTACTTCACTGTCTTCACTGAAGGCAGCCTACTAGGTGACTAGAGTCCGTTGTTCCACGAATACTTGGGCTTTTTCCTTTGCTTTAATGTATTAATAATTCTACGATCATTATTGAAGAAATAGTAATTGTGAAGTCAGAGGCCAGAGAGAAGTTTACTTGTGGGACTTCATTCCTTGGCCATTTCCATTGAACTATAAAGGTATTTGGAAACTCCTAATACCTTATATGTTCTCTACTATATCACCTTTACCTCCTCTCTCCCCCCAAACCCCGCTCCTAATCGCCATGTAAATTTAGAAGATAGATTTCAAAGCACTTTTGTATTTCACTTGATTCTCAGGGCTTCTTGAGATTGACAATGTGGATCGAACTCTTCCCCTACAACCTGGTTGGAGGTGCTGAGGCTCAGTGAATATCAAGTGGTTATTTATGAACACAGGCAGACGGATTCAATTTAGTAGTGATAGCTCCCTTTTAGATTTAATATTCAGAAAATATTATTTGAATGCCTGGGTCTAACAGGGGACTCTCTGATCCGGGGTTGGCAAATGTTTTCTGTAAAGGGATGGATAATAAATACGCGGTCGGTGTCCCAACCTTCCGCCACTGCAGCATAAAAGCAGCCATATGCTCTCTGTGAACGAATAAGCCTGGCTTTGCAAACAGCAAACAAACCAACAAACACAAACTAAAACGAAAGCTTTGTTCATGGACACTGAAGTTTTATTTTTATTTATTTTTTTTTATAGATTTAAATACATTTTTATTTATTTATTTATTTTTTATTTTATTTTATTTTATTTTTTTTTTATGAAATTTATTGACAAATTGGTTTCCATACAACACCCAGTGCTCATCCCAAAAGGTGCCCTCCTCAATACCCATCACCCACCCTCCCCTCCCTCCCACCCCCCATCAACCCTCAGTTTGTTCTCAGTTTTTAACAGTCTCTTATGCTTTGGCTCTCTCCCACTCTAACCTCTTTTTTTTTTTTTGAAGTTTTAAATTCATATAATTTTCACGTGCCAGTAAGCATTGTTCTTTTGAATTAGTATTTCAGCCACTTAAAATACAAAAACAACTTTTAGTTCACAGGTCGCACAAAAATATGTGGTGGGTCAGATTGGGCTCAGAAGGTACATTTTGCTGATTCCTGCTCTGAACTCTAGAGATTTAACACAAAAAAAATCAGAACAAAAACTCCTTGTCCTTTTGGAGATTACATTTTACTGGGAGGACGGCAGCTAGGGAAGAAACAGGTCAAACACAGAGAAGGGCTCAGCACCAAGAATGGTGAGAAAGCAGATTCATCTGGGAGTGTATTTGCACGTGCCCCGGACTGAGGGTGTGCTCACTTCTGGTGGGGGCGTGGGCTTAGAAGGCTGGTCATGGGGTGTGATTAGTGAAGGGTTTAAGGATGAGTGAGGCTAGCTGAAAGGCAGGCTCAAGTTCACTCCATTCCCGTGCTTTGCTGTGCTTTGCTGTACTTCAACAACCTTGTTACTATGAATTTTCGTAAAGTCTACTCTATACCATGGGCTCCTATGAGTAGCGTTTTGTGGAACTGAAGGCAAAGAGACTGGGTTCCGAGTTCAGGTCAAAACACTGCAGCCTAGAAATCGGAGCCAGCTTCACGAGAGAATTGAGTAGAAGATGAAAATTGGCGTCTGATGAATCCAGGAATAGTTTCCCCCCATTCATCTCCCCCCAAGGAGATAATCCCTGTAAGATATCAGGAGGATAAAGGAGAGTCCCATGAATGTTAAAAGAAGTAAATTTCCCACAACTCTTAAATGGTAGAACACTGCTGCTGATCACAGGTTTGCACACTCTTGTTTGATCTTTTCAAAATCCAGTGAGGTGTCTGGGACAGACGTCTCTTTTGTACATTATAGATAATCTTTCACTGTTGCTTAAATGTGATGATGATGAGGGATGCCTGGGTGGCTCAGTCGGTTAAGGGTCCGACTTCGACTCAGGTCATGATCTCACAGTTCATGGGTTCGAGCCCCGCGTCGGGCTCTGTGCTGACGGCTCGGAGCCTGGAGCCTGCTTCGGATTCTGTGTCTCCCTCTCTCTCTGCCCCTCGCCTGCTCACGCTCTGTCTCTCTCTGTCTCTCTCAAAAATAAACATAAAAAATTTTAAAAAATATGATGATAATTATACTATATAATATGCATTATATAATAGTCTACTATAAATATTCTTATGTTCCACTTGGAATATAAGCTCCATGAAACACAGTATTTTTGTTTTGTTTGTTGTCCGTTTGGTTCACTACTGGATCTCTAGTTTCTGAAAGAGTGCCTGACACATAGAAAATGCCTGATAAAGTATTCATGAATACACAAATGAATAAACGAACCAAAGGATCATTAATAGAGTAAGTGGGGACTGAGATAGAAAACGTCCTTTGCTATTGATTGTTGAGTTAAAATGAGGGCAACATTCAGGCCTGTGAAGGGTTTCATAAATGAGAAGACCTGAATGTATGTTCGCCGTGGGGCTCCTTCTGTGCCCAAGAACGAGATCAGCTTTTGATTTTGTAAAGAGATGATACTCTCTATAGAACCTCTGTCTCTTCCTGTGAAGGTATGCCAAGAGAAGGCCATTGTTGAGTTACAGCCTTGGTATCTGCAGCTACTGCCTCTTTAAGAAGTCCCCGGTAAAAGTATAGTATCTCACAAAATTGTTGGAACTCTCAGGACTTGGCTATTATTTCTGAATCCCCTTCTCAGCAAACCAATTGATTTCTCTGCTCTGCCTCGTGCTGATCCTTCAGGTTGTGGGAAGTACAAGGAAATAAATCAGGCACAGCTCTATTTCACCTCTTTGTTCGCCTAGATAAAGACAGGGAGTAGCCTGGATCCTTTCTCAAAGTTTGCATTTTTCCCTTATCCCACTATAGACTCACTGACAGCAGGAGTCACATTATTTCTTCTGTATCTTCGGATTTCATGCTAAGCCTGTCCCAGGTCCACCGTCAATAAACAAGTATTGATTAGAACGTAATTAGTGCCTTTCTCCTACAGGCTAAAATTATACCATTGGCTTGATCACGAAACTGTAAATATTATATGCCCATTTTGACGAATCTTGTGATTTCAAACTCTTGATTGACCCAGCCATCGATATCTGGTGTCAATAATAAGTCTTCACATTTTTATCGAACTCATTATTTAAAACACTGCCAATTTTTTCTAATAGAGCTGCAATACACGTGTGGATATCTTTTTTTTTTTTTTTTTTTTTTTTGTATTCAACAAATATTTAGCAATAGCATCTGTGTGACAGATGATGGACTAGAGCCTGGGTCTAGTGGTGAAGGCTCTAGACAGAGCCTGGTCTCTGTCCTTGAAGACCGTCTAGCCCAGGGATGCAGACAGAAAGTATGAAATGAGTCATGAAAAGAAGTATCTTAGTACAGATTTTGATAAGTGTAGTAAAGAAAAAAAACCAGGCATCTCTGTATAATAGACAGAGAGTGGACAATGGCCAGGGAGGGATCTCTCTCTGGACGTCTCATTTAAGCCAAGCCTGAAGAGATCAGTAAGAATTGCCCAGTGACTTATTTCACTGTATCCTGGGGTCAAGTCAGAGAAAGCGTCCATGCTGAAAGCTGAAATGTACGAATTCAGTCCTGCCTCTTTGTTGAATTAAATGCATCCTTAGGTGAGTTGGCCTTCACTTGCCTGATTGCTAAAATAAATCTCACTCTTACTCTCCCTGTGCCTTGATTTTCCCATCCTGTGAAATGGGAGTAATTATAATAAAGCTTTCATTTTTAATGATGATTATAAGAGTTAGCACGTGCTAAGCACTTAGAACCCTACCAAGACTATTTTAGGTGCTCAGTAAATGTTGCACATTGTTGCCACTGCTATTTTTATGAGCGAAGATAAATCCTCTGCCATATTTATTTTCTGCATTGATTAAGTTTGCACTGAAAATGAGGACATATCTTTTTCAAATGGATGACAAAAAAAATCAATGAGTTAACTTATGCTTATAGTATTCTGTTGGGCCATTCTCTACTTTTGGGGGGGGGGCACTAAATACTCTTTATTTTATTTTTTACAGTTTTTATTTAAATTCCAGTTAGGTAACATACAGTGTGTTACCAGTTTCAGGTGTACAATACTGTGATTCGAAGCTTCCATACAACACACAGTGCTCATCACAGCAAGTGCCCTCCTTAATCCCCATCACCTACTTTCCCCCACCCTCCCACCCACCCCTGCTCTGGTAACCACCAGTTTGTTCTCTGTAGCTAGGAGTCTGTTTCTTGGTTCGTCTCTCTCTTTCTTTTCCCCCCGCTTTGCTCGTTTGTTTTGTCTCTTAAATTCCACATAGGAGGGAAATCCTATGCTATTTGTCTTTCTCTGACTTATTTCACTTAGCGTAATACTCTCTAGCTCCATCCATGTTGTTGCAGATGGGCCGTTTCTTTTCTGATGGTGCCCTCTGGTTTCTCTATCCCATGCCAAGGGTCGAAGCAAAGTTTGAGGAGGTGTGAAGAGAGGGCTTGCTCCGTCATTTCCACAGAATCAGAGTGCTTCACGGTGAATAACAACAGAATTGTGTCCAGGGAATTATGGTATATTGAGCAGAACAGTCTGTCCTCAGTTGGTTGCAATGTCACATGCACGCTGGGAGAGGATCTACAATCAAGATATGGAACCACACGGAAACCAGAGAGGCGTTAGCAGAACAAAAATTAAACATGAAAATAGCTCTGAAGTGATCCCCAGATGAGTCACTTTCGGCCATTTGCTGTGTACCCACTTAGGTGTAAAAAGCTCCAGAAGAAGTTGGCTGATGATCTTGGGGAATACATAGAAATTACCTAGACAAAGTACAAGGAAGGGTTGGAGAAAACATCTCGGACGTATGTGACAGCACAAACCAAAACCCTGAAAGGAACAAAACATGGCAACTTCAGAGACCCAAAAACAGTGTGGAATATGCCTGGAGTATGTGGTACAAAGAGAAGGAGAAGACAGGTGAGGGTGGAGAGGTGGAGAGGCAGCCTGGGGTTAGATAATGAGGGTCCTTGGGTGTTGTGCTACGGATCCTATCAGGTCAAACACTATGAGACACCGTGTTGAGAATGCTATTGTCACCTCTCTCTCAAAGTGATCAACAGCGCCTCATTCGAACGGACAGGAAGTGTTAAAGACAGCGCAAATGTATTTTTTTTTTTTTTAATTTTTTTTCAACGTTTATTTATTTTTGGGACAGAGAGAGACAGAGCATGAACGGGGGAGGGGCAGAGAGAGAGAGGGAGACACAGAATCGGAAACAGGCTCCAGGCTCCGAGCCGTCAGCCCAGAGCCCGACGCGGGGCTCGAACTCGCGGACCGCGAGATCGTGACCTGGCTGAAGTCGGCCGCTTAACCGACTGCGCCACCCAGGCGCCCCAGCGCAAATGTATTTTTGCCTGTCTCCTAGGAGACAGCTATAGGGGCAGCTAACAGAAATAGTGCCGTCGCTGAAACATCACAACGTGAACACACACACGTGCGCGCACACACGGTCACAACAGGCTGATTAATCATAAAATGATATCTCTAACAATGGCCCAGAAACCCAGGGAATTAGTTAATTAGAACACATTTCGCGGGATGTTCAGGGTTTGGGGTTTCACATTTGCATCTTTCGAAGGTATAATTATGTCGGATAATACACCCTGTGCCGGAGCTTTTACATAAACACTTGTGGTCTAGTTCAGAGTTGCCTCCACTGCACGGAGCAGCTGTGGGGAGAAAAATATACACTATTAAAAGCAGTTTGAATTAGATGTGGTCTACTTGCTTAAAATATACAATGCCTAGTCACTTATCAAGCAGAGGAGTGAGTTACTATTTATTTATTATGCAACACGCGTGCCTGGATAAGGTATACAAATTAAGTGGCCGGGAGAGGAGCGTGGTACACGCTCAAGACCACAAGAAACTCAACAGGGACTCACTTTAAATCTACATCGCAATTTCAGAGCCCGTCTTTACGCATGTGCCCACCACCGAGAAACCCACATTGAAGGCCTGGACCAGGAAATGAAGCAATTAATGCCTTCCCTGTTTTCACGATGATCTTTTAATTTCGCTTTGTGATCACAGACACGTTTAACCTGCTATCGCTAAGCAGTCTTTAGAATACAAAATAGAGGATATTTTTAAACCTGTTCAGTTAAGGTTCAATCGGGGAAACGGAAGCAGTCTATGTGTTATGGAATAAGGACTTTACATCAGGATCTAGATCTCACACAGTTGCGGAAGCTGGGGAGGTGAAGTTCCGAAAAGGGTCGGAAAAGAGTGGCAGGCAGTCCCGGAGTGGGTGTCTGGGCCACACGTCAGGGGCAGTGGGACACGTGCAGCCGGTGGAGTGGAGCCACGAAGGGCGGGGAGAAGCCCATGGGTGGTGGTTGGTCTTCCCTGCTCCTACCTCAGGGGAATTCAGGTAAAACATCTGATAGTGAACCTGGCGCGGGTGTTGACCAGCGGGCCGGAAGTGAAGAAGGATTGCCGGATGCGGAGCAGGGAAATGCAAGGATCGTTGCCCTTGGCTTTTTCTAAATAACCATAACCTTCAGGTTTTTTAGTACTTACCTTAGTACTTCGTTTTTAGAGCAGTTTCAGGTTTGCAGAAAAATAAAGCTGAAAACACAGTGCCCATACATGCCTCCTTCCTCATAGGTACCGCTAGCTGGCATTAATACTTTGCTTAGTGTGGTACATTTACTGTAGTTACTGAGCCAGTATTGGGAATTGTTAGCTAATGTCCATGTTTACATCAGGGCTCACTCCTCGTGCCGTATAGTTTTATGGATTTTGACAGATGCATAATGAAATGGATCCACCGTCATACGACCATACAGAGTAGTTTCAGCAACCTGCAAATCCCCTGTGCTCTGTGCGTTTAGCTCTCCTTCCTTCTTCCCCCTCCAGCTCCTCTTCCCCTGCAACCACTGATCTTCTCACTGTCTCTAGAGTTGTGTTTTTTCCAGAATCATGCAGTCTTTTCAAACCAGATTCTTTCACTTAGCCATTTGCATGATAGTTTCTCCCATGCCTTTCTGTGGCTTAATGGCTCATTTCTCTTTGTTGCTGGATGATATTCCGCTGTAAGGATGGATATACCACACTTTGTCCATTTGGCTAAGGAGGAGTGGCTTGCTTGCTTCCAAGTTTTGGAAATTGTCAATACAACCTTCTGATTTCAAAGGTGTGTGCTTGACGTCTGCCACCCAAATACCACCCGAGTTTTCTTGTAGCCAATACTGATGCTGATCAGCCCAGGAAGGGGAATTCTGGTAAAGTTAGTGACACAGTACGAAGCCACCACAATCCATTTGGGACAACCTGTCTGTCATATATATATATCTCTGTTAACCTAGTTTAACTCCCAAGTAAAGTTACTAGTAGAATCCCGTTTCCTTCTGACAAGATGTAACTATCCCACCTATAAAGAAAAACATGCTGGGGCACTTGGTTGGCTCAGTTGGTTAAGCATCCGACATCGGCTCAGGTCATGATCTTGAGGTTTGTGAGTTCAAGCCCCGCATAGGGCTCTGTGCTGACAGCTCAGAGCCTGGAGCCTGTTTCAGATTCTGTCTCCCTCTCTCTCTGCTCCTACCCCCATTAGCGCGCTCTCTCTCTCTCAAAAAATAAATAAACATTAAAAAAACACACACACATTAATTCCCTCCCTGAAAGGGAACGTCAGTTCTGATATGCTACTTTATTCATCTCTGGATAATATTCTTTCCTTTTTGAACTGTGCCACATTACCCATTAGACCTCCTTGACTATAAATACTGAGATACAATTAACATATCTACAATTAGCAGGTGGAAAGGGGGAAATTTGTCAATGTATCACAAATATGTGTCTATGTTAAAATTAAGAAGAAATATTCATAACTATCATAGTGTTTATTTATGCAGCTGGGCACATGTCTGTACCTGGTAGTTATAACTTCCTTCCCTCTCTCTTATTCCATATTTCCTTTGCCCCCAGCAAACACCTCAACTGTTCATGGTTCCTTAACTAGAGTTCCAAATCTTCATTCCTGAAGAGTCTGGGTTATTAGAACGTCTATGCATATTGGACTCTTTAGAGTTCCATTAACTCTTATTCATAGGACATGGAAATAGTAAGGGGCATCCTTGGAAATTTCCGGCATTCCAGACATAATCTTCCTTATCCATATTGTGTATAGGAACCCAACTCCTCTTTGATGGTCAAGATCAAGCACTCCAGCCAGAATAGCAATTCCATTTCTTGCCTGTTGGGTTCACTGACCTGAGAAGCACACAGTGATCCAATGACACCCCCCTGCCAAACACACACTTTCCAGTTTAATAGACTATTGCTGTGTTCCCTGATGAGGACCTTCCTTAACCAGATATTGAGGTTTTGATTGAAATGTCTGAACTAAACATTTTCTTACCTCAAGTTCTTTGCCATACCAAGAAGCAACCCACACCTCTATGTTATTACTTATTCTGCCCAAAGTGTTCTAGTATAGCAGATCCTTGGTCAGCTGAAAGTATGCCTTCTGTGCGGGATTACAATTTCAGAGGGGATAATTGGTGTAAGTGTTGTCGCAGTTGGCTATGAACTGTCAATGTCCCTTTTATAACTGATAGAATGAACATCAGGCTCTTTAAATATAATAGTATTGGAGAATCAATTTCAGATTCTCATCTTTAAATTTATGTTTCCCTGGAAACACTTTGAGGACTAATAATTGAATCAATAGAGTTCCCTCAGAGAAGTGAAGAAGTCGAATATTATATTACAAGTAATTTTACATGAAAATTAAACATTACACAATTGTGAGAGAAGCTGAGGAAATAAAAGTCAGAAAAAAAAAGAAGAAAAAATATTGCTAAAGAGCCCAGGCATGGGTGAACAAATTGAAGATTGAAGGAAGCTAGACATGTTCACTTTTTGAAATGGAAATACAGGTGGGTTTAAGGTAGAAACCTGTATCACTCCTGTTCCTCTGAGTCTTGAAAGACACAACTGGCCGTTCCCTCTTGGGGTGCATGATGGCATCTTGTATCTCTGAGCCCCACAAGGTTAGTGCTGCCTGACTCTTGAGAACAGACTCTCTCAAGAGATTCTGAACCCTTCCTTGAATAGCTCCGGACCCAAAATACTTCCTTAACAGTTGGCTCTTCTGAAACTAGTCCCAGTGGGAAAGGAAAGGCTGGAAGCAAACAAAGTATCTGTGAAAATATCGTTAGCCTTAAAATATGTCTGTTTGGAAATAACTTTTCCTCGTGTGTTTGGCAACATAGGCACTCCTCAGGCCCTATCAATAAGATGGCCCATTAATCCCTGAGCAAAGACTAATGGTCACCCCATTTTTTTTTTTGCTAGCATAAATGACCTCCAGAGTCTAAAGTTCACAATAATCTTTTTTTTTTATGTTCAGGGCTGGTTTTTTTAATCAAGATGCAAATAGTGTTCATATGCTTGTTAGATCTCGTAGGTATATTTGTAGATTCCGCTATCCATCTCTTTGACTTTAATTTTTGCAATTTATCTATAGAAGAAATTGATTATTTTTCTGGTAGACTTTTCCAGTGTGTGGGCTTTTACTGATTGTGTTTCCACTAGGGAGTTTACCATTTTCCAGGGTGCTTCATATTTTCTGCAAATTGATAGGTGGATCTAGAACTTGGTCACTTTTGATCCTTTTGGGCAAGACTCCTTCATCCAGCAGGAGGCACGCCATGTCTGATGGTCTCTTTTATGGTGATGTCCATCTTCATTGATGATTATTGGCTAGATCCATTCATCCATTAAACTTGCAAAACAGCTATATCCTAATTTTACTCTTCCCTCCTCATTTGGGGGGCATTCACTACTGGTCAGTGAGACACAATGGACATCTCCTGGTGGACAGAAGCAGGGCAGGCTTCTAGGCGAGCTGTTGCTTCTTCATTAAGAGAGAGGTGCTGAAGAGAGCACACTTATATCTTCCTGTTACAGGCATCGTTGTATGAAGACCTAATCCTTGGAGTTGTCACAGCGATTTTACAATCATGTTTTATCATCTGTTGGGACATTGCCAATAGATTAAGGAAGCAGATTTTTTTAAAAAACCAGAAAGGACAGAATTTTATGACATGCTTGAGGTGTGAGCCAAATCTAAACCTCCTGTCATCTCATAAGATAAAATAATCCATGTTATTTAAAAAAAAAATTAAATGTTTTTATTTGCTTTTGAGAGGGAGAGAGAGAGAGAGAGAGAGAGAGAGAGAGAGAGAACTAACAGGGGAGGGGCAGAGAGAGAGGGAGAGAATCCCAAGCAGGCTCCACATTATCAGCGCAGAGCAGTGAGATCATGACCTGAGCCGAAATTGAGTCAGACGCTTAATCGACTGAGCCACCCAAGCGCCCCTGATCCATGTTATTTTAAGTCACATTCATTCAGTTATTAACTTACCTGTGGCCAGACGTGTGCTAAATAATACAGTGTCAGATGTGCATTGGTTACATTCTTACGGTGTCCATGTGCACTGATCTATAACGCCCATCCCTCACCTACTAGATGGTGATCTAAGCAGCAATATACTCTATTATGGACATGAGCTCCATTAAATAGAGCCAGTAATCTTAACTGACCCCATCTAACCCAGATCCAGCCCTCACCATAAATACCTTTGACGCTTTGATCTATGCAATTGTAAATGCAGCATCTTATGGAATTCTTTATTTAGAGCTGCAAGGTGTCAACAAATGTGATCCTCTCATTATATAGAGGAGGACCAAAGGAGTAAAATTATTTCATGTTCAAGTATGGGATCAATAAGATTACAGTATGTTCACCCAATGCTCCACACAGCAATAAGAAGTATTCTAGCATTGTATTATTGATATTCACTTTGTACTTCCTCTCAGACTGACTCTATTTCAGGATGCCTATGTGTATTGAATCTGGTTCCCTTTGTACCTGTATCCTGTCTTGTGATGCTTCCCATTGATTTATCTATGGCTCACATATTAACCATCCCCTCAGCCAGCAGAGGTTCTCAGAATCCTTTCTGTGTCTGAGATCTCAGAGTTATCTGGGAAAGGCAGACAGATGATTTCTTTCAACTAAAAAGAAAGAATCTTAACTCCCAGGAATTGGTAAACTCTTTGGGTTGCAATGACTGTTTTCTCCCAACTTATGGTAAGAAAAGAATTTCAAGCCTCTTTCCTGCCTAGGCTGTCTCTGCCTGGTGCCTGATAAGTCACCCTCAGGGGAGAAGACATTTTTTAAGTAATTTTTGAAGTTTATTTATTGATTTTGAGAAAGGGGGAGATGGAGGCAGAAAGAGAAGGAGAGAGAGAATCCCAAGCAGGCTCCTCACTTTCAGCACGGAGCCCGACACTGGGTTTGGTCCCATGAACTGTGAGATTATGACCTGAGCCAAAATCAAATGCTGGGGTCTTAACCGACAGAATCACACAGACCCCCTGGGAGAAGGTATCTCTAATTGGGTCAACATCTGAGACACTCATTGGATTGCATGTAGTATGAGGCAGGACTCCTGGGTCTTAAAGAGCAAGGCTGGAAACTCTGTCTCTGCCAATCTTCAGAGCCTTCCTCACTCAGGGCAGCCAAGTAGCTAACTGGTCTCCCTCAAGATTAGTCATTTTACATTCATTCCTTCTTGTGCTTCTTTCCTTCATCTGGTAGTCAACAAGATGGAAAATCCACACATCTTAGATTGATAGGAGAAATAGGAGCCCCAAACCTACCACATTGTCAAAAGCCTACAATACATCATCCAAGGCCAACTTTACAAGAACTCTGCGTTGTGAAGTGAGCACTTGTGCATTGCTCAGCAGAGAGATACTGTGGTGCTTCCTCGCTAGGTTTCCCATGTTTACCTTCTGCTGGAACACCATGGAGAGGAGGCTGATAGTTTGACGTTCCTTGTTCTCTGCATATAATTATACCGCAATTACAATAAAACCCATGGTGATTCATACCGTATTTGTTCAATACACGGAGGCAGAGGCAGAGAATGTGAAACCCTGGTCGTTGGTTTGCCCATTTGGGCAGGTGGAAACAGGTGTCGGCGAGTGCACATCAGAGATTTCTCTCTTCCCTTATGCTCTGCAGAGTCCCAGAAAAGCTCCCTCCCCAACGGGTAGAATGTCGTTAGGGTGGCTTTTAACTCTCCCCTAAATTCCTTTGAGAAAGGAAGATTTTCTATAATTAGGTCTTCCTTGCCTGCCTACTCGGATTTAATTTTTTTTAATAAACCTCACTTTCTTAGGGTAGTTTACAGAAAACTAAGAAGATAATACAGAGACTCCCCATATACCTCATACCCAGTTTTCCCACATGTGTAGCACATTCAGTACAACTGCTAATATTGTTACATTTCCTAATACTGATACATTATTAGTACGAAATGTGTATACTTCGTTCAGATTTCCTTAGTTTTTGCCTAATGTTCTCGTTCTGTTTCAGGATCTTACCTGAGATGCCACATCACATTTAGCTGCCGTGTCTCCTTAAACTCCCCGAGTTATAACCGTTTCTCAGATTGTCCTTGCTGTAGCTAACCTTGGCAGTTTTAAGGAATACCGATTGGGTATTTTCGCAGAATGCTTTTCTACTGGGGCACGTCTGATGTTTTCCTCGTGATTAAACCGGAGTTAAGAGTTTGGGGAAGGAGGAGCACAGAGGGGAAGTGCTAGTCCCATTAAACCACATCAAGAGCACATACTACCACCGCTGACGTGAGCCTGATGTCCGTCTGAGGGGGCATTTTGTAGGTTTCTCGACTTCAGAGTTGCTCCTTGCGTGCAGCACACGCGTAAGACCAGTGGGGGTGGTTAGGCTTCACTTCCTCCAGAGGGTAGTGGCTACATAAATTATTTGGAATTCTGCATCAAAGATTTTTATTGACTGATTGATTTAGTCAGATATTTATACCAGTGTGGCCTCATGGATGTTTATTTTATACTTTGGGCTGTAATATCAACCTACTTCGTTAAGTTTGCTCCCCAAGTTGTTCTGGATTGGGCCATTGGAAGCTCTTTATTTGTTCCCTACGGTCCCCTGACATACAACCTCATTGTGGTTTTCTTTTTGTTTGTTTTTGCTCCGTGCATTTTGCTTTAGCACTTCTTACTTTCTGGCCCCAGGAGATACATCAGGCTACTCTTGTGTATTTCCCGCCCCGGTCCTGGAATCGGCCATTTCTCCCAGGAATCCTTGTCTCTTTGCTGAGACGATTGTATTAGAAGCCAAGACCTGGGTGCCTGATGTTGATGAACTAGGATGTGCTTTTCCTAGTTCAATTATCACCTTCTCTGCATCATTTTCTCTTTGTTTTGGGGTCTTGCACTTAATTTTACTATTTAGAAAGTAAATTAACAATTTAAATTTAAAATATCGTATTTTTCTCCTCTATCCTCCTTCTCACTTAGAGTTTGAGTTGTGCGATTTACAACCAATTTACAGCCGGTCTGCCCGGCTACATTTGAATCTCAAATAGACAAGTTTTAGAATAAGTATGTCCCATTCAGAGGTCGGTTCACACTCATACTGAATTAGTTAATTCATAGTTTATCCAGAATTGAAACTTGGACGTGTGTCTTACATTTTGCAGATTCTACTGCGAAGGGAAAGAATAAGTTGTGGATTTTAGTACTGCCACCAAAACAGTGACGTTCGCCAAGCCCCGAAGACTTAAGTTCTGAGTCACCTTGAGGTTAGAGGGGGAAATGCATGTGATGTGAATGCTTTTGCGGACAGGCAGTGCAGGGCGGTGGTCAGGGGTGCAAACTCTGTATCCAGGCTCCACGGCAGCTGTCGTGGTTTGACAGATTTGCAGATATATGCCTACATGTCAGTGTTTATTTGAGGGTTCCTGGACCCGGATGCAACACGGGGGGTTCCACCAACAACAAAGGGCAGTTCTCTGCAACATGAGCTGGATGTCCTACAATTCAACTCCATTCTGGCGCCGTCTATCTGGACAACATCAGACCCCACTGGTGAAGGGCTCTGTACCCTTCACATGCCAGTTGCAAATCCAGATTGTTACCTGTACTCCTGACTGGCTATAAATCAGAGATTTCCATGACCCACCCCACCTCCTTTAGGTTCATCTCATTTGCTAGAATGGCGATAGAACTCAAGAGAAATATTTTACTTACTAGACCACCCGTTTATTATAAATGGATATAACTCGGGAACAACCAGAGGGAAGAGATGTGTAGGGCCAGGGACGGGACAAGGGCACAGACTTCCGTGCCCTCTCCAGGCACCCCACTCTCTCCACAGCTCCATGGGTTCAACAACCTGGAAGCCTTCCAAACTCTATCCTATTGGGTTTCTGTGGAGGCTTCGTTACACAGGCACGATGGATTAGATCGTTGGTCATGGGCACCTGATTCAACCTCCAGCTCCTCTCCCCTCCCCCGGAAGTCAGGGCGCGGGACTGAAAGTTCCAACACTTTAGTCACAAGATGTGTTGCCCTGGCAACCAGCTCCCACTCATGAGTGCAGTCCAACAATCACCTTATGAACATAACAAGAGATACCTTTGTTGCTCTCATCATTGAAAAATTCTCAAGGATTATAGGAGCTCTGTGCCGGAAACGGGGATGAAGAGTAAATATATATTCCTTATTCTACGTCACAACATCACGGTGACGGGTAAGAGGGAATGCGTGTCTGTGAGAAGGAGTCTTTGTGGCATTTAAGTGTGTGTGTGTCAGCGGGAGTTGGTGTCTGTGTATGTGCATGTGACCATATCATGCTGGGTAGTGATGTGAGGGTATGTGTGATGGCAGAGAGAGCTGTGTAGCAAGCAGCGTGGGAATATTATCTTCCTATTTGAGCTTTTGGAATTATTAAAAAGTTGGCTAACAAGTCATAAATGGTTTTCCTTGGATTCTGACTAACTAGAATTTTGCTGCAAAAAATATGAGGCATGCGCCCTCTCTCCTGCCTGACCGGGGCTTCATGTTCCTCTTCTTTCACGCCCCCCCCATCCTATAAGCCAAACATTAGATGTATAAAACCGAGCAAAATAAGGCACTCTTGACAGAATCCGTGCTTGACCTGAGAGAAAAGATGTGGTTCAGCCAGGATCCTCGTCTAGAAAATATGTTCATCCTTTCTGAAGTCTTGTGACTGAAGCAAGGGGCCCCGGAAAGAAAAGTTGACACTATATTGTGGAACGATTCGGACGGGGTTCGCAACACCCCGAGAAGTTTCAAGCAAATCTGGCAGCCAGCTCCACACGCATCTGCAACAGAACACTGACACTCACGTACACACACACCTTTTAGCACCCTTTCTCCTTTGTTTTGCTCTCCTCTGAAACCTTCTCAACTTCGAAGCGGAGAAGAGATCTGGCTTGATCTGAAGAAGGGCCGTACGTTGAAGGTTGATATCACTCAGAGCCCGTGGGACAACAACATCAATTATTTACAGTATAAAATATAGAGCGTTAATATTTTATTTCATGTCAAGAACCACATGCTAAAAGGCAGATGCTACAATGCGTTTCAGAGGTATTTGAAGATGGTGTGTGAGGTATTCAATGTAAATAATATATTTCCCTTTAAGCACAGAATATACATTACTCACAAAAGCTTGGATCAAATTTATAAAATAAATATAAAAAGCAATATAAAATTCTCTTAATAACTGCTTAATTCATGAGGCTTCTTAGCCCCGGACGGGACAATGCAGTGTGCAAAGCAAAGGCAGGGGGCTGGAGGCATGATTATCAAGCTATTGGTGAGGAGGAGACGGGCCCATGGCTCTCCTTTCCAGACAAAATAGAAATACCAACTCAGAGGCTTTTTTTGTGTGTGAAGTTAGCTAACATAGAGTGTAGTCTTGGCTTCAGGAGTAGATTCCCATGATCGCCACTTAAATACAACACCCGGTGCTCATCCCGACAAGTGCCCTCCTCAGTGCCCATCACCCATCTCCCCTCCCCCCACCCTCCCATGCCCATCAACCCTCAGTTTGTTCTCTGTATTTAAGAGTCTCTTACGGCTCGCCTCCCTCTCTGTATCTTATTTTTCCTTCCCTTCCCCCATGGTCATCTGTTAAGTTTCTCGAATTCCACACGAGGGAGATTATATGATATCCGTCTTTCTCTGACTTACTTCATTTAGCAAAATGGCCTCCAGTTCCATCCACGTTGTTGCAAATGGCAAGATTTCATTCTTTTCAGAGACAGTCTTGATACCCTGTCTGCACTCTGGCTCACTCTGCCTGGCGCAAGGCAGAGAAAGTATGAGCGACAAATTAAATCGATTTGAAATATAAGTCCCTGAAGAAAGAAAAATATCAAACTTGGAAGTAACAAAGTAAATTAACTTAAAAGATATTTCCCACAGTAATCACATAATGTAATTCATATTATTTTACAATTTTATATATTTTAAATTGAGGACTTTTCTGGGAAATTATTTCAATATGATGAATGTCCCTTTGCTCTTGTATGCTTTGACCTACGAAAGCAAGGATGGAGATTTGATGTATGTGAGAGATATTACATATTACATATATATTACCTATATATATGAGTGTGTATAAACATACACGTTTCATGGATGTTTGTACTTCATTTTCATTGTACAATATAAAATGACTTTCTGAATTTTGCTTTCAAGTACATAAAGATTGGAAAATGTTTCTGGTTAGTGCAGAGTTATGATTCGCTTTCTCTAATTTTTTGGTCATATGGATTAATTATAGTTAATTTAAAACTTCCAGTTTAATGGAAATGTAAAATAAAACTTTATCCAATTTCAATCCCTGTAGCATTTTATGACGGCATAGATCATGATTCCTTCCACTTGCCAACTAATATGATTCGATATTTTAAAAACTACCAATCTATTCTGTAAAAGAAGTACCACACAGGTTTGATTTTCTTTCTTGGTAGCTAGGTTATCTTTTTTATTGTATTTGTAATTTGTATCTAGTCTTCTTGGAAGAACGTTTAAGTTGTGGAACTTTAACGTTTTTTAAATATTTTATTTATTTTTGATAGAGACAGAGCACAAGTGGGGGAGGGGCAGAGAGAGAAGGAGACACAGAATCAGAAGCAGGCTCCAGGCTCCGAGCTGTCAGCACAGAGCCCGACACGGGGCTCGAACTGACAAACTGCGAGAGCATGACCTGAGCTGAAGTCAGATGCTTAACCGACTGAGCCACCCAGGTACTAAGTTGTAGAACTTTTAAAAATTATGTTTTTCAAATTTATTTGGAGGTATTCGATACATATTTTGGACAATTCAGCATATATTTTTCCTCAGCATTTTCTTTGTGTTTTAACAGTTGTGTATGAAGCTGTTTTTAATACAAATGAAGTTAAGGTTGATTCAGTTAAAGTTTTCAATCTTTTCCTGCATCGATTTTGCTTTCTGTGTCTTTGGAAAGAAAACTCCTTACACTGATATTATAATCATGTGCTCATATAGTTTCTTATAACACTTTTGAAGTTCTTTTTAAAAGCAGTATTCTTGGGGCGCCTGGGTGGCGCCGTCGGTTAAGCGTCCAACTTCAGCTAGGTCACGATCTCGCGGTCCGTGAGTTCGAGCCTCGTGTCAGGTTCTGGGCTAATGGCTCGGAGCCTGGAGCATGTTTCCGATTCTGTGTCTCCCTCTCTCTCCCCTCCCCCATTCATGCTCTGTCTCTCTCTGTCCCCAAAAAAATAAATAAACGTTGAAAAAAAAATTTGAAAGCAGTCTTCTTTAATCATTTATTTGTGTAGATATTTCAAGTGTTGTTCAATTTCATTTGTTCTCCAAATCCATGACCAAATGACCCCAAACAACACATTAATTAACTTGCTCCTTCAGGATGGGAAAGGCAGAACTTCCTTGCACCACCTGCATGTAATGCACGGTCCATCTCGCTAGGGGGCACCATCCACACGGACGTCAATAGGGACTGTGCCCATGAGGGTTGTAGAACAGCTCTCTCCCTCTTAAATTCCAGCTCTTCACTGACTTTCCAAATGCATGCAAATTTATTTTATTTATGGACTCTCTCTTGGGTTCTAATGACCAGTCTGTGTGCAGTTTGCATTAATATCACTTTCCTTTAATTAGTTAAACTTTACATATATATATATATTTTTATTTCTGATCAAACTAATCTCATTTTTAATGGAAATATTAGCTTCTTGCATTCTTCTACATTTTCTCTTCCATATTAATTTTAGGAACACTTTGTCAAAGTCCATGAAAAATGCTATTGGGATGTGATTAGGATTGCTTTAGATGTATAGATCAATTTGGGGAGGAAGATGGTCTTTACAGTATTGATTCTTGTCATCCTTGAACGAAGTAGATTTCTTCATTTACTCAGGTATTTTCTTAACTAGTTAGATGAGCATATTTTCCTTTTCTGTCATAATATTTTAAGGAGTTGGAGTAGTTTCTATTATTGAAGCTTCCTTGCATTTTTAGAATTAAAATATATTTTTAAGCTTGGCCTTTTACTGTTTTTTTTTTAAACGTATTGCTGAGCTGTGTTATTAATGCAGGGATGCTCGTTATCTAAGTATTCCTAATGGGAGTCAGCATTTGAGATTGCCTAGAAAGAACCAAAAGGAAAAGAAAGTACTCTAGGGGTCTGATGAATTCTATTAGTCCCCACTCAAACATTCCTCTCTACTTAGCACTGAGCGCCAATCATGGCTATATAGTGAGCCTTGGCCTATCTCTAGCCGATCATCAGAGATTCTAGTCATCTGATAAATGCAACATAAACAGATTGCAAGACAAAACGACAGCTATTCCAGAAGATGTAGACATCTAGGAGTTAATAAAAGCATTGGAAGTATGTGCAAACCATTAATTCATTGAAGAAATATTCATAAATCGATGGTTATATGTCAGGAATTCTTTTGTCTGTTGGGATATAACAGCGCAGCCAAATGAGTAAAATCCTTGCGTCATTTACAGATCATATTCTATCGGGAGACGCAGACAATGAACGAATTATAAAATTAAAGTGCCAGTGAGTGATGAATGTTCTCAAGATCTGCAAGAGCAAAGAAAAAGCAAACTAAAAGGACAGTGTTTAAAGGTGGGGAGAGTAGTAATTTTGGAAACACTAGCCAGGGATATCACACAAAAACAATTGAAAAAAGTTTCATCATTTCAACTGGATTAAAAAAAATTAAGAGGAGAAATAATGAATGTGAGATATGCACTTTAATATCAAAAGATTAAAAGGTTGTTGGAGAAAATGTTGAAACTCTCAAAAGTGGCAAAAATATCCTTCCTTCGATGATAATATGCAGGAAGCCAATACGGAGTAAACAGAAAACGGGGGAATTCTGTTGTGTCGTGACTTTAGGAAAATGACAATAAAAACACCAATAACTCATACAACTTGAGTTCTAATATTAATATTTCTAATAAGTGCATTACAGCAATAACAACAGAGGTTTTATTAAATGTGACGACTTTCAACAAACTACATTTTAAAATTTAGTTGCACTTTGTCAAAGTAAAATCTAAATAATCTAAACGTTTCTTTATGCTTTTCTCTGAAGTGTTGGTCACTGTTTTAATTTGTTGCAATTTAGTAGCGTATCTGAGTCTCCCTAGACTCAGCTCATGAAAGCCCCTGGTTTTTAATTGGAATTTATGAGTTTGAATGTGTAAGTTACGTTGGCTTATATTTCTCTCTCTTTCTGCCATTTTTTAAAACGTTTATTGATTGATTTCAAGAAAAAGAGAGAAACAGGGAGGGGCAGAAAGGGCGAGAGAGAGAATCCAAAGCAGACTCCAGACTGCGCAGAGCCCAGTATGGGGCTCAAACCATGAGATCGTGACTTGAGCGGAAACCGAGAGCAGGATGCTTAGCCGACTGAGCCAGCTAGGTGCCCTTCTCCTTCTGCCATTTTATTCCAGTGTGGACAGTGAAGTTTTTGCAGACCTTGTAAAATGTGGACTAGAACTTTACATCTTTTTCTCTGTCCTTAAAAAATGTTTGTAATAAATGTGTGTGAGACACAAGCATTTTTAACATCTGATCCTATAAACCTTTTTGGGCCGGTGCCATTTCAGGGATTCATAATTGACATTTAAGTTTTCTTTTTTCCCTTGTACTCAAGTGTTCTAATTTGAACCAGGCAATTTTTAATTTTTTTTCACATTTATTCATTTTTGAGAGTGAGAGAGACAGGGCATGAGGGGGGTTGGGGGGGCGGGACAGAGAGAGAGGGAGACACAGAATCCGAAGCAGGCTCCAGGCTCCGAGCTGTCAGCACAGGGCCCGACACGGGGCTCGAACTCACAGACTGGGAGATCATGACCTGAGCTGAAGTCAGACACTTAACCGACTGAGCCACCCAGGCGCCCCGTGCACTGGGTAATTTTGATACTGTTTTCTTAGCATGGTGTCTACATTGACTAGGTATTGAAATGTAGTGCTCTATTATTATGCATATTTCTATCTTACGCAATTTTTGAAGTAAAGTCTTTAGACAACGAAAAGCACAAATATCAGGTGTATAATCTTAACAAGCGCATACCCCTGTATAACTTATCTCTGTCTTACGACATAAGAATTTCCACGATGCCTCTTCCCAGGCAATTTTCACTCCTGCAGAGTGCCAAACACCCTTCCGTTTTTTGTTCACCATACATCGGTGTCGTCTGTTCTGTGGAACATCCCATATGGCCTTATAAAGAGTGTACTCTTTTGCACATTTTATTTTAGGCTTATCTCACCTGGCAAAATTCCTGCAAATTGCATCTGCCCTTTGTTAGCTCACTAGTGTCTCTCTCTGGGGATGAGCTAGAAGCTCTTCTGGGTTCTTTCCGGTTCCACCTTCTGCCTCTTCACGGGGCCCCTTGATATCTTCCAAGGCCTCTCATGCATAGTTTAGAAGCCAGAGTTTACATTAAGATTTCTCATGTCTCTCGCTTTCTGTAGCCCCTTTCTCTCATCTTTTATCATCTGTCCTTCCTGCCTCTAATTCTTGACGTTGACACCACAAAGCCTGACTTTCTACCATTCGAACAGTTTGTGGAGACTGAGGAATCATCTCATTGCAAAAAAAAACAAAAAACAAAACAAAACAAAAAAAACAAACAGAGAGAGAGAGAGAGAGAGAGACAAAAATACAAACAAACAAGCAAACAAAAAAACACACACACACTTTCAAATCTCTCCTGGTACAGCAGACAGTGCTCTCATTTCTTCCCCCCTTGGGAGACTTACGAAAACATTTGTTGTTGTTTTAATCTTTTGTGCAGATTTTATAAGTGTTACCTATGGGCAAGGGCCTCACTAGTAAAAGCTGTACATTTACTACATGATTTTTTTTAACGTTTATTTATTTTTGAAAGAAAGATAGAATGCAAGTGGGGGAGGGGCAGAGAGAGAGGGAGACACAGAATCCGAAGCAGGCTCCAGGCTCCGAGCTGTCAGCACAGAGCCGGACGTGGGGCTCGAACTCACGAACTGTGAGATCATGGCCTGAGCCGAAGTGGACGCTCAACCGACTGAGCCGCCCAGGCGCCCCCATATATCACATGATTTTAAAAATCTTTCCAGATAATCTGTAAATGTTTCCTCTCCAAATATCCAGAGCTTTGACTTTTTGTTTTACTTCCTGGGGGCTTTCTTTGAATTTGTCTCTAAACTGGTGAATCAAATTGATGTTTATTTTTATTTCAGATGATACTGTTCTCGTTTTATAGAGGCAGTATGTGTTCAAATCTTTCTGAGGGCATCAATTATTTTTTAGAAGTTTTATTCCACATTATACATAAATATTTCACATGAGAAGCAGCATGCAATGGGAGGCTTGGGAATTCAATCTGGGCCTGTATTTTATCTTTACCTCGAAAAATCTATGGAAATTTGGGAAGGCTGCTGTATGAATCAGAGTCCAACCAAAGAAAATAAAATATTAGCCATAAATAATGTAGATGGGTTTCGCACGGGGAATTGGATTCACAGGTGATGAAAGAGATGAAGAGGGGAGGCCAAGCAGTGGAGGGGAAGGAAAGTGAGATATTACCAGGCAGGGAGCCTCTATCATCTCTTGGTGGCACCACGGAAGAGGGTGTTGTCACCAGGGTCTGGGCCATAAGAAAGCAAGGGGGACCTGTGTGCTGAGAGATGACCCTTCACATCAGACACAGCAGCCATAAGACACACAGGCTGAGGCTGAAAGAGGAAGAGAGAAAGGCCCCTGCTTTGCTTTTCTCCTACCTCTCAGTACATTTCTAGGGCTCCCTGTTGGTCAAAGCTGTAAGATCTTTGGCACAGCGGCTCGGGAGATGGGACCTGAATCCAGGGATCACAACAGGGCAACTCCAGGAGCAAAGAGTGCTAGCCACAGCCCATCCATTTAAATCTCGATTTATATTGCTCTGAAGTGACGATCTTAATGCCCAACTCTAGATGTTTGAGGAAAATAATATGTAAGATAATAAGTGCCACTTCCTGCCTCATACCTAAGAAGTGATGTCAGGAAGTTTTCTGTATATAAACTGCATACAGCTGGTGTACTATAAGAAGAGATACACTGGGGGCACCTGGGTGGCTCAGTCGGTTAAGTGTCCGACTTCAGCTCAGGTCACAATCTCGCATTCTGTGGGTTCGAGCCCCGCGTCGGGCTCTGTGCTGATGGCTCAGAACCTGGAGCCTGCTTTGGATTCTGTGTCTCCTTCTCTCTCTGCCCCTCCCCAACTTGTGCTCTGTCTCTATCAAAAATAAATACATGTATAAAAAATGTTTTTTAAAAAAAGAAGAGATACGCTATTGCTGAAAATGTGGTTCTGTGTTGTAGATTGCAAAAAAAAAAAAAAAAGAGAGAGAGAGAAAAAAGGTTGTATGTTTCCCCCATTCCTTTATGTCAAGATACCATTTCTGCCCAGCTTGATCTGTAGATTGACTCTGGTGCCAAACAAACATGAAAAGATGCTCAAGATCATGTGCTATGAAGGAATTGCAAATTAAAATAACAACAACATACGACCAGAAACCTACGGAAATGGCTAAAATCTAGAACACTGGCAACACTGAGGGTTTAGAGCAACAGGAACTCTCACTCATTGTTGATCGAAACGCAAATGATTCTCTGGAAGGCAGTTTGGCAGTTTCATACAAAGTAGACCTACTCTTACTCTACAATCCAGCAGTCGTGCTCCCAGGTATTTACCCCCAAAAGCTGGAAGGGTATGTCCACATAAAGATCTGTTCAGGAACGTTTTCATCAGCATTATTCCTCACTGTCAAAAGTTGGATGCGATCAAGACGTACATCCATATGTGAATGGGTAAATAGGCGATGGCACAATGGATATGATGGTACGATTCAGTGATAGAAAGAAATGAGCTATTCACTCATGGAAAGTCAGGGAGACAAACCATAAGAGACTCTTAAATACAGAGAACAAACTGAGGGCTGCTGGAGAGCAGGTGGGTGGGGGATGGGCTAAATGGGCGATGGGCATTGAGGAGGGCACTTGTTGGGATGAGCACTGGTGTTATATGTAAGTGGTGAATCACTAAATTCTACTCCTGAACCCAATACTGCATTATATGTTAACTAATTTGATTTAAATAAAATCTCGGGGGAAAAAAAGGTCAGGGAGGAACCTTAAAATCTGGCTAAATAAAATAAACCTGTTTGAAAAGATTATATATGGCATGGCTATCCACTTATGTGACATGTGGGAGGGAAAAGGCAAATGGTAAGGAGGTTGTTGGTTGCTGGGGCTGAGGGTGAGGGTCAAAAGAAGAAGAAACAGGTGGTACAGGGGATTTGGAGGGTAGAGAGACTATTCTGTATATTAGTTCAATGGTAGATACATGGCATTACACATTTAACAAAGTCACAAAGACACAAGGACACGGTGAGTCCTGCTGGGAACGATGGACTTTATTAATAACAGCGTATCACTATTGGCACATCAACTGTAACAAAGGTACCACACAGATACGCGATATTAACAACAGGGGAAACTGTGGGCAGAGGGTGGGGGACAGCGAGTGTGTGGGGGCATTTCTGTACTTCCTGTTTCAGTTTTCCATAAACCTAAAACTGTTCTCGGCTATGAGTTCAATTAATTGAAACAACTAACTTGCATTGTGAAAAAAACAATTGTCATGTTATTGTTGTTTTCATCACGAGTCAAGGTGCATCCCTCCCTCCCTTAAACATGGCCTTGAGGGGCGCCTGGGTGGCGCAGTCGGTTAAGCGTCCGACTTCAGCCAGGTCACGATCTCGCGGTCCGTGAGTTGGAGCTCCGCGTCGGGCTCTGGGCTGATGGCTCAGAGCCTGGAGCCTGTTTCCGATTCTGTGTCTCCCTCTCTCTCTGCCCCTCCCCCGTTCATGCTCTGTCTCTCTCTGTCCCAAAAATAAATAAACGTTGAAAAAAAAAAACATGGCCTTGACCCTGTGATGTAATTTGGCCAATAGTACACCTAGCAAATGTGAAGAAGCAGAGGTTTGACATGTGCTTGAAGACCGGATGTTATCTTCTCTACCACCAGGATCTCTTTTGCTACCAGGGGAAGCCCCGACTGGTCTAAGGAAGGCAGGAGCACAAAGAACTGAGGCCAGCCATTCCAGCTGAGGACCACTAGATCAACCTGCCGTGGGCTGACGGAGACCACCAAAGTCCCTCCAAGTGAGTCCGGTACAAGGTGAGAAACACCTGATTGAGCCCAGCCTCCACCTACATAGCCTACATGGAAAACCTACAGAGTTATGTGTAAATAAAATAAGCATGGTTTAAAGTCATTGAAATTTGGGGTGGTTTTTCCCAGAGCAACGGATACACCGATTGCTGGTTGCAAGTCTTCCACTGGCATACTGGAACCCCGAGGAAGTCACCTGGAAGTATGTCTCCCAGTTTTCTCGGCTGTAAAATAAAGTAGCCGAGCAGACGGCTGGGAGAGGCCACACACGTGTCTAGTTTTCTTCCAACTCTGATACGATATGATGACACGAAAGGAAGTTTGACTTTTTTTTTTCTCAGTTGTTTATCCTGTAAAGTTTTTCAAAGATCTCTTTTTCCTTTCCGAAGAATCTTGGACGACTGTTTCTAAATATCTCATTAGGATAGCGGACATCTCCTGTCAATGAACTGACCAAGAAGTTCAAAGAACTCTCAGAGCCGAAAGCCACGTCAAGACTAACGATGTCTGCTCTAGTGTTGACATCACTGTGGCCGACTGCACGGAAGGGCTAGCTTTGAAAACCTGAATGATTTTGCCTTGAATACCAGCCTGGTGGTTCTGTGGTTCTGAGAAAGTCACTCAATATATGGTTGTTGGCCAGAAGATGCACATAAACGTATAAGGGTATCTTCCTCTGAGTTGGTATTCAGGGAAAGACAAATAACGATCATGAGACATCATCCCTCAGCCATTCACATAGTAAAAGTTGAGAAGTGAAAAATCCCTTGGTCAGGAGGTTGCGTATCCAGAGAGCGTCTAAAACATACTAAAAAGTCTGGAAATATCTCAAATTCTCATCGACACAAGAATGGATACATGACGTAATGTATAGTCAAGATAGTGTTAAAACTTGAAATTAACAAGCCGCAGCTCCGTCGATAGTGTGAACAAAACATAGATGCATAGCTTTCAATAAAAAGGTGGATCCCAAACAGACAGCATTAAGGCCTTTTCAAAATAATGATGGAGAAACAGCCCAATGCCAAGCGTACTTTGTTTTGGAATACATATAGATGCTGAAAAAGGCGAAGCAAGGGAATCGTGTGCACGTAATTTGGAATAGTGGTTCTGCTGGATGGGGGCAGGAGGCACAGAGGATGAAGAAACGTCGCATAGAGGCATCTACATTTTTACCTTGGTATTAAGTTGGGCATAAAACTTTTAATGGTGTTTACTATTCACAGAGAATGAAGAAAAAAAGACCTTGACTGGACCCATAAAGGGAGTGTCATATATCAAGGATTATAACTAATTCATTTTTGTGCACTTGACCTCGAACCCGTGAGGAAAAACATGTTAAGGACATGAAACTCTGTGGTCTCCTAGTGTTAAGTGTAAAAAACGCACCAAACTATATATTCAACAGGACTCCAAGGACCTATCATGGTAAACAATAGCAGGGGGAGAGGAGCAAATGTGAGACTCTAGATCATTTCCCCATTTGCTCTCAGACACTATCTGAAATCTGATAAATGAAATGGCTTCTAGATGAATGAGGATGTTGCCTCCTGCTGCCTTACATTTTATTGTCAGTCTTCAAAGACCTAATTCCTTTTTTTTCCTCTACCCCCGCCCAGTGACTCACTCCGTGATTAGTGAATAGGAATAGTTAACCGTTCAATTCACTGCACTTTGATATTCTCACAAATATTCTTCTTTTTTTAATCCTAATTTTACAAAGGAAGGAAATAAGGCTCAGCGAGGCTAAGGAAATTGCCCGAGTTTCTATTGCTAAGAAGTGACAGAGAAGGGACATTAGTCTAGGCAGTGTGCTCCAGAGTTTACATTCTTAACCACAGCATCTTCTGTGGGGACCATAGGTGCTTAATCAATATTGAAAGGGTAGATGAAGGATCCCAGAGTTCCATGCTCCAATGAACGTGGAGGGTTGCTCCTGCAGAAAAGCTTCATTAACAGTCCCCTAAATTCTCCAAATAAAATTCCTCTCCTCGGTCTGGTCTTCGTTGCTGAGATCCCAATATGCTGTGTGCCCATAGTTACATCCCGTGTTATTCCTGATACACGGAAAATATAATAAGGCCTCTGAACACTTTTTGAGTGAATAAGTAGCTGTGTGAACATCACTTCCCTGGGGCCGGTATCTGGGATTGCCGTGGTCTTAGTGAGCAGGAGACATTCACCAGGTCTGTTGTGTATATGAGCCATTCCCTCAAGGATGTCAATAGACCCTGCCCTTGGGGCTCAAATGACCCGAAGCCATTAGCGCTCAATACTTGTGCCAGACTCTTTCCATCAATAGAAACATCTCCGGCAATCTATGTTCCCACTTAAGAGAAATATATCCAAGAGGAAATGACCCATAGGTTCCAGCAGTAGATAAAATTCAAGCACATATGGTACCATTACAGACCTCAGGAAATGCACTTTTCCCTCCTCCATGTCACGTGCTCAAGCTTTGGATACTGGGGTGCTGGGTGCTCTTCTTAGGTGCATCACTAAGAAGGCTGTAGCTGCTGAGACCCTGAGTGGCAAAAGACGAGGGTATATAAAGGAGCCAGAAAGGCTGCGGGCAGGAACCCTACTCACTGGCCGTATATACTTAGATAAGTCAGCCTCCACTGCCTCATTTTTAAAATGAGAATGTACTGGGGCGCCTGGGTGGCTCAGTTGGGTAGATGTCCAACATTTTTTTAAACATTTATTTATTTCTGAGAGTGAGAGAGAGAGAGAGAGAGAGAGAGCTAGTGGGAGCAGGGTAGAGAGAGAGGGAGACAAAGAATCTGAAGCAGGCTCCAGTCTCAGAGCTCCAAGCTGTCAGCACAGAGCCAGACACGGGGCTCAAACTCGCAGACTAGCAGACCACGACTTGAGCCAAAGCCAGACACCTAACTGATTGAGCCACCCAGGTGCCCCACATCTCTGACTCTTGATTTTGGCTGAGGTCATGATCTCACAGTTGTGAGTTCGAGTCCTGCGTGGGGCTCCTTGCTGAGGGTGGAGCCTGGTTGGGATTCTGCCCCACCCTCTCTGTTTGCCCCTCCCCAACTTTCACTATCTCTCTCTCTCTCTCTTAAAATAAGAGAAGAGAAACAAGAGAAGAGAAGGGAAGAGAAGAGAAGAAGAGAAGAGAAGAGAAGAGAAGAGAAGAGAAGAGAAGAGGAGAATCTACCAAACACAGGGTTTTGAAAACTACGGAAGTAAAATAATTCCTACCCTCTTCCCAGTAGTTCTGACGCAGTGCCCTGCGTATTCATTCATATGCCTTGTAAATCGGTAGGGGGCCCACTTCTCAACACTGGGAAGCAGCAGAGAGGAAAACAAAGTCTCTGTGGAACTAACAGCCTGGATGGGAGACCGACAACAAAGGAAACAGGTGCTTAGAAGGATAGAAAAAGTCAAGGCCAGCATTGTGCACGCAGTACTTCCTAGATTATAGTATATTTATGTAATGTATTTATGTAATGTTATATATATAATTTACATTACATATATCTATTTTTTTACCCGATGCACAAAGATAACTGGACCTTTAAGGATTATCTGAATTTACCGCTTTTGATGCTTGACTCTGCTCAGAGCGTCCCAGACAAGATGCCATTCTCTGTCTGCTTGAGATCCCCAGTGAGGTGGTGTTCATTTCCTTAGACAACATTTAACCTCCTTTTGAAGTATGTTCTACAGGGAAGTTCTTCCCGATGTTAGCATGGATTTAGATTGCCCAGAACCTCTTGCCTTTGATCCTTGCTCTACTTCGACGTAGGAGATTTAACTCATCTGGCACGATGTCACCCTCACAGGAGGAGCCTTCACATCCACCTGCAGCCAAGAACCATCAACGACTCCAACTAAGAATGTTCTTTTGCCACGTGTTTTAAATGCGACTTGAAAGTGCCAGACACCGTAATGTGGAACAGGAACGCGGGTGATAATTGAAAAATGTCAAACCTGGAGAAATTCACGCTCTGGGTAAGGAGAGAGACACAAACAGATAAATTATAGTGTACTACTTTTCGTACTGGGGCAAAGGTAAACGCAGAGTGCCACAGGGGCAAACAGAAGTATCTCATTTCCAGGCTTTGGATTCCTTATCAATGTCCACAGAGAGATGCTCTAGAGAGAGGCCTGTCTTGAAAACGGAACCTTTTTTTTTAATGTTTATTTATTTTTGAGAGACAGGCAGAGCACGAGTAGGGAGGGGCACAGAGAGAGAGGGAGACACAGAATCAGAAGCAGCCTCCAGGCTCCGAGCTCTCAGCACAGAGCCTGACGCGGGGCTTGAACTCGTGAACCACAACATCATGACCTGAGCCGAAGTCGGACGCTTCACCGACTGAGCCACCCAGGTGCCCGGAAAACTGAACCTTCAACTGTAGGGTCAGTAGAAAAGAACAGAAGCAAGAATCAAGTCAGTGCCACCTTAGCTGCAGGAAATACACGTGTGTCTGAATTGCAAAAACGTGGCTCTATGCATCTCTCTTGCATGGGCAAGAAAACTTGTTAATTGTGTGTGTGTGTGTGTGTGTGTGCACGCATGTGTGTGTGACAGAGCGATTGAGAGGAAGGGACAGAGTGCACGTCGGAGGCACAAAAGGTTGCAAAAGGAGGAATGGGAAAGAAAGATAAGCTGTACATTTCAACACTTGAGTCTTCTCCGCAAGTGGTCAAAGTGCTATATTTGTGAGTGACAAAGGTGCCCACGCCCATCTGTTAGCTCAGCTATGTGCTCACCAACACACATTCCCGTGGCTGGCTTAAAATAAGCTCAGGCTGCAAAGACATATTGTGCATAAGCAATATGTTAGTTGCTTATATAACATTTATTTCCACAAGCGGCCCCGTGCCTGGCTGGTTCAGAGGCAAGAACACAGGAGGCACGTCCTGCGTGGAACAAAGGGGCCGTGTGGGTCAGCCCTTTGCATTCAGGCAGATCTGAGTTCCTCTCTGCCGTTTATTACTCTCTGGCCTCGGTCAGGTCACTTAGCTTCTCTGAGCTCCACGTGCATGAAAAGCCTTGGTTGTGCCCTGAAACTCTCCGGGTGCTTATTTTCACAAGCAATATTGAGACCGTGCATATGGAAAAGCGGTATGATGGAAGGGGGGCGGTTAAAAAGGTCATTCTGGCAGGTGTCTGTCTTGGGGCTGGGGCGGGTGCTGGCGATTAAGAAGAATTGTAGGCAAGTTCAAAGGTCTGTTCCAGTTCTCTAGGTGGGGATGTGAAAAGGAAATTTGTGTTTTCTGAAGCCACCGCGCCAGGCTACCTGGCCCCTAGCAGGAACACAGACGCGACGGGAACCAACTTTGCCTGGAAAAGGGCACGGATGGCTTCACGGTGGAGGTTGTATTTAGCCAACACTTGGACCGTAAGTAGGAGTTCTGCAAGCCAGAAAGAGGAGACGAGGTAGTCTGTGAAGAGGGGGAAGAGAACACAAAGGGGCAAAGACACAGAAGTGTGTGCCTCATGAGGACAAGGTGCGATGATCTGGTGAGGTTGCCGTCCACGGAGGACGGGAAGGATGCACACAGCGACAGGGCTGGAGATGAGCAAGATTAGGGACAGATTATAAAGGCTCTGATTTGGCTCCCATGCTTCGTTTATTTATTTATTTTCTTCAAAGTAGGCCAGTTCGCTCGTGGGTGCCTGAGTTGCTGACTTCCAACTTCCACGCTCAACACTGGGTCACTATGCCACCCTCACCCCCACCACTATGGTTATATCGCGCTTCTCTTTTTATATCCTTCCCAGCTTGCAAACACTTGGTCTCTTGCCCGACTGTCAGAACCACATCTCTCCATTTCGCCTGCATTCTGATTCCTGACCTCTCAGACTTCCTTCTTGGCCTCTTTCTGCTCAGGACAACTCAATACTGTCCAATTCTGCAATGTCACGTGTCTCAGATGAGTGTGCCCTGTGGCAGGCACCAGGGCTCTGGAATCCGACCTGTTGGTTCCACCAGAGGGGAGTCCTCCCCGACTCTAGCCACCTCCGCCGGGTGAAGAACCACGGGAGCAAACCTGCCCCATCCTTCCGCCATGACCACCAGTTGGCCACTTTAGAAGGTGGTAGATGAGGAGGAACCACACTGGCCCCATCCCTACCGTCATCTTTATGGGTTTCGGTTCAAACAAACTCTATGCGTTTTTCTTTTTTACTCGTTAAGGTTTCGTTTAAATTAAAGTTAGTTAACATATAGTGCAATATTAGCATCAGGTGCACAACACCTCCATTCAAGGAGAGGTGAATGGAGGTGTTGTTCTCTGGCATATGCATGACTGGCTAGAAGACTCTCATTAGGTGATCAGTTGACCCACATTTCCCTCAAGCTGCTAGATGATGTGAAGACAAATGTGACCCAATTCCTCATTCCCTCCAGGTGTCTTAAGTTTTTCTTGGATCATGTCAACCTGTATCTATAATTGACTGAATGATTCCAGCATTCATAAAGATGATAGTCCATAGATATTGAATCTAGCACCAACTACTTTTTGCAGAGATGAATACGGACCAATCTATCCCACATGGGTGAAAATAATGAATTTTGATGGTTTGCATGCCGTGTGTGTATGTCAAGTGACGTATCTTTCGGAAACATTGACCTGAACACACGATACTGAGCTGCTCACAATCTGTTCAGAGCATTTTTCATCCTGCAGGTAAAGAAATAATGTAGGAAAGAGGCACCCCGGTGGCTCAGTCGGTTAAGCGTCCGACTTCGGCTCAGGTCATGGTCTCACAGTTTGTGAGTTCGAGCCCCATGTCGGGCTCTGTGATAACAGCTCAGAGCAGGGGTCCTGCTTCGGATTCTGTGTCTCCCCCTCTCTCTGACCCTCCCTGCTCCTGCTCTGTCTCTCTCTCTCTCTCTCTCTCTCTCTCAAAAGTGTAAATAAACATTAAAAAAATTTTTTTTAAGTTATAAGGTAAGAAAGTTTACATGTTTTTCCCAATGTTACTGCACTAATTTCTGCACAGAGTACATGTGGGGAAAGGGCAGTGGGGGTTCACTTTTTCCCAGAGGCTACGCGAGTGCTTTTTGCACTAGACCACAGTCTTCCGTCATATTTATATCTCTTACACTCACACAATTCATCCCAGATCCCAGAATGCAGAAAGAAAAAAAATGACAATAAATGTAAATATGGAGATTAATGAATAGAAAGCAGACAAATAATAAAGAAAACCAAAATCTGGCTTTTCCAAAAGATCAATCAATTGACCAAGGTCAACTTAGAATGGTAAAACAAGAACAGAGAAGTCAAATATTACCAATATCAGGAATGAAAGAACACATATAAGTATAACATTATCTACAGAAAGAAAATGAGACGGAAATTAGTGAAATAGTACAATTTGTAATGAGAAAGATGGGAAGTCAAAACTTCTTCAAGAATATAGAAATGGTAATGATGTTCCTTGTCATCAAAAAGAGCTAGTTTAGAGGAGGTCTAATGCTGGAACATATCTGGAAATAACAAAGATCTATCTATCTGTACATTCAACTATCCATCTGCCTATTCGTTCATTCATTCATTCAATTCAACTCTTGCTGAAAAACAACAATGTGTGAGATGTTACGTTAGAAAGAAGGTAAACACTTAATGACAAGAAGTGCATCTTACTCTTTTCTTAAAGCTCACATTCTAGAAAAGAATGTCAAGATGTAAGCATACTACAGAGAAGTCACGCTTCAGTGGCACAGCACAGTGAGGTCAGCAAAAAAAAAAATTGGTGTTGCGCTCCTAAGTATAAACACGGAAGAAAAGAGTTCTACCCTTGCTGGGAGAAGAGAGGGGGAGCCGAGGCAGGGGCATCTTTACACAAGATTTATATACTTTCCTTGGCTCACAGGCAAAGATAAAGAATTCAAAATAATAATAATGCTGATAAAGAAAATGAGACTTAGTATTTGGGTTAGAATCCACTGTGCTGAGATGAAATGTCTTCCAAATCACCTCACTCTTTCATCAGTGTTGTTGGCCAGGCTGGGATTGGATCTCTTCCGCCAGCAGTGAAATGGAAAAGTGCAGGATTCATGCTCTGGAAGGAAATGCCACTGCAGAGCTTCAGGAAGCAGGGACATTTCCACCTGAGCCATCTCGATGATAGAATTCCAAATAATGTGCTATTACTTCATTTGAAGTGTTGACATACACACACACACACACACACACACACACACACACACACTTTACCCAGGAGAATCCCATCAAGAGAGAACAAATTCCAACAAGTCCTCAATCTAATGGATGGTAGGAACCCTAATCAGCTTGGAGCTCCATTACAAACGTGCAAAAGGCACTAGAACATTCATGCTCATTTGAGTTGTGCCATGTATTTTCTTCAAAGTTGGTTGTGTAAGAATGATAGGAAAGAAGGTGGAGAAGAAAAGGAACAGTAGTGTGTCCTCACATAGAGTACAGCAGGCAAGGGTCTCAAAATGCCATCAGGTCTGAACCACAGAAGTGCAGAATATTTATCTCTTGGCTAATTTTGCTCAAGTGTTCATCTTTTTCTTTTTCAGACAAATACTATAAACATTACTCATTAATCTCTCTTTGCACTGTTTCCACCTTTAATCACAGCACCGTGGATGGTTTCATGTCCTTCGGTCATAGAAGGCAGAGAGAGAAAGCCCATTTTGTACAATTCTTAGGTCCTCAGATCCACCAGAAGTATGATGATTTATCACTGACTTGAGTGTTAAATGTCATAAGTAGCAACTCTACATTTTTACCATTGCCTGTCAGCCACTAAAGTGAGGTAGCAAAACCTTGACAGATCTCGTTTGGAGATTCGTAGAGAAGTGAGTGGCTATCATAATTCCTATATATTTCTTGAAGAGATAATGGCCATCTTAAGCCTAGTTCCAAGGTTTCTATTTCACCAAGACTTAGAAAGACAAGAGCTACACACTTCAGAGTATTTCACCACTCAGTGCGTGTTTTCGCCTCCACTCCCACCCCTTAAGCACCATGAAAATGATGTAAAGGAGGGGAGGGAAGACACATTTAGATAAATAAAGCTCACTAAGTCCACCTTCATGCTGATTTCGGTCTCAGAGACCCACCTTCTCCTCTTCCTTCTCCTTCCTATTTCCACCGTAAAGCGTAGAGATAGGACTCTTCAGTGAACACGCATATTTTCCAGATAAATGTTACTTACCTGATGTTTTTGACACTGAGAACATTTGGGTTCATACAGAATCCCAGCTTTAAAAGCTTAAGTAAAACATTTAATTTAGGCATATCCCACATTTCAACAAAAGAAAGATGAAGACAACAGAGAAGGAGGTAAAGGTAATGCCAGTTATCATGGTGTGACCTTAATAAATATAAAAAGGAAGGAGCGAATTCAGAAATAGAGATTTTCACCACAATGCCCCATAGGGAATGGAAGAATGAATATCCAGTTTGGACCCCAAATGAAGCCATCCTTATGCATCAAGCCTATTAAAAATTAACCCTTGATTACATATTCATTTAATAATTAAAAGGTGTTAATAAACATGTTTAAATAAACTAAACTGTGGATATAAATGTTTGTTGTTTTCCAATGGCAAGTGGTGAAAAATACATACAATGCAACTCTTTACTCTTAAACTATTAAGTGTCTTCCCATCTATTTTTTTTTCATGACTTCAACAATTTTTAAGTACTTAACAATTTGCTATGTGGACTGTCCTCCCCTCTGGATTTATCTGACTGTTTACATACAGCATTAAGTAGTTTCTGTTCTCTACATTTGCCATAAACTAGAAGTTAAGATTCATGTCTGATTAGATATGGATTAAAATTTGGAGGGGAGAAAAGTCCTTGCAGGTGATATTATCTATTTCATATCACATCTCCCCAAAAGGAACATAGTATCAGGTGGTCCCGGCAGCAGCAATAATGTTTGATGACTTTGGTAGGTGGTGATGACCAAGTAGGTTCCTTGTGAAGATATATTTTTCTTTTTGTGATTCGTAAGTCATCTGCACAGTGATCTTGCATCTGGGTGAATATTCTTTTCCCAAACTGCCTTGCAGCTGATGGTTTTAAGCATCCGCAAATGATCCTTGCCTGAACTATTCCACTGGATGTTGTAAAAGTGTCATTTTGTAATTATATCATTCTCTCTATAGTCATTGGCTGTCATTCTTCTGTAAAGCACACCTTTCTTTTCCTCATTAACTGGATATGAACCACAATTCCTCCTAAAAGAGGCAGAGTCTGTGTTACTTCTTTCCCTTTAATGAATATTTTTTTCAGACTCAGTAGGGCCGCGTTTGTCACCTGCAGGAGTGAATTGGCATTTCTCCCTTTTATTGTAACCATAGATTAATTTCTAAAAATTATTTGGTATGTCACAATCTGTTACGGATTAAAACAGAAGAGATAGATATGAAAACCAAATGCAGTGTGTGGACATTGCAAGATTCTTGAGTTGAAAATAAAAAATTTGGGGGGGGGGAAACTGGAATATTTGAATATGGATTAGATATTAAGTGATATTAATGGTTTTTTTTAAACTTTTATTAGGGGTTACAAGAGGAATGGAGTTACCTAGAAAATTGCTCTTATTTCTAGAAGAGGCATAATTAAACACGCAAGGCCAAAGTTCCGTGATGTTTGAAACTTATTTTCAAATAGTTCAACAAAATATGTGTGTGGTGTATGTGTGTATATTTCCATATAAATAACAATTTAATTCATTGTTAGCACGTATTGTACAGGTTTTTAAAAAATTTTTTGTATGTTTGAGAATTTTTGCAATAGTTGGAAAAAACCATGAAAATTGATTTTGCAAATCAAGCTGAATTGTCATGGAACACTTAAAGGTATAATATGCAAGTCATGTAAAATAATTTTAGGATCTGCAGGACTGATCATCTGTATCCAGGCCTAGGAAGCAAAAACAGATCTATCAGCACCTAATGCATTATGATGTGATGTTTACTGTGTTGGTGGCTTCTCGTCCCTCTGACTTCAATCCTCCCTATGGCTTCAAGGCTCAGATTCAGGGCCATCCAGGACTAGCTACATACTTTGCGGGGCTTAATGCAAGATGAAAATGCAGGCACCCTTATTTAAAAAGTATTCGCAATTTCAAGACAGCAATAGTAGAGTATTAAACCGAGAGAGAGCCTCCTCTAAGCATGCGCCCTGTGTGCTGGCCCAGGCATAGGCCCGCCACGCTGGCCCTGTTGCTGCCTCCTCTCGTTGGAAACACTCCCCATACTTGGGCTGATAAAATTCAAACTACTTAAATGCTTAGTTAAAATGCCACTAGAAGACAGCACAGCCCTCCTTAGGGCAGAAATTCTGAATTATTTTCTTTTTCTTCCATTAGGTCTCGCATTATGCTTTGCACTTTGCAAGCCCTTAAATAAAGGGAGACGGCCTGGTTAGTGAATTTACAAGGGGAGGTTTTGATCAAGGTCCACTGCTAAGTCGATTTGTTTCTACCCAAATGTCTTAAACTCCCATATGTTCACATTCTTGACTTACGGGAATGTGTAAAATCTCCAGCTCAGAGACCTTATATGAGAAAATAGTGTCTTAATTAGGTCTAAAAATATTAGTGAACGAATGAATGGGTTGACAGATGTGCATCTGATCCGTGTCTCTGCTGTACCAAGGGAGGAAGGGGGGGGTGGGCAGCAGACCGTCTTTCATGGGGCTGGCGCAGGGAGCCGAACCCATAACTCCCATCCTGTGATTCCCTTCCATCAAGTCACCAGATAATCATAGCCAAATCCTACCTGGATTGTATTACCCAGGCTCAGACAGAGAAAGGTAATACGATTCTTCTTGCAGTACTAACGTGAGTAGACGGTATAATTCGGGAAAACAATGCGTTCTCTAGTTAGCTTGGATTCCTTTCAGTAGCTATGAGATCCAAAGCATGTAAGTCAAACTTGCTGAGCCTCTTCTTCCTCATCCGTAAAGTGAACATAGCAATACAGTGCACCGTGACGGATGGACTCTACTGGGTGCCAACGTACCAGCCTTAAGGCGATGCCCATACGTGTAGTTTATACAGCAGCAACAACATCACATTTGTGATGCTTTCCTTCACGATGAATTACACAAACAGTAGCCTATTAACCTCTAGTCCCCCTGCTCATATTTTCTCACTGAACCAAAATTCTCCTCCTGCTTTTGCCTTTTTTTCATTCGTTGAATTTCTCTTAGAACAATTCGACTCAACAGAATTAAAGGGTGTTTCTGGCTTTCTTTTATCTTATTAGGACCCGTATTATCCTGTTGGTGTTTTAGGAGCTCAAGTCCCTGGGTCTTATCCTTGATTTCACTAGGTAATGCCTTGTTAGAATTCTTGTTAATGTCAGACGTAATCTAGCTGAGCAGTCCGGTGCAGACGATGATTACGGTGGCATTTTTTATGTTTCAAACCCTAAGCACATAATTTTGCACTTTTTAAAGTTATCAGTTTTAAATTAGAGGTCACTTCACCCATCGCAGTCTAATGTATAAAAAAAAAATACCAGTATGTCACATTGGTATATTTTTTTTCTGTTTAATTTATCAGGGGACAATATCACATTCTTCAAATGCATGAGCTAATTTTTATAGAGACTCCCATTCAGAGACAAGCACTGTATTTCATTCATTTATTCATTTGGTTCAGTGATTCTTCATTCATTCAACAAAGACACAGGGACTGTGTATCTCACACTATCTTAGGTGCTATTTAGACAAACCAGATGCAACTATGTGGCTTTTCCTATAAATGATTTCACAACCTTGCACCGTGTAATTTGAGCTCTAATTAAGGATTTCACAAAGGGCACAGAGATCAGACAAGGAGGATGCCTAAGTCTCCTTGAAGGCATCGGGACCCGACGCTTGGAGACTGAAGTTTGAGAAGGCAGAGAAGCAAGAAAGATCATTCCAGACAGAATGAAAGAAAATATATTTCTAACCTGTATCAAATATGTCTGCATAGGAGTGAAAAAGCCCCTGTATGTGGTAGGTAAACACAGGTAAAGCTCCCTGCATTTAGAGATGTTTGAGCAAAGTCGGCCTGTCAATCTATCAGGTGTACTGGAAAGGAGAGGGGGTTGTGCTATATGTCTCTGTAATCATTTGAAATCTTGAGGTTTTAGATAGAGCTGGATAGGCGTGCAACTTACTCCAAATAATTAATGGGAGCAAAACCAGAGACTGCATAGGAATCGGGGCTGAGGAGAAAAAGCAGCAGGCAAAGCTGAGGAAATTGTGCTGAGGGTCTGAGAGGCGAGGTCAGATGGCAATCAGAAAAATGAGCCACAGAGTCTTGCTCTCGGGGTGAGAAGTTCCGGACCGAGAGAATAGAGACGTGCAGACGTAGAGAGCCCCGTGTCTATGTGGCACGACTGCATTTTGTTTGGTGACCGGTCACGCGGCTGAAAGGCATCCAGAGTGATTGTACATCTGGCTCTCCAGAACTTACGGAGGTGAGCGGCGTGGGGACGTGGGACTCTGGACCGGACACGAGTAAAACAGGAAAAATGCCCAACCCGGATCATCATTTCCTTATCATAACACCTCCCGGGAGACACTCACGTCCAGGAAGTCCCAGTGGCGTGGAGTCACAGTGAGGTTTGTGCACATTCTCTGCAGTTCTGTACTCACCACGCTTCGTCTTCAAAGCGGTCCTGAGAAACGGGCGAGGAGTGGCCCACGGCAGGTGTGCCTCATCCACAGTCCTGCATAAAATTCGTTTTTGAACATCCAGAAGTCAGCTTCGGCCCTGGCACTTGCTATGACTGCCTTCTTGATCTCAGCTAATTCATCTGTCAAATGGGGATAATCATTCTAAATCCAATTACCTCAAAGATTTGCTGTGAAGCTCCAGGGAGTTAATGCAGGTAAAAGTTGCACAGGACATAAAAGGTTCACCCAAAGTAGTTAATGGGGTCATAGGTGATGGTGAGGGAGCAGAAGGCAAGCTGACAGGCCACAGACACCGCCCCCCACCCCTGCAATCAGGTGAAATATATACGATATTCCTCAGGCACCCCTGGCTGCCCAAGAACAAAGGAAGGGAAATAAACAAATGGTTAACTGATAGAGATCACAGTCCCGCAGGACAGAAGTCTCCATCACCCCTGCATAGTGATGTGGGGAACAAAGGCAGAAGGAAATGGCAGATAGAAATAAATTTCCTTATAACCTGCAGCCAGTGACAGATACTGGAGGCCGGCAGAGTAAAACATTTCTCCAGGAACTCCTTACTGCTAATGCTTTGCTAGAGGGAAAATCAACCTCAGCTTGACAATAGCTAGGACTCCAGTATCCTGGGAATCTTCTCTAGCATGTGAAGATCTCACTGGAAGCTTCCCCTGGACTTTCTTTACCTTGCCCCCAACCCCATGGTATAAAACCAGTCTCTCCTCATGGTCCCGGGGCAGCTCTTCCTGCCCACGCGTCCTGTCCCTGTGCTTCAATAAAATCGCCTTTTTGCCCCAAAGACATCTTCAAGAATTCTTTCTTGGCCATCAGCTCTGGACCCCATGAACCCCATGGTCACCCCCAAATCTTCATCAGGTGATGGAAAAGGAGGAGGAGAAGGGGAAAAAAGGAAGGAAAGGAGTCAGACTTGAGGAATATCTTTCATCATTTTGATCCACGATCAACATCTCAAATTTCTCATATATTCTGTTCTGTTGTCACAGTGTGTTTGTGGCGGTTTACTCACACCCTCCTTCCAATGCAGGATCGTGGGTCTGATCTTTAGCCCATGTTTCCATTATTTTCTTGCACCTGCATGTATGTGTATATTTCAGTGATGGCAGTTTTCCAATTTTAGAATTTTTATTTGGTTCTTTTTTCAAATCTTTTTGTTTGTTAAGTGGTCCCGTACTCATCCTGCAGACTCAATTATCTGTTTTTTAAATCTCCTTGAATATTTTGAACATAATTGTCATAGAGTTAGATAATATCATCTGAATTTTATGGAAGACAATTTCATTTTTCTTTCTCTCTTTCTTTCTCTCTCTACCTCTCTCTTTCTTTCCTTTTCTGCTAACGTATTGTCACGAGGGCTGGAGTTCAAAGGAAGAAAAGAGGCATCTGATTTGAGAGGTAAGAAAGACTACGTTGATGGGAGAGTGTGTGTGCATGAGAGAGAGAGAGAGAGAGAGCGCGTGCATGTACGCTTAATAAAAAGACAACCATTACTGTTAGCCTCACTGTCAAGAGCACTTTGTGTTGTTAGGACAGACGATGCTAAGCATTTTAGTTGCAATAGCTCATTTGTCTCTCACACTCAGTGAGCAATAAACCCAACCCTGACTTAAATGTGAAGACGCAAAGGAGAGAGAAGAGTGAAGTAACTTCTTCGAGTCCAGTGAATGGTTGAGATTTGAACTCAAAGACATCGTTCCCAATTACACTTTCTTCATCGTTAAGCTTTGGGTCTGACTTTAACCAACAGAACGTCTCTGAAATGCTCCCCCCTGGCCCTCAGAAGTACGAGAAGAGAGAAGTTATCTATTTTAATGACGATTATAGGATTTCATTTAGCCACGCTATTTTTCTTTTGAGAACGTACAGGCAGGTTTTGGAGAACCTGTTACTGCTTCTTGGCTCTACAGTCCACTCTCTTGTCAACTTTTACATTTGCACGTGCAAAGGGGAGATCTGGGGGAGGTGAACAGAACATGTGACTCTTCCCTACAGCATCGGTGGGCCGAGAAAAAGTCGGGAAATTTCCTTGATCCTGAAGCTGAAATTCCATATGATGAGACACACATAGGGTTTTCACACTCTAGACTAAATTAGAAGAATCCGATAGACTTAATTTTATTTTTAAAAATTATACATGCTGACAAAATAGTTGGTTTGAGCTTTCGGATGATCGCCTGGTCCCCGGAAGAGGACAGTGCACAGCTGAACACATCTGCAGAGGCTGCCGTAAACCCCGGTGGGCTCTCGTAGGAGCGGAAGTGCTGCAACGGTTTCTGGATGGGGCCCCCTGAAGCAGAGACCCTACGACAGCCGGGTTGCTGCTGGTAAACTGTTGAGATCACTATCAGAAGAGTGTTTCCAGGAAGAGAAAAAAAAATAGCTTGGCATCTTAGCGACCCTCAGGGATATGAGTGGGCACTTATGTCCCTGACTTTGTGATTCACTTGAAGTGTTCGTTTCTTGATGTTTAAAATACACGCCATGAAATGGGCTGGTGTATGATGCTTCTTCCAGCTCAAACATACTGTGAGTGTAGAATGCCACGCATGTGTGGCTGGAGGTATATTTCAGCAGCTCTCAAGTGAGATCATCTGAGATGGTCATGAAATTATTAAGGGGGATCCTGGAGTTCCTTTCAATAATTTGAAAGGCAAAATGTGAAGGAAAAATTAGATAAAAATGGAGAGGGAGGCAAACCATAAAAGACTCTTAAAAACAGAGAACAAACTGAGGGTTGCTGGAGGGGAGGTAGGTGGGGGATGGGCTAAGTGGGCGATGGGCATTAAGGAGGGCACTTGTGATGAGCACTGAGTGTTGTGCGTAAGTGATGAATCACTAAATTCTACAACTGAAGCCAAGACTACACGATATGTTAACTAACTTGAATTTAAATAAATACATTAAAAATATATTTAAAAAATTAAAAGCCAAAGGGAAATCATATGTGATATTGAAAAATCCCTAAATAAAATGTTTGTGATTTATACGATTGCAATTATTAATAATTACTACTAATGATCTCAATTTGTTGTGGTAAATAAATCCAATCCCCTTCTGCTGGTCTAGGGATCCAGTAAATAGAAAATATGTTTGATTAATAAAAAAAATATGGAGTTAAAACATCATTAACTTAAGAAAGGGGTTAGTTTTTGTACTGTGTGTATTTGTTTTCAATAAGGGGAACACTCAGTTCTAGTAAATGTGGGATAACTATGCCATTGTTACCGTACATTTCTTTTAGAAAATTATCTTGTACTTGCAAAGTCATGCTAGGATTTATTCTGACAATCTTATTTCTGAGTATCTATGTAAAGAAAATAATATAAAAGGAAAGTCTCTTTACACAGGGAATGTTTACTTTGTCTACAGCATTATAAATGGTATCAAACCCTAAGAGCAGCATTAATGGCCAAGAGGGCCCTCTTGAAACTGATTCAGCCGCTATATTGTGTTGCAAATGTTAATTAGAAACAGTCTATAGAGATAATGGAAATAAGTCTGTTATAATGTTTACAATTGAAAAGTAGATAAAATTGCATGCACATTTTGTTTATAACTATGCAAAATATACATAGAGAATGGACTGGAAGAGAAACCGAAACACAGTTTTTTTCAATTAGTGTAAATTTAAAACATGCACCTTGAATATGCATGTACATATAGAATGGACCAGAAAGGAAAATTCAGATCTGAAGCTAGTTTTTTCTATTTCTTTGGGAATTAGTAGCAGCATTGTTGCTTTTAGTGTTCTTTTTTCTCCATTTTTTTTCTTTTAATTAAAAATAAATAATGTTTATTTTTGAGAGAGAGAGACAGAGTGCGAGCAGGGTGGGGGCGGACACAGAACCTGAAGCAGGCTCCAGGCTCTGAGCTGTCAGTACAGAGCTCGACGTGGGGCTTGAACTCACGAACCGCAAGATCATGACCTGAGCCGAAGTCGGATGCTCAATTGACTGAGCCACCCAGGCGCCCCAATGGCATTGTTGCTTTTAATTAGTGTGAGGGTAAGTGTGATTTTCTGCATTAGTGTGAGTTTTTTTATTAGTGTATGCACTTCTATTTTTTCAAATGTTTGCAATGACCTTACATTAGTTTTACAGGTAAAATATTAAAACAAGAATGGGACGCCTGGGTGCTCAGTCGGTTGAGCATCCAACTCTTGGTTTTGGCTCAGGTCATGATCTCACGGTTTGTCGGTTCGAGCCCTGTGTCTGTTTCTATGCTGTCAAGGTGGAGCCTGCTTGGGATTCTTCTTGTTTCCTTCTCTCTCTGCCCCTCTCCTGTTCTCTCACACACACCCTCTCTCTCTCCAAATAAATAAGCATAAAAATGATTAAAGTAAGGAAGGATGAAAAAGAAGTTTAATTTATGAATATATTTTGGTTAGCAAGAGATAGTCAACCATGAAAACTTTTTGAGGGAAGACAACAGAAAATAGGATGCAGGAAAGGTGGACAGAGCATGTTTCTTGTGTCCTGGAACCTCTATAATTGACGTAACTTGATAATTGACAAAAGCTTTCCAATCGAGTCCGGCACCATGCCTGGCTCACGGATAGGGCTCAGTATTTGCTAAATGAACGTTCGAGGCCACCACCAGTGAAACCCTTGGCAGAGGGGAGACCTGAATCACAGGAGTGAAGGACATACCTGGACCCACGGAACAGATCACTGTGGACACGCTAGGAGGAAATTGAACTTCCCACATCCTTCCGCAACGTTTCCCTTGCGCTAACTACACCCCACCTTCTGCAAAGGTATTTTTTCCTGTAGTGACATTTTCACGGAGAAATTTTCAACCATTCCAGAAAAAGATCTTCATTAAAGCTTAATATTCTCCTCCAGGTGAGAACACTTGGTGCTTCAAACCTCATGATGGTTTTTAATTACAAATGATGAACTGCCCTTTCAAATTATGCCAACAAAAGTTGATTTTACTAGTGTCAAAGTTTATTACCAACTCTTAAAGTTCTGTGGGTTTTTTTTTTTTTTTTTTTGCCACCACTTCCAAAGCAGGGCAGTAGTCACTGTGGAAAGGTCAAGATGGAAAGAGATTCGAGGAACTAATAACCATTGAGCTGTGTTTTTCCTTCTCAAGTGATTAAAATGAGAAAATAACCCCAAACTGTATCAGCTGCTTCCTGGTTCTGTGTTTCGGCCTCTGTCCCTCCCCCAGGTGAATCCACAAGATTGCTTCCTACCACCATGATCCAAAATGTCCTAGAGGACCAACATGGCAGACTTAGGTGGCCTCCTTGGGTCATTACTGGGATCAAGTTCCCTTTTAGTCTTGTTTGGTCCGTCTTGTTTCATCCAAAGATCTCCAACCTGGCTTTTATTCATTAATTCCTTCCCTTATTCCAAATCATGATCCTTAAACTGTGCATGGTGAAAGCAAGCACATCAGCCCTTAAAAGAATTGAGGCGGGACACCTAGGTGGCACAGTTCGTTAAGCGTCTGACTTCGGCTCAGGTCACGATCTCACCCCTGGTGAGTTTGAGCCCCACGTCGGGTTCTGTGCTGACAGCTCAGGGCCTGGAGCCTGCTTCAGGTTCTGGGTCTCCCTCTCTCTCTGCCCCTTCCCCACCCATGCTCTGAATGAATAAATGTTAAAAAATTAAAAAAAAAAAAAAAAAAGAATTGAGGCTAGTGCAGTGTTTCCTAGCCTCTTTCCTTAGTATCACCACCTTAAGGAGACGTTTGGTATATATTCTTTTTCCTTAAGCTAACCACCATGCATATGACTGTGGCCCTCTGGAGGGCCACCCATCATTATAATATCTAGGATCTTTTTTGTCCAAAGGGAACTAATTTTCACCACTGCATGACATCACCTCTGTTGAGAATGGATATTCTAGTTCCACACTTGGTCAGGAAGTAGTTATCTGACATGTGCTCTGGAGAAGGGCCACGGGACTGCTACAGAAGCAATGAATCCATATCCTGGATTTGGAGACGTCAGGTAAGGCTTCTAGAGGAGGCTTGGGAAGGGGTCCTGGAGTGAGTCTGAGAGGTGACAGAGAAGAGGCAAAGCAACTACCTGTGCCAGTGGCAGGTTTACGAGCTCCCTGCGGATGAGTGTGCTGTGATCGTGGGCTCCCTCACTAGATGTTTCCATCAGGCTCTCGGTTTTGAAGACACAATGCTCTCATTATGCACCCTTGGCTTTAAACATGGTTGGGAAAAAACAAAATGAAAGAAACAAACTTCTTGAGACATTCAAGCAAATTTTCCTGTATTATCTCCCTCCTACCTGTTGCAAATCCAACTGAGTGTCAACTTCAATCCACTTTCTCATTTACTCTTTGGGGTCACTGGTGTTCAAGCTATTCGTGGCTTCCGCAGAAGAGCTGTTGCCGTCCCGAATGACGGCTTTTAAAATTTCATTCTAGAAGCGGAATGTGTCACTTTTGCGCATGTATCATTGAGCCAATGGAACACATGGATTCCACCATTTCTTTTTCCCCATCTGCCACAGAAGGGGCCAAACCCAGGTGGCAGATAGGCTGCACCATAGTATGTCCTAGAAGAGAGACATGGGGTAGAGTCGAAGACAATAGGTTCCCCTAAGGTGACGCACACATTCTTTGCTTACTACTCCGGGCACGGCATAGGTTTGTGGTTCTTCAAATAGTCAAACCTAGGTGTTCTAGTAAGTACTTTTAATCAGGTTATTCCTGTGGGTTTGGTGTTCTGTGCTACCTTATCCAGATACTTAATATCCCAGATGGATACTTAAAAAAGTCTTGCTCCTGATGAATACTGTCCCTCAGACATCCTGCCAATCAGGTCTTCTCGCTTAGAAGGACATGGGAGAGTGTGAACATCACATCCTCTCTCTGTAAACAGATTTTTTTTCGTATCATAAGGTCCAAGTTCATTGTCCTGTATCAGCTGTTCATTATCTTGAAATAAATCACATTGAAATGGACAGTTTATGTAAATCACAGTTGCATACTTGAACTAAGACCACGTTTTAAAAAAAGTATCAATTTGGGGCGCCTGGGTGGCTCAGTCGGTTGAGTGTCTGACTTCAGCTCAGGTCATGATCTTGTGGTCTGTGAGTTTGAGCCCCACGTCGGGCTCTGTGCTGACAACTCAGAGCCTGGAGCCTGTTTCAGATTCTGTGTCTCCCTGTCTCTGCCCCTACCCCACTCATGCTCTGTCTCTCTCTCTCTGTCAAAAATAAATAAACATTTAAAAAAAAAGAATTAAAAAAAGTATCAATTAACTCTTTGTCATAATACCCATTGCATTTGTATAATGCATTACCATTTACACAATGTTTTCACATGCATGCTTTTATTAAATTATCATAATAATCCTATGAAATACACATTTCGAATATCACTGTTTTACAAACAAAAACACCTTCTGGTCCCTGGGACATATTCAAGACAATTATTATGGAGTCACAAGAAAAGAAGGACATTATTTTAACAATAATCCCTATAAAATTCGAAAATAGGATTTTAGATAAATAACCATGGTATTTTCCAAACAAGTGCCAGGCATTGCACTTGGGTGATTGTGAATTAAGAATAAGATAGACATAGACCCTGGCCTCATATAATTTACAAGCCGGGGCGCCTGAGTGGCTCAGTCTGTTAAGTGTCTGACTTCAGTTCAGGTCATGATTTAGAGGTTTGGGAGTTCGAGCCCTGCGTCAGGCTCTGTGCTGACAGTTCAGAGCCTGGAGCCTGCTTCTGATTCTGTGTCTCCCTGTCTCTCTCCTCTGCTTGCACTCTGTCTCTGTCCCACTCTCAAAAATAAATAAACTTTAAAAAAATTTATAAGCCAGCAGACATTTAAAAAACTCTAAGTGAAACATTTATAAATTTAATAATTCTATTATCTTTGCTCATATTTTATTTATTTTTATTGTTTTTTAATTTAAATTCAGGTTAGTTCACATACAATGTAATCTTGGCTTCAAGAATTTAACAATTTAATTCAACAATGATAAAGTAGAAACGTGGGGTGCCATAGAAATGAATTTTAAGGTTCTGACCTGGTCCCGGGTGAGCCAAAAAGATTCCCCTGAAGGATTATTGAGTTTTGAAAGGTCTCTGAAAGTCTGCAGTGTGAATGTGCAGAGTCGGGTGGTGAGAATATATCTTCAAGTGTCAGAAACGATACATGGGAGGGTCTGCAAATAGAAACAGCGTGGCACATGGGGAAAAGGGAAGGAAAGTCAATGTCGCCCAGGGCAGGCTATGGTCAGGAGAGGAGCAGTACCGGCTGGTGTTGGTGAGGCAGGCAGGGCCCTGGTCCAGCCCGCTGTGTAGACCAAAGCTAAGAGTGTCGGCCATTTCCTTAAGACCGTAGGAGAGCATTTTAAGCAAGGGAATAGCGCGCTGAATTTTGCATTTTCATGAGCTCACTCTTGCGCTAGTGAAGAAACCGAGAGGAGAGGAACGAAACTAAATCCCTCATGGCGAGGTTGGAGTCCAGGAGCAGAAGAATGGGTCCTTCCCTCGAGGCAAACATATCTGAAACTAGCGGTCAACTCCAACCTCGTGAATACTGACCGTTCTGTCACTGGAATCGGACGCAGAGCACCAAAGCAGACCAAACCGAGGGATGAACTTCAGACGAGAGAAAACAACTGGTCCTGAGGTTCTTCGATACTATGGTGTGGGCACACGGAGAGGGCTGATTTCCTTGATTCCCCCTCTTACTTGGGGCACCTATAAGGAAAGACTTGTATCAAGCATGCTTTTCTATTGTATTTCTGATGCTCTCACCTGCAGGCCTGGCCGACCCTGGAGAGACGGCCCCTCCCGGGGCTGTTACCCTTAGAGACAGTAGGCGACTTCTGTGTGCAAGACTTCCATATGCTAACTATGCAATCCAGAACCCACCTCCCGACCACCTCCTCCACTGGGCTCTCATACTCTGGGCCACTAGTTACCTGCCCTAACCATCCTAGGGCCAGGTACCAGACTGTTGTTTTGAAGACGGTTGACTCCGGATCTGTTGGCCTCACTGTACCTGAAACTATATTGAAATGTACATGTCAAAACAAGCCTGCAATAAAGCCTTTGAGGCAAAGCCCAGCTTTTGGAGGAAGAGCGTCTAACATTTACGGAGGGCTTGCTTGCCAGGAGCTGGGCATCAACCTGCACACTTTACCTGCATTAACTCCGTTAATCCTCACAACACCCTACGATTTAGCGGCACTGTCCTGACCCCATTTTACCGATGGAAATGTTGAAGCACAGTGAGGCGAAGTGACTCTCCTCGCGTCATGTAGCTTGTAAGGGGCAGAGCCGGGCTCCGGGCCCAATACCGTCTGACTCCGGAGCCCCCACTCATGCCCCTCTGCTGACAAGACAACCAATTCTGGGAAACGTGGAGGTAGGGAGTAAAGACGTTTCTCTAGGGAATCAAGTGCACTTGAGAGAGACAAGGCAGCCCTGAGCGATACTGAACGATGGGGCCAGAGTGAGAAAATGGGAAACCAGGCGCCATAAGCGCACTTTCCTAAACTCAGAGAGAAAAATTGTGCCACAGCAATGGAGACATAGTTGAATTGTCCTTAAATAGGTATCAAGGCCAATACGGTCACTCTCAGAGGCCACGTTTGCCTCTTGGCCAGTTCTAATTATCGGCATTGATGCTTTCTATAGGCAATTATCCAGGCTCAGGGAGCTGCCTCAGTCAATAATTGGAGAGCAGGGAGCCCTGGAAGGGTTATTCACACAGACGTACTTACCGAACACCCTTGCTCCAACTTGCAGTCTGCATGGCCTGAGTGGGAACAATAAGGCCTCCGCAAAGCTGGCCCAGGGCTGTTGAGCAAATTGCAAAGCTGATCTCTCTGCATTAAGAGAAGCCCATTAGCACAACACAGCTTTTGTAGCTGTCAAAATCGCTAGGTGCCTGGCCATGCCTGCGTGCTCTTCCGCTCAGTCTGGCTGTCAGGGATCCGCTGCGCCTCTGCGATGGGTCAAAGCGGAGTCGCAGTGCACCCATTCTGACTTCCTAGGCAGGGAGGCCTCACCCAGCAAAGGCAAACGCCGGTTTTCCTCTACTCACACCCAACGTGTAGGGTGTTTCCCTCACGCGGAGCAATTCTGACACTAACTGCCGGGAGTTAGCACGGTCCCCGGAAGCTGAGGGCTCCGTCCCCCAAGACTAGATGGCCCCTGACTTCAGCCACCAATCACAGGTCTCAGTTTGTCACCTGCGTTTCTGACTGATGGGCTAGGAAGCGGGGGTTCCCACAACCCCTCCTCTGGCTCGATAGTTTCCTAGAATGGCTCACAACACCCAGGGAAACACTTTACTTACTGCTGCTGACTGATTACAAAGGATATAACTCAAGAGCAGCCAAATGGAAGATGTGCATAGGTACGTGGGAAGGGGTGTAGGCCTTCCATGTTCTCTCTGGGTGGGTCCCTTTCCCAGAACCTCAAGGTATCCATCAACTCAAAAGCTCTCCAAACCACGTCAGTAAGGGTTTTTATGGAGGCTTCAATACCTAGATATGACTGATGAAGCCATTAGTCATTGGTGATTAGGTCAACCCCACCCTGTCCCTTCCCCCAGTGGGGATGGGACTGAATTGTCCAACCCTCTCACCACCTCTAAGCAAATGGCTGGTTCCCATGGCAACCAGCCCCTCATCCATAGGGCCTTTCCAAAAGTCCCCTTATTAACATAAACTTGGTGGGGTTGAAAGGGGCTTGTCAGAAAGAACAACAACAAAAAAATGCTCCTTTCACCTTCTATCACTCAGCGCTATCTCAGAAACTTGAAAGGAAGACCAAAATGTATATTTTTATTATATCACAACATTACACAGGATCAGGGGCACCTAGTTGGAATGATTCAATTGCTTTTTAACACCTCTTTGGTGAGTTATTAGACTATCCCTGAAAATGTACCACACAGGAGAGATACCTAGAATAAAAATCAGTATGGCCTGCGGACTGGCCAGTCATTATCGGTACAAGGCCTGAAATCAGGCCTGGGAGGGGCACAGGGGAGACCCTCATACATATCATCCGCTCTGTGTCAGTGCAAAATGGCCGGTGGGCAGTTGAAGGACATGACAGCACCATGGGCTCCCTAGTCTGGGGACTTGTGTCCACAAGGGATCTCTCAGGTATGAGTCCCTAGGCTGTGTCTCCTTAGTGCTTCTTCCAGAATGTGCTTTAAATGCTCTCTCCTCCCATCAGCACCTTCCCACAAACAGCCCACGCTCCTCCTCCAAAGCCAGAAAACGAGCCTTCCCCACGACATATCGCCTCCCAATCCGACCTTTCTCCCACCCACTATCCACTTTTCCCAGCTCTGTCTCTCTGGATACAGGGAACTTCCGTGGCCTGTTCTCATTGTCGGGAAATACACCCAAGACATCCACAGCGTCGCTCCGTGGTCTCTTCCTCTCATCCTCTCTGCCATTTCTGTCTTCATCCCTGTCCTCCCACTTTGCTGTTGCAAGACACTTCCCAAGGAGCCAGCTCCTTCCTCCCTCTGCCCGATCCTCTCGTCCTTGTTCATCTGCAAGTTGGTTTCTCTCCCCTGCGCAAGCTGCGCCTTGGTGGCGGCGAATAAAGACGCGTCGCTTTCAGCAGCACTGAAATAGACACTGTGTTCCTGACGCTTTTGAGAAGAGAAGGTGGGTTGGCACCCAAACATTCCCGGGGCATCGTGACTGTGGAAGCTGCATCTTTTTGCTGAGGAAACCAAACCAAATACCCTTTCTGCTTGCCTTTTTAATTTGGCATCCCTAAGAAAGATTAATTGTAGCACACAATTCCTGAAGAGTAGGTAAAGAATGACATTTTAATAAAGTAAGATCGTGGGCGTCAAGCACGGCTGCTGAGGATTGACAGGCAGAATGAGATGATTCTCTGCTGGACAACTTAATTGTATGTTTGCCTGTCTCCCGCATTTTCCACTGTGGCTTCCTGGGAACTTGTGCCTGGAACCCAAAACAAGTTCGTGCACCTTTTCATTCTTCCCTGCGCCCCGGTGACACGGCTCTGTCATACACACAGAGCGATCCTAGTATTTAACAAGCACACATTAACATTAATTTTGTCTCCTTCAAATTACTTTCTGACAAAATAAATAAATAAATAAAAATAACTCCGCTCAAACCCCATGGGCTATTCTCTCTTTAGGAACCGGCTCCGTAATTCAGTGTTTCCACCCCAGCTTTAACTGCTTAACTGGAGTTCAGTAAATGAATTCAGAACCAATTCAAGCATCTCACAGGAAATGAGGTTTTGTCATTCTGCAGTTATATCATGTTTAATTCCAATGATGTTTTCCAGTGTAATAAGATCATTTTATTCAAGATCTAACTCTATCAACTTTTTTTTTTTTCTTAAGCACACATATTCCTTCCAAGATTGACAGATTGAAGATATCCTACCACTGATGAAATTTAAACGAAAACGATGTGGAATGTTAAAACACTTCGAAGATAACAACAGAGCTGCGAAGGGTCACAATTTAAGTGAGACATCCAGTGTCGAGTCAGTAAGTCCTTGAATGTTTAATTGGAAAACGCCAACCATCATCTCATGATGTTGAAAGTAGTCAATCCTGAATCAAGTCCAGGGCCTTGAAAAGTAGAAGGATTAATTGATCCGAACTTTGGTTTTCTGAAGTATAAAGTGGGGATAATCATGCACAGAAGGTAGTGTTCTCGTGAGAATCAGAGACAGTGTGAAGCTGCATCAGTCAGAGTCCAAGCAGGAAAATAAGACCACACTGAATATCTCAAATGGAGGGATCAAGTACCGGGGACTGGTTGTACAAGTGCTGGAAAGCAGATAGGGCAAAAATTAAAATCAGCCACTGCCGAAAGCAACGACACCCCATTGAGCCGGAAGAAGGAAAGAGAAGAGAGAATATGCTCCAAGAGACCAGAAGCAAGCAGAGCGGAGCCTTTGAGGACTGCGCCGGAGGAGCTGAGAAGAAAAGGCAAAATCAGAATGTTCTCAGCCTCCAATGCCTGATGCCATTTTCCTACCTGCTGTCAGGGGGAAGAGAGTGAATTGTTCTCCTAATGGTTGAGACTTAGACACTGGGACCAGACTGTCTGGATTCAGATCGAACTAAGACACTTCCCCTGTGTCTTTGAACAAGCTTGTGACTTCTTCGCCCTTCATCTTGTACACCCATGAAACGGGGACCGTAATCCCAGCCCATCATAGGGTCGTTCTAGAGGATTCCGTGAGCCGCGATCTGTACTAAGGGTGATGTATGGAAAGCCCCACATACAGTAAGTGCAGTGTGGGACTTTGCTAATATTGTAGTAACACTGATTTTACTGTCATTAGGACTACTCTCCTTTAATCTTGGGGCACAAAAAGGTCCCTTCCCACATGGAAAACTGGAAAAATGTGCATGTTTTCTCCACCAAGCGTTCCTCTCTTTTCTGATGAGCTCTTTGACTATTAGCTCATGAGGGCAAGGATGGTTTCCTTTTCGGCTGCAAAGGTTTACAGCACCATGCTGGGCACAGCAGAGGGATGCAAACGAACATTCACGAGCTGAAGGAAATGGTGACTCCTAATTTCCATTTGGGTAACTGGGTGGGTGGTGGTGTCAGCCTTGGGCCACACTCAGCGTATATAGATGGGAGCTGAAGTTATAAAATTGTAAGATGTTGCCCCAGAGAAATGTGTAGAATGCAGAAATGTATTTAGTTTTGGTGTCTACTCTAGGCCAGGCACCGTTCTGGGTATTGGGGAAACAGTTGTCCGTAGGAAGTAGACAAAGTCCCTGGCTCTCCCAGAGCTTATGTCTCGGTGGGGTGCTCTGGCAGTAAACATGATCAAAGAGTAAGTGACATGGAGGTTCAGAACAAAGTGAGTGCTGTGGCAGGGGTAGGAATTTTAAACGTGGTGATCAGGGACAACAGGACATTTGCACAGCCTTGGGAGTAGCGCAAGTGGATATCTGAGAGAAGAACGTTCTGAGAAGACAAGGTAACAAGAGTGAACACCCTGAAAAGAAGCATATCTAGTGTGTTCTGGAATGAACAGGGAAGCCTGTGTGGCCACAGCAGAGGAAGCAAGAGACAAGTGGCAGAAGAGGAAGTCAGGTAAGGAGAGAAGGCACAAAGGGCATGGGGTCATGTGACCTACTATGGAGCCATGGCTTCCTTCTGAGGACTCAACAGAGGAATGCCAGAACCAGATTCACACTTTGAAGGATGACTTTGCCCGTTGAGTTCATGATAGCACCGGGGGCAAGGGTGGGCGAAGGGACAGCAGGAGGGGAGGAATCGTGACAATTCAGGCCAGAGACATAACCTGGCTTGGATCACGGTGGTAGCCGAGGAGGTTGTGAAAAATGGGTCAGATTTGGATAAATACGAGAGCCAGGTTGAACCAACAGGACTTCTGAAGGGATTGGATGTGGGTACTTAAAAAGAAGAAAAGAGGGGCACCTGAGTGGCTCAGTTGGTTAAGCATTTGACTCTTGGTTTCAGCTCAAGTTATGATCTTATGGCTCATGAGTTCGAGCCCTGCATCGGGCTCTGCACTGACGGTGAAGAGCCTGCCTGGGATCCTTTCTCCCTCCCTCTCTCTCTCTTTCCTTCCCCAACTAAAAATAGAACTTAAAAATAAGAAGAAAAGAAAGGAGCCAAGTATGTCTCAGAAGCTCTGACCCCAACTGCTGAAAGAAGAGAGTTGCCTCTCTTCATGTAAGGGGCAGGTCTATGCAGAAAACTGGGGATTTCCCAGCCAGGAGACATTTTTGAAGGATGGACAAACCAACAAATGCACAAAAAGAGAGAAGTATGAGAAGAAGGAAAAAATAATGAAGTCTATTTCTACAGAGAACAAGAAAGTAAAAGGTAGCCCAGTTCTTTTTTAAAAAAAATTTTTATGTTTATTTATTTTTGAGAGGGACAGAGTGTGAGCTGGGGGAGGGGCAGGGGTGGGGGGAGACACAGAATCCGAAGCAGGCTCCAGGCTCTGAGCTGTCAGCACGGAGCCCGACGCGGGGCTTGAACCCATGAACCGTAAGATCACAACCTGAGCTGAAGGAGAAGCTCAACCAACTGAGCCACCCAGGCACCCCAAAGATAGTCCTGTTCTTAAGAGGCAAGATGGAATATTGTTAACATTTCTTGAGGTTACACCATGCATCCTGGGGTTTAGTCACTGAATTTGTATCAACTTAAGCAGAATACATTTTTTTTAACAGAGAAGACCCAAGGGTTGGTGGGTGCATAGGTCAGCCTTGAAAATGGCGGGCAGGAGGAAAAACACAAGTGAGGTGAAAAAGAACTTCAAACTTTTTATCCCTCCCAGCAAAGTGGGATGGCGATGTGGCTGGCCCTGACACATACCTCACCTTCTCTGCGTGATGGTGGGAAGTATCTAAACGAGCAGGCGGTGAAAATCTTTACAGGAAAGAAAAAGCTCGAGCCAAGTTCACTGGTTTTCTCTTGCTCCTATAACACATTACCATAAATAAATGGCAGAAACAGCATAGATTCATCCTTTCATAATTCTGGAGCTCAGAAATCCAAACTGGGTTTCTTCGGCTAGAATCAAGGTATCAGAAGGGCTGTGTTCCTTCTGAAAGATCTAGGGGAGAATCGTTTTCTTGTTTTCCAGCTTCCAGACGTGACCACATGTTTTGCTTCCTGGTTCCTGGCCCCTGGAGATAGACCCAGGTGACTGATAGTGTCATTCTAACCTCCGATTCCCTGACCTAGCCCTGATTGGAGCCGGATGCATGCCCGGACTTTGCAAACCACCCTGACCAGTAACTGCCCGCTGCCCCCTTCCCTTCCTTCCTTCTTTCTTTGTTATTGAGTTTGAGTTGGTATCTGACACTTAAAGTCCCCAAATTTCTGATTACATTAGTAGGAAACATTGAAAATGAAAATTACCTATGTTTGAAGTTCTTTGATTCCAAGCAGGGATGCAGGGTACTGTAAGGGGGATTTAGTGTCTTAGGTGAACAAGCGAGGGAGGCCGCACGCTGCTGGGGGAAGGCAGACATTGGGCTTATACCCCTAAGAGTAGACCCAAGGCACTACATGCATGAAAAGGGTGGGCCGGCACAGAGAAATATTATTAACTAGTCGCCACGAATAACGGGTTGAAATATAGCCAGCCAGAGTCCTAGTCAAATCTCTGCTGAAGCAGAAAACCTCTTCCTGGCAGAGTGAAATTAAAACATAGTTAAGGGGAGTTCAACGTGCAGGAGGCAGAATTCATCATGACGAGATTAGAACACACAAAAGCAAATTCCACCCAAATATCAGATCATTTAGAGGCTCGGTGTGCATAAGCCACATGCCTTTCCCCAGGCAATTTGCAATGAAGGACAACGAGAAATTCATTGCTGCCACAGGACAACGTTTAGACTGTCCCATCTGCATCTCCTTTGCTTCGTTGTTCACCCCCGCAATCTGCCAAGGACAACGGAAGGTGGAAGGATGGAAGCCTCTGGGTCTGGGACAAAGCCCAGGTGATGAAGCTGAGAGGCTGTTCTGGTTCCTCGGGCAGGTGAGCACGCTCTACCGCATTCCCGAGATCTTGGTTTGTGCAAACTGTGAGCTCACTAACACAGGATGTGTGGTCGTGAGGGAGGCCAGCATCTGCTCTGACCTCCAGCTTTCCCGTGGCCCTCTAAACACCATCACCATGCAGGTGCTCCGGGCTGGCTTCAGAGGCTCGCGTGAAAGTCCCTCACAGCCCCCCTCCGAGGCACGACCTACAAGACTAAGTCGTCTGCCCTGCCCTTGTTAAACTCCCTTCGTCTCTGTACAAAATAAAATGCAAGTAAAATCAATAGCAAATAACCCACCTTTCATCACTTCCTCGTTCGCCGCCTACACTCATCTCTGTCCTACTCCCTGGAACTCGCGTCCCTGCATACGGGTGTGGTACGCTCTCTTTGTTACAAGCAGCAATGGCAATCGCTACCAAAATTAGCATTCTAAGATAATCTCCAAAGAACTGTAAGTATATTAACTCATTTACTTTCATTCTGTTGACACGCAATCTATGGAAGGAACCGGTTTCATTATTTCCATCACCGTTCACGGCTATATTAGAGCTTGAACGCAAACCAGTATGAAACATTTAAGAAATACATCTAAGATCAGCATTCGTCCGGCTACTGTCTGGCTCCATTTCTTACAAAACAGAACTGAACAAGAAATGGTTCCAAATGAGAAGGCATTATTTGGGGTTTGCATAATTGACATCGTTATCTGTCAGGTGGTTTAAATAAACCCAGCAGCCATTATAAGATCATTAGGAAAGGGATAGCAATGGGTCCAGAAGGCCAATCGGCTGTGTTCTCATCACGGGAGAAGCGGCCATCCTAACAGGGGCCTTGGGGAAAATGTGTTGAAGCAGCTGGAAGAGTTTAATGACCAAATCAAAGGTAAAGAAATGGCTACCTGTGCACCAGTGAATTGGCTCATTTCAGCCTGGTGTGGAGGAGCTTAGAGACACTCTCCCCACCGCACCCCTCCCTTTCCCACTCCTAATGCTTGATCCCACAGCAGCTGAAGCAATCTGAGAGCTCTCAGCAGACAGATATGCAAAGGAGGGTGGAAACAAAGAAGGGAAAACATCCCTGAAGTGAGTAGGCTTAGCTCAGCAGATGCTAGCCTAGCCTGCAATGCCCTCTTGCTACGGACACAGTGGGTTTTAGGGTAAGAGTCTAGTGAGTTTGTCTCCAGAACCCAAACTTGGCCTTGAAAGGGAAGGCGGCTTGAGGAAGAGAAGAACACCGCCTGCTAATTGAAGCAGAATCTAATTTTAAAATCTCCTTTTCAGTAGGCATCTGGATGTTCTGTTTAATGCAACCAATTACCTGGGGTCTATTTCCTGCCCGGCAGCCTATGGAGAGAAGTACTGGAGGAGAAAATGATATAATGAGAACCAGGTCTAGGAGGAGCCTGAGTGCCTTGCACAAAAGCGTCCCACTCTGTAGCAAGGGGCTCCTGATTGCAGCATATCTCAGATGATAACCTGGGGACTAGGCTGGTCTGAATTAGATGCCAACATCAGGGAAATTTTCCTCTCCCTCCTTTTTTCCCTCTTCAGGGTCATTGGATCTTGCGTGACAAAAATAAAATGTTTTCATCGCTTTACATTTTGCAAAGAGCCCCACGCAACCACCTTGGCTGGGTAAGTTAGGTTCACCCCTGCTCTAATGTCCTCCCCACCAAACAATCTTCACCAGTTTGAAAACCTTCCTCCCTCCAATTACGAGCATCTATCTTCCAATCCCTGATTTCATTGATCTATCATTACACTGATTTTGAGGTATCATTATACCCAGTTTACTAAGAATAGCAAGGCACAGAGAGGTTAGGGGATTCACCAAAAAGCACACAGTTTGTAATCAAAGTTTACATTTATTAAGGCGCACGATGCACCAGGCATAGGGAAAAGCACTCTGTAGAGACGACGCCAACTAAAAACCACCTGCAGCCTCTTGAAGTGGGAATTGTTGCCATTTTCAGTTTTGCTCCAAAGACGAGGAACCAGAGTCTGGATGATGAGTCACTTACCCAAACTCACACAAACAGAAAGAGAGCTGAGTGTAACACAGGAATTGTGGCTCCAGCGCCCCCTTCAGGATCCCGTGCTGCACTGCTAGTTCACAAAGACCCGGGTTTGAACGAGGTTCTCTTACTCCAAATGAGAACTCAGCCCATTGAACAGGAAATACATCTATATAAAAACATAATCTTGTTTGATATACAACTGGACAAAGTTAGCGACGTAAAATTATTCAGGGTGTGAATCTCAATACCCCAAAGACTTTCAGTTGCTTTGCTTTGGTTTGGTTTTAGTTGGCAGTCGTGCAAGTTTGGAACTACTGAGGTGCCATTAAACTCATTGGTATAATAAAATCTTAGATGATTTAGAGGTCTCGTTGGAAATTTCTGGATCTCTGAGGATAGTAGCTAGACAGAGATGGATAAAAAGAGAAGCAGCCACTCTGTTATTGGCATTACCAAGAGGGGTTTTAGGAAGAACATAAATGTCTAATGGGAATTTGTGAATTTGTTTTCTGTGTGATGTGCGAGGGAAATCTACTCCCACATTCCCCCATGGAAATGTCAGTGAAATTCAGAGTGATTATTATGTTTGATACAAGTATGCTTCCTTTTCTGGAAAATACAAAGAAGTAATGAGCTCTGTATCAAGACTGTTGGGAGCCCATGGGGACAACCAATTTCTCCGTTTACATCAAGAGCATAACTGACTTCCAACCTAAAGGAAATAAAAAAAAAAAAGAGGTGGCTATGTATAAATACTACATGCATACAACTGATGCTACCAAATTTATGGTGGTCCTTTCCAGTTATTTACCAAGCATTTCTTACTTTGCATTCTAACTGCCTGCTAAGTATTGTAGTTATTTTTTCATGGTGGGGATCCGAGCATTAAGCAAAACAGAATCCTGAGCCACACGGAACTTCCATTTCACTGGGGGAAGATGCTAAACAGAACTCATCTTGGATCCTGACATGCATTGTTGGTATGGTCAAGAATGAGCAAAAGTGGGGAGAAAAGCCTTAGGATGTCCAAGAAGGCTTTTTGAGAGAAGAGTCCTGTGACAATAAGAGGAACAAGCTGGAGGAAAGACCATGGGATGAGGCTGAGCTTCGTGTAATCAGGAAGGGCAGGGAGGTCAGAGCATCACAGACAAGGGGGACAGCCAGGAGGATATGGGATTGGAATCTCGGGGAGGGCCAGGAGTGGTAGTGTTTTGTAGATCATGATATGGGTGGTTTATACTTTATTCTTATTGTAACTGGCAAGCCATTGGATGGATAAGATTTAATAAATACTTTGTGAACAATGGACCAGACATCGGTGTGAATGAAAACAGGTAAATAAGTGTGCCAAGTGAACGATGGATTGAAAGAGAAAGACTTGCTAGAGAAGCATGACTTCCCATAGACTTTAGAGGCAGAGTCTACAAGGGTGCCGTTAAGGAATGTCATGCTAATGTCATGCTCTTAACCCGGATGTTGGGTCTGAAGGAAAGCACGTTAAGGAGGATACCAGGGTTTCAGTTGAACACACAAGAAGCTGAATGCTTATGATGCGTCTGCAGGTGGAAACTAAGCTCCCAGGAGCACGTCCTCATGGAAGTGGTGTCTACAAGGCTCCATGAAGTCACTCAGCCAGGAGCTGCTGGCTTGTACTCCTGACTTGTGTTGAGACTCTCTGAGATTCCCAACTATTCACAGCTAGCAGCTCAGCCAGAATCATAGAATGGGGTCCATGATGGGAGAGAGAGGCACACAATTCAAGAAATGAGCTAACTAGCAAACCGAGAGCCCCACCGTCACGCGTTTTATGTGTGTCAATGTAACCTCTTGCTCAGCAGGAATAGGAATCTTTTGGCTACCATTCTAGGTGGATAAATAAGCTTAGAAGTGGCTCCTAAATGAAGGTTATCAGTAAATATACGGTCCCTTATCACAACAGTCTTATGAAGCATCATTGCATCCACTTTACTGAGGGACAGTAAAGTGCATCCTACAGGCAGAACATCATTTTCCATAAAAAAAATGGCCATGATGGGGCACCTGGGTGGCTCAGTTGGTTAAACATCTGCCTCTTGATCTCCGCTCAGGTCTTGATCTCAGGGTTGTGAGTTCAAGCTCCACATTGGACTTCGGACTCAACGTTGGGTGTGGAGCCTACTTAAAAAAAAAGTCCCTAACAATTCTAGAATCCCTACATGTGGACAGAGTCAATATGTCTGTGCTTTGTTGCATGTTAGGAGGTATACACACACACTTATATGTATCCAAATATCTGTCCACACTTTGTTTGAAACTTAGACAGTCTCATCTCATCTGAGTAGGACCACTTTTGTATGTTGTGCTTAATATAAATTATTATTATAATTTAAAACCAAACATATGTATCTTTGGAAGGACAAAATAAAAGCTCTCTTTAAAATAAAAAAAAAAAACCTAAGAGGAAAAAAACCAGTTGTTACGATATTAAAAATGTCCCAAACCTAAATGCAGGATCCAGTCTTTGCAAGGCAGTGAGGTGAGAGTCATTATTATCCCAACTTCATAGATAATGGAAACAGAGGCTCTCAGAGGTCAAGCAAAATGCCAAGATCCAGACATCAAGAAACAGTGACTCCAGAACTCGGATCCTTGTCTCCTGACAGCACACTCTTTATTCTCTTTCTTACCTTAGCACATCACCCGGACCATACTAGATATCTGAAGGACACCCATTAAATACATGCATAAAGAAATCATGTATGCTCTCTTATAAAATTTGGAACAGAGCAAAGACATTTTGCTTAGCTTAATGTATCTAAAATATATACTTACTAAAGATCATGGAAACGTCTGTTTTCCTCTCCTTCATCTATCAACACACATTTTGGCTGGTTTGATATAAATCTTTCCTGTCTGAAGATCCAGGCAACCTTTCCACACATGCGCCACTGTTGGCAAGATTTGATGTTTGTCCTTGAACCCCATGCTGGGTTTTAATTTGAGGACGATGGGCTCCAGAATTATTCTCTTTCTCTAGGCAGAATCCATTTCCTATAAAAGCAGATAAGTGAGCATTTTGCTTCACAAGAATAGACATGGAAGGAGGTCCTAGGAGAAACCTATATTACTCTACTCATTAAATTTTTCAGGCCATTTAGGATACTTGCCGAGGTTTTGGGCTGCAGGACATTTTCTCTGTCACATTTTGTTTTTCAGTTCAGTTCTACACAGAACAAAAGTTGATTGAATGCACACATTGTGTATACCGTGTTATACTAGACTCGGGTTGGATGGAAAAGTAAATAAGATATGGGTCACTGTCAACCAGGGACTCACCGTCTGGGCAGAAGCAGGGAAGGTTCCGAGAGATGCTCAGGAGACACGTGACAAGACAGGTAAGTGAGAAGAGTTTGCAACCTGTAAACTCTGATGGGAGAACAGAGGAGCCCTCAGTCATTCTGTGGCCTGGAAGCAGGGCAGTTAGGTTAGTCATTGAAGCGAGTATACTGGCCAGTGACAGAGGTAAGAAAGACATTACAGGGGCAGAGCAGACTTAGCAAGGCCATGAAGTCAACAAATGCAGGTACAATGAGAGACACTGAGAGATGCCATGTAATTGTGGCATCAGTGTGCACAGGGAACATACTGGATGAATTGGAGGGGCCAGGTCAGGGTCATTCAAGAGCATGAATGTCCTGCTAATGTTTGCTTCCCGTTAACTCCTTACCACATCTACAGGGACTTGCACACGGTCCCTACTTACAAATGTGTTAAATATACAACGAAATGCTAGCACTTAGGGATACAAAGACGAGTAAGATATGTTTCTAGATTATTACCATTCTCAACGCCTGGTAAGGAGATGAGTTTTAGAGGGCAGAGATGTGGCCCAGGAAAGAAACTAATGCTCTGAATGATTTTGCAAGCCACACTAAGAGATTTTGACATTCAGGCAACAAGAGCCTATTTAAATGTCTCTTTTCTTATCAAATAGAGGAGGTGGTCTTAAATATGGAAGATTCAATTAAGTCTGGCAAATGTGTCTTTCACTGATTGTCTCCTGAATGAGGGGGACTTGGTTGTAGCCAAAGAAAGAACAGCATAATGGGATTGGGAAACTGCCTTATGGTTAATTGATGTTTCAACACGGGGAAGCAGATGAATATTTGAAGAACACCAGGATGTGAGCTTCTACATGAGGCAGAGCTCTTGTTGGTTCCCTGCATGTGCCCAATTTACACTCTCAAATGCTCATCCTGCCATTTTTAGAAAAGGCGGCTTAAAGAGATACTTCCTCATCTGTTTGACTCCAGCTTCTCTACAATTAGACATGAAATGTGCTCTGTACTACTCTCCGCTTATTCCTACCTTCCAGAATCTATCAAAGGAACTGCATGGATGATTGAGATAATAATGCGGTGTCTTGGGGCGCCTGGGTTGCTCAGTCGATTAAGCGTCCGACTTCAGCTCAGGTCATGATCTCACGGTCCGTGAGTTCGAGCCCTGCGTCGGGCTCTGTGCTGACCGCTCGGAGCCTGGAGCCTGCTTCCGATTCTGTGTCTCCCTCTCTCTCTGACCCTTCCCCGTTCATGCTCTGTCTCTCTCTGTCTCAAAAATAAATAAACATTAAAAAAATAAATAAATAACGCGGTGTCTTATAATGTGCCCAAAAGCTCTAGAACTGTGTCTGGCCCCACGAAGCACCAGCTGTGTGAATGAGGGAAGGCCACTTCACACCTTGGTTTCTTCATAGCTACAACTGAAATGTAAATTTTATGTGAATTTATTGAACTCATTTTGTAAAGTATAAAATATGAGTTCTTTTAAAAAATGGTTTCAATGCTTATTTATTTTTGAGAGAGACAGAGAGAGAGAGAGAGGGAGCAAGAGCACGAGTGGGGGAGGGGCCAGAGAGAGAAGGAGACACAGAATCCAAAGCAGGCTCCAGGCTCCGAGCTGTCAGCATGTGGGGCTCGAACTCACGAACAGCGAGATCATGACCTGAGCCGATGTCTGATGCTCAACCGACTGAGCCACGCTGCCGCCCCTAAAATATGACTTCTTGAGCAGAGTTTTCAAATTCCAAGTGGATTGGATATTCCATACAGATATATGTGGTTTTGGAGTAGATAAAGGTCTGAGATCAAATGATACATATTGTGTGTATTTAACTGAGTACAGTTTTGGGTCTGGTTTCTGTCTCCGTGCAGGCTTTAAAGCCTTTGATAGATTCTCAAAGCATTCCTAACCTAAAGAAAACTAAGCCTCCCTGCTGCAAAATGGTAAGAGATGTAGGGGATTGAGGGGGGTTCTACTAGGATCATTTACTTTGGTTACTAAAAGAGGAAAAGCTGGGTCATTCAAAGTAGCCTTTGGAATTCCTTGATTTCTTGGTCGGTTTTCCCTACTTGCTCTGTACTCAGACGTCATGGACAGAAAATTGTTCAGGGGAGTAGTTACTTAGGAAGGCGGGATCGAATTTTGATAACTCCATAGATTATGAGTCATGTTGCCAACTAGGGAACCACAGAGCACTTCAGTGCCTCCTTCTCTTTTATTCATTTCTATCTATCCTTGTTGTATTCACCGGCAGTCACGATATCTTAGAGTCTTTGTAATCTTTTCAGAGCGTCTTAACTATTACTCCAAGAGCTTCGGGGGCTAATCATCTTATAAAGATGAACTCGGCAATCCAGCAAAAGCAGCTAGTTGGACTGTTTATTTATGTCCCTCAAATGAGCTGATTATGAATTCCTTGGATGAGTCACTAAGTTGCAGTGACTCTCAGGTTTTCCCATCTGTGAAATAAAGTGGACGAAATTCCTGTTTTGATCCGTTCTTGAGCAGCAAATCAGCTTCTGCGATACTTCTACGCCTGCCGCCTGAGCTCATTCGGTGTTCTCTTTGTTGCTGTCCATTATGTTCTCTCAGGCTGCGCTACAGATCTGTTTTCTCCACCTATTGAACCCCCCGTCCTCAAAACGTAAGTCAAATGCTTCCCATATTTTTCCATTCACAACACTTTGTTCTTTTGCTGAATTCTACTTAGCATGTAAATGTTACCTCGTTAGCACAGTCTGTTACATGGCAAGAACTCAATATATCGTTATGTACATCTGCACCTTAATGTTGAAAGGAAATCAGCCTAGATATGCCTCTATTCCAAGATGCAGAAACAGACCCAAAGTGCTTCGTGATTCACGTTTGTTCGTAAAAGAGCAAAGCCCAGAACCTGTGTCTCCTAAAATTAGCAAGCCATATCAGGAGACAGGTGTACCGTGACCTAGCCACCATCGTAGAGAAGAAAGTGCAGAATTGCATTAGTGAACTTGATGTTTGGAAAGCTAACCCAGCTGTGTGTAGCAATGCCTCTATCAGGTGGACCAACCTGGGGGTAAGGTCCCAGCACATATGGAGGTGGGGGGGAGAAGCTTAGAGGCCCAAATCCAGCAAGATAACAAAGAATTGTTCAGGGAAGAAGACACTCAGCCCCAAAATCCAGGTCAACAAGGGAAGAAAGAAAAGACAGAAATGGAAAGCATTAGCAGAGAAAAACATGGATGACGGTTCGGGTCCCAGACCCTCCCTTAGGTGCTGGGTGATCATGAGCACTTTGCTTTATGTCTTTAAGCCTCCGTTGTCATGTCTGTAAGACAGAGATAGACATATATACGTCAGCATGTGACTTTCAGAATTACTATAATAAATGTAATTCCAAAGCCCAAAGTCTCACGCAAAGGATGTGATCAACCAATGGCTATCGTCATCTTATTATTTTTCCGTAACCCTTGAAATAATGGATTCAATGGGTAGTGCCACTAACATTTAGCTCCATTTAGTACCACACGGTGGGGTTGAATTGCTGGTGGTTTCTCATCCAGGTTAAACTTCTCCCATAAGCTGGAATAAACCTGGGTGGCATACAGGTGCCTGGGTTAGTCCATCAGTAGACACAATTGTCAGGGTGGAGGCACCGGGACGGCCAGAGAGATGCATCGAGTCCTGTTCCGGTCTAGGCCTTGTTCGGCTATATCGCACAAACTATGTTGTAAGGTCTTGATCTCCATGGTAACCTTCCCCCTCCCCACACACAAATACACCAACATCTGGGATTCTTATTTTAGGCAAGAGCTATTTTTTTTCTCTCTTTTTCATTCACTTCTCCAGAGTTAGAAACTTCTGCAATGCATGATAAGCCACATCTACCTAATATTATCGACAGACTTTTTCTTCCAGGAAAAGAAATGCCCAATGAAAGCAAATCAATGGGCCATGGAAGCAGGTCTTCCCAGCAGTGACCTAATCTGCCTGTTTCAAAAGAAGGTAAGGAAACTGTAATTCAGCAGCAGACCAGGATTACTGGAAGCGATCCTTTTTATGCAGTGTTGTCTCGTGTTCTTTTCACAGAGGTTACAATGACATGAACCGTAAGACGGGAGAGAGAGCTCGCTAAGCTTGAATCCCTGCCCGTATGCTTACCTGCTAGGTCACATCTCTGAGCTCCAATGTCCTCATCTGTGAAACGGTAAGAGCGATAGTCACCTAACCTGGCTCTTCAGGTTTGCTGATTGTTTTTAACGTATCATACGTGGAATTTTTTGTACACTTTACAACGCTATGCAAATATAAGTTCGCATGATTCTTCTTTCGCTTTTGGCGGGACTCTAAAGTTAAAGCTGGACTCTTTTTCCCCGTCCTCAGTGGAGAGAAGTACTAGGTAGGGAAGCATGTATTTATCCAGCACACTGGGCGCAAGGATTTTATGGTGGAGTGACCTTGGCCGGCATTTGGTAAAATTGCTGGGTAGACATATTTCTGCCTTGGTTCGGAGCTTGTAAGAACACACCCCTGAGACAAAGATTAGAATGTCAAGAGTTCACTTGGGAAATGACCCTAGGAAACACCTGTAGGGGGATGGGGAAGTGAGTCAAGGAAGGAAAGGAGCCAAGGAATGGTGGGTTAACAAGGGAGCCGTTACCAAGGTGGGCAAGCTGAGCTTAATCCCGCGGGGGAGTATGAAGCCAGTGTAGGACACACACCTCAGAGCTGGTCCATCCCCAGCACAGTGAAGCCCAGGAACTGAACCACTCATTCCATTCCGCTGATCGGTTAAGCGTTTCTCACTGGGGGGTATTAACGCCACAGCACTTTCTACCCACCTCTCCTCTCCCATGGCCAGAGGAAGGCTCTGCAGCAGGGAATGACCACGGAGGGCCAGGGGCCATCGTGATGCCAGCGGTTGGATGTTTAGCCACCGTTACAAAAATATTAAGGGATTAGAGGCAGGGCACCGATGGCATCAATCTCAATGATGCATCAGGAAGTTTGGGTAAAGCATCTTAATCTCTGTGCCTCAGATGGCGTTTTGTCTTATTCAGTGATTATAAACAATATGATCTATGATTTGATGTTATTAACATTGGTGGTAGGAGAGAGCAAAGACTGAAGAGGCTATTGTGTGGTGAAGCACCTGGGTGGCTCACTCCGTTAAGCATCTGACTCCTGATTTCTGCTCAGGTCACGATGTCACGGTTTGTGGGTTCGAGCCCTGTATCAGGCTCCGTGCCGACAGTGCACAGCTACTTGGGATTCTCTCCCTGCCTCCCTGCCTCTCCCCTGCTTGTACTTGCTCTCTCTCAAAAATAAATAAATACACTAAAAAACACCCCCAAGATTTAGATTGCTATCGTGTGGGTCATTTGATATCTGCCTCTCTACCTAGATCTCTATCTATGTGCATATACATATGTATATGTTTATTTATTTAATATATAAGCTGTTGTCTGTTGTGGCTAAGGATCAGGTGTTCTGGTGAGAGAAACAAAAATAGAAAACATGTAAAAGAAGCACTAGATTTTCATTCCAGAGCTTTCCTTGTCATCAACTGATATGTAATCACAGACAATTCACCTCTCCTCAATTGCAGAATTAGAGTTTGAGCCGAAGCAGGGACAAAAACTACATTTCAAGGCATGTGCCACCTTCAGGACAAGATCACTTGGCTGAGAATTATGAGACTGTGTTCAGGTTCATGGTAGATGAGCCCATCCTTGTCTACTTATGTCTACAAGGAGCCCGGTTGCGAATGATTGCTATAGGTGCTGTAAACTCCTTTTACCCCATTCTGTCCTAGCTTTGTTTTATAATCATCGACTTAAAGAAGTTTCCACTGAAAACAGTGTGGAGGTTCCTCAAGAAATTAAAAATAGAACTGCCCTATGACCCAGAAATAGCACTAATAAGAATTTACCCAAGGGATACAGGAGTGCTGATTCATAGGGGCATGTGTACCCCAATGTTTATAGCAGCGCTTTCGACAATAGCCAAATTATAGAAAGAGCCCAAATGTCCATCAAATGATGAATGGAGAAAGAAGATGTGGTTTATATATACAATGGAATACTACTTGGCTATGAGAAAGAAGGAAATCATGTCATTTGCAGCAAGGGGGATGGAACTGGAAGGTATTATGCTGAGCGAAATTAGTCAGTCAGAGAAGGACAGATGCCATATGTTTTTACTCATTTGTGGATCTTGAAAAACTTAACAGAAGACCATGGGGGAAGGGAAGGGGGAAAAAACAGTTACAAACAGAGAGGGAGGGAGGCAAACCACAAGAGACTCTCAAATACAGAGAACAAACTGAGGGTGGATGGGGGGTGGGGGAGAGGGGAAGGTGGGTGATGGGCCTGGAGGAGAGCACCTGTTGGGATGAGCACTGGGTGTTGTATGGAAGCCAATTTGACAATAAATTATATTGAAAAAATAAAGAAGTTTCCACTAATAGGAGACACAGATTGTTTTTTAAGTCTCAAATTAAAAAAATGTATCCATAGCACTCACCAAACCTCCTTGTACTCACTCTCCCTCCCCTAAAAGTTCAGAAGACCCCATCTGAACTGATAATGCTCAGGGTCACTAACATGGGCAGAAACATCACTGTTGTGCAGTCATAAAGAAGGATAGGTTAATACTAATTTCCTTCATGACAAGTAAAATAAGCTGTTATCACATGTGGGGACAAAGGCCAGAATTTAACAAGAATATAGACATGACATAATAAAATCGAGGTAATAAATCTCCAGGGAACATGGTCCAATATCTTGACTAGTCATGATTTATTCCACTTAGTTATAATTTTAAAATAGACTCTCACATATATTTTTGTAAATGGTTCCAAAATAAACACTGAGATAAATAATAAAATGCAAGCCCAGGGATGGAGCTGTGATGTTCCCTTTATTCAATATTATATGTCCATCATCTAGAAGAATTTCAGACACAGTGTTCACCTTCAATAAATACCTTGTGGAATTAATGTCTTGTTTTCCCTTTTCTAGACAAGATGATGTATCTTGCTCAGCACCTGCAGTTTGTATACAGAAGAGTCATTGCTTTAACACGGGTTTCAAGGTACGTCCCAGACACTGTACCTATATGCAATCACAGCTAATGTTCAGGCCCATCTAAATCACATCGCTATTTTTGTTGTTTAGTTCCTCGATTAGATTGTAAGCTCTTATCTGCGTCTCTTACAGCTGAGGCCTCAGAACCTAGCTCAAGTGTCTTAGATGTAGCAGCTGATCAGAACCTAATTGTTTGTAAGAATTTCCATTGTAATGGTAAATAACCTGGGCAAAACATTAAGGGGACTAAATCAAAGTCATTTAGGGAATGAATGGCAGAGGTTGTCTAGAATCCATTTCTTTCCCCTAAGTCCTGATAGAACTAACAAAGAAGAAAATTTTATAGCAATTAAACTGCTAAACATTAGGTCGACATGCCCAGGGTTCAAGTTTTTGTCTCATGTGGACACTAAGAGAAGAATAGGTCTATGACCATGCCACCCTGAACGCTCCCGGTCTCCTCTGATCTCGGAAGAAAGAATAGTCCCCAAAATTCACCAGCTGCAAATTAGTTGGGGGGGGGGGACCTTAAAACAAAGTGCTAGGCAGTTACCAGAAGTCAAAACACATCTCAATCTGAGGAGATCTATGTTGCCTGTTACAGTGATCTCTGGCCTTATTGAGCCTAATGGATAGTGACTCCAATGTCAGATTTCCTCTTTTTCATTTGACCTTGAGATTCAAAGTGAATTACATTTATCCCAGAAAGGTCAGCAGATTCATTGAAGTGAAATGTGTGCAGAGAAGAAGGGAAGTTTAATGGTGACTGGGCATTGGCTTTTCAGCATCCTTGCCAGTGGGAAGCACGTTATCAACCTTCTAGCTGTATAAAAGGAAGATAGAGCTAAATCCCTACGAAATAAATATCTGAATCAATGATGCATTTGTGTCTAAGCCTAAACTATCCCAAGAATAACCATAAAATCAGCTTCTTCTGAATTTTAACTATGCAACTTTACCCCAGGACACCAGGAGCAGACACTTCCAGGGCTCACATCCTCTTGGCCCCTCTTTGGTTTCTGTCACGGTGGTTATAGATGATTCCTTTCACCTCCATCGGACAGGTTCCACCTCAGACTGGTTCTACCTGTCCTCTCTATATCATGCCCTGATGTCTTCTACTACAGGAGCTCTCTTAGTCCTCTCAGGCACAGCCTGGAAGGAAGGGGAGGGGGTGTGTGCATGTCTTTAGAGTTAATGAACAAATGTACTTTTCTCTTTCAGACGGACTAATCTATGATGTGTGGTGTGTGTGTATGTGTGTGTGTGTGCACATGTCTGTATTCGTTTACCAGAACTGGGGTGTAAAGCAAATTTCGAGGAACAGTTTTAAAGTCATTGATTAAATCTCTACAACAACTAGGTCCCCGGGTTTACAGAGATAATCGAAGGTGGCCCTTGATTATCAGAGTTCAGGATTCAACAGGTGCCACATATCTGGAAAAATGTTCTTCCCTCTGTCATCTTGGCAGACTATTCCTCTCTGAAAACTCAGGTCAGAAGTCACCTCTTTTAGGACGCTTTGACACTCTTCCTTCAGAATCTTCTGCATATGTCCTTACCAGTTGTTTTGGGGCATATGGTTTATATCTGTACCTTTTGTTAAGAGGTGAGCTCCTTGAGGGCAAAGACCCTGCTTTATTCAGCTCTGTATTCCCAGAAGGTATACAGTGTACATAGTGGGTCCTAAAAAAGGTTTAATTTAAGGAACAGATTAAATTATAAGTCCTTGGAACATTTAGCAAAGTGTCTTGTACGTAAGTCTTTGACTCTTTCCTTCCTTCCACTGGAATATTCCTATCGCTACTGCTGTGGTCAAATTCTGTATCTTTGTAATTGTATGAGTGAGCAAAATCTGCAGTCATGTAAAACCAAATGGATTCCCAGTGGTCTTGAAGAGTGAGTCAAATTCCTGCTACTATCTCTTGGGTATCTTAGAATTCAAAGCTCCTGTAAAATTGATTTTGGTGCCTGCCATTTTCAGGATGGACCAACTCTCAGAAAGATATAAACTATGGGTGACTGCAAAAAAAGAGGATGGCGGGGTGATGACCAACTGACTCTGAGAAGTAAGAGAGCATAAAGAACAAACAGCTGGCCCCTAGGCTTGTTAGAGAGACAGAGTGGTATGGCCCAACAGCATTCATTCATTTTGTCTTTTTTCTCTCATCTAGAAACACCAATGTCATCTTGTCCTAGGCCTGAATCTTCTGGCCCCCTAGTGTCCTATTTCACACTCCCACAAATACACACCAAATAAATGCATATCATCCCACACAAACGCAAGCCACCTGGCTCACTGAACGTTTGGTGTGACCCTCAACATTGTTTTTTTTCTTTTAATTCTAATGCCACTCATCAATCATGGCTATAAAATATAGGGGCAGGTTCACATTGCCATTCGGCGGCGGGATATGTATGTGCCATGTTTGGTGGGCTGGCTGTGGAGCATTTTCTCTTTGAATGAAAGAAGTCATCCTGAACACACATTCTTTTCCTGGTAATTGCTTTTTCTTCTAGATCACAATATGCCGGAGGACATATTTTGTGTTGTTTCCTTTCTCTTGGTTCCATTGCTTATTAATGGGTTTTTGAAGTCTGTATCCTTAGTTTATTTCCTGACTTTGGCCAGGGACTTTATAGGGGGCACTGCTCTGTGAAAACACGGGAGGGCAAACAGAGATAGCACACCTGGCCAGATACCTGGTCAGGGAAAAAAGAACCTAACTTCACAAAACGTCCTCACAGACAAGATCTAGTTTGCTTCTTTTGAAGACCGAAGACTGGAAGATCAGGTTTTATTATACTGTTTTACAGATTAATAACTGACTCTGGGAGGTGAAAAAAAACTTGGCCAAAGTCTTCACATGGAAAGTTGTGGAGCCTGCTTGGGACAGAATCAAGTCTTGGTTCCTGTCAGTCCCTTTCAATGGACCAACATAAAACTTTCAATAATAAGAATAAATCATTATAAATTATATATATGTATATATATATATAATCATATAAATATAATATATATAATAAAAATAATAATATGTGAGCCATTAAATAATTAGTGCCACTCACTATTTGGTAGACTATTCTATTCTTTCTATACTCATTTTAGTACGTTTTACAAAGGAAGAGAAGTGCTAATAAATAACTTGTTCATGACTCCATTGTTTTTATGTAGTTGTGCTTAAATCAAACTTAGATGTGATGGCATTCAAAGCCTGTGTGCTCTCACTCCATCACCCGATTTATAGTCCGAGAGCTAGTGACCAAGTTCGATGAGGGTATTCGTGGTAAATCGAAACTAGTGACCCTAGGGGTGCCTGGGTGGCTCCATCGGTTAAGCGTCTGACATCTTGGATTTGCCTCAGGCCATGATCTCATGATTTGTGAGATCGAGCCCCCGCATCAGGTTCTGTGCTGACCAGCATGAAGCCTGCTTGGGATTCTCTCTCTCCCTCTCTCTCTGCCCCTCCCCCACTGCTCATGCACTCTCTCTTTCCCTCTCTCTAAGTAAATAAACATTAAAAAAAAAAGAAAGAAAGAAATGAATGATCTGAAAACCTAGAGGACACAAGTTAACAAGAGTTGTTTGGTTAGTAAATCCCACAGTCAAAACTCAAACTAGGATCGAAGACAGGAGAATATTAGTAGAGAGTTAGCAGTTAGCAAGTTATTTAACTTGGGGCACCATTGTCAACAGGATGGAATAACTGGATAGAGATGTTTTAGTCAGTTTGAGCTGCTTTAGCAAAATACCATAGACTGAGTGGCTTAAACAACAGACATTTATTTCTCATAGTTTCTGGAGGCTGGGAGGCCAAGGCCAGGGTGCCAGGATCGATGGGGCTCTGGTGAGGAGAGCTCTTCCTGGCTTGCAGGTGGCCTTGGTCTGTGTGCTCCCATGACCTCCTCTTTGTGCACACATGGACATCTATCTATCTATCTACCTACCCACCTATTCGTCCATATACACATATATGTGCGGGCCTTTAATATCTTCAGAGCACCTACCATGACCTACTTACCTCTGAAAGACCTCATCTCCAAATAACATTACACTGAGAGTTAGGACTCAACATATGAAGTTTGGGAACACAATTCATATCAGAGGAAAATGAAATAGAGACTAAATGGAGACGCATTGCCTGTTCAGTGTAGAACGTGTTTCAGAAAGTACTGAATTCAGGCATTAAAAGGCTGACTGGAACAATCTCACTCTCTTTCTCATCCTCCCTAAAGTCCACCTCTTGGCTCTGCTTGTCTTACGTGTGGCTTCCTTTTCCTCAACTGCAGCCGAGTTCCCGCCTTATTCCAAAGCAAATGCACTCCCCCCTTTCATCTTTGTAACCTGAAGGACAAGTGCTTTCTACCTCGAACTGAAGAGCCCCGAGAAAGAGCTCTGTTGGATGAGCCTGATGATGGGCACAGCCCTGACTCTGTGTGAAGACAGGAGGACTGAGGGACACACTCAGGCTGGGGCCAGACGATGGGCTCCTGTGACTGGTCACCCACAAAAACCACATCATTGCATAGGAAATGCACAGGTGCCCAAAAAAATGGAGCACTTGATGGACAAAAATATCTAATATGCACTGCAGAAATGTTCCAGTGTAGTAATTCGTGGGTGGTGAGAAATGGAATAACATAGGGTAGGGAAGAGAAGAGTGGGGTGAGAATCAGGTATCTGGGCTCCGTTCTATTACTCTCTGCATGTCCAACAATGAGCTTTGCTTCTCTAGGCTTCAGCCTAACCATCAGTAACATGAGGAATCCCCAAACTGGCTGTGTATAAGAACAGTTTTAGAGATGTTTAAAAATACATCGCCAGAGGGCCCCCTGGGTGGCTCAGTCGGTTGAACGTCCGACTTCAAACTCAGGTCATGATCTTGCGGTTCGTGGGTTCGAGCCCGGCGTCGGGCTCTGTGCTGACAGCTCAGAGCCTGGGAGCTTGCTTGGGATTCTGTGTCTCCCTCTCTCTCTGCCTCTGCCCCACTCACACTCTGTCTCTCCTCAAAAATAAGTAAACATTAAAAAAAAATACATTGCCAGAATGTCCTAACACCAGAAAACTGTCTATAATGATAAAGTTAGAAAAATAATTATTTCTTGGGAGGTACTCAGGGACCACTGTACTGGGTGACTTCTCTGGACTTTCAATGTTCTAGTAGTTGATGATTGTAATAGAGAGTGAGAGAAAGAGAGAGAGAGAGAGAGAGAGGGAATATCCTTGGATGAGGAATAAGAACATGCAGGCTTTCATGGCTGACCCAAGAGAGCTGTGCTACGTGTCACTCATTACTCCCCTTACGGTGTCTGCTCGCTGATAAACAGTGAAATCCTGCCACATGCTTTCAAGCAAAGAAGAGTCTCAAGACTTTCCAAATAAAGATCATGGGCTCATTCTGCATGCAGACATTTTCATCAACGGAAACACACACCATAGAAATAGACTACTCCCCACGGTTTCCTGCCCTCCAGCTTCCGTAAAGTCATAACAGATGCTCGACAGCCTTACAGAGCCCCAGACTGCCAGCAGCTGTGCATTGACTCCTGCTAATTAAGCCACCTATCACCTGACCAACAGTGCATTCCACGTTGGGATTGCTCTAGGAGAGGCGACAGTCACACTAATCATTCACCTTGAGGAGAAAAGATTTCAGACACGCAACGAGCTTCTTCCAGCATCGCCTACTCCTACAGGGAAGACAATACGCTCCACACTGAAAGCGAGAACACAAATTTACCAGGGATTAGTGTCACAGCTAGTTGTGAGTGTGGAAATAAATCGCTTACAAGATCATTTAGTCCTGGAGTTCTCAGCCAAGGTCTACATTTGAATCACTTGGGTTTTTGGCTTACAAATCCCTGGACCCCCATCTGGACCATGCATGTTAGCATCTCAGAGAGATGGACACGTGTAGACTCACAAATCTTGTTTACGATGATGTGGTTAAATCCCTACCTCTGTAACAAATACAGATGGTAATGTCTGGCCCGCTATGAGGTTATCTGAGACTAGGACTCAGACTTCTTGAGAATTAAAAAAGACAAATGTAGAATGAAGATCGAAAGACTGAGGCTATTATCCTGCATTATTTTTAAAAGCTAATATAAAAATATATGTTTGTATATCATCTTAGGATAGGGATACAGCCAAGGTAATGAACATCAGATTGGAGTCACATAAGTGGACTTATATCCTGATCATATGCACTTATTTGACATAATATTATGAAACACAAGCAAACACACACACACAACACACACACACACACACACGCCCCTGAGAGTTATAGTATTTGTCTGGAAAAGCAACCTTGCTTTCTGGATTCGAATTTCAACCCCACGACTTACCACAAAATGTCGTGCAAGTTAGTTAACCTCAGAGTCCTCAAAAACGAATTGGGATAATAGTAGTGCCTATTTTATAGAATTTTTGCAAGATTTAGTATAATTTAATATAATTTAAAAAAGTTTATAATGGAAAGCACTTTGTTCAGTTCTTGGCATGGAAATTCTGGTAAGTATGAGCTATGACCATTATTCAAAGCCCGAGAAACCATATTTCTGCTTAGTGTAGACACCAAAGTCTGAGGTGAAATCTTGATCACGCCATTACTAACTGCCGTGATCCATTTGCCAGCTCTGGTCAAAGTGGGAAATGGCCCGATGTGAGTCTGAAGGAGGCTAATAGAGTGGAAAACAGGAAGCTGGGAGGCAGCAGCCTTATGCTTTCTACTCAGTGTGGACCATGGAGCATCAGCAGCATTTACATCACCTGGGAGCTTGTTAAAAAACAAGAATCTTGAGCCCTACCCCAGACCTATTGAATCTAAATATGCATTTTAACAAGATCCCAAGGTGATTCCTATTACACTACATTTTAAGAAATACAGCTTTAGTGGGTCAGGTCCAGGCAAGGCAGATGCTGGAACAAAAGCATAACTCAACACAAACCTACAAAACAAAAATAGAATTTCCCAACGGTGGGTAAAGACAGTTACAGAGTAAACCCATTGACAGGTAACTGACAGGTAATTTTACAGGGACAGAGCCAGTAAATGGAATTCTGGAATAGAAGGTTTTGCTATCTAGGACTGTTCTTTAGGGTCAGTTCACTTAAAAGGGTCTGTAATCCTGATGAAAGAGGTCAAAATCCTGAGCAAACTTGGAAAACATAGCTGACTTCATGCATCAGAGGCAAGAGGAGAAGCACGGGTAAAGTTTTGCAGCGAGAGGTGGGTCTGGGCAAGAGCAAAGATGAAAGGTGGTCAGGGGGTGGGGAGTCGGAAGCGAGCTGGGGGAAGGAGCGAGGAGGGGACTCCAGAGCAAGGTGAGGTCCCAGCACCTTTGCAGATGAACTAGAACTATGAAGCGATACCATGCGAGAGCCATGTCTTAAGATTGTAGCCACTTGGTGAGAAGCAGGAACTGAGAAGCCAACAGGAGAAATTACGTGCTTCCCGGCCCTAGAAACAGGTCACCGTCGTCAGGGGACACTTACAAGGAAAGGCGTCTGCTCCCACATCCTGAAATCGTGCTTAATGATCCATCGGGAGTGAGACTCCGGTATTTCTGCTCTCCTGGAGTCCCCCCAGGTGTGCTGATGCCCAGCCAGAGTGAGAGAGCAATCTTTGGGAGCAGGGGGAGCCGACCCCAAACAAGTCCTGTGCAAAAGTGAGTCATGCACAGAGATGGGTCAGAGAGAAGCTGATCGGAGAAGCTAGTGTTGTAACGAGCAAGCTGGCAGCAAAGGCCGGAGGAAGGTCCACTGGGTCAGCCTGTCTTCCGAGGGAATTCTTCTTTCCTGGACTTAATAGAAGAGTGTGGGGCACCTGGGTGGCTCAGTCAACTCAATGGCCAACTTCGGTTCCGGTCATGGTCTCCCGGTCATGTGAGTTCGAGCCCCACCTCAGCTTAACATTGACAGCGCAGAGCCTGCTGGGGATTCTCTCTTTCTCTCTCTCTCTCTCTCTCTCTCAAAATAAATAAATCAACTTCAACAGAAATAGTGTGGGGGCACCTGGGTGGCTCAGTGGGTGGAGTGCCCCACTTTGGCTCAGGTCATGATCTTGCGGTTTGTGAGTTCCAGTCCCACATTGGGCTCACTGCTGTCAGTGTGGAGACTGCTTGGGATTCTCCATCTCCCTCTCTCTGCTCCTCCCCCGCTTGTGCTCTCCCCCATGATAAAAACTAGATATTAAAAAAAAAAAAATGGCGTGTGTGGAAGAGGTGAGAAAATTAAAATTGCCCTGAATTGTACACAATAAACACTCTACCCTTTCAGTCACCACCTCAAAAATATTCCTGCTCACAGTTTTCCGAAAATATTTCAGTACTTAGTCTGTGTGTACGTGTATATATGTGTGTATTTTGTATGTTACAGATGCCAGTACTAACGCTGAGTGTCACGGACCGTGCTTCCCCCTCCCCCACCATTTAATAACCTACTGTGGTTATCTTTCCATGGTAGTTGACACATCTTATTTCAGTCCTTCTAAATGTCACACAGTATTCATCATTTGAGCATGCCAATAATTATATAACCAGCACCCCTCTTGAAGAACACTTTTCCCCGGGTCTTTTCTTTCCATTATTACAGAGTTCGAATAAATATCTTTAAGTATCTTGCCTACCTTCTGCCAAAGTATCCTATACAGTATGTCCGTGTACCTGTGGCAGGATACGTCAATCACAGGATACACATATCTTTATTTTTATGGGTATTTTCTGCACCCCTTCCACAAAACTTGACCATTTAATGCTTTTAGTAGCTGCTTGTTTTCCCAACACCATCCATAGCAATGGGTGTGATATCCTCAAACATCAACATTTTTGCCAATCGACATGGTGAACTCTGCCATTTCATTCTGGTTTGGATTTACACTATTTTTTTTTTAACGTTTATTTATTTTTGAGAGAGAGAGAGACAGAGCATGAACAGGGGAGGGGCAGAGATAGAGGGAGACACAGAATCTGAAACAGGCTCCAGGCTCTGAGCTGTCAACACAGAGCCTGACGCGGGGCTCGAACTCACGGACGGTGAGATCGTGATCCGTACCGAAGTCGGACGCTTAACCGACCAAGCCACCCAGGCGCCCCTGGATTTACACTATTTAAATATGAGCTGCCTTGGACTTTAAAAATATCCAGAGATAGTCCTGATACATGTGTGTGTGTCCGAGTCCCTGACTGTATCGTGAAATATACCTCCTTTACCTTCTCGGTCCTCTCCCAACATCCCAGTGCCCAGCACAATGCTCTGGTACACAGAGACTGTACATAGTTGCTGAATTGACTGACTGAAATGAATTACCAACTGTCCAGAATTGGCTTCAAGGAGCTAATCAGAGATGGGTGTTCCTTGAAGTTCAGAGGACTTAAGGATTGACGCCCGATGAGCCTGAAAAAGTCTGAAGGCAAAAGGTGGCGGCTGGGGTGACCACGGTAGCAACAAAAGGAACTGACAAGGTTCGAAGAAGCCAGGGGGCACCACCCATGCCACGGAGAGGAACCAGAACTTCCTACCTGGGGACATGCCTGCTGAAAGAGGTTTCCACCGGCAGAAGCTCCAAGGACCCTCCAAGGACTCCAGGAATGAGTAATTCAACTTGTGAACATCTGCAGAGCACAGCCTACTGCCGGCTCTGCCTGGTTACCTCTCCTTGTGTCCTGCCCTGTCCCTGGAGAATCAGAGGCAAGCGTGGGGGGAGCGGGAGATGAAGAAAAAGCGTAAGGAGCACACAGAAAGTCCTTCCCAGCCTCTATCTGAATCAGGTGCTCTATGTGAGGCGAACAAGTTGGCGATGGAGAGAAGCTTTAAATTGGATGAGAGGTCACACTGGATGGCCCCGGACATTTTCATCCAGGAAAGTGACCAGACACTGCATGGATTCCAGCCCAGATTCCACCCACAAACTAAAAGAGCTTCAGCAGGACTTTCCAGACGCGATGCGATACAGTTGGCTCGCTCGCCTCCCTGTCAAGTCCAGCTCCCCCTTGGCAATCGGAGAATTTGGTGGCAACCCAGCTCAATTCCTGGCTCTGGGTTTTGTGAAGCCTCTGTGAATCCCCAGCCGAGTGCCAGGGCCGCCGTGTGCTTGCCCAGGTCCTTTCAGATGGCACACCGTGGCCGCACGCCTCTACTCTGTCCTTCTCTTAGTTTTCAGGTTATTACGGGAAGAGACGAAAAGAGAATAGAGATAAGACCGCAATGTCCTGTTATTATATCCAAAGCTCCATTTGAAGGCATGTAAACATGCACTAGTGTGCTGTATAATCACACATTTGTATGTATTATCATTTGCTATTAGTTTTATTTCTCCTACTTTAAACGTTATTATCCAAACAGGCTGGGCACAAGCTTTCTGTACTTGTTCCGCCATAAATAAACAAAAACGCCTAAACACAATTTGTAAAATGTCATCTCCAAACCGCAGCTAGGATGCTGCAGAAGTAGGAAACCGAAATTAAATCAAACCGGGCACCATGCCCAGACCACAGGCTCCGGGCAAACAGACGTGGAGAGAGAACACAAGAAAAGACACTAAATTGCAGAAAACTAGACTGGAAAACCACAGTAATTAACCCTAGGGCCGGTGTGTCTGCTCTGGGACCCACCTTCTAGTTACCTTTGGGACAACAAATGTGACCATTAGCCATGTTTATTTGAAGTGAATCTCTATTTGGGGCTCTGCCTAATTTTCTTGTAAGTCAAGCTAGGGAAAGGTCAAAGTCTCTGTTATTCCGCAGGCAGGGGGTCATTTTCTTTATTCACCTGATACTTGCTTAAGAAGTAAAATCGTGATCAGAGTAGTGCTAAGAAGGGCAAAAATGGCGACCAAACCAGTTGCAAACAACAACTCCAGTAACAAGAGCTGCTCTCCTTCCCTGGCCGACGAGCCAGATGCCGCTGGAGCCTCACCCACGCCGCTCAGCACATCTGCATGTCCCTAGAGCTCTGGTGCCGGGCAGGCTGGCAGCTTCCAGCTCAGCATCTGGATCTTTCCTTTCTCTTCTCCTCCGCCTAAGGGCGTTCTCCATCCAGGCCCATAAGAGCTGGCAGTGCTCCGTCCCAACTCACCAACCAGGACAGGCGTGCTGTTTAACATCCCCAGGGGCAACCTTTTTTACTAGGGAATGAGGGTCAGTGGATCTCTCCCTGGTCTTTAGGTGGTCAGGGTGAGGTTCCTAGGAGTTCCTGGTCGACTTGAACCCCAGTGGTTCAGGATGGAATCCCATCGTTAGTATGCCTTGGCTTTCTCTCCCTTCTCTGTGTCATTTTCCTTACTTGCAAGAGTACCTCCCCAACCCTACTCGCATCAAAGTCCTGATTTCAGAGTCTTTCTTTGGACAATCCAAAATAACACAATCATCTATAATGAGTCAGTTACTTTCTTTTGCTATCCGCGATGCTCAGAATAAGCTTCAGTATTTTACTTATGATATCTCTAATCCTCAGCATAAATATGCATATTAAATATTATAATCCTTATTGAAGAAATGAGAAAACTGAAAGCCAGGCTAAATGACTTGCCTGAAGTTTCGTAACTTGAAAATGGTGGACGCACATTAGGATTCAGCTTCAGAGCGGGTACCAATCATTTTCAGGTCATCTTGCCACCCCTTCTTACCAGATGCTCCATTATGATGAAAGTCATACTTAGCTTATCACTGCGATATTTACCACCTCTAGAACTCTGCCTGCCTGACATAAATATTTTCTCCAGCAGATATTGGGGAATAGCTCAATGAATTTAATGTACTCAGCAGTCATGTATTGAGCAACATCTAAACCAAACATTTTGGTTGGCTGGAAGATGAAAAGATGACTCAAAAAAAAAAATTTCCCTTGAAAAGTATCGTGGATTACCAGGAAAAACAAGCCAGGCCAATAGACGAAGTAGGGCGGGCATGACGACCTAAGAATGCACAGAATTCTTCTTGGTAGATATGAAGATGTGGAGAGACAAGCCACCTTAACCCTCTTCAAGAAATGACTTGCTGCCCAACAGGGAAGAGCGAGGTCTGAGGTCAGCAGAGATCCAACGATCACCATCTCACGATGTGCTTCAGCTGCAGCAGGGATGTCTTATTCTTGCCCCTCCAAGGCCAACCCATGCCCACCAACTAAGCAAAGTGGGTAGCAAAGCAGAGCAACTTTCCTCACTTGTGAGGTAACTCAGATGGAAAACATTTCTCTCCAGAGCTCTATTCCAGGCTAAGACTTTGTCAAGACTGCACTGAAGTTGGATTTTTCTTCTGCCAGATCTTGCTTCCTTCCTCCCCTCTCACAGGTACTGGTCTCTAATAAACATTTTACGCACCAAACACCATCTCAGCATTTTCTTCCAGTGAACTCAACCAGTGACTGTTGGTATCAGTAGTGATCCAAGGAGGTGGTGAGGTAGAGATGGGAAGCAGGGTCGTTCACTGTCTGGGAGGCAAGGAGGGCCCAGCACTAGTAGAGGGTGAAGTACAGACAGTCCCTGACATAAGGTTGTGGTCCAATCATTAGCAATTTTCTGGTGAATCAAGCTGTATAAGAGAAAGGAATCAGCTAGGGTGTATAATGTATTAGGCATTTCAGAAAGACATATGGAGGAAATAGTACCTGTCTCCTTTGTTTAAAAATCAGCCAGACAAGGGAATTAAAAGAAAAAATGAACTACTGGGACCTTATGAAGATAAAAAGCTTCTGCACAGCAAAGGAAACAACCACAGAACTAAAAGGCAACCAACGGAATGGGAAAAGATATTTGCAAATGACATATCGGACCAAAGGGCTAGTATCCAAAAATCTATAAGAACTCACCAAACTCCACACCCGAAAAACAAATAATCCAGTGAAGAAAATGGGCAGAAAACATGAATAGGACACTTCTCTAAAGAAGACATCCAGATGGCCAACAGGCACATGAAAAGATGCTCAATGTCGCTCCTCATCAGGGAAATACAAATCAAAACCACACTCAGATACCACCTCACACAGTCAGAGTGGCCAAAATGAACAAATCAGGAGACTCTAGATGCTGGAGAGGATGTGGAGAAACGGGAACCCTCTTGCACTGTTGGTGGGAATGCAAACTGGTGCAGCCGCTCTGGAAAACAGCGTGGAGGTTCCTCAAAAAATTAAAATAGACCTACCCTATGACCCCAGCAATAGCACTGCTAGGAATTTACCCAAGGGACACAGGAGTACTGATGCATAGGGGCACTTGTACCCCAATGTTTATAGCAGCACTATCAACAATAGCCAAATTATGGAAAGAGCCTAAATGTCCATCAACTGATGAATGGATAAAGAAATTGTGGTTTATATACACAATGGAGTACTACATGGCAATGAGAAAGAATGAAATATGGCCCTTTGTAGCAACATGGATGGAACTGGAGAGGTGTTATGCTAAGTGAATAAGCCATACAGAGAAAGGACAGATACCATATGGTTTTCACTCTTATGTGGATCCTGGGAAACTTAACAGAAACCCATGGGGGAGGGGAAGGAAAAAAAAGAGAGAGGTTAGAGTGGGAGAGAGCCAAAGCATAAGAGACTCTTAAAAACTGAGAACAAACTGAGGGTTGATGGGGGGTGGGAGGGAGGGGAGGGTGGGTGATGGGTATTGAGGAGGGCACCTTTTGGGATGAGCACTGGGTGTTGTATGGAAACCAATTTGACAATAAACTTCATATATTGGGAAAACAAAAAGAATAAATAAATAAATAAATAATAAATAAATATCAGCCAGAGCACATAGGTGGCTCAGTCAATTATGTCTGACTCTTGATTTCAGCTCAGGTCATGATCCCAGGATCGTGGGATCAAGTCCTGAGCCAGGCTCTGCATTGAACGTGGAGCCTGCTTAAGATTCTCTCTCTCTCTCTCTCTCTCTCTCTCTCTCTCTCTCTCTCTCTCCCCCCTCTTCCCCTCTTCCTCAGTCACATGCCTCTCTCTCTCTCCTCTCTCTCTCTCAAAAATTAACCAATTGTAGATGTTTATCACATCTACCAGATATTTTCACTGCAATACTTTGCAATACATAGATTTGTGTTTGATTGAATAACTGGGTCTTATTGCTCAGTCAATCGACACATACCACTGACCACAATGGTTCCTTTGTTAGAGCGGGGTCATACCGGTGTCAGATGATATCCTGAAGTGCTGTTACCAACATCCAGGTTAACAGTGCTTCATGGTATCCAGCAGGCCTCCCAGTGCTCATTTCCTCCGGTCCCTGAAATTGGATGGATGTAGTTGGCAGTTGACAAGATCTCCATATTGGGACCTTAGCCTCTGAGTTTAAAAGCTATTGAAAACCTCTGAAATTATCGATGTCCTCCTCCTCCCATACAAGATTAAAAACAGATTAATACCACTCTTAAGAACTGAAAAGATGCGGGAGCAGGAAGATTACCGTGATCTCTTCCTTAATTCACCACAGTGATGCTACAGAAATTGGAAGAATCCTGGAGGATTACTACAGACTACTGTTGCTCAACCAAGTAGTATCACCACTACCACCATGAGAGATATGTTTATTTTTAATTTTAATGTTTATTTATTTTTGAGAGAGAGAGAGAGAGAGAGAGAGAGAGAAGAGGAGAGGAAAGGCAGAGAAAGAGAGAAATACAGAATCTGAAACAGGATCCAGGCTCTGAGCTGTCAGCACAAAGCCTGACATGGGGCTTGACTTCATGGACCGCGAGAGCATTACCTGAGCTGAAGTAAGGCGCTTCACCAGCTAAGTCATCCAGGTGCCCCAGACATGGTATCTTTAATAGGGCAGGTCAATATCTCCTCAAGTACTTGGCATGTGGATTTTGATATCGTATTCCTTCCTATCCTTGTCAGAAAAGATTTCAAAACAGCTTGCATTTGCATAAAACAAAAACAACACACACACACACACGGTTTGCCTGGGACTATGTTAACTCTTCTACTTGCTGTTGTAATAATAAAGGACATTTTGGAGAGTCTGACAAACATCACATTGACCGATTACATTGATGATGTCAAGTTGACTGAGCTGGATGAGCAAACAGTGGCTACAAACTAGAGGCCTGGGTAAGACATGTATGCTTCAGGGGGTGGGAATTAAACCCTGCAGATATCTGGAGGCTAGACACGTCTATACAATTTTAGGAGTCAAATCATCAGGAGGTCAGGAGGTTATGCTCCAAGAACATGGCCTTCAAAGTAAAAGCAAGTTACTGTGTCTCACATCTCCCACCACGAAGAAGAAATCTCCAAGCCTGCTGGGTCTCTTTGAGTTCTGGAAATGATGTGGTCCACCTCTAGGAATATTGCTTCGGTATATTCTGGGTGAGTCAGAAGACCCAACTTTAAGATGGGTCCTGGAGAAGGAAAGGATGTGGCACCAAGTCCAAGCTGCTAGGTAAGCAGCCCTGTTGCTTGGGCCATATGATCTAGAATATCCTATGGCATTGGATACATCAGTGGTGGGGAGAAAAATGCCATGGAGTGTTTTTTGGCAAAAGCCAATTAAAAAAGTACAACACAGCTATTGAATTTCAGGAACAAATCCAAGCCACCTGCAGCAAATAATTATAAGCTTTTGGAAAACAACTCTATGTAGAGACAGAACATCTGACCATAGCACATTAAATGACAGTGTGACCCAAACTTCCCGTTAGGAACTGGGTTCTGTCGGGTACTCCAGAAAATAAAGTCAGGCAAGCCCAACAACCATTCCCTATAAGGTGCAAGTGTCACGTTCAGGACTGAGCCTGAGACACAGGGCACAAGCAAACTACGTGAAAAATTAGTCCAAGATACCATGATATCCATCTCTCCTGAAAAACAGCATCACTCCATCAGCTCACACCATGGCTGTAAGTTGGAATGCTGTTCGGCCCCATAAAGAAGGAGGAAAAATCCAAAGCATAGTTTAGGGATTTGTTGGTGCAGAATGGAAATGCAAGCTAAAATGAATGGACATTTCACTGTAGCCTCGTGTAAGGGTTCCACTGAAAACCCACAGTGAGGAGTAATTCTTCCAATGTGCAAAGTTTGGAGCAGGGCACCTCATCATTCACTGTGAGTAGAAAGATACATGGTTTGAAATTAGAATATATATAGTGAATCACGGCCAGTGGTAAATCTGATCAGAAAAATATTATAAGATCAGGGACAAGGAGAGTTACAGAAGTAAACGCAAAGTATGAAGACTTTTTAGTCACATGTTAGTACCCACCAGAGAGCATCAAACACTGAAAAATTACTCAACACGCAAGCGAGCACAATAATGCCATCATTGACGTACTCCAGCCTCTGCCGTCAGCCACTCCATTGTTGTCACACTGGGTGCATGAATGAAGTGACTGTAGTTAAAGAGGTGAAGGCTATCCATGGGCTTAGCACTGTGGACTCCAATTTACCAATGCCGATGTAGCTGCTATCACCATTGATTATCACAATATGCCACGAAGAGAGGCAAAATTCCAGCCCTGATACATAGCACAACTCCTGTGGAAGACCCCACCACATGGTGTAAAATTACACTGGGCTCTTTCTTTTCTAGAAGGGCCAATAGTTTGTCCACATTAGGATATATACCTACTTTAGGTACTTTCAGGACTTTTCTTTTGCTTCCTGCAGGGCCTCAGTGTGTACCCACTATCTGAGGACTGGTGGTTCATCAGCACGGAATCCCATGCAACATTGATAGGGAATTCACTTTACAGAAAAGGAGGTACGGAAGTGGAAACATAACAGTGGAATCCACTGGTCACAGGATGTATTTCTCTACCCAGAAGATGCCAGCCTGGAAGAGGATTGGAATGTCCTGCTCGAGGCAGAGCTGAGTGCCAGGGCAGGACACTGAATGAATAGAATCCATCTTCTAGGATTCACTGCATTCATTGAATCAAAGTTTTAATATGGTAGTGTTCCAACAGAAAGAAGGCACGGGAACCAAAGAGTGGAAGCAGGAGTGATCCCAGTTGCTATCATGCCAAATTATTTACGTGAGGGTTTTTATTTCTCATCTCCACAAGCTGGGATATGCAGAATGAGAAGTCTTGGTCTCCGTAAGGGGGTCACTTTTTGCCAGGGGACACCATGAAAATTCTGTTTGGTTATGAGGCAGAGCTCATAACTGAACAGTTTCGGTGGTTCTTTGTGTCCAGAGACCAGCAGGCAAGAGGTAATTGATCCTGATAGGCAGGTGGACCCTGGGCTCTTGTTACAGAATATGGACAAAGGAATATTTCTGGAGCCCATGTGATCCACTTGGTTGCTTCTTGGTATTCCATCGCTAATTATAATTATAAATTGACTGGTGTAGGAACCTTGGCCTGAGTAGGGCATTGTGACAGGGGCTCCAACCACTTGGTAATGATGTCTAGGTCATACCACCAGGTGGCCTTGATAATTGCAGAAGTGGAAAAGAATCTACAGTAGATCAAGGGCAAAGAAACACACTGTTGCTGTAGTGTCAGGGGCTGTACTTCAGCCCATAGCAGTTTTCACAGAACTAGAACAAGAAATCCTAAAACGTATATGCAACCACAAAGACTCCAATTAGCCAAAGCAATTTTGAAAAAGCAAAGCAAAGCTGGCGGTATCAGAATTCCAGCCTTCAAATTATATCACAAAGCTGTAGTAAAACAGTATGGTACTGGCGCAAAAATAGACACATTGATCAACGGAACAGAATAGAAAACCCAGAAATAAAACCACAATTACATGGCCAATTAACCTTCAATAAAGCAGAAAACAATACCCAGTGGGGAAAAAGACGGTCTTTTCAACAAACGGTGTTGGGAAAACTGGTTTGCTACGCGCAAAAGAATGAAACTGACCCACAGTCTTACACCATAGACAAAAATACATTCAAAGTGGATTAAAGACCTAAATGTGAGATGTAAAACCAAAAAGACAAAATTTAGAAGAGAGCACAGGCAGCAATTTCTCTGACATTGACAGTAGCAACATTTTTCCAGAATTTTGCCTCCTTAGGCAAGGGAAACAAAAGCACAAATAAACTATTGGGGCCACTTCGACATAAAAAGCTTCTGCACAGTGAAGGAAACAATCAATAAAACTAAACGTCAACCTACTGAAAGGGAGACGATATTTGCAAATGGCGTATCCAATAAAGGGTCAGTATCCAAATTATATAAAGAAGTTATACAACACACACAACTGCCTCTTAAATTTCCTCTTAGGAAGATTATTCCACTGGAATTCTGGAAGAGTTCATATCCTGAATGTATTTGGACACGTGAATTTGAACATCCCAGTGGGTAAACTATGGTAGATCCAAGGCTGTGCGCCCAGGTCTCCCTTCAAGAAAGGGCTTCATACCCAGCTGCAAGGGGGTGCACAGCAGTCTCCTGCTGCGGATGCCTTCAGAGCTGCCTAACCTGAAATTGTGTCCTCTGGGCAGCCCGCTTCAGGGACTGAGTGAGGGTGGCATATAAAGATCTGGCCACTTTGGTTCAATTTGGGATGGTTCTGACTAGCATTACTCCATTTCGATGGCTCTGGCTGCCACACAGTTCAACTTCTTTCTCTGCACAATCCTGCTTTCTCTCCCTTCCCTTTCAGGAAATGGATCCCTAATTAGCATTTACCCCACCCAAATCCTGTTTTAGCAACTGCTTCTAGAGAGATTGACCTACGGTATACCCCTAGAACCCAAATCTAGAAAATAGAGGAATGGGCAGAAATAAAATTTATGAAAATTCCATGACACCACTGTTAAATCACTTTGACAACTGACTAGCCCCAGACTTCATTCATATGGCTACTACAAACCCCAATTTGTTGAAGGCATTTTAGTGAGGTTTTTGGTTACTTGCAACTGAAATTATTCCTCACTGATTAATTAGGGGGTAATTGCATATTTAATACAAATTGAAATCAAAGATGGTGTTCAAACTTTCTCTTAGAGTGTAAGACTTTTGCAAACAAGATCATAAGTAATTTCCAGAATTTATCGTATGATTTTTATGCCTTTAATGCAAAGTAACAAAGTACAATTAGTAAGTCTGACTACTTTCTTATCTTTGTCCCACAGAACATTCTACACTCAACATACCCTTTTTAGAGTCATTGGTTCCAGAAGTGAGAAAGTAGGATAGAGCCTTCCTTAGTACAACAATGTGTGGGATACAGACACTTCTGCGTTTTGAGGATGCCTGTCTAACCCCTCCTTGAACTTGTCACCAGTCGTTAAGTAACGACTGTGTGGGATGACCTATTTGCTGGATGCAGAGATGTGGTACTTTATAAAGTTCTTTCTTTGGGGAGGATTAAATTCTATTACCTCTATAGAACTTCATTCACCAAACCTGTTTCTGACCCCAGAAGCTAAATATAAGTGTATTAATCCTCTTATATTTTTACAGAGACAACTATCTTGCCTTTTCTCCCCAAAAGTCAACATATTCTTTCATTCACACAGTAAATATTTGTCATCCATTATGCACTGGGTATTGTGTTAGATACTGAGGATATAACAGTGTATAAAATGGGCAATGTGCCTGCTCTCTTGGAATGAGATTCTAGTAGGCAAATGCAGATCACAAATGAATAAACAGGATAGAAATGTGAGTTATGAAGACCAAAACCAAAAAGAAAGAGTGTTACAACATCCACTTGTTTGCACGGGGAGTGGCTTTAGACGAGGTTGGCAAGCAATGTGTAAGCTGAGCTCTGAGAATGGTAAGGAGTAGCCAAACATATGGAGATCTTGAGGAAGAATTTTTCAGGGAGAGGAAAATAAAGTGTCAGTTCCTTGAGGCATGAATAACTTTGGTCTCTGTAGAAACAGCAATAAAACTGATGTTTTATTTAGAGAGTAGTGAATGAGGAAGAAGTGAAAAGGGATGCCACTGAAAAGAACAGAAGAGCTTGATCGGGAAGTAGTCATGGGTCAAGGTGAATTTGGTCTGATTAAATCAGGCGATGGTCTGATCTAATAACTACCACTAGATTACCAAATACCTACCTCAAGATACCGGCTTTCCTAATTTCCTGGGAGTATCACCTTACAGATGTCACCAAGCTCCAGCTTCAGATCTCTCATTTGTAAAAATAGGAGATTTGATTAAACTATAAATTCTTTAGAAGGGTAAATGAGGAAACAGAGATGCGCGATTTGTAAATTTCAGAGTGTTATTGACATGCATCCTATTTCCAGAATGACATTTTCCTTTTCTAAACTACATGTTCTCAATTCCCTTACTGTTCTCCGTATTACATAGTACATGATTCCCTGTTTCTTCTTCATCCAGGTATCCTAATTTAAAACCTAAATTCTTTAGGGTAACTACCTGATAGTGTAATCCCAAGTGCCAATGCTTTGTGTTGATTACAATTTCTCTCAGACTTCTACAGAAAGCATGGCAGGAGACCCTATGGGGTCTGAGAGTAAGAACAACGACAAAAGTTGAAGTCGTCTGGATCCTAGAATTGGGCAGCCACGTCACCTGCTGGCGGGACCTGATACGTTGTCCTCATCTTATAGGCCAGTTTATCCATTTGTGTAATGGGGAGAATAGTTATCTAGATTAGCGGGATGAAACAGATGTGCGGAGAATGCCTGAGCTCCAGGTACACAAGGTAAGACCGATGTTACCCTTGACCCATTCTCCTGTAGAGAGCGAGAGCTACTCTCTCTTTTTTTAATGTTTACTTATTTGCTTTTGAAAGTCGGGGGGGGGGAGGGGCAGAGAGTGAGGGAGAGAGAAGTCCAAGCAGGCTCCATGCTGTCAATGAAAAGCCCGACGCAGGGCTCCATCTTGCTTATTGTGAGACAATGACCTGAGCCAAAGTCCGGAGTCTGATGCTCAACTGACTGAGCCACCCATGCACCCCTAAATTGTCTCTTGGTGAATTTGAAGGTACTATGATGCCACTCAGTGAACCCCTGGCAGTAACTTATTAAATGGAAGCGAGCGTTGTGACCGTGATATTTGCCTGCGGCCCCTGACCCCAGCAGAGCACCCTCTCCTCTGTCACCAGCAATCTCAGAAACGTGGTATGAGAAAAATGAACTAGAAACCAAACTCCAGATGCACGTATGCCTTCTAATAACGTAGGGCTGTTTTTTCAGAGGCATGGTGATTAGAGGCTTTAAGGCTACTCGGACCTTCAGAGGGCTCTAATTTGCTGTGTTTTTCCCTAGTCCTCACTGTTTCTCTTCAATGGTCTGTAATTTTCTTCATTGCCGTGAGATTTTGGGGCAACCAGCCTGCCTCTGGCCGCTTATCGCCAAGATCTCCGTTGCTCTTGGCAATGGCCTTAGATGTGATCTTTCTCACGCTGTTCCAAGTGAAGTCCGTGTCACTAGGCAGAGGTGTCTGTCTTAGTTTCTACTGCCACAGTAGCAAATTACCACAATTACTGCTTTCTTTTCGCCCTCTAGAGGCTGCCTGGTTTCCTTGGCTTGGAGGTCCTTCTTTTAAAGAATTTTTTTTTAAGTTTATTTATTTATTTTTGAGAGAGAGAGAAAGAGCATGAGTGGGAGAGGGGCACAGAGAGAAGGAGAGAGAGAAGCTGAAGCAGGCTCCGCACCGCCAGTGCAGAGCCTGATGCGGAGCTCGAACCCACGAACCATGAGGTTGTGTCCTGAGCCAAAACCAAGAGTCAGACGTTTAACCAACTGAGCCACTCAGGCGCCCCCGGACATCCTTCTTCTAATCACTCCAATGCCTTGTTTCCCTCGTTATATCTACTTCTGTCTCTGCCTCTGATCTTCATCTTTCCATCTTAGAAAACCCTTTTGATTTTGCTGGACCCACCCAGATAATGCAGGATATTCCCCAAAACAACCTTAATTGCATCTGCAAAATTCCTTTTTCCGTGTACGATAGCATATTCACAGGTTCTAGGGATTAGGAGGTGGGCATCTTTGGAAAGCCATGATTTAGTCTACCAGGGTGCTGGATCTCTTCATTCTTTTTTTTTTTTTAATTTTTTTTTAACATTTATTTCTTTATTTTTCAGAGACACAGAGACACAGAGCACAAGCAAGGGAGTGGCAGAGAGAGAGAGAGAGAGAGAGAGAGACGGAATCCAAAGCAGGCTCCGGGCTCTGAGCTTCCACACACAGCCCGACGCAGGGCTTGAACACACAAACCGAGAGATCATGACCTGAGCCGAAGTTGGATGCTCAACCGACTGAGCCACCCAGGCGCCCCATGGACCTCTTCATTCTTAACACATGCTTCTCCCCATGAGGAGGGGTGTTATTCTATCAGACAGTGACCCCGAGTGAAGTCTATCAGACTTCCCCCGCAGTGGCCGCCCTGCTCTGAGTGGCTCTGAAAAGGGGGGACAGACTCTGGTCTTCTTGCACCTTCTGGTGTGGAACCTGAGCCCCATAGGTTAGTGGAGGCCGGTATACTCAGAGCCTGATATATTCTTAGCATGTTTTACCTCGAGCAGAACCTTCATCCTACAAGTGGAGGTTATATCAGGGAAAGGCTCAGGAGTAGAGTTTCTGCAGTATGGAGCTGAAGGGATGAGACGTTCTAGAAGCCTACCCTCCCTGCTGAAACCACAGTCCTATATGGGGTCAGGTGGGGAGGGAAACCCATTTGCTTGCTACACATATGTGGAGTACGGCTTCCATAACACTAAGCTGGGGCAAAGGGGGAGGGGTATGAGTGCCACAAATTGTCCCTGTGCTTCCTGAGATTTAGAAGATTTTGTTCAATAAACATCCTTCCATTTGCTCTTTATTCCTGGGACAATTTCTAGAGTCTTTAAATCCTGTGTGTGCGTGTTGTGCATGTGTGTGTACATGTTTCCTCATAATTTTCAGCAGGTAAATGGTTGCGTTAGTAGTGAGGGGGTCCACTGTGCTCCACACGCAACCAGTGCAGTCATCGATCCACACTTTTATACTGTGACAAACCATGAGCCCTCTTATCTACAGACCCCACTAACCTCAGTATAATGAAACTACCCCAAAACATCAGAGGATTGCAAATGTATTATAATCGGTAGATTTTTGTTGCACTGGGACCTCCTTCCATTAGTTCATTGACGGATGGTAGCAAATTCATGTCCAAGATATTCGAGCCAAACCCACCAAAGAGAAACCCACTGATACACCCCACACGCTGCCTACCCCCAAATCACTGCTTCCTGCTGCCTACCTCGAATTATCTCCTTGCCCTGTGCATCTTTGTCCTCTGCGAATCCAGACTCATACTTTGTTTGCTTCTTTTATTTTTCGCCGGGAGCCTGTCTTGGATGGTCTCCATTGTGTTTACTTCTTCCTTTCCTTTTCCTTTCTCTGCTGCCTTCTTTAAGATGAAACACTGGTTCTGTCGTTAATTCGCCTCTTGTCTATTTCTCCTGTCCAGGAAATTCTACAGTTCTCCATAGCTAGTTTTCTCAGGTAATCACAAATGTAGAAGTTTTGATGGTTGTGTAATAGCGAGGGATTCTGAGGTGTCAGGAGGGGCCAGAAACTCTGAGACGCACTCAGAGTTACCGGAGTTATCTGTTATCTATTGTTGTTACCCCCTGGTAGACCCTTGACTTGTAATTCCTTGTATCATTTATCATTTTATGCGCTAATCCTTTCATGCCGACATTTCAGAGGGGTTTAAAAAAGCTGCACTCATCAGGATTCTGACTTGTGTGAGAACTAAAGAGGAAGTATAGTGAGTGTATGAGGTTAAGTAACAACTTTTCTTTTTTTCTTTTTTTTAAAAATTTTTTAATGTTTATTTTATTTTTGAGAGAGAGACAGAGCATGAGCAGGGGAGGGGCAGGGAGAGAGAGGGAGACACAGAATCTGAAACAGGCTCCAGGCTCTGAGCTATCTGAGCACTGAGCCCAATGCAGGGCTCAAACTCGGGAACAGTGAGATCATGACCTAGGCTGAAGTCAGACTCTTGACCACCTGAGCCACCCAGGCGACCCACAACAACTTTTTTAAGGGAGATTAACTTGACAAGCAAAAGAAGAGAAGACCAGCTGGCAGACCGTGCAGAATTTAGCCATTGCAAATGGTTGCACCAATGTAGATGGAAAAGGAGAAAATTCAGGGAAGGTTAGAGCCTAGCATATTAGGTGATAGGATTTCAAACTTACCCTGTTAGCAATGACTTTTTATCCCATCGCTCTTCTACCTTTCTCTCCACCCCCCCCAAAAAAAAACATGTTATGGAAACAGTAACAAAAATGGTTAAAAATTAAATTTTAAACTATAATCAATTTTATGGAGAAGATTATCTTTGGTTTAGCAAGATGGCTGCAACTGTCCATCCAATCCTTGTCGGGCTGATGCTGCAGAGCTGGACCCAGTGGCAAGCTTTACAAGGGAGACAAAGAGAATGGCAAATATCATACACCAATGAGCAAATCAAAGTTGGTTGAGCAGGCCCCAAGTGTCTTTGTCTCTCATGTGTGTGTAAAAGCAATGCTGAAAAGAGAGGAAGAGAAAGCAGTCATACCTACTCTAGACCACAACAACATACACTACAATTTCAACATCTCTGAAACCTCTCCTTCTGGAAAACAAGGTTCCATCACTGTCCTAGAGTCTGACTGGCCTGTTTTCTGACTCATTCCTCCCAGACATGGGAAGAAGAATGGCAGGACACTTTGATATCTCTGTGGTGGCCATAGGAATACACACAGAGAACATCGGGCAGGAAGAACAAGAAAGGCCTATGCATCATTGCCACAGCTGAGGAGAAAGTCACAAAGGGACAGGGACAGAGGTCATGTTGAGGCCCCCAGAATGAGTAGAGGCTCCCTGGAAAGAGTCCCTTTCATAGCTGTCCTCTTGAGATCCGTAAGTTTTTGGGTTTTTTTTTTTTTTAAGTTTATTTATTTTGAGAGAGAATGCAGAAGAGGGGCAGAGAGAGAGGGAGAGAGAGAATCCCAGGCAGGCTCTGTGCTGTAAGCGTGGAGCCCGATGTGGGCTCATGAACCATGAGATCATGACCTGAGCCAAAACCAAGAGTTGGATGCTTAACTGACTGAGCCACCCAGGCACCCCTGACATCCTTAAGTTTATAGTAAACACAAGTTGCTTATGCCAGAAGAAGGCAGTTTCTATGGATTATAGCCCCAAACTATAAACTAACATAGACACTTTCTTTTATAAGACAGTGCTAGTTGGTAGGGTGATGAAAATGAACTAGCACACTACTGCCTTTAATGATGGATGAATGGGGGAAATGGGCAGATAATGTAATAATTGTCATGTCAACCCACTGAGGGGATATTTCAGATGAGGGACTCTAGAGGCAGGGTGGTCCTTTGTCCAGCCTCCACAGAAGAAACTCACAGCACTGAACTTCATGCCCAGGACTCGCTAATCCTAAAGTGCAAGCTTATCCCAGAAGAACCCCAGGCAATTCCAAAGGGAGCTACCCCCTTAGCACAATTGGGGAGCTTCTCCACAGTCTTTGAACCATGGTTTCCAATATTCCTCCTGGACTCAGACCTCTTTATCTTGAAGATGCATTTGATATTGGAGGACCAAGAAGAAGTTTTTCAGATGCATAATGAATGTTAATGAATAAATCGGGTCTAGTATCTTTTGGAGTGAGATAGCATGATGGGCTCAATGGAAAGAGTTTCATGTATGTTTTATGAAATTGCTCTAGAAACATTGCTATCAGAGAAGTTCTGTGTGTATAAACCTGTTAATGCCATTGGAATAATCTAGGTGAATTAGACATCAACTAGGCACAGGTGTAAAACCCCATGGATACGGAAACACGGTGACCCCAATGTTGCCCCACAGTAAGCTTATGGGATAAGGATGTCTAAGCTGTTTATTCTTTCTAGAACTCGGTTTCTTATGTGAAAGTGAAAAGATCATGCTGGATAAACAGTGGCTCCTTGAAGATATACTAATTTGTGAGGCTTTTGGTTTGCAGTCTGCTAAAAAGTTGGGATGAATTCAATATTGGTATCCTGCATTTTTTCCCTCCCTCCTCTCTGTAGAAAAGAAAAGCACTCAGACAGGCAAAGGAATTGAAGAAGGAGCTAGAGATGCAGAAAGGGGCCCAATGTGGCTTCCCTTGTGATGACCAAGAGAAGATAACCGTCTTTCTGTTTGTGATTTGTTTTCTTTCCTCCCACATAGCTGCAGGGGCAAAGGAGACCCATTAGGCCCTTTTATTGATTCAGTGTTGTTGCCCTCAGAAGTTCATTTGAGACTAAAACAAGTTTATGGAGCAAGAAAACAGAGTGAACGACTCAGTCTGGCTCTGCGCTATTAGAGAATTTGGGGACCTTTCTCCATGCCACCTGAAGTACCAAGTGACATGGGAAGACAGAACTTACTGGAGACGATGGTAAAGAAACAAAGGGTCTGTGGTTGCTTTACCTGTCCTCTGCCTTATGCCAACAGCACCCAGCAGGTGCTTAACCGAACACAGAATTATTTACCAGGTCCTGGAAATTTAGCTTATCTGGAGGCTTGGGTTTAACTGGAATTGTCTGCCTTAAGCCTGTTGAGAATATACACTCTTGGTTTCAAAACGGGCCCAAGAATAACCACATTCAAGCATTACAATTCTTTCCATTATGAATACAACACCCCAGAGTGGGTTTCTAAGGGCCCTGACAAGTTGAATTACTGTCTTTTCCTACTCAGCTGCTTGCAACTGAGCTTATAGTGAAATGGCTTTAAACAATGTCATGCCTCTTTACCCACAGATGCAGCTCACAGGACGTCGTGCACACCCCAGTGACAACATAAGGAAGGGAGTGTTGGATCCAGAGGCAAAGGGCTCAGGGTTCTTGCTAGAGCTCTGTGGCCCATGAGTCGTGTGACCTTGACAAAGTCCCTTCCCAGCCCCTGTCCTCACTTCCCTATCAGAGCCTAATGAGGGTGTAGAGTAAACCAGAGAGTCCTTATGAATCTTTCCAATTTGTAATTCAATTCAACAAACATTTACAGAGTTTATACTATGTTGCCGCCACTGTGTTAGACAGCTCCCAGCTGTATAATTTATTTTTTATTCCATCGAAAACTAGAGTCAGGTAACTTTCATGCAGTTTTTAGCACAAAATCACCAGACTGGGAGCCACAAGCCTCAGGTTCTGCTTATAGCTTCATCATGACACACTCGTATGATCTTTACAAAGTTGCATCAGCCATCTGGGTTTTAGTGTCTTCATCTATGGAAGGAGAAGGAAGAATGAGGGTCACGTTCAGAGCTCATGGTCAGTCGGCAAGTAGTTTGCACAGATCTTATAATAACCATGTGCTGAGCTGAGTGCCTATTCCGTGCTAGACAGTCACATCAAACTGAGTTAAGTTATTCCCTTTTGACATTGCCTTGTTCAGGACCTCTCCCCTGACACATAGTCAGAATTTTTGCTCCTCTCTCTGTTCCCTGGAATCCTGAGCATTTTCTCAGTAGAGAGTCATTACACAGCACAGACACCATTGCCCATGTGCCCATCTTCCTTCCAGGCTGAGGGTCTTGAAGCCAGAGCTCATCCATTTGCTGCTCCTATGAAGGTTGTTCAGCCTAGCGGGAGCCCAATAGAAGCGTCTCACAGCTATCCTACACTATGTATTCTTCTATTCCAGGTCAGTTTGTCCCCAGCACACCAGACAGGGAGCAATTCCCACCAGAGAGGATGTCAATGTGTTTCATTCTAAGTCCTACTGTTAGTAAATGCTCAATCAATGCATTTCTATTTTTTGTTAGTTGGTAACTTTAGGACCTTACAAACATTTACTCCCTTTTCCCTTCCATTGTCATTAGGCACAATATACTTTCCTGCTCTCACTGGTGTTTGGTTTGGCCATGTAACTCACTCTTGCCAATGGGACGTTACCAAATACAATGTAATCAAAGACTTGAAATATGATTTTTCCCTTGAACTTCTTCAGTGACTGGGGGAAGAACATGGCCTTGCATATTCCAAAAGAATGAGAGACACATGGAACAGATCAGCCAACGCCTAGCTAATCCTCAAATTCACATATAAGAGCAAATATTTGCTCTTTCAAACCATTGGGTTTTTTTTTTAAGATCATTTGTTTTGCAGCACCACGTTAGTAGAAGATGACTGACACACTTTGAAAGCCACAGATGAATCATTTCTTTACATACTCATGGCTTCTGCCTCTCTTATGTCTCCAACCTAGAGATTATTTTTGTTCAAGAAAAATTAATTGAGAAAGCACCAAAAGTTTAGGGCTCCAGGTACAGAGATTATGAACAATCACTGCTTTCAAGGAACACATTCACCATCTAGTAGGGGAGGCAGGTGACTAAAATGATAAATGCAACAAGATGTGATATGTGTGTGACAGACTGAGGCTATATACAGACTGAGGCTATAGTCCAAAAGTTTCTGTAGGAAACTACAGAAGGCCCCACCGAGGGGCATCTAAATAGACCTTGGCTTTAAGTGAACTTCAGGAAAGGCTTTCCTTTCATGGGGCAGTTGATATCTAAGCTGAGTTGTGGTAGATCCATGAGAAATAGGAATGCGTACACAGACTAAAAGAGATTAAATCAGAAGGAACCTCATACGCAGATTCCATATATACATGGAGTAGTGAGTTCATATCTTGATTCTACCGCTTACTAAGTACCATTAATTTGCACAGTACTTGGCTTCTCTAAGACTCAGTTTCTTTAACTGTAAAAGGGGAATAACATACATTCCTTGCCAAGTTTTCATCAAGATTAGATACAATACAAGTAAAACAAACAGTGCAGAGGTAGCTAGTGATAAATAGAAGAAAAGGGAGAAGAGAAAGAAGATGGAAATAACAGCATGGGTTTTCCCAGTCTGTTTCAAAGAAAGAAGAGGAATCCACCGAAGACTTGGTGGCAAACGTAATAGATGTTTCTAGTGTAATGGACAAGCAAACCTCACTTCTGGAAGTTTGACCTCTCCAGGGATATGCAGTATGGCCTCCCACAGAACTTGGAGGTGCCTCATATGCCCACTCAGTCAGGAACTTCACCACCGGCCATGCTTCTTTGTGAGGGTGGCCCCAAGTCCCTTTTGATGGGGACCTCCAAAATTTTGGAGCATTGCCAAGTGAAAGGTAAATTCTATTGTTCAGTCTAATTCAGGAGATCAGAGAGGCTATGCCAGTTGCATTCCCACCAACAGTGTGAGAGGGCTCCCCTTTCTCCACATCCCTGCCAACACCTGCTGTATCCTGTGTTGTTAATTTTAGCCATTCTGACTGATGCGAGGTGATATTTCATCATAATTTTGATTTGTATTTCCCTGGTGATGAGTGATGTTGAGCATTTTTCATGTGTCTGTTGGCTATCTACACATCTTCTCTGGAAAAAATGTCTATTCATGTCTTCTGCCCATTTCTTAACGGGATTATTTGTTTTTTGGTGTTCAATGTTATAAGGAAAACAGTATGGAGGTTTCTCAAAAAGTTAAAAATAGAACTACACTATGATTCCTTCCACACATACACACAATTATGCTACCAGGTATTTACCCAAATGATGCAAAAATACTGATTTGAAGGGAGACAGACATGTGTTCCAATGTTTATAGCAGCTTTATTAACAATAGCCAAATTATGGAAAGACCCCAAATGTCCATCGACTGATGAATTGATAAAGAAGATGTGATGCATATACACAATGGAATATTACTCAGCCATCAAAAAGAATACTGCCATTTCCAACAATGTGGATGAAGCTAGAGAGTATTATGCTAAGTCAAATAAGTCAGTGAGAGAAACACAAATACCATATGACTTCACTCATATGTGGAATTTAAGAAATAAAACAGATGAACATATGGGGGTAAAATGGCAAACCAGGAAAGAGACTATTAACTACAGAGAACAAACTGAGGGTTCCTGGAGAGGAGGTAGGCAGGGGTTGGGTTAAATTGATATTGGGGATTACGGACGGCACTTGTTGAGATGAGCACTGTGTGTAGGTCATGAATCACTAGATTTTACTCCTGAAACTAATATTATACTATATTTTAAATAACTTGAATTAAATAAAAACTTGTCAAAAAAGCATAATTCAGGAGATCAGGATGTAAATCCCACTGCTCACCCAGGTTGTAATGTCCCCAGCCCTCCCTCTCTGAATGACCTCTTACTGCTTTCATCGTCTTTCACTCTCTTCCAGGCATGTGGACTTTCCTCAATGCTTCTCAGACACTGTGCTTTGTCCTGCCTCACAGTTGTCACCTTTGTGGTCGCCTCTGTTTAGAATTCTTTCCCCGGAGGTTGTTTTCCTGTTTTCTTCCTCCCTCCCTCCCTTCCTCCCTTCCTTATTTCTTTCTGTCCTTCCTTCCTCTCTCCCTCCATTCTTCCTCCCTCCCTCCCATCTCCCTTCCTTCCTTCCTCCCTTCCTTCCTTCCTGCCTTCCATCCTTCCTTCCTTCCTTCCTCCCTTCCTTCCTTCTATCCTTCCTTCCTCCTTCCCTTCCTTCCTCCCCCTTTCTCTCTCTCTCTCTCCTTCTCTCTCTCCCATCCTCCCTCCCTCTTTCTTTCTTTCTTTCTTTCTTTCTTTCTTTCTTTCTTTCTCTTGGTCAAAACTCAGGTTCTAACTCCCAACACTTCCTCCTCATGAAAACATTTCTGATGATTCATGTGTAATGATATATTTCAAAGATAATTATATACAATTATGCATTTCAAATGTGCATCTTGATTTTCTCTCTCCCCCATCGATTTTTAACCTGATTGTAAGCTCCATGATTTTTCATAAACCCAAAGCCTAGATACAGGACTGGGAATAAGTGTCCAGTCATGATGACTTCCACACTTACACACAGAGAACTAATAAAGTCTGAGGACAGAGTCAGTGCAATAAAAGTCAAATTTATCGAAACCAAATTTTCCTCAGAATGGAATGGGGATATTCACGAAACTCTGAGTCAGAATGTGAAATGGAAGGTCAGGGGGTGGGCAGGGGTGAGACATCAGGCAGGAGATGTCCCAGGGGGCAAAGCATGTAGACGCTTGGCTGTCACATTAATATATCACATTTTATGGCGTCGATGAAATAGAGCTTTTGAAGGGTATATTAATCAGGGTCCTTGTTTAAAAAATAAAATCAATCTAGCTATCTTATGCAGGAAAAGAAATATTTATTATATTACTGCCCTCAGAATATCCGAGGAGATCAGATTTCTCAGGAATGATGCTACACAGCCATAAATACAGCCGCTACATACATTACAAGACTCGTCTGGCAGAAGCACCACTGCCCGGTCTGGGCAGTTACGACTCCATCACTGGATGCTAGAAACATCAGCTGTCTCAGCAGAGGTGATCAGGTGACTCACATCGCCTCCAGGTCTCAGAAAAATGTGTCTGTTTTACAGAGTCTTGGACCTATGTGAAACTCTACCTGCAACGGCATCTCAGCAATGGAGCTCTTATCTTCTCAACCTCTCCAGTGCAGAAAGATAGGTTAGAAGACCTTGATGGGTGCTAAACGACCAGCCCCCTCTACGTTCCACCCAGATTGGTATTTCAGGAACATGAGTCTGTCTAGGAAGAGAATGCCAGACAACCTGGAGAGGATTCCATAGAAAGGCTTTCTTCCCTGGGTGGGACTAGCTACTTTCCAGAGTACCTTCCAAGCATTGGTGTTCTTTGACTATTCTGGGGACAGCTTCTTTAAGACAATACGAGTTCAGAGAATAGAACTATTTTTCATTGAACGGCCACCAGGTTCCCAACACCGTACGGAGTGTCTTGCCTGCAATGATTTATAAAATCCTCCCCTATGACACTCCATGAGGTGAGGGATGAAGAGAACTTTCTTCTCCTTCTGCCTCTGCCCTTCCCTCCACACATCTTTCCTGGGCTGGGACTCTGTCCCAAAGGAGACATTGACTGCCAGAGCTTGAAATAATTTTTAAGCCGCATATTCTACCCGCCCCCCTGAGGGAGCAGAGTTATTGGCCCTTAAGTGTCAGTATCTACTCCTCTCTTACATTTCTTTCTCTGCTAATGAATGTCTGCCTACAGGATGCTTCTGTATGTGTGCTACGGACATTCAAGTGGTCGGCAATTTGAGACAGTGCCTGCTTCCCTAAGGGAGATCCAGCCACATGTCTAACACTTCTGTGTGTTGTATCTCTTTGGAAGTGAAACTTCATGGATATCAAAGAGAAACAAGGGAAATGGAGCTCCACTTCACTCGAGCCTCAACAATGTTCTAATATCCAGGTTTGTTTTTTTTTTTTACCCAAGATCCCATCCTTTGCAGTATTAGGTATTTGTCCAGACACGAATAGACAGATCCTATATCTCTTTGTATGATTTCCTCAGATGGCTTTTCTACAGTAAGGAAAAGTGAATAGTAGAATATGGGCATCCAACTGTCACTCCAAATTCCTAATAGTTGATATTGTTTTATTATTGCACCAATGCCATTTTCCTGTTGTGATATTGTGAATATGGATGAAAGGTCCATAAATCCTCTCTGTAATATTTTTTTGGTAATTTCTGAGTCTACAATTAGTTCAAAATGAAAAAAAAATATGGTATGAAAATTATCATCAATGAGGGTGTCAAAATCACCGTTCTCTTCCAGGGAAGGGAGAGCTCAGACCTCAAAAACCACAATGGCCTGTTTCCCACTTCTTGAGGAAAGAGAAGATGTTTCCATTACTTTCTGAGCATATGCACCAAAGACAAGATAAAATAGTTGTTTTCAATTAAAACAGATTGAACTTCCAAAAAAAAAAGAAAAACCAGAAAGAAAGAAAGAAAAAAATAGGTATTTCATGTCCACATTTGTAGAAACAGAAGCTCAGAATATTTAAATAACTTGCTCAAAGTCATAGTTAAGAAGTAACTGTGTTTGGATTCAAACTTAGATATTTCTAGCTCTTCCTCACCCACTGTGACTTGGGAGGGTGCAGAATGCAACGAGAGCTCTCCCCTATTCATCCAGAAGAATGCTCCGATAATATTGTCCCTGACGTTCCAGAAAGCATCAAGTCCATCAAAGCCAACTGCACAGCTTCCAAGGGGACTGCTCACAGCCAGGGAGTCTTTGATCCCTGAGAGCATCTGGACCGAAGCATCATGAGCATTTTTCTCTGTCAGACCTATTTCCGAAGTGTGTTTATGAGCCACATCTTGCCAAGAATAAACCAGCGTGAACACCCGTCGATTGTAAACGTGAGCCCAACAGTCACCTCCGTGATTTGTGATGATGCCACCATCTTGCAGACACTGCTGTTCCACGAAGGGCTTCAACACAGTGTAGACGGACGTAGCCAAACGTAGGATGTGGTACAGGAACTTGAAAAGAGATCTGTGCTCCATTAAAAACGAAAACCCCCTATAATCAAGATTCCTTTTTATAAAATTTGCCCCAAGGGTGTCTGTGCAAAAGGAAATACATTGCATGGCTGGAAGGGAGGGCTTACAACCCTATGAGATCCAAGTTAATATCTAGTTTATAGGTACTTTGGCTTCTGATAGCTTCAAAATTTAAACACAGGAGGGGGAAGACCTTGAATAGAAGATTTTGATCGCAAAATGTGAATAGGGGGGAAGGGGGGGGTTCCAGTGATTAGATCAAGAATGATCAGGTGAGGGGATCTTGGGTGGTTCAGGTGGCTGAGCATCCAACTCTTTGTTTCAGCTCAGGTCGTGATCACAATGTCATGGGATCGAGTCCCTCATTGGGCTCTGGGCTGAGCGTGTAGCCTACTTGGGATTCTTTCTATCTGCATGTCTCTCCTGCTCATGTGCTTGCCCTCTCTCTAAAATAAAAATAAAAATAATAATAATAATAATAAAGAATGAGCAGATGAGTTAGGAATTGTGGGCTCGTGTCCTTCCTACATCACCAAGCAAACACTTTTTCAGTCTCTTATGCAACAGCGTGTTGGAACTAGTGTAAAGATCAATAAAAGAATATACATGAAGGTTATTTACGAGAGGTAAAACTTTCCCGTTTTGAGCATGTATTGAGGACCTCCCGGATGTCAGTTTGCTGCCCCTTACATGCCCCTGGAGCTCCCTGGCTAGTCTTCTTCTGCTCATTGTCGCCTCGGGCGTTCTTCCCTTTTCTGGAATGCTCTTCCCCCTGATACATTTTTCTGGCTTTCTCCTCTTACTCATTCATTTATTCACAGGTCACTCCCTCAGTCTTTTCGGACCACTGCTTAGAAAAATGGAGCCTCTGCCCCTCTCTCATTTTCCAGCTTTACGTTCTTTCGTATGTATAATTTATAATTCTATTTTACCAATTTCAGCTTACAGAGAAGGGCACTGAAGCCTGGAGGCGGTTCCCCTCTACAGTAATATAGCTAACATTTCCCGAGCACTGACTGCATGCCAGGCTCTAATACAGACGCTTTGACCACCTTACCTCATTAACTTGTCTGGCTACCTTGCAAGTTTATTGTCTTCATCTTTAGGGGGTTTATACCATGAAAGTAAGAAGCGAATCAAAGACAAACCACTCGTCTTATAAATTTGCTGAGGAGGACTACGGTGGATGTCGGTGAGGTAAGCCTGTTTACTTGTCTGACTTCCCCACTTGCCTCGTCCTGTTTATTGTCGCACCTGCACATTGCTTGGAACATCTCACCAGGTTGCCGCATGCCATTGACCGAGAGAAAAGAAAGATCCACTGAAGTCAATGATCCTGGGCCATGCCTTGAAGCGGTAGCTTAATATCCCCACGTGCATTATTATTACGGGCCTCTCTGAACCTGCAGTTGGCATCCCTCGCTTGCAGACGTGTGATTTCATTACAGCGGCAGGTACGGTCAGCCACGTCTCATGACGAGAATTCTGATACTCACGAGGGTTAAGCGACGCGCTGGTGAGCATCGGAGTAGCAGCTCCGTCCCTACATTCACCTCTTCCCATTTCACGGGCATCTCTCCTCCGTGAACCTCCACCCAGGTTTCCTTCGGCCCTGAAGTGGCCCCTTTCGCCGGTCTAGAAGTCTCCGAGCGGGAGGCAGTCTGCCAAAGAGAATCCAACTCACGTGTTCGTTCTTGACCATCGCCTCGACGTTCACTCGACAGAAAACACAGGGCGTATCCCCCGTGCCCGGCAAAGCGCTAGGTCCTGGGGCAGTGCGGACGACTCGGTGTCACCTTCAAGGGGGCTTCAGCCTAAAGAGAGATCATTACACCAAAAGACATCTTGAGGCAACGTGGTCGGTGTGTTTCATGAGGGAGTCCCAGGCAGGAGCAAGGCACTGAAAGGGAGATGTGGGGGACGCATCCCTACGCCCCTTCTGAGCCAGTATTCTGTGACTTCTCTTCCAGTCACCTGGCTCCCTGCCGGTATCTACTTTAGCAAAATTCATGACTTAACAGTGCATGAGGGAACATCACTTTAAGCCATAATTATGCTTTTCCGCAAATGACCTGTGCAATTACACGGGAGCGCTGGACAGCAATTGCAGAGAGAAGTTGGAGCAAGTGAACAGCAATATAATGCTACAAAACGATCCCTGCTTCAATTTTCCTTCTCGTAACTAAAGATTACATTTGCTTCTATCGCAGAGATGTGCGCTAAAAAACAAAAGAGACCCATTAGATTATCTTCTCGCATCTCCTCCTGGGAAGCTTTGCCTTTGTGTGTGTTTGTTTTTTGGTTTTGTTTAGGTTAGTTGAGTTTTGTTTTGTTTTGAACTGCGATAGGCTTCCAGGGGCTTTGGGCTGCTCAGTTTTTCCAGAGTAATGGGGATAAGGATGGGGGAGGAGAGATCTCACTTCTCAGTGCTTATACTTCGTAAATCTGCACATTGGTGCCCAGGGGACCACCATCACGTCCAGAACACGTGTGGACGGAGCTCAGAAACAAGGTGGGAACTTGCTCCAGGAGAGCCAACAACAAGGCTGGGAGTGTAAAGTTGGAGCCGGTGTCAGAGTTAGAATAATCACAGTTGGATGAAAGAAGGGGGCTAATTAGGAATCTGGTGGGTAGTTTCAGTTTTGGGATACCAGAGGTTTGAGGCAGGCATGTTTGAGATAAACATGGGTATGGGTATGCTACGAATGCCCATTACTATGCAGATAGAAATATTTTATAAAGTTTCAGTCCTACTGTGAAGTCTTCTGATTCTGTTCTCTTCCTATTACATCCTAATCCTGATCACGGTCTTTGAAAAACATCTCAAAACAATTGCCTTCATGCCTTAATCATTACCTTGTGTCATTATCTTAATCGTTATCATATCTTATATCGTATTATCATTATCATATATAAGATAATACATATTATAGATGTATAATAGTGCATTGTTACTTTATAATTGGACATGAAAATTATCATTTTCATTCTCTTATTTATTTATTTGTTTATTTAAAATGTTTATTTATTGGGGTGCCTGAAGTATCTTGGTTCAAGTCATGATCTCACAGCTTCTGATTTCAAGCCCAGAACTGAGTTCAAGTCTGCTGTCAGCCCAGAACCCACTTCCGATCCTCTGCCCCTCTCTCTGTCTCTGCCTCTCCCCTACTTGCACTCACTCTCTGTCTCTCTCAAAATAAATAAAGTTTTCAAAAAATAAAATGTCTATTTATTTTGAGAGAGAGAGAGAGAGCGACAGAGAGCATGCATGCAAGTGGGGAAGGGCAGAGAGAGACCAGGAGAGAGGATCCCAAGCAAGTTCTGAGCTGTCAGCCCAGAGCCCAACATGGGGCTTGATTTTGGGACCATGAGATCATGACCTGAGCCGAAATCAAGAGTCAGTCACTTAACCAACTGAGTCACCCAGAAGCCCCATCTCTTTTAAATACAAGTATAATGAACATCTCAGGTCAAACAGGTATAAAGTTTTTATCCATTTTAACTCAATAAGTCATTTTCTAAATTTCACTCATCTGTGGAATTTAAGAAACACAACAGATGAACATAAGGGAAAGGAAGGAGAAATAAGATAGATAAAAACAGAGACGGAAGCAAACCATCAGAGACTCTTAAATACAGAGAACAAATTTAAGGCTGCCGGAAAGGGGGATTGGGGGGGGGGTGGCAGGGGGGGTTAAATGGGGGATGGGCATTAAGGAGGACACTTGTCAGGATGAGCACTAGGTGTTATATGAGATGAATCATTGGGTTCTATTCCTAAAGCCAAGACTACATTATATGTTGACTAACTTGGATTTAAATTAAAAAAAATAGATGCATAATTTAAAGAGAAAATCAGAAATGAAGTCAAAGATGTATGTGTTGTTGGAATAAGAAATAAGATAGATAAAAACAGAGACGGAAGCAAACCATCAGAGACTCTTAAATACAGAGAACAAATTTAAGGTTGCCGGAAAGGGGGATTGGGGGGGGGGAGTGGCAGGGTGGGTTAAATGGGGGATGGGCATTAAGGAGGACACTTGTCAGGATGAGCACTAGGTGTTATACGAGATGAATCATTGGGTTCTATTCCTAAAGCCAAGACTACATTATATGTTGACTAACTTGGATTTAAATTAAAAAAAATAGATGCATAATTTAAAGAGAAAATCAGAAATGAAGTCAAAGATGTATGTGTTGTTGGAATCCAAGCCTGTGTGTGTGTGTGTGTGTGTGTGTGTGTGTGCACGTGTGTATGAGGATTCAGAGTGTTGCACGATTTCAGAGCTAATGCCACTTACTTGTCATGTCACTCTTCTGGGTGCAGAAATATTTGTTTAAAAATAAATAAATAACAGATAAAAGATGTTGACACGTGTGTATATTTCTTGCTCAAAACAAAAAGCTGGTTTGGGATCAGTGATATTTAGAAAGGAGCATAGATTCAGGAGCAGATGAACTGGGGGCATACCAGCCCCCTAAACTTACCAGCAGGATAAACTGAAAGAAGACTTCATCCCCTGGAGTGTCAGCTTCTATTTCTGGGATTTTAAAATGTTCTGTGACAGTGTGCCGTAATCTGTGCAAAGTGCGGTAGAAAACTCCCAGATACAAACCTGGAACCCAGAAACATCATCGTGGTTCACCTTCCGTGTCCTCAGGTAGCGCTGTCCCATACATTACGCATGTGAGTTAATTCATTTGTGATTGTTATTTTGTCAACATATTCTTAATCATATTCTTCGCTTTATTGGTTGTTGCAAACCCTGAATCTTGCTTTCGGTATTTATGCTTTGCGTTCCTACAGTTAATCTAGTCTTTCTCTGTTACACTTGTTTTTTTCACCCCAGCTTTTTCAGGTGAGAGCCCTGATAACTTATTTGAGGCATTATTTTTTTTCTAACATAGGAATTTAAAACTCTAAATTTCTTCTTTGACTTGATTGGAAGTGTGTTACTTAAATTCCAAATGTTCAGAGACTTACCAGGAATCTTTTCTTTTGGTTTATAATTCAATTGTATTATGTTTGGAGAACTGCCACTGTGTTATTTCAATTATTTTAAATGTATTGAGATTTATTTAACTATCCTTATTTGGTCTATCTTGGTGAATAGTCCATGTTCACTGTAAAAGCATGTGCATTTAGCTATTATTGGGAAGAAGGTTGTAAAAATGTCAATGGAGTTGAGTTGAATTAGAGCATTGCACTATTTTTCTATATTCTTACTGATTTTCTCACTTTCAAATCCATATGTGTTGATATGTGTTGAAATTTCCAACTATAATTGCAAATGTGTATATTTTTTCCTTTCAATTTCGTGTTTTTATCTTTCTACGTTTTAAACTCTGTTATTTGACGTAAATATGTTTGTCTTACCAACTTCTCCGTATCTCACTTTGCCTTCTCAAATGACTTTGATATCGATACAATACCAGTTACGGAATTGATACAGTTCCTTTACGATTAGTGTTTACTTAGTATATAATTCTTTTCCATCATTTTAATTTAATACAGGTTTTCTCTATTTACATAATATTTCTTAAGGACAGAAAACACATATACCTTGATTTTTAAAATCTCTTTGGCCAACTGCCTTTTAATTCGGGTATTTATACCATTGTATTTAATATAAATATTGACACGATCAGGCTAAAAATTAAGTACCTGACATATGTTTTTTATTTGTCCTACACGCTCTGACTTGGTAAATTTCATGTGTGCTTGAAAATAATGTGCATTCTGTTCCTGTTGGATATAGTGTTCTATCAACATCAATAGGTTAAACGGATGGGTAATGGAATTACCAAAATTAATCACATTTTCCATATCCTAGCTGAATTTTCATCTACTTTGTCTACTTGTGTTCCTATATGCAGAGGAATGTTTCTCCTTGGTCTCTGAATGCTTCTCGTCTGTTCTCATTCTCTTCGCTTCTCACTGTTTCACTAAGACATGCCTCGGAGTGTATTTTTTTATATTTATCCTTATTGGGCTTCTCTGAGTTCTTGCATCTGTAAGATAATCTCTTCAATTTCAAAAAACTATTTGCCATTATATTTTCTATGTGTTCTGTTGGCCCATCCGCTCCCTCAACTCCATCTGGGACCGCAGCCACACATATTTTGGAGAATTTAATACCTCCCCACAGAGCTTGAATGTTCTGTCATATTTCTCTCTTCTTTTTGTTTCTGTTTAGATAATTTCGATTAACTTATCTTCAGGTTAACTGATTACTTACCTTGCTTTATCCAGTATGCTGGCAAGTCCATCAAAATAATTCTTTATCACAGATATCAGGCCCTTCATATCTAGCAATTCCACAATTCCACTCGGCTTTTTTTTTTTTAATGTAATTTATGTCTTTCGGCTGAAATTCTCCACCTGTTTACATATGTCTTGTACCTTATAATTTTTTATCAGAATTTTTAAAAATTCTTTGACTGGAAACTGTGCTGCTTCTGGGTCTGGTTCTTTTGAGTTTTGAGTTTTTATTTTTTTATTTTTTTAAAATTTTTTTTTCAACGTTTATTTATTTTTGGGACAGAGAGAGACAGAGCATGAACGGGGGAGGGGCAGAGAGAGAGGGAGACACAGAATCGGAAACAGGCTCCAGGCTCCGAGCCATCAGCCCGGAGCCTGACGCGGGGCTCGAACTCACGGACCGCGAGATCATGACCTGGCTGAAGTCGGACGCTTAACCGACTGCGCCACCCAGGCGCCCCTCTTTTGAGTTTTTAAATATTTGGATGATGTTTCTTACTTTCTTAACTTTTTTGTTTAATCGAAAAAAATAAATAAACCTCATGTGTAAAGAACAGTAAAGACTTGGGAAGTATCTCCTCCCAGAAAAGCAAATGCGTCTTTTTCCGTCAGATGTTAACAAAGAGGGAGGCAAGCTGGTACATAGATGAGGTGGATTTATTATTTGTGCTTTAGTTATGTTTAGCACGGCACAGACTTGAGACTACCCCAGTGGTGAGTGCTGGAGGGATTTTCTGTTTCCCTGCTTTACGTTTAAACAGAGCCTAAGCACCTGGTCCCTGGCGGGATTCCTTCTCAGCTCACCCCCTCCTCTCCTTGGTTAAGATTTCAGGTATTGGTACTAAGGAACTTCAACATTAACTTATACTTACTTTTGTGACCAACTTTTTCAGTACCTCTCCTTTCTTCCCAAATTGCCATGCTTCATTCTGGAATTATACACCCTCCGTCAGAACTTCTGTTGGCATTTCCTGTGTTAATGAATTTTTTCAGCGTTTAGTTCTGTGAATGTCTTTTTTTTTCAAACCTTCATTTTCTCTTAAGCAACTTTCTGTGGGTATAATTTACATAAAAGGAAATCCACCCATGGAGAGGTTACATTTTAATGAGTTTCCGCAATTGTAACAAGTAGTGTCCCCACCCCCTCCACAAACAAGAACCAGGAAGTGCTCATCACCTCAAAATATCCTGCTCCCCCTCCTAGGCGATCATGCACCCCCTCTCCAGCCCTAAGATGCTTCCCGCTGTGGTCTTGCCATTTTAGGATTTTATGCATGGGGCATCACATAGGATGTAAATTTTGAGGCTGACTTTTTCCACTTAGCAAAATGTTCCAGAGGTTATCCATGCTGTTGTGAGGGCAAGTAGCTTATTCCATTTTATGGATATTTATGGATGTTTATTAATTCACTATTCAGATGTATTAGGATTGTTTCTAGTTCAGGGTTACTATGAATAAAGCTGCTATACATATACAGGATACAAGACTGGATGGACCTATGTTTACGTTTGTCTAGGGTAAATATCTAGTTGAGGGATTGTGCGTCTTATAGTAAGAATAGGTGTATGATTAATTTTATAAATTTCCTTATGAGTTTCCAATGTGACTGTAATATTTTGTATCCTCATATGTGATGTGTGGTATTTTCTGTTACTCCGTACCTTTGACAACATTTGATATTATCAGGCTTTTGAAGTTGTAGCCTTGTTATTGTCTCCACAGTGGTAATATCATTGTGATTTTAATTTGCAGGAAGATAATGATAATGCGTATCTTTCTTAAATGTATCTTTTAATTTACATCCAAGTTAGTTAGCATATAGTGCAACAATGATTTCAGGAGTAGATTCCTTAATGCCCCTTCCCCATTTCGCCCATCCCCCCTCCCACAACCCCTCCAGCAACCCTCTGTTTGTTCTCCATATTTAAGAGTCTCTTCTGTTTTGTCGCCTTCCCTGTTTTTATCTTATTTTTGCTTCCCTTCCTTTATGTTGATAGTGAGTATCTTTGTCTCTATTTGCCATTAATATATCTTCTTCAGTGACATATGTTTTAAATCTTTTACCTATTTTTAACATTCATTTAATTTTATAAATAAAATACTTATAAATAAATGTTTATGAATTAAAATATTTATAAATGTTAACCTTCATATTGTTAAATATAAGATTATTTAGTGTATATTAAATATGAATACTCTAGCAGATATATCTGTTGTGAATATTTTCTCCCAGTTTCTGTTTTTTTCTTTTAATTTTATTGAACACGTATTTTTTAATTAAAAAAATGTTTTTAATGTTTATTTATTTTTGAGAGAGAGACAGAGCATGAGTGGGGGTGGGGCAGAGAGAGAGGGAGTCACGGAATCTGAAGCAGGCTCTAGGCTCTGAGCTGTCAGCACAGAGCCCGACGCAGGGCTCGAACCCACCAACCGTGAGATCATGACCTGAGCCGAAGTCAGATGCTTAACCGACTGAGCCACCCAGGGGCTCCTGTTTTTTAAATTTTTAAAGTGTTTATTTATTTGGGGGGAGAGAGAGAGAGAGAGAGAGAGAGAGAGAGAGAGAGAGAGATTGCACACGCAGGAAGGTCAGAGAGAGAGAGGGAGAGAGAGAGAGAGAGAATCCCAAGCAGGTTCTGTGCAGCTAGCTCCCTATCACCAACTGTGAGATCATGAGTTGCACGTTCAACCAAAATCAAGAGCCGAAATCAAGAGTTGGAGGCTCAACCAACTGAACCCAGCGTCCCTGAACATGTATGTTAAATAGCAGAGCTTTTTAAGTTTGATGAAGTCAAATTTATAGTTTTTGTTTTATGTTATTTGCTTTCTGTGTCCTATTTAGAAGTCTTGGCCGACCAGATGATCATAGAGTTTTCCTCCGCGCTATCCTCTAGAAGTTTCATATTTTCAGCGATCATATGTGGGTCCAAATCTGTTTTATTTTCTATATATAGTTTATGGTAAGGAGTGGCTTTATATTTTTCTTTATGAATATACAGTAGTTCCACCACCGTTTGATGAAGGGAGATGTATAAGAAATGAATGCCAAATAAAGTCCAGAATGACTGTGGAGACAAGAAGCACGTATTACCCAAAGTTGTTAATATTATTCCGCCAACGCTGCAGGGATTCATGCTGATTACAGTCCCAAAACTTTTCAAAAGGAGAAACTAAGGACCCACAGCAAGAAAGGAGAGAGAGAGGCAGCACACAGGAGAGAGTGCTGGGAGTGTCAAATGCCATCACTTGAATTCACTGTTTTGGAAATCAAGATGGCACACTGGGGTAAATAAAGCTCAGTTAACTGCAATCTACTTGTGCCAAATATAATACTTAAAGATGTTATTACTCAAATCCGACTCTCATTACCTCTCTCAGCGATTTACTATATCAAGTCCACTTTGTGGAGTAGCAGGCTGACTTTTGTCATACTCTTTTCTTGCTTTCCCAAGGACAGATGTCTGTCCTTCATTATCTTCTCCCCCAGATCATCAATGAAGACTCTATTCCCCAACAGACATAAGGGAATGACCCCAGACACCAGCAGAAGCGTCACGTGGAAGCTTCCGGGAGAACTGTTAAACAGAGCTGGGTGACTTTGCCCCTTGTCTGTCCCTCTCCCTGCCCCTGCGCTCAAGTGGTGGGTGTGTTAGCTGGAACCCCAACCTGGGCAATAATAACTAGGACTGTCGTTAAAGGTTGCAAAAGGAAACAAGGGATTTAATCCTTTTTTTTTTCCCCAGAGGAGTTTTAAGCCACCATAAAAGTTCCAACTACCCAACGCTGCATTAATTTATGTGAGATTGAAATACAGTTTTGTTACATAAACCACCTGAGATGAGGTGTCTGTTGGTCGCATCTGAACAGTTCTTGCCTGCTCTATTTCAATCTACTTACTTGCAGTCTGTTTCTGCTTTGCTCTCCTAGAACTGTTGTAAGAATATATCGCTGAAATCTATCTTGTTTCCATCCAATCTGTCAATCTTTTAACTCTTCCTAATGTCTTTTAATTGGGCAATCAGACCGGTCAAGCCAACTGTGCCTACTGGTATATTTGAATTTACTTCTAACAATTTATGTATTGCTTTCCATTTGATGTTTACCATGATACGGTCTTTTATTTTTTCCTTTCTTTTTGCATCTTCTGTGTGGCGATCTACTTTTCGCTCATTAAAATTTTAATTCCTCTACTAATTTTGAATATATACTATAATATGATATAATATTGATGTTATTTTGTTGACTGCTCTAAAATTTTAGCATGTATATTTAACACGAAAATCTAGATTTAAGCAATATTTTTACTATTCTTCGAGAAAATGTATGCCTTTTAAGACTGTAAATACTATTAATCTCCTTACAGAGCAAATGTTGATTTTATCACAGATCAAATATCTTTCTTGATTTTTACAACGTATTAGGCATTATTGTCATGACTTTGTAATGTCAGTTCATGAGTAATTTTATTTATAGACTTACCATTCTGTTTGTTCGCCTTCCCTTCTTTTTAAAAAAAAAAAGCTTTGTTAAGATATAATTTGCACACCATAGACTTGTGCCACTTAAAGTGTACAATTCAATGGTGTTTAATATGTTCAGAGCTGTGTGGTCATTCCTGAAGTTCAATTTGAAGACATACTAAGCCTCTGCAAAGAAACCTATTAGAAGTTACACCACATTTTTCTCCCATAAACTTGGCTGTTACTGACAGCACACCTAAGTGGAATCATACTATATGTCATTTTTTATGACTGGTTTCTTTCATTAATCTTAATGTTCAATGTTTCTCTCCTTTTCATTATCAATTGTCCCCACTCAATTATTATTCATCAATATACAAATATGCTGTAGTGTCTCCTCCCTACGGAGTAAAACTATATTGAGGCCATATTCTTAGACTCTTGTAGTATCTATTTCTGTTTCTCTTCAAAGCAAAATTTCTCAAATGTTCTCCTCCTGCTCATGTCTCATTCTCTGTTATTGCCACGCCATTTCTTTCCTCCCCCACTGTACTGAAAACATTCTCATCAGAAGACACCAGTAAATTCCATTTTTCTATATATATACCTGGGAAACCTCAACCCCCATGATCCTTACTGTTGTCAATCACTCTGTCATTTCTGAAATACTTGTTTCTCACTTCATTTCTGGAATTATTCTGGTTCATCTCCACCCTTTGGGACATTCTCTTATGGGGAAAACCCTTCCATAAGCAACAGTGGCCCTCCAGATCAAAATCCCGCATGACTAGCACCCAGCATAGAAATCTCCAGTTACTTGACTTGGCCCTGACAGAATTCTGTATCACAGAGGATTATTTTACTTCTCTAACTTCTTCCTCTGGCCTTTTTCTCAATATTATTCATGCAACACCCCAGACATTAGGGTTTTAGAAGGCTAATAAATAATATGCCTTCCCAGTCAGAGTTCTGACGCAATTTGAGTGAATATAAAAGCTGAAGTGGATGAGACTCTCTCCGTGTATTTAGGGTCTCTACCAGTGAGTTAAAAATACAACTGAGACAAATTGAGAGCACGTAATTTCTATGGATAGGCAAGGTCAGAGGGAGGGTAACAGGAGGGATAAAACCATACATGCCCCAGCCCCAAATTGCTAATCATGCAATTGGCTTCATTCCCTCATATTCTCCTCAGGAAGGAGTCGGTACAGGGACGGGAAGAAGCCAGGGCCATTATGCTGATGGGTGGCCCCCACATATAAGTAAGCATCATAAGCAGTAAACAAGCTTCCCACTCTTCCCATATGAACAGATTGTGAACTTTAACATGAAATAAAACTTTTAAGTATCTTTAAAATTGTTTTTTAATGTTTATTTATTTTTGAGATAGAGAGAGAGCATGAGCAGGGGAGAGGCAGAGAGAGAGAGAGAAAGAGACACAGAATCCGAAGCAGGCTCTAAGCTCTGAGCTGTCAGCACAGAGCCTGACGCGGGGCTTGAACCCACAAACCAGGAGATCATGCCCTGAGCCGAAGTAGGACACTCAACCGACCGAGACACTCAGGCACCCTGAACCTTTAAGTATCTTTAAAAAAAAAAAAGTACCTTCTAGCTGGTGTTAATTGGAAATAAGCCATGAACTTTCTTTAAAGAAAAATTAGAATCTAAACCATAAAGTGGCATTTTAAATGTTTCTAGTGGTTCAGCGGCAGTCACTACAAAAGTCAAACAACCCCCTGCCTTTTTCATAAACGCAGGTTCCGGAGCACTGTATCATACTTGCATAATGACCTGCAATCATGAGCACACTGGTCATTGCATGCTGTTAAAATATGCTCTCGGGATGTACTTCAGAATTATACACCCTGTCACTACCTGATCCCAAGTTATTTCGCACTTTCCCCAGTCCCATTAGGCTTTCCAGTATCATTTATTACTGTCAGCTCTAAATTCACGTTTTTCATGCTTTCTCTCAAGAAAACGCAGCTCCCTTTCTGTGCCCATGTTGCTGCCTTTAGGTTGAAACATGTAATAATAGCAAATGGGTAGTGAACTTGAGACAGAGCTGGGAATCAAGTTTGTGACATGCTTTATGCAACCTTTCAGGAAACCCCTCTCCCCACTCTTAAACACAGAGAACAAACTGAGGGTTGCTGGTGTGGTGTGGGTGGGGTGATGGGCTGACTGGGTGGTGGGCAGCAGAGGGGGCACTTGTTGGGATGAGCACTGAGTGTTACATGTTAAGTGATGAGTCACTAGATTCTATCCCTGAAATCATTAAAAACAAATAAAAATAAAAATAAAATAAAAGTTAATCACTGAAAAACAAACAAAAAAAGAAACCCTTCCCTTCCCCTCCACTCTTGCGTCTTTCTTGTTCTTTTAGCTCTTGCGTATTTTTAAGAGATTTATTTAATAGTAGCCACATCTAGGGACACCGGTGTGGCTCGGTTGGTTAAGCATCCAACTTCGGCTCAGGTCATGATCCCACAGTCTGTGGGTTTGAGCCCCGCATCGGGCTCTGTGCTGATAACTCAAAGCCTGGAAATTGCTTCGGATTCTGTGTCTCCCTCTGTCTTCCCCCGCTCACGCTCTGTCTGTCTCTTTCTCAAAAATAAATAAACACTTAAGATATTTAAAAGCATAGTAACTATATCCATTTAGCATTTCCTGGGTAGGAAGTGCTGTTCTGGAAAGTGGACGCAGATTGTCTACCATGAACTGATGGGATAGCTACAATATTATGTCCCTTTTACTAATATGGAAACTAAGTTTAGAATAGGAACTTGGCTTGTCCAGGGCTACACCGTGAGTGATGCACAGAGGCTGGACTTGTGCCCCTCTCTCCTCTTCCTTCCTCACGAGCCTCTCTCAGTCCAGGGGGCTCACAAGGAAGCACATGGCCACTCTGAGTTGAGAAGCTGAGAGTGTAGCGAAAGATATTGTCTATAATCCAACAGAATTCTCTTTGATTCAATACGTTGTGGAATAAAATGATGATGTGGACCCAGTCTTTGAGCTAACGAGTTTATAGATATTCCTTATGCGTATCTGGTCAGTGGGTTGCTATTTCCACAGGTAGGCGAGAGAGCTTTGGAAATATCTGGGCTTAATTGACAGAATGCGCTTCCAATGTTCATTAGTTAGGACAAAAGCGGAGACTTCGTTTTTTCCAAGATGGTGTTTACCACATTGAGACTCTAGTCCTGATCGTTCAGAAGCCAATATTGCTAATGGCTAGCCATTGTGCTCCGGTATAGCTCCAAATATGGCTAGGTTACCATGTGTCAAGGAAATAAAAACGCGTATTTTTAGTGCGACTGAGTGCTAAGCACTCTGACAGTTGCTTTTCAGGGAATACCTTCTTTAACCCTCCTCATGGTTTACTGAGGCAGGTAGTATTACCAACCACATTTCATAGACAAATACAATATGCTCTAGGGAAGTTACACAATTCGTCCACTCTATCAAGGTGTCATTTGATGACGCTTGTATTCAAACTAAGGATGCTGAATTCCCAGTCTTGTGTACGTAATCACTGTAGAAGACCACGGCTCAATGTGTGTGTGTGTTCACATGTGCATATAAAGCGTCTGCTAAAATAATAGGCATTTAGGTTCAAAGGATGGGCTTTTTGAGTTTAAAAAAAAGGGGCCAATCATTAAAATTGTGTAACCCATCTGTATTTCTTAACCTCTATGCCTTTGTTTCCCTGTATATAAATGAGAATACTGCTTATAGTGATGCAAGAGTGCTTTTCTTCAAGTGCCTTGTACAATTAACAAGACTAAAGGGTTTAAATTACAGTTTTGCAACCTCAGTGCTACTGACATTTTGAACTGAAAAATTCTTTGATGGGAGAACGCCCTGTGCATAGTAGGATGTTTGCAGCATCCTTGGTTTAGACCCACGCGATGCCAGTAGCTTTTCCCCAGTTATGACAATCGGCAATGTTTTCAGACATTGTCAAAATGTCCCCTGGGGAGTGAAGTCATCCCAGGTTGAGAACTGGGTTAAACAGCAAAGATGTTTGTTTTGAAATTCTTGATAGATTTAGTCGCTTTGCTTATCCAGTGTTTATTTCTATTTTCCTTTTGAACATCAGTACCTCCCTCTTTTAAAACTATACTATGGTTTTTCGTGTCTCAGGAGAAGATTGGGAGAAATCTATCTAGACAAATAAGTCTATAGAATATAAAAAGGAAAGACGGCAAAAGGGGAGTCATAACAGGAAGGGAGAGGAGAGTTAGTGCAGAAAGAGGGGAAGGCGTGGGGTAGAGGAGAGAAGAAAGGAATGAAAAAGTTAAGAAACCATAAGACAGGAGAGCTCTGGCTCTACATTTAGGGGGCTGGAACTGAGTCAAACAGAAAATTTTTAGATAATTCCAGGGCAAAAAGGCTTACTTTACTTTCCGGAATATAGGCTGGGAAAATGAAAAGCCCCTTACAGATCCCCTGCCTTCTTTTGTTTTGCTATTTTTTTAAATGTTTATTTATTTATTTATTCATTCATTTATTTTGAGAGAGAGAGAGAGCAGGGGAGGGGCAGAGAGAGAGGGAGAGAGACAAAATCCCAAGAAGGATCTGCACTATCAGCACAGAGCCCAGTGTGGAGCTTGAGTTCATGAACTGGGAGATCATGACCTGAGCTGAAATTAAGAGTCAGACATTCAACCAACTGAACCACCCAGGCACCCCAGATCCCCTGCCTTCTTGATGGTTCCAGCAACATGCTGATTCTCAGGGCGGTGCATCAGAAATGGAGAAAGCATTTGGTGTATAGGTCTCAGTTTCCCTACAACCTTGCTCAGGGTCTAGGGTATCCAGGCGTTCCAGCTTGTTTCCATGGTGGATGTAGAATTGCTAAGAGAATCCATAGATCACGACGAGGCTTAAGATCATATAGGGAGGTTGCAGAGATATGGAACCCGGAGGTTACGCTGGGGATGATTCCAGTAACAGACACCAAAACCATAGTAAAGACCTGGTCTGACCAGCCACCACGCACTGGAAATCAAGAACCCAATGGACGAGCACCTAGACCAGCAGTCAACCCCTCATGCTCATGAGGATCTCCAGTGCTCCTTGCATCTGCACAGAAGTGACTGCTGAAATAAGAGAAGTTGATTATCTGAATGTAGAGGCTGAGCTTTGAAATGCCTGGGAATTTACTCGAAAATCGTCAAACTTCTTCCAAAAACATCATTTCGGGTCAGAAGAGTCTGAGTTGCCAATATTCTGCTGTTAGCAGAAAAAGGGCCTCACGAATAAGGTGGAATCAATAACCTAAAATAAAAGAAAGAGGCTTTTCATTTTCCCACCTCTAAGTCAGACTGTGTAAATGTCTACTTTTACAAAAAAAAAAAAAAAAAGTCCTCTATGGAATCATTTGGTAGTTGGAATAAAGAGTCAGAAAGTAGAACCACGATGCAGATTTCAATTTCCAACAAGGGGTGGCAAGTACGGGGTGTGTGGGCTTTGGAATGAATGTGTTGCTGCATGAGGAGAACTGCTAAAAAGGTAACCATTCGGTTCTCAAACATTTTAGGTAATACGATGTAAATTTCCTACTACCTCAAAGCAACCATCAGCGTTCAGGAGTAGGAATCAGGCCATTTTTGGCCATTTCAGGAACACGGTTCTCAGACTGGTACGTACCACCTAAATGATGGGCACGCGGTAGTGAGTGAGACTCTCCCTCCCCTAAGCTCTCCATCCCAGGTGCTGACTCTTGCGACGTACAAACACATTATCACCTAGAAGCCCACCAAGATCGTTACAGATGAGGCAAGTGGCAAGAAAGGAAAGTACCGGGTCCTGTAGTCCTGGTGCCCTGACTCCCTGAGAAGATATCATTCAGGCTGAGACCTAGGGTATGCAGAACAGTGAGTCAGATAAAGTAAACAGAAGGTGAAAGGTGGGGGAAGCTTGTTCAAAGACCCTGAAGTGACTCTTTGAATCATATTTGTTTTTTTTTTTGTTTTGTTTTTTTGTTTGTTTGGTTTTTTTTTTTTTTTTTTTTTTTTTTTGCTTTTTTGTCCTTTGGGTAAATACCTAGTAGTGTAATTGCTGGTTCAGAGGGTAGTTTTATTTTTAACTTGTTGAGGACCCTCCATACTGTTTTCCAGAGTGACTGCACCAGTTTGCATTCCCACCAACAGCATAAGAAGGTTCCCTTTCCTCTGCATCCTCACCAACACTTGTTTCTGCTGTTGTTAATTTTAGCCGTTCTATACTGATTCCAAAGGACACTTGAACCCTGATGTTCAAAGCAGCATTATCCACAATATCCAAATTATGAAAGCAGCCCACATGTCCACTGACTGATGAACTGATAAAGATATATATGAAATCTTGCCATTTGCAATGACATGGATGGAGCTAGACAGGAGTAGGCTAAGTGAAATAAATCAGCCAAAGAAAGACAAATACCATATGATTTCACTCGTATGTAGAATTTAAGAAACAAAACAAGTGAGCAAAGGGGGGCACGCTGATGGTTACCAGAGGGGAGGTGGGTGGGGGGATGGGGGAAATAGGTGATGGGGACTGAGGGGGGCACTTGTGGTGGGCACCGGGTGATGTATGCAAGTGCTGAATCACTATATCGTACACCTGAAGCTAATATGACACTGTGTGTTAACTAACTGGAATTGAAATGAAAACTTAAAGTAAGTTTCAGGAGTGAATGGCGCCTGGGCACTGGGCTGGTTGCAGTGGCCGAGCTGAGCTGGAAGTCGGTGCAGCGGTGGTGCAGGTGAGCTGGGGGAGCCACCTCTGCCATGACGCCAGCCGTAAATGTAAATAGCGGAGAGAACAGTGGTCCTTCAGATGGGAAGTCCCGGTTGGAGAGGACAGAGCACATCCTGGAGTCCCGGATAGAGATCAGTGTCCCACCTCTATCACTGTCACACACCCACACCCCAGCGTCTACAGAAGGAACAGCTTGTAAATTACTTCTCTGGCCCCTTCTGGGCTGAAAATTCTGACTTTAAAAATGATGAAGCCGTAACTGCGAAGTGCTAACAGGTATCGGGCAACCGTTTGTACACCAACAAGCAGAAGTTGCAGCCAGGGTGTTTGGGTCCAAAGGAAGTCAATAAAATAGGGGTTAAACTGGGGGTGGCACCTACCGGTAGGTCTATGATCTGACATACAGGGAAGTTCATTGTTCAAGTTTTTTGCACATTTTGAATGTTCCGATTGTACTGATAGCATGCTCTTTAGGAACGATTCTCCCAAAGCAGTGTTCCTCAAAGCATGGTCTTCAGAACACAGACATCCAAAGCATCTGGGGACATTTTAAACGCTCATATCTCAGGGCAACATCCTGGGATTTTGATTCATTGGGTCTTATCGTCTGTGTATTTCACGTAAGGTTTGGACAATTTGCACAATGCTTAGGTACTTCCAAGACCACTTTTTGAAAAATGCCCCTTTAGATAGGCTGATCTAAAAATCCCAAACCTTACCCTTTTTTACTCTCTAAGGACTCTTTCCTTTATGTCCTTGGACATGAACATTATATCATGAATAGAGGAGCGTGGCTCAGAATCAAATACGTACTTACCTTAGGGTCTTGGTCCTAAATCCCAGATATCTTGGTATTATTTTTGTGTATTTTAGCTAAATCACATTCCTTACAATCTAATTATAGCCAAGCACTGATGTCTATGATGAGAGCCTCTGCCATTTTATCCATATCCATCCATTCTGGTCAGGAGAGTGTTACTAATTCCTAGTGGAATCATCTCTCAATGCGTTCCTTTACTTTTCGTTCAGATAATCTGTAAGGGTGACTTATTTTCATCTAAGAGCAAATAATTAATCTACAGGACAAAAGAGATCAAACGAAGTTATGCACCTGTGCTTCTTTCTACAGATCCAACCTCAGGAGAAATAGACATAGTGATTAATAAATTTGTAATTAATACAAAATAAATCTCAATGTTAAATAAACCCTCTACTTCCTTGAAAGAAATTGGTTTGGTCTTAGAGCTAAAAATCCTCTGAGGGGTGCATGAGTGGCTCAGTTGTTTGAGCATCTGACTCCAGCTTAGGTCATGATCTTGGGGTTCATGAGTTTGAGCCCTGCATCACGTTCTGGGCTGACGGCTCAGAGACTGGAGCCTGCTTCGGATTCTGCGTCTCCCTCTCTCTGCCCCTCCCTGGCTCACACTCTGTCTCTCTCAAAAATAAATAAACATTAAAAATTTTTTTTTAATTTAAAAAAATCATCTGAATAAAAAGGGATCTGCAATGTGCCAATCCTTTTCATCTTCTTCCTCATTATTTCCTTCTAGTTTCTCTTTTTATTTTATTTTATTTTTTTAATGTTTTTATTTATTTTTGAAGGAGAGAGAGAGAGACAGAGTATGAGCAGGGGAGGAGCAGAGAAAGAGGGAGACACAGAATTCAAAGCAGGCCCCAGGCTCTAAGCTGTCAGCACAGAGCCCGATGTGGGGCTCGACCCCACAAACTGTGAGATCATGACCTGAGCCGAAGCCGGACGCTCAACCGACTGAGCCACTCAGGCGCCCCTCCTTTCTCTTTTTATTCCTTCCCTTATTGTGACTATTGTTCACATAGCATTTTCATCATATATATCTCATTTATTACTCATAGCAACCTTATATCATATGCAAGCAAACATCGTAGTTGAGGACACTACCCTCCATAGGGGGCAAGTGTCTTTGCTAAGTTGACACAGCTAGGGAAAGGCGAAAAGATAGTTAAAGCAAAGTCATTTGTTTCTAAGTCCATTGCTCACACGTCTAGTGAGCAGGATTTTAATCTTTTGGAAAACCTTATAATAAAAGTGAAATATCCAGTGACGTGGTATAAAATCCAACTGGTTTGCTGGAAGAAAGAGTAGTGATGAGTCTTGACGTCCAGGGAGAGGGTAAGGGTACTAGATTATACCCTTTCATAGCTTCAAATGATGTCAGATGATGTCAGATGATGGATGCTTCAGACTGAGTGGATTTGAAGATCACCCAAGGTTGGCACGATAAACAATGACCAATGTAAAGATGTAACCCAAATCACTGCCACTGACAACTCCATAATTTTTACCATGGCCTCCCAGCAAGACATCTCAAGTCAGCCATTACTCACTGTTCAGCTGTGTCAGAGGTGAATATGATTGTGCTTCTGACCTCTGAAATCATCCAAGACTACTCTAACCCAGGCATCTCTTGTGAATGTTGATATAAATTCTCAACTTTTCTTATTATCTATCATCCAGGGAAGTTGCAAGTATTTCTGAGTTATTAGGAACGCTTAAAAATAAAACAAAACTTGAGAGTGATATTCCAAAACGTCAAACACATGACTGATAGCTCCTAATTACTGAATATGCAACATGTAATATATTTGTTAATACAAAAACAAGCAAAATGTATCCTTTATTTTCAAAATGTACTTTGCAGTCATTGAAGCTGCCACATTTTTTTTTTTACATAAATCAATTAGGGATCCAAAAGTCTGAGTCACACACTCAAGTTTGAATAGCTGGTAAGCAATTGATAGGATCTGAGCCAAGGTCTGACTACAAAACTCGAGTGTTTACCACCCTGCCTCTCAGAACCAGATAACTAGGGTCAGTCACAATTAGGCACATGGCCCCAGGCAGAGAAGAGGTCAGTGAAACACATTAGAAAGAAAAGATGGTTTCTACGTACATGTGACCCACACCGAACCACCAAGACAAGGGTCATAGTAAACCCTTCCATCCAGAGAAAATATCCCTGGATTCCAATCTGGAGGTAAGGTTTGTCCATTTTTTTATATCCTCACAGATCCTTTAAAGCTGACCAAAGTGATATTTGGAGAACGAGGATCAGGCTTAAATTTCCCAGCAAAGGCCCAGGAAGGAGTAGTAACAGGGTGGAGGTTTCCCATCAGTAAGTCATGGGACCAGGCCTGCGAACCGTCCTTAAAGAGAACAGAACAGGGGGAAGGAAATGGTTGCCCCGGGCACGGGTGAGGCTGTCCACACAAGAGGACGTTAGCAGGCTTACTTTGGGTTCCCTGAAACTAGAGGCAGGCTGGAACAACGGACCCGGGGAGAAGGACAGCAAACACTTCTGAAATCGTGACCATGTGTGGGGGAAAAGAGCTTTTGACACAGTAGACACTGGCTGAGTGCTCACAGCTGGAATGAAGCAGGGCCAAGCTTATGGACGACAGGCCCTCGGTTCATAGAATGAACAAAGGTGGGTGTGTTGACAGTAGAGAGGGCAGGTGGGGAAGAAACGATGATCAGTGACAATTCGAAATCAGGCAGGTGTTCGCGGCGCCTGGGGGGGCTCAGTCGGTTGAGGGTCTGCCTTCGGCTCAGGTCACGATCAGGTCAGTGAGTTCCGACCCCGAGTCAGGCTCTGTGCTGACAGCTTAGAGCCTGGAGCCTGCTTTAGATTCTGTCTCTCTCTGCCCCTCCGCCTGCTCATGCTCTGTTCTGTCTCTCAAAAATGAATACATGTTAAAAAAAAAAAATCAAAAAATAAATAAATAAAACTCAGGCAGGTGTTTTGATTCGGGTTTTCCCAGAAGCAGATCCTGAGATGAGAATTTGAGTGCAAGTAGTGGGGGGGGGGGGGGGGGGGAGGGGTGGGGGGGGAGGAAGGGTTGGAATTCCATGAAACATCTCTAGCAAATGAAAAGTGAGATAAGAAATAGAAGCAAGTCAATATCGGGTGAATTATCAAGCAAGTTGCCCCTGTGAGAACAGGAGCCTAATTGCACTGAAGAAAATGTAGAGCACAGTGCAGAACGTGCTTCAGATGTATCCCAGTGAAGGAGGGAGAAGGGAGAAGGCTGGGGTGTCTATAGAGCAACTCTCTGAAGGATGATGGTTGAGAACAAGTCTTGAAACATGAACTCTGCTGCACACGCAGCTTGTCACTGCTTTTGTGAACAGATAAAATCCCCCCAAGCGTACGGAATCAATAGCCTTATGTTTCGAGGTCGAGCGCTTAGGGGCTATGGGCAAAGACATCACGAGCTCTGCTAGGGTGGGTGCCTTGGCGTCATTTCCATTATTCCGCTGATTCAGCAGAATGGCATGGGGGGAAAATGTATGGGTTTTGGAGTCTAAGAGTCTTGACTCTGAATCCTACTTTGGTCATAACAACTTGGCGGCCAAACTTTTTTTGAAGAAGAATTAGTCTACGTGACCCCCTACATCAATAATATCAGGGTCAACCTACATTCTCCGTCATCAGCGCAGCTGATGCTGTAAGGTCAGTGTCCAATTACAGGCCAGTTCTGTAGTTAAGGACAGGAACTGAAGACTGTTTGGGAGAGAAATGCTCCCTTCTTTCCAACAAACTCCATTCTGCCTACTTTCCATGAAGGCCAGTTTTTGTCAAAAGAGCGAGGAAGATAAACATGGACCACATCAGGTTGTTGTGGAAGTGAGGATTATATATTTGAGGAGCGCTGTACAACGCTAGGCACGTAGTGAATATTCAAAGGATGCTACCTAGTATCGATTCATTTTGTTAACAATTCTTTAAATAACGATGAATAATTTAGGGACACGCCTTGCCCCAGGAACCATGTTCGCGGAAGTATACAAGTTATGATTTTCCCCTCCAGGAACTTACTGTTCGAAATTCAGAGATAAGATAAACACACAATTCGGTGACGGAGGAGGTTGTAAACATTTTTACTGGGAAGATAGAACCCCTTCCAGTTGAGCAAGTGATAAGAGGTACCCCAATAAGGAACTTTGAAGGTATTTAAAAAATTGGACTAGATTTCTCTGTAAGCTTCAAGAGACCAGGGACCTAAGCAGTCTTGAGAATCGCTATATCCCTGGTAGGTAAAATAGACCAGACCCATAGCTCAATCCTCAGTTAAATATTTATCAGCTAAATGTGAAGAGGATGGAAAGTATTTTCTGAACAGAAGGAAGGACATGAAAAAGGAGAGGAGGCAGGGAAGAATAAGACACAGATGCAGATATCGAGTGATCCCGTTCAACGGCAACTTGGGATCTGTGCAGGTGAGAGGTGAGGAGTATGCCTGGAAAGGTAGTGAAAACAAGATTGGCAGAAAGCATTGAATATCGGTCCAAGGTGCCTGGATTTTATTTTGCAGACCAAGTGAAACCACTGTAGGCTACAAATAACCTGATAAAGGTGGTGATTCGGAAAGTTGAATCTGGCAGTACAATGAAGAAGGAATTCGATTACGGAGGCAGGAGGCAAGGAGGAGGTCAGAGAGGATTCCAGTTGTCCAGGCCCAGGTACGTCTGGGTAATTGATGTTCATGTGGTTAGCTCCAAATTACCACAAGCACTGACTGCTGCAAGCTGATTCTTTCTGACATCAAGGACAGAGAGGTAGGGATATTTATCTCTGGCTGTAACCCCCACATGGGACAACCTGTGAATAAAGCAATCTGTTCACCCATATGGACCCCACAAATTTTATAAATGTGAGTAAATTCACTCTCAACTTGGGTTTCATATAATTAAATTTAGCAGAGATTCATCACGAAAATTATACTAATTGCAATTCCCCATTGTAGGGAGTGCTTATCAATTAAGTAGAAACATGCACGTATACACAGACACACACACAAACAGACACACACACACACACACACACACACACACACACACGAAAAACTATAGCAAATTCCGTCTCCAAATGATCTAACCATTCTACATTCTATATGGCACTTTAATCAGTAAAACTACGGTTAACCTAACACTCAATAGCATAAACATAGCTGACTTGATAGGTCAATATCTGATCCTCGTTTTTCGTTAAAGAGAATAGATGAGTACTATTTGAGATGGAAATGTTCTTCTCTCTCTCTCTGTCTCTGAACAACTTCATTCCTATCAACCTAACAGATATCCATCAGAAATATATTCCTTTTTCATCATTCCTTTGGTTATTTACCAAGTAGGTGTTAAATGCCAGATTATATAGCTGTGACAAGTGTGATAGGCTGATCTAGATTATGAAGAAATAAATATGAATATAACAAGATTTTTGTCTTTGAGGAATTCAGAGTTTGTTGTGACATGTTATCAAATGCTATGGGAGGTAGGAAGGTTAAGACACAGCGGGCTCTAGAAGATCAGTAAGTATGAGTTACGTGTCTGCTATGTGTAAGATCGTGGTTGGCTTACCATTATTTGTAAAGAATTGGAAGATAAGAGTTAGCAATTTTTCAAAGGTTAAACATATCCATGGACTTGCAAGCTAAGGCAATATGAATAACAATATCCCTTTTACTTTTCACTCAATAGTGTTTTTACTGAGTACCTACTATATTCTAGGGGGTAAGGTAGGTAATATGGATTTAATCGTAATTAAAACGTGGTAATTGAACATCCTCGATGTTGAACTAGGATATTTTGTAGGCAACGTATCTATCGCAGTGAATCCATTAGGACCACACACTCTCTCGGCAGTAATTTACCTGGTTTTCAAAATAGAATCAGTGTGGACATGCTTGTTAGTTGGCAAAATCCTCACCCTGGTTGTTTGACCAAGAGCTGTTACAGTAGGATAGACCAAGTGCAAACTCATGAAATTACCTCCATCCTCTATTGCCAAGAACAAAACAAAAAAGAGTTGTTTACAAGCTCAACGAGGTTAGGAAAACTGGTTCTTCCTGACTCTAGAACTTTGGGTTCTTTCTTTCTTGAGGTCCTGGTTCCCACAGCAGGAAAAATTACCCTAAGGGTCACAATATTCCACTATTCTCAAACTCAGGTGACGTTGGTCAGATATTCCCTCTGTACATCAGTTTCCACACCTTTGAAATCTTGACTATTGCTTCTGCTGCTACTGCTGTCACGACTACGAACGTCTTCACTGTCATCATGACTGTCACCACCAACATCACCCCTATCACCACCCTTACCACCACCAGTGTCATTGTCAACTTTTTCTAAAAACTTGTGGCTGTCTTATATGTATTTTTATTTCATTTAATGTATGATAATCATACAAGGTAGGTGGTTAGCCCCTTTTTACAGCTAAGGTAAATGAGGATTAGTCATGTTTTTCGATTGTTCAGATTTCCATAGCCAATGACTAAGAGAATTTGGAATGTAAATCCAAGAATTCTGATGTCAAAGCTCAAAAACTTAACCAGCATGTAAATTGCCTCTAAGTAATATAGGTCTAGTTAGAACATGTCTAAGCTCTTTTCCTCCATGGTAGCAAAAATAAAACAGCAACAACAAAAGAGTGTTCTGCTTGTTTCACTATTATTGGGAGGTAGTGGAAAAATCACAGGGTTTGGAACCAGAAGATTTTTTTTTTCTGTTCTAGTTCCACAGCCAATTGACTGTGTGACCTTACAGAAATCTGTTAACCTCTCTGAAGTATGGCTGTAGAATTGAGACAATAATGCCGGCTTGCCTTAACCAGTACTGGTGAGAAAGATCAAAAAGTATATGTGACATCATGGGGTGAACTATAATTCCTGTAGAGGCGTAAATTACTATTCTTTCTGCTTGATTTTTCTCTCTCTGAAAAGCTAGCCTCCTCTTATATCACAAAGACTTAGATTATGGTGTCTGGTCTGTGGCTGGATAGATACTTAGAATATTTACTACAAAAGATTACCATAAATATTTGAAGTTACCTGCTTTTTAGTAATAGAACAATTACCATTTTTCATCCTGATGTCTAGAAAAGGAGGCTGTCTTTGACTGGTCAAGGACCTCAGAGGGAGCAGGGCTTCAGGGAACTTCCCAAATGTTCCCAATTCAATGGGAAGACAGGTTGTGAGGGGGAAGTGAAAGCCTCTATTGTTCATTCTAAAGAATCGTTTCTAAAGGGAGGTTTTCTGCCTCACCAGCTGCCAGCTCTTCAGTTATTCAGGCCACAAATTGGCAATCCCTTTATTTCATCCAGAAAGAAAACAAAGGGAAGATCCTGGAACACCACAGGATGACTTCTCATTGGGAGTTGAATGGGAAAGACAGAATAACTAAGGTCTTACACGGAAGAAAGACCCCAGGAGACACCTTGCCTCATGGGTATTCACGAAAGACTTACAGCCTGAGACAATCCTTTGGATATGTGACATGGGCTTTTCTGAATAGGTGCTGTGTTGTTCATGCCCTCTGAGTCACTGTTAACTTATTTGTAGAACTTCACGGAGGACAAACCATTGCTCTGGACATTGGAGAACAATACGCAACTCTACAGAAACTTGTCCTACTTCCTTGACATAAGAGCTGTTAACTTCTCAAAAGTACAGAACCTTCTCAAAAGTAGGAATGACCCCCCTCTCTGGATACAGCCTCATTTTTATTATTTTAAATACATGGGATACTAAGATAGAAACAGTGAAAAAGTCTTTACTATTACGCTATCCAACCCTCTGTTGAGCGATGCTCACTATTTTCCTGCATTCAGCTTATGACTGGCAAAGAGGAAATTGTTTCAAACATGGGAGCGGTGCCAGGTCATGGCCTGGCTCAGGTCATGGCCTGGCTCAACCTACTTGTATAAATGGGTGAACACTGAAGAGCTTGCCTATAGGACTCAGCCAAACTCCACAGGTTCAAACAAGCCACTGCTTACAAAAGGGAACGTGTTCTCATCTCTCTCTTTCACCGTATCGAGTAGAAGTGATGTGCCATAGAAACCTCTATCCATAATCCTTTTACCTTTTTTGAACACTAAGAGATCGGTTTCTCTATATACTTTAATTGAAACAGGCAAATCTAATTTCTGGCACAGAGAGGATATTCATAGGCATGTTGCACGCTTTTACCTGTTATCTTCCCTTATTGCAAAGTGTATAATTTATCTTCTAGGCAATGGCACCCATATCTTAATATGACTTATGTAAGAAAAATAGCCCACGGTCACAGAATAGAAATTGTTTCTGTTTTCCCCAAAAGTAAAGAGAAAAAAAGTAATATGCCTTGCAAGAGTAGATCCAATGTTATGTTCTTAAAGGGGAACTTAACTCAATTTCCTGTAATCTCCCTCCAATAAATGTTGGTTCCCAGGGGCCTTTGGTGGTGGTTAAATTTGGTACTCCATCACCTCTGTACAAAGAACCCTCCTCTTTAGAGAAAGTCGGGAGCTTTTCTTTATTTTGCCTGATTGTTTTAACTAACTGTTTATTTCAGCTGCCCGAATCTATACCTTTGGAGAAAGTTACAACCTTGTGTTTCTCTTGGGTTTATTTTCAAGGTACTGCTGTAAGTTTTAAAATAAGGGACAGAATTTGTGGCTTTAGAAACAACATATATTATGATCTAGTTAAAGTTATAGGAAAGCTATTCTCAGGGCCCTAGATTGATAAAAGTCACTGAGTACTGAGAACAGTGTTTATTTTCCCAACAGTGGTGGTCATACATGCGAGTAAAACATTGCCACTTTTTTTTCCCTTTGTTGTTTGTAGCTCCCTCTTCTGTCATCATGGGTCTAAATCATTCCACAAGCATCTCAAAGACCTGCATCAAAGTTTTTGCTGATCCTCATCTCTGGATACTTTATCTATGTGTATGGTTTTCTGTAGCACTTTCTTCTATTCCTGAGTCCTGTCTTTTAATATGTGACTGTTATATTTATTGTTTTTGCAACCGTAGGATCTCTTTGCTTGGACTGTAAGCTTCCTGTGGGTAGGAACGATGCCATCAGCAGTTTAATGCACCCTATAGGGTCTAGCACATCGCTTGACATTAAGCAGCTCCTTAAAATAATTGCTGAATAAATATTTTGAGAATGATACCAGATGATGAAACTAATCAGGCAAAGCGAGAGCCTGTAGGCACTTTGTGGACAGAGTGTTCACATCTCCTCAAGGTGTGGAGAAGACAGAGGAACAGAGATGTGAAGGGAGTGAGGTCTTGGGAACGAGAGTTGGTTAGAAGTTGAAAGCATCTACACTGTGACATTCACTACATTATTTCCTTTGTCCTTCCATCAGCTTGGATCTCTAGAGCTCTGGAGAGCACACCATTCTGGGTGGCGCTGGGTCACTGGCACAGCACAATCCTGGCTTCCCTGGTATGAGAAGGGGTTTGTCTCCCGAAGACTTCAGGAGCATGAAGTAGGCATTTTCTCCCACCAGCAATACACATAGTGGGAGAAATGCCATTTCCAAAAGCAAAACTGAGTGATATAAGAAGACTGTTGGGTGCTGGAGCACTAAAAGTGAGAAACATTTATTGAACCTCAGTTTGCTTCATAAATGACACATAGAAGGTACTCAGTATGTATGTTTGTTAAGTGATAAATATATATCACCAGGGTTTCCTTGGAGTTATTCAAACCAAGGGCTCCAGGAAGCACGTCGCTTCCAGTTTTGTGTGTGGATTTATGTGTCCATAAATAAGGTGCCGCCAAGCCTCAATAGACCCTGAGAACAAATTATATTATGCTGCAGTTGAACAGAGTTTTAGCCAGGTCAAATCCCCACTATTCATAGTGGGGCACAACAGCACACAGCGTCCTCATGATTCTTTTCTTTTTCCTTTCATTCTGCAAAGAGCCAGCAGCACACGTGCCCCATTCCATACTGATTCCCAGCAGCACTGATGTCCCTGTCCCCTCCAAAGGGTGTGCCACCTCTAGGCTTTGCTGCTGCTACTTGAGTTGCTTTGCTGTGTGAATTCTCTCCTGAGAGCCAGAGGTGAGGTTGCTGAACCCAAAGCTGTGAGTCTCATCTGTCCTTGTTGGAGCTAAGACCGCCCCGCACTTCCCAGTCCATAACCTAGTCCATAACCACGGGGGCTTTTACTCCTCCTGTGTCACAATCAATAAGTAGAAGCAAATACACTGAGGGAAGAAAGGGACGGCTCTCTCTCCTCAGAAGAAAACTCTTTCAACTGGTCCCACATCGGGATTGATTGTTCCCCAAGATGTCCCTGAGTCTGGGTGCGTATCTTTAACTGATCACCCTTACTCTGCAATATTATAAAGAGATACTTGATCCTTCCTGAAGGCCTGTATGAAAAAGTACGTGCTCATGGCAAAAAAAACCAGTATCACTCTGTCACTCCATAGCCTTGGATGATGAGGCAATATCCCAAGGGCTAACCTCATAAAGGCCTGATTATCCTATTTAAGGCTGCAACCCACCCCCACGCTTCTCAAGCTGTTTTATTTTTAAATTTTTCCCCATATCATTTGTCACCATCTGCTAAATAATTTACTAGTTATTATGTATGTTATCTATTTTTGGTCTTCCTTTGCTAGAATATAAGCTGCACAAGGGAAAGACCTTTTTTTTAGACTAAGAAGACAATATTTTATTTATTTAGGTTGTGTTTTCTTTTACTTCACATCTTCCACTTTTTAAAGTTTTGTTTTTTTTTTTAAGTTTATTTATTTTGAGAAAGAGACAGTGCAAGTGGGGGAAGGGCAGGGAGAGAGGGAGACAGTGAATTCCAAGCAGGCTCCTTGCCATCAGCACAGAGCCCCAAGTGGGGCGTGAATTCACGAACCATGAGATCATGACCTGAGCTGAAATCAAGAGTCGGACACTTAACCAACTGAGCCACCCAGGCAGCCCTCATTTTTTTAAGTTTTTAACTTTGATACCAGTATAGTTAACACACAGTGTGATATGAGTTTCACACGTACAATATAGTGATTCAACACTTCGATACAACACCCGGTGCTCATCAGGACAAGTGCAAACTGATCAATTTGTTCCCTGTAGTTAACAGTCTTTTTCTTGGTTTGTCTCTCTCTCTTTTTTTCCCCTTTGTTCATATGTTTTATTTCTTAAATTCCACATATAGTGAAATCATACGGTATATGTCTGATTGACATATTTTGTTTAGCATTATACTCTCTAGCTCCATCCACGTTGTTGCAAATGGCAAGATTTCATTCTTTTTTTATGACTGGATAATATTCCACTGCCTATATACCACATTTCCTTTATCCATTCATCTATCAAGGAACACTTCAGCTGCTTCCATAGTTTGGCTATTGTAAATAATGCTGCAATATACATAGGGGTGCATATATCCTTTCAAATTATTGGGTTTTTTAACGTGAAATTTATTGTCAAATTGGTTTCCATAAAACACCCAGTGCTCATCCCAACAGATGCCCTAAAATTAGTGTTTTTGTATTCTTTGGTAAATACCCAGTAGTGTCATTGCTGGATCATAGGGTACATCTATTTTTTAATTTTGGGGGATCCTCCGTACTGTTTTCCAGAGTGGCTGCACCAGTTTGCATTCCCACCAGCAGTTCTTGAGAGTTCCTTTTTCTCCACATCGTCACCAACACTTGTTTCTTGTGTTTTTTGTTTTAGCCATTCTTGTAGATGTGAGGTGATAACTCATTGTGATTTTGACTTGCATTTCCCTGATGATGAGTGATGTTGAGCATCTTTTCATGTGTTTTTGGCCATCTGTATGTCTTCTTTGGAGCAATGTATCTTCATGGCTTCTGTCTATTTTCTATTGGATTATTTATGTTTTTGGTGTTGAGTTGTACAAGTTATTTATATATTTTGGATACTAACCCTTAACCAGATATGTCATTTGCAAATATCTTCTCCCATTTCATAGGTTGCCTTTTAGTTTTATTGATTATTTCCTTTATGTACAGAAGCTTTTTATTTTGATGTAGTCCTAGTAGGGTTTTTTTTTCTTGTATTTCCCTTGCCTCAGGAGATATATCTAGAAAAATGTTGCTCTAGCCAATGTCAGAGAAATTAGTTCCTGTGCTCTCTTCAAGAGTGTTTATGGCTTCAGGTCTCACATTTAGTTCTGCCATCCATTTCAAATTTATTTTCATGTATAGCAGAAGGAATGGGTCTAGTTTCATTCTTTTGCATGTAGCTGTCCAGTTTTCCCAGCGCCATTTGTTAAAAAGACTATCTATCTCCCATTGCATATTCTTGCATCTTTTGTTGAAGATTAATTGACCATATAATCATGGTTTTGTTTCTGGGCTTTCTTTTTTTTTTTTTTTTTTTTTTTCTTTAAATTTTTTTTTTTTTCAACGTTTATTTATTTTTGGGACAGAGAGAGACAGAGCATGAACGGGGGAGGGGCAGAGAGAGAGGGAGACACAGAATCGGAAACTGGCTCCAGGCTCCGAGCCATCAGCCCAGAGCCTGACGCGGGGCTCGAACTCACGGACCGCGAGATCGTGACCTGGCTGAAGTCGGACGCTTAACCGACTGCGCCAGCCAGGCGCCCCTGTTTCTGGGCTTTCTATCCTGTTCCACTGATCCATGTGTCTGTTTTTTCTGTCAGTACCATATGGTTTTGATTATTACAGCCTTGCAGTATAACTTGAAATCTGGAATTGTGAAATTTCTTTTTCAAGATTGTTTTGTCAGGAAAGACTTTTATTTGTTTAATTTCTTGACACATTCTGAGCGTACCTTGCAATACTAAAATTTTAATATGCATCTGTTGAGTGAAAAACTTTGATTTACAGAGTCTTCTTCATGTCCCCTCAGGGACAATCAGCATACATCATCTGTGAGAAGACAGTCTCAGTGTCAACCCTGCACTGTGCCCCAGTTTTCCCCTCCAAACAGAATCTGAATCCTTCAGTGTCCTTTAGAGTGATTCCTTCTTAGTGTGCCCCATCCGCCCTGAGCCTGTCAGACGGATCTGTGTGTGTCTGAACCACCATTGTGGATGTGGGTTGAGTTTTGTGCCACTGTCTACACCACTTCCACATGGTTAGGCCATTGATGCTTCATAAGACGATATGCAAAAGCAGGCATTTGGAAGGAAGAAGAATGGCTCCAATGCATCTAAAGCTGATTTATACATCCTTTTTAAAAAGTTTTTTTATTTAAAAAAATTTTTAATGTGTTTTTTTTTTTTTGAGAGAGAGAGAGCACGAGTGGGGGAGGAACAGAGAGAGAGAGGGAGACACAGAATCTGAAGCAGGCTCCAGGCTCCGAGCTGTCGGCACAGAGCCCAACGCAGGGCTTTAACTCATGAACCATGAGATCATGACCTGAGCCGAAGCCGGACACTCAACTGACTGAGGCACCCAGGCGCCCCTTTTTTAAAAAGATTAAAAAATGTGTTTATATATTTACTTTGAGAGAGAGAGAGAGAGAGGGAATCCCAAGCAGGCTTTGTGTTGTCAGCACAGAGCCAGACGCGGGGCTCAATCCCATATACCTTGAGATGATGACCTGAGCAGAAATCAAGAGTCAGATGCTTAACCAACTGAGCCACCCAGGCATCCCTGACATTTTTCAAAAATGTATTTAAATTCAAGTTAGTTAACGTACAGGGTAGTATTGGTTTCAGGAGCAGAACCCAGGGGTTCATCACTAACATATAAACCCAGTGCTCATCCTTTAATAAAGAAAACATAATGAAAATGTTGGAATATCTGTTTCAAAGAATCAATCCATAGATGTTTATGGGATAACATTCTTATCTCCTCCCTAACCCCCTCCCTTGGCCTATAACTCAGCAAGTTCCGCCCTTATAAACCTGTTACAAAGAACATCAATGTCATTCTGATAGAATGGGCCGTTCAGGATTTGAAAAGAACACATGAGAATTTGGGCCAAATATAAAAAAAGGAGTGGAAGAGAATGGTCAAGGTGTGTGATGTGTTGGGGATCACTTAATGAGAGGGCAGGAAAGAGACATGGAAGGGTTCACAGAACCGGCCCATGAAATGGAAGGAAATCCAGGAAGGTGTGATATTTCAGAAACCAAGTGGAAAAAACCAATGAGTCATAGGAATTCAAATGCTACTGAGACATCTAACAGCCTCAGGACTAGAGCTGGAGAACTGGTAGGATGGAAATCTTTAGAGGTCTTTGGAGCACAATCATAAAAATTAGACTAATTGGGATGAGTTCAGGCAAGAACAGAGTGTATAGCATAATCAAATATTTAAAACATTTTTAGTGGTTTTGCTATTAAAGGAAGTTGAAAATGAGTAGATATGAAGTCTAGCAAGATTTATTTTAAAATTTCTTTAAAAAGACAAGAAATAGGGGCACCTGGATGGCTCAGTCGGTTGAGCGTCCGACTTCGGCTCAGTTCACGATCTCACGGTTTGTGAGTTCGAGCCCCGCGTCGGGCTCTGTGCTGATAGCTCAGAGCCTGGAGCCTGCTTTGGATTCTGTGTCTCCCTGTCTCTCTGCCCCTCCCATGCTCATGCTCTGTCTCTCTGTCTCTCAATAATAAATAAACATTAAATTTTTTTTTTAAATAAAAAGACAAGAAATAAACACAAATAAAATAAAAAGAGGAAAAAGACAAAAGATATCACAGGTATTTTTTATGCAGAAATAATTGATCCAGAAGAAAGAGAGAGAGAGAGTGAGAGAGAGAATTTGCTGTTTTGAAAGAAAAAGGGATAATCACATCTGCAGTGTCTGAGTGGGAAAAGCAGACAACATGGGGACAGAGTGTCCTTGCAACAGGAGTGAAGGCAGAGAACACAGATACAAGGTATAGGTTTGGTGGGGGAAAGATGTGATGGTTCTTTTGAGATGGATCCCGTTTTCTCAGTGAAGGAAAAGTTCATGCTGGAAAATAAAAAAATACGCTAAAGGTAAAGGCGGGTTAGTTTATTGGCAGCTCGAAAATAAAGGACGCTAAGAAATAGCTATTTGGTAATGTATATTCAGTAGAAAACAATGAAGTTCACTTGAATAAGCGGTTCCCAAACTTAGACAAACATCCGCATCACCTGGAGAGTATGCTCCAGACATTCCTGGCCCCAATTTGTACTTAAATAATTATCTTTATAATTATGAGAAATAGGTTCTGAAATTATGCATTTAAAAAACAAGGTTATTTGCCAAAAATTGTGGTGACCCACTAGAATTGGAGCCTGCTGTTATTGTAACATTGCAGCCCCAGCTATTGGATACCTGCAGAGGCACCTTTACAATGCAAGGAAACAAATTCACCATTTACATAATACAGGAAATGACCGTCCCACATTCTGAACTCTAAATGACTTGTGTTTGGATATTCTTCCTGGCATTCGACCCTGGTTCACAGCATTTTCAGTTATACATCTATTTTCCTCAGTATTAGAGACAGTTTTGCTTGAGTGATCTTAATGTTAACACAGGGACTGGACATGGAAAGCACTTGATACAAGGGGTGTTACTTGGGGTAATTAATTTATGCCAGAGAACATAAGGGCGGATGGGCTCAGAGAGTTTAGGGACTTCTATCTACTGTCATCCCTGGTGAAGAACAAGGCCTGGAATCCAAAATCCCGGATCCATCTGATACATTTTCTAGGCAATCTCTCTGGGTGAATCCCAAGGGGTCCAGAGTAGGGAAAACGTAGTTCATATAATTCTAGGATTTCTGAAATCATGTACACAACCAAAATATTCAGAGAAGTCTCCATCCCGTACAGTTCCACTGAGATTTAATGAATTCCCAGTGTTATGAATCCATTCGATGAGTAGGCACTTCATACTGGCTCTCAAGGCACGGATTCATACTTTAAAAATAAATCATTACTTATCGCTTTCTCAGGATGTCTCCTCATCACATGGCTTGCCAGGCATGGTAATGTGATGATCCGGACTGCCGTGTTTCATTACTGCCAACAAGAGGTAGATAAATACAGATCTTTCACTGGCCTATGAATCTGACTTTTTTTTTTTTTTTTAATTTTTTTTCAATGTTTATTTATTTTTGGGACAGAGAGAGACAGAGCATGAACGGGGGAGGGGCAGAGTGAGAGGGAGACACAGAATCGGAAGCAGGCTCCAGGCTCCGAGCCATCAGCCCGGAGCCTGACGCGGGGCTCGAACTCACGGACCGCGAGATCGTGACCTGGCTGAAGTCGGACGCTTAACCGACTGCGCCACCCAGGCGCCCCTGAATCTGACTTTTAAACTGATCTTGAACACCATCATTCCAGATCTTTCTGATTCCTTGCCCTTCAACCACAACCTGCTTTCAACCTACTTGGTTTAGTAGTTTACATACTAACCTGCTTTCAACCTACTTGGTTTAGTGTTTACATATGTGCATAATTTCCAAGTGAGCAGGAAGGAGTCCTCTAATACCCGGTCATTTGATGCCCTTTGCTTAGGAAATTCTGAAACATGTTCCTCTGTAATTTCTATACATTAAGCTAAATGCCCTGATATTCATTAACTATACAATGAGAACAGGAAAGGGAGCACTGAGCTTCCATTAAGGAGGCTCTGTTCAAACGCTGGCTCCCACGAATGCCTGTCTGTGATCTCAATCAGATCATTTCATAGCTCTTTCGTTTGGGTTTCTCTGGAGATGAGCATGTTGAGAGAACTCAGCCAGATATTTGAGAAGCAGGTGCCTATGAATGGCTAATACCAAGTAGTCGTTAATAAATAGGAGTTGAGGGGCACCTGTGTGGCTCAGTAAGGGAAGTGACCGCCTTTGGCTCAGGTCACGATCTCCCAGTTCGTGAGTTCAAGCCCCGCGTCGAGCTGTCTGCCCTCGGCTTGGAGACTTCTTTGGATCCTCTCTCTCCCTCTCTCTCTGCCCCTCCCTGGCTCACTGTCTCTCTTTCTCAAAAATAAATAAACATTAATAAATAAAATAAATAGGAGCTGAACTGGACCTCAGGTCTATCTCTCCACATCTCCATTCTGTTTTACTTATATGTTCATGTTTTAAGGCAACACCCTACCTGTGTCATCATTTAGCTCAATATATCTGACGGGTCAAACAAAAACACTGACCCGTAACAAATGGCTGAAGAAAAAAAGCGGTATTTTAAATACAAGCTCTGAGTTGGGCTGAAGGTAAACGCCTGTGTTCAGATATCATTGCCACCCCTTACCCTGGAGGAGCTCTCGGATCTAGCTCTAAGGCCCAGTTCCCACATCTATAAAATGGGTACAGCGATGCCCACTTTGCAAGGTTACTGAGGGCGAACTACAACAGAATATGAGTTCGTTCTCAGGAACACTCACAGATATTGCCCTTTTCAAAGGGTTTATCAGTGTGATAGGCCATTCGCATGCAAAGCAGCAATCTCCTGGGGGTTAATACAGCTGAACATTAAGCAGGACGGCAGGAATCGCTACTATTTTAGATATGGCGCGACGACAGTATATGAGGGAGGCACTGATTCCATCCTTAAGGCAGTGATTGACTTTTGTGTTAGCAATTGTTTTCAGGGGCGCCTGGGTGGCGCAGTCGGTTGAGCGTCCGACTTCAGCCAGGTCACGATCTCGCGGTCCGTGAGTTCGAGCCCCGCGTCAGGCTCTGGGCCGATGGCTCGGAGCCTGGAGCCTGTTTCCGATTCTGTGTCTCCCTCTCTCTCTGCCCCTCCCCCGTTCATGCTCTGTCTCTCTCTTTCCCAAAAATAAAATAAACGTTGAAAAAAAAATTAAAAAAAAAAGAAATTGTTTTCAAAATATTGATGTTTTTATCAGTATTATGACATGCTACCCAGCAACACGGTTCATCATGTACTTTTGTTTGTTTTGTGAAAAGTTTGACAATTTTTTTTTTATCATTTGGAAAGCTTAACAAAGTAAGGTTAAATGGTGTGTTCCTTCTATCAGCCCCTCCCCACTCCTCAAATCTTTGCTTATGATTCTGACTACAATCCCATGGGGGGAAGTCCTTCTGTGATCCCCATTTGACACAGACAGAAAGAAAATCAAGAAGCCAACAAAGGAAGAAAGAAACGTTTT